>NC_142721.1:13156638-13810797 GCF_055471065.1 Atractosteus spatula | reverse complement strand
GGTTTTATAGGCAGCTTGTCCAATACGGGCTGTAGGTAACTTATATATGACTTGTTTCTAAAAGCTGTGTTTTCTCTTTCCCCTCTGTGTGCGCTTCAGGGACCTGCTGCATCATCTCTCTTTGCACCTGCGTGGCCGGGATCAACTTCGAGCTGTCCCGTTACCCGCGGCACATGTACGGACTCCCCGAGGACATCAGCCACGGCTACGGCTGGTCCATGTTCTGCGCCTGGGGCGGCCTGGGCCTCACCCTGCTGGCCGGGTTCCTGTGCACGCTGGCCCCTTCCCTGAGCGGGCCCCGCACCGTGGTGCAGAAACGCAGGCAGGAGAACGGCGCCGTGTGACCCGGGCGGCCGCGCCGAGCCGAGCCCAGCCGCGCCCCGCCTGCCGCTCTCCCCTCCACCCCGGCGAGGACGTTCGGAACGAGCGGCCCGGGCAGTTCGGAGAAAGCCCAACTGGACCTGGCACTGGCGCAGAGAAAGACCCGGAGAGGGACTGGTGGTGTATGGGGGGGGGAGGATAACACCCACCTTCCTCTCCCTGCGTTCACTTCGGGCCGCTGCAGGGCACGGACCAGACAAAGACCATTGCTCCAAGATGGCCGGCCCCGGGTGCCCACTACCGTTTCTGTTTTTGTTTGTTGTTTTTTTTAAAAAAGAAATTTCTTTTGAAATGGTGCTCTCTCTACTAGGAACTTTCAAAGATTTAAAAGAGGAAAAAAAAACAAAACAACGAAACTCAGTATTTCGAGAACAAAACGTGAAAAAGGAAAAAAAAAGCCTGTGGAAGCTAATTCTGTCCGATTGTTCTCTTTAGATGGGTAAACGGTACTGTGTTTGTTATTGGTTTCCTAAATGCAGCAGAAGGAAAAAAAAAACTAAAAATTATTATGCTGGCATAAACTGTCAATTGTTTAAAAAATGCACACTGGACTTTTAACAACACGACTACAGTGAGAATAAGGGGTTACAAGATTTTTTTTTATACTACTTCTACACCTCTTCCGCATTGTGCTTCATGACTGGCGAAAGGTGAAGAGCACCTTCTCTAAAAAGCTGTTCTTGGCTCTGCAGGTTGTTGTTTTTTTTTAAACTGGAAATGTGCTTTCAGCTTTCAAGCAGCAATTCTGTACTGACAAAATGTGTGTAAAGGCATTTGTACAGTGGTGGACACAGGCTTGGTTTTTAGTTGTTGTTTACAGGACGTTTCAACGAGTTGAAACCTACGCCAGGTCAGGATCTTTACCCCTAAGGGTGATTAGAGCCAATATTCCTATAGTGTGACATTAGGAGTGATCTCATTGGATAGCCAAGGTAACAGGAGGCAAATGGAACTCAACGCAAGCCCAAGTGTCGCCTCACTCCCTTGATCACCCCCCTCTTTCATGAGAGATGAGAATAAGCACACCGTTACATAATTCAGTGTTGTGCCTAAAAACATTACAGAAAACGTCCCAAGAATGAGAGACTGAAGGAACACAAAAAAAAACTAACCATTTCAACAGATTGTCATTAACTTTTCTTTTTTAAATGTTTCAAAGGGTAAGCACCACTGGGTGGTGGTAAACTGATTTAGACTTTTTTTGGGGGAAAAAACATTTTTAGTTTTTAGTCTAACTGGAAACAATTTATATCCACCATCCTACAATGGAGAAACTTGGGGCTCAGTGTTAACTAAATGCATTGATTGCCAGGCAGATTGCTACTTCAGACCTGGAATGCGTGAGATTAGAAAGTATTCGCCTGCCTCTAATAAGGGGGGCTGTTGTAGAATAAAAGATTTATGCCGCAACAGTCTAGGTGAGTTTACATTTTCCAAATCCCTACATTATACCCCAAACGTCATTTCATTCAGAAAAAATAAATAAATCTTAAACAACAAATTAAATTATTGCCAATAACGTAAGAATGGGTATTCAGTGTACACTAGTTAGTACAGTAGCAAACTATTCAGCTTGCATCTAAAAAAATAAAACAAGCATCATTAAAGTACTGAAAGCAAGTTACTGGTGAGCAGCAAGGCAGCATGTCTTGGGTGATTATCCCTGTCTTCAGTTAATTCATTTTGTCACAGTGCAAGCATATTTTAAAGTAATTACTCCATTGAATTCCCACAGTTCAGAATACTAAAAAAAAATCGCATTCGAGCTGCCAACCTAAGCGTCACCTCCTATTCATGTTCAAGGTGGCAAAAAGCCTCTTAAAGTTTCAATTCCCAATGCTCAGAAATGGGAACAGAACAATTTTCAGTGTAGGAGTGTCACTAAGTATTGTGTTCAGAATGCATGAAAGTTGAGACATAAAAAATAAAAGTATAACCTCAGTTAATTCCTAGTTCTCTGGAGAAATGCAAGAGGAAGTATTGCTTCTGAGTGCTTTTACAAGTTTATTGCTTGTAAGAAAAGGCAGAAAGTTAAAGCCAGATACAAGCTGAAAGCACAATTTTATACCTGAATTCAAGATGATTTACACATGATTTTGGCCACAGGAGTCAATTTACTTTCAATAAGGTTGATCCCAGTTCTTGACCTGAGTATTTTGTACAGAACTGTGTAAGTGTTTTGCATCTGTATGGTGTATAATGCATTATTTGTACAAATACCAACACATTTCTGGCATATACTAATACATTTCTTCAATCTGACACCAATGTAACTTTCCAGATTTTCTTTTATTTTTAACATCTAAGGAGGATAATGGCACTGCCAAGCATGAAAACGTTTGTTTTTTAACGTCTAAAGACTTGTGTCAATTTTTAAATTTATTTTATTTAAAGAAAAATGTAATTACAGTTATATTAAACTCGTCACGTATCACTGTATTTTGTTTAAGCCTCCGCAAACATCGCCAGACCCAGGGAAGGGGCTGGAGCCAGTTCCATCATTATGTTACGGCCGTGGTGCTTCGTATGTGGGCAGACATGGAAAGATCGGAGCCACCGAACGTGCATTAATGGAAAAAAAAAGCTTTAATTCTTGTGTAACTTGTAAGACAACAGAATTGTATAGTACAAGACCAGACATTGCAATACAGACTCGTTGTCTCGGTTGTGCTCAGTCACACACACAAATACCCACACTCCGAGGCCCTTCCCGGTCTCCCCCCACCTCAGATTCGAGGCCACTCAAGCATAGTACTGCAGGTTGGCCTTCTTCTTGGCTTGCACCTCCAGAATGCCCTCCATGTAATCCTCGTGGGTGAGCTCGGTGGCCCCTCTGCGCAGTGCGATCATGCCCTGTGTGAGAGAGGAGAAACAGGGCATGAAAGGGACACACCCGTCCGCAGGGCAGAAAACCAGCCAGATTTACCCAGCTGCATATCAACTGTTTGCATTTTCCCCATCAAGAAAAAAGAACACTGCACAAAAATGCTAAATGATTGAAATGATTACTTTCATAAAAGCAGTATTTTCACATAATAAAAGCACTATTTTCAGCCACTATAAAAGCAATGATTTCCATATTAACGACCACTGATATTTCAATTATCATCAATAAATCATTGATTATTATTAAATATGATGATTAATTATTGCAATATTTGCTAGCAAACAAGTGGTGTGCTAAAGAAACATGAAATGCAGCTACTACTCACAGCTTCCACACACACGGCCTTGCACTGGGCCCCATTGAAATCATCTGTACATCGAGCCAGCTCCTCGTAATTTACATCTTGACTGAAAAGATATGGAGGAAACGCACAGGTTATTTACACATAGCACAGACAAGCAGGGCAGCAGGGCGCAGCGCTGCTCAGGGCTCTGGACCCGAGACCGGAAGGCTGTGGGTTCGAATCGCAGGTGAGACGCAGCTGTTGGGCCCTCGAGCAAGGTGCCTCACCCCAGCAATTGCTCCAAGTGAAACGACCAGCTGTGTAAACGGGCGCAAATGTAAGTCGCTTCAGCCAAATAAATTGGTAATAATGGGGTACAGAAACAGCGCAGCCCCGGCGCCAAGCCTACCTAACGTTCATCTTGCGAGAGTGAATCTGCATGATTCTGGCCCTGGCCTCCTCATTGGGCATGGGGAACTCGATCTTGCGGTCCAGCCTCCCAGAGCGCAGGAGAGCCGGGTCCAGGATGTCTACTCTGTTGGTGGCAGCAATGACCTGCAAGGCAGACAGGAATACAGGATGATGAAAGGAAACAAACAGGCCAGGTCTTTCTTTACATGAGTCACTGCTTTTATAACGGAAACTGTTAAAAGAGGGCAAGATCTCACTTAGTATCTCATTTTTTTTAAACACTCCTTTTGAGTATTTTGAAAATTTGTGGCAGCTCCATTACATGAAAAAGCACACTTCTCAAACATTTCTCACAGACTACAGTGATCAGATACGTAAAGGATAAGATGCTGCTCGTGGCAGCTCGTGCATTTTCGACAGAGAAGCATAATACATCTCAGTCAGTCGAATGTCAACCACATTTCTTCCGTTTGGCAAGATGGAAACTCAGTGGGAACAGAAGAGCTGGGTCACAGCTCTATTGCAGTAGGCCACACTCCACTGGTCCAGATTCCTGGACTTTGTGCTGTTTCAGGAAAGACCTGCCTTGACTTGCGTGTTGGGCTGAAAGCCATCGAGCTGATTGAGAAGCTCCAGCATAGTCCTCTGAACCTCACGGTCCCCTGCCTTCTCACTGTCAAACCTGTAACACACCATCGCACAAAGCTGATGTTTTTTTCTGCACTACTCAAGAATGTGTTAATGAAAACTATTCTGTCAAGATGTTGGGAGCTGTGCAATTTTCTATATGTCAAAGTTAGCAATGAACTTAATAAAAAATAATTACTTAAAAAGCCTTTTACTTAACATCTTTAGGTGAGAATTGTTGTATCATTACACAAAACAAAAAGGTGTTAAAAGAATTCTAATATATACCTTTACCATAATGTTACTAAGGAGCAAAGAACCATAATAACTAAGACAACAGTTCTGGTCTGAAACCATACAAGACAAATATTTTTTCCTACTGTATTTGAACTACTGTTCTGTATTTTTCATTTTACTAATTTCATTATTTTAGTCACTTTTCATTTTTGTCAATATGAAACTGTGGCCATTCACTTAATAAATAATAAGGTGAATGCTGCAATGGGATATTATAAATACGAGAAATACAGTAGTAAGAGATACCGGTACACTGTTATTTTGAGCAAGCAAACATGCACAAAGTCTTAAGCAGACAACAGTAACCTCAGCCATTGTAGATCCCTGTTTCCAGTAACATGCGAGAAAACTAAGACATAAAATACACCGAGGAGCTGTCCCCGTGCATTTTTACTACACACTCACCGTTTGGTGCCAATGGCATCCAGCTCATCAATGAAGATGATGGAGGGAGCTTTCTCTTTGGCTAAAGCAAAGGCGTCTCGCACCAGTTTGGCTCCATCTCCAATAAACATCTGGACCAGCTGTGGGCCAGCCAGCTTCAGGAATGTGGCCTGCAGAGAAAATGTCTTTATAAGCACAAGATTCAAGCCTCCAATTAAAAAAAAAATCACCAGGTATTTGAGACGTATACCCAACTCTAGGGTAGAGACATGGAGCAATGATGTTTTTCCACCAGCCATATGTCTTAGGCCCAGAAACCACTGATCAATTGCTACTTGATTTCAGTCTTCTATTTGGGGCATATTTTAAGTTTGCTTTGATTTATCGTTGCAGTGAGTGGTTTTAATGATTACTATTATTTATGTTACTGTTACCAATTTCCCTGATCCCCTCCCATTTAGGCACTTTGTCAAAAATGTATGCAGAATAAAAGCTCAGTGCATGGGTTTAGGCACGTTTAATACTTTGTCATTCCAACCTGTGTTTGTTGATCATAAACTGATCACCTCTTGATAGTTATTTAGTGACTAATAAGGTTAAGCAAGCTTGAGACTTAATGTTCCCTGTGAAACATTTTGGATATTTTTTCATCCATTAGCACTTGTGAGGTAGGTTTCAGCTGGACACATCTAGCAGATGAGTGTCCCCCCCGGACCAGTGTTAGGAATTGCTGTACAAGCCAGCTGTGAACGAGATTTCCATGGCAAAGGCCCACGCAGGGGGGCAGGGCTAGGGTTCACTGGACACAGCTCTGCTAACTTCACAGGCAGCTGTGAGGACATCAGTGAAGGAGGTCTCTCCCCTCCAATTTGGCAATAACCCTCCCGCAAGCTGCTGTGGAGCCTGCAGCAAGTCAGAAGACAAACAGGCTTGATGGGTTCAGGTGCTTGTCCGTCGATCACCCCGGGCAGCAAAGCAGGTGTTGCGGCTCCAAACTGGAAGGACATAAGAGGAAAGCAAAACCTGCAGAAGCTATGACATCATGTTCCTCTACCTTGGTCTGGGCTGCACAGGCTCTGGCCAGGAGCGTCTTGCCTGTTCCTGGAGGGCCATACATCAGCACCCCCTTTGGAGGCTGGATCCCCAAGTTCTCAAACTTCTCCTTGTGGTTCATGGGCAAAACTATGGCCTCCACCAGCTGCAAAGACACAGGTTATTAAGTCACAACCACTTTCCACAGATTCTTGGAAATACAGCACCTAGGACTCCTGAGCTGCAGTCAGGTATATCTACGATAATAGGAAAGATGAAAACTCGGTACTAAAACCAAAGGTGAAAAAAAAAAAGGAAATAAAAAAAATTCAGTGTTTTTGAACTGTGTTGGAATAGCTGCCCGGCAGGTCTGACCTCCTGGATCTGTTTGTCCAGCCCACCGATGTCGCTGTACTGCTCAGTGGGACGCTCGTCCACCTCCATGGCCTTCACCCGGGAGTCGTACTCCGTGGGCAGGGTCTCGAGGATCAGGTACGAGTCCTTGTTCACCCCCTGGGAGAACGGGAAGATCACAGCAATGGGAAAAGAGCACCCCACACTTCTAAACTGGAAAAGAAAACACTGCATAAAGAAGGATCGATGGGCCCTGGACGCCCACCTGCAGGTAGACGACATGCAAATCAAAGTGTCCCCCAGTGCAATTTTAAAAATTACACATTGAGACATTTGATGTATTGGTATTTGGTAACAACCGGACTGATAAAATATTCTGCACTTAAGGCAGGGTTGTAGGGTTTGGGCTGGCATGTATGTAGGTTTTCCTAAGAAACTTATAATCATGAATCTTTGAGAAGGAAAAAGAAACTTTCAAAGTATATATTATGCGAACTGTTGGCTTAATTGGCTCAATTAAGGATTAATTTAAGTAGAGACCGTGGCCACAATGAGCAGACCAGCAGGTGTGTGGGTCCCCAGGAACGTACAGTATTTGGGAACCTCTGTTTTAAAGAGACCGAGGAACTCTACAGAGACACCAGCCCCCCAAGACCAGGATTGGGGATCCCTGGGTTAAGGTATGGCTTCTCAAAAGAGCATCACTAGCATAACACCACTAACAAACCTACTTAATGAACCCAGTAAACAGAAAAACTCTTCCACCTTGGTATTTCATATCAGTGTTTATTTGCGTAAGGAACTGGGAGGAAAACCTGCCAATGTTATGTTTCAGTCACTGAATTGCATCTCTGTGCAAAAGTCTAGCATACTGAAGATATAGTAGGAGAGCTCACTGCCTCAGCAACTGACTAACGCCATTGTGGTCAACTGCGCTGAACACATTTGTATTCCACAAGAACAGAACAAATGTACACTTACCACAAGGTCTCCTGGCTTCAGTTTCTCTGCATCAACCAAACCAATTACAGGCAGGAAGTAAGTCTACAAGAGACACACCATATAATAAAATAACTTTAAACGTGTTAGGTCAATTTTTAAATTTAGTTTGAATAAACAGCAGCTATCAGGGCAGAAAATAATTGCAGTTGGTGCGAATGATTATTTCTGTTATTAAAATGTGTACTGGTAACGTAATGAAACGATTGGGCACAAAATTGATAACTTAACACTCGGCCTCGTTTTGAGCAGGCTAAAATCTGACTTTAATCCGCAAGTATAGTTCTGTGTGCGTATATTTCTATATACTACAGAAAACACAAATGCAAGCAGCAATACTCAGGCTCTCTGAGCCTTACCTGTCGTGTTGATGTTTTTATCACGGCACATTTCCCTTTCCTCATGGAATCCAGGTCAATATTGGCTCCGTCTTCCTCTTGATCATTTGGATCTACATCCAACAACTAAAACAGACAATAGATCCATTGGTAGTGTATTTCTGATCAGAATCAAAGGTTCTGGAAGCCACCCCCATGTGTAGTGTTGCATTTACAGTCTGCTCCACAACAGATCAACTATGCATCAGGGCTTTGCACAGGCATTTAGTGCAGAACTAGAATCTTGTGCGATGACATACTACATCATACCACTGAAAAATACAACATTGATACAGGAATGTCGTTTCCTACAAACTAATGTAGACCACTGATGGGTTCTGCGGTACTGTGGTCAGAAATGCTTTTGTGCCAGCTGCTGATCCTATATGTTTACACTGCCACTTCCAAATACTGTGCACCTGCAGCAATTGGTACATTTATTCTGATCCATTAGTGTTTACACTACCAATTCTGAGCAGGGTTAAGTGCTACCAGTGCCAATTGAAAATGGCAGTGTTAATCCACTTTTTCTATGCTACCGCACAATTAACTGTACATATACTTTCTCAGAAACAAAATCTCTTCAGTGACACGTCTTACTGAAGGCAGTCATTTCAAAAGTGGTCAATCACGGTCAGTGGGCCACACTCACCTCAATGACATTGGAGACGAGGTACGGCAGTGTCTTGTTCACTTTAATCTTCTCAGTGTTCTCTTTGATTTTATCCTTCATGGCCTGGAGCTCATGAGTAACTCTCAAGACCTCACTTTTCATTATCTGATTAAAAAAATAAATACACTTAAACACGCGACAAGGAGTAGCTTACGATGTTCAATGGCCCCCCACTTCAAATTCTTCTGTTCGCTCCACTCATACAGGAAGAGAAATTATTCCATATTGTAATCTGCGTAATTGAAAATACTTTCCCTTTGCAATAAAAACAAGCTGAAACCTAAAGAAAACGACTTTAACTTATGAAAATATAACATGCACATCTCAAATGATTAACATTCATAAAACCTGACATGGGTGGATCAGTTTAAAAAATAAAGCTTTATTTGTCAAGATAGGTCAATTGAGAAAATATTATCTTACACTTTGTAATATCACTTACACAGAGTGTTCTTTACCGCATGCAATGAGCTTGCTACTTGCTGGGCAAGTACATTGCTCAAGGGAGCAACAGTGACATTAACCTAGGGGGAGAATTCATGATCGTCTGGGCCAGGGTTAAGAGCCCTGAACCCTCCTGGAATAACATACCAACCTTAATTTCACTGTCCAAGAGGCGTGTCCGCTGAATGATCTCCTCAGTGGACATTTTGAGCACCTCCTCACCTATCCCATCCTATGAGGTGAAAGGTAACAGGTTAAAGGTAATACAGAGAGAGACAGAAAGGTGGTGAAAGCAAGTAGCGTGCTTTTCTAATGAATGCATCAAATATGGGTATTATTTCAGTAGCGTGCCTAAAACATCATTAAGCAAAATCGACATTAATTTCCACCTACTAACCAAGTCCAAGCAACAAAATATCAAAAGATACCAGATTTCATTACACCGCTGCCCAGCCAGAACTACATTCTGAACTCTTCGGGCGGCAAAAGGAATGATTCGCCCAGTGTTTTATTTACAGCTGTATTTACATAACCCATCTTAAAAATCCAATTAGGCAAACGCAAAGAATACATACACCAGAAACATATTCCAAAGAGCGAAGAGGGGACAATCCATATCGACAGCTGTCTGGACAAGAATGCTCACTTTGATAACGTAAGAGCTAATTACAATCCCAGGGTTAGTATTCCTGTTTAAATAACATATAAAACTGAATATTTATTGTGCATCCCCCCCGGTGTAGTATCTTGACAACACAACAAAAGGAAACTATCAGGCAGACCTTGTATTGTTCCTCAGCTCTTGTTAGTTACTGTTTCTCACCTCTCTCGGCGTAGACGACAAAGAGCGATAAACTGGAACAATTTTACCTTACAAACGCTGTCACGAAGCGAAATCTAATACTTGAGTAAATGAAACCTTCATGCATTTCCATTCACAAAGCTACAGTCACAGTTTGTAGCTCATGTGCAGTTCATTTAGTTTCCCTGTGTCATTCTCCAGAATGCAAACAGGCCATCCCCGGCAAATGGCTATTATATTACAAAAGGAATACACGGTTGAATTGTATAGATACACGTATATCCTTCGAGATTTATCCACACGCAAATCCCGGCAACTCTTTAGTAGACAAACACTAAAAAATAACAGTCTTAATAAGGATATATTATCACAAACCTCAACCTCGTCCCAAACTGATCTGTCATTCAGAGACGCCATTTTGGAATTTCTGATTTGGAGTAAACTCGTCAATCTTAATATTTTTACAGATACTGACATATATATTTTAAAAATATTTCAAAAATTAATTTATAATATTATAAACATATCTAATAGCGATAAAAACTAAACTACACGCATTTTAAATGTCTATGTAGTTTAAATAAAATGTCGAATCTGCGGTAAACAATACAAACTTTAAGTTACATGAAGTGCGCATGTCAGAACTCCACACAGCTCGATGTGTAGACCAGCGTGTGGGGTTTTAAATGCCTGGAACAGCGTAGCGATAACTAAACTTAAATAACGTTTAGTTTATATTTAGAACATTTCCAATAGCTAAAAAGTTGCCAACAAAAAGTAAAATTCAAGGAGCAAGAAATAAATCAACTCAATACTCTTATTTTCCCCATTTTTGTGATTTTGTTTCTAGCATTTTTAAACAATGTTGCAGTGGTTAAAATGTGTTGTGCAGGATAAGCAGGTGTTTCTACTAAGACAAATGGAACTTTATTTCGAAAAAACGCATTTGTAAAATACTCTCTTCTTGAGCTGCAAGTCTCACAGACGACAGCAGGCGGTGGACTGGCATCACGTCCGAGATGTAGAGCAACAACTTGCACCCTGTTGCTGCGATTCGTACTATAAGTGTATATAGAAAGAAGTACTGGTAAAACGGATAACTAAAAGTTTAAAAAAACCAAAGAATTCACATTTTGCTGTCTACTCTCGTCTCGGCTCTGTCCCGGATCAGAATTCGGCTCCAGAAGATCAATGGAAGTGGCTTCTTGGATTTAAGCGCTAGTTCTGCGTTAATTCTTAAAATGTCAGTAAAGACACAAGGTAGGAAGATAAATCAAGCGAAAGTCGCGGAGTTTTAGCATACACCCTCATTTTAATGCGCTAAAGTCTTTTTCAGTTTTTGCCATGTGTGCTCCACACCAACACCTCTTCTCGACTGCATGGATGTGTATGAATTATCATCAGCTTCAACATGCATATTTATCTGCAGCACAGAAGCCATTCTCCTGTATCTCTCTACAAAGTACCATTCTCTTAAGATTCCCAATTGAGGCTACTGACGTTCGGGAAGATAATTCAGCAAAGATTAACCTTGTGAAAATAAATGAAACTGAAAATGATAGCTGAATACGTTGGGAAAAAAATGAATGAAAATAAAAAAAACACCAGCACTGCCTCTTCACAAGCATGTCCGTTAAATTTTCATTTTATTATTGCATTGGTTTCAGGACTTTTTTCTGTTACTGGGTGGGATCCCTCTTTATTATAAGACTCGCAAATGCTCACCAAAGGTACTATTCTTAAAGAATGACACTTCAGAAAAGATCTACAATGACCCTTTTGACTCCAACAGCTTGCATGATCTCTGCAATTCCTTTTGATCCTAAGTTCTTTAACGAGCAGATGGACAATCTTACAGTTCGAACATTTCACAGAACTCCAGACGTCTATTATATTTCATGTGCACATGAGGTGAAAGAGTACATACAGCCAGTACCCAATATGAAGCTGCAGTAAAAAAGACTTATTCTTTGTGACGAAATTTGCGTTGTGTCCGAGGTAGCTAACAACTACCGAGACCAGTTAACTTCAATTCAATCTGAAAACTCAAGCACCCATGCTGACACAAGACAATAAGTACTCCGACACGATAAAACTGATGTAAAACAACAGTTAAGTGTTTAGCTTGGTCCCAAGCACAAACACATAGCTACAGCAAAACATGCAGCTGAATTGTGGGTCTTTAAGATACACATTTCTGTTGGGTTGTACGGAAATTTTACCTGAACCCTTTCTTTACATGTACTTTTATAGATGACAAAAATTTAAAATATATTTCTTTACAATCAAAGCAGCTCTCATTGTCATAAAATAATGCATACACATCTTTACTGGTTTCAGAATTTGACAGATTGTTTTTTTTAAAAAAACCTTGAGCATGTTGCTGTAAACAAATGCATATACAAACAATCGGATAATTTCCATTTCATTCCTCAAATATTACGTTAGGGTATTACAATTAGATTCGATTCTGTTCCACGATCATTTAAAAAAATCTCTGCTGGTCCACGGCGTACGTCTTCCCAGCCGGCACCTTTCGGAAGAATAGACTGTTTCCTCTGCTCGTGTTGCCCTGTGAAGACAGAGGGAGAGAGGTGTCATAATCAGCGATACTGTCGCAAATCGAATGATTGACATTGGAGGAGTCCACTGTGCGGCAGTCTCCAACCCTGGTCCTGGAGTGTCCCAATCCAGTAAAATTTACAGTCCATCCTAAATCTCCCATTCTTTAAAGGTTAGGGACATGTACGCTATTGATCAATTATGCAAGTAATTTGTCTAGTTAAGGCAAATCTGGTGCTTCAGGGCTGCAAGTTTTCCTAATTTTTGTTTCAAATGATGTCTTAATGACTTAACTGAACAAAGCACCTGTTTAGGTCCTTAGAACCTGATGATTTAAGGTGATGTATAAGACCTGCTGGACTGAGGGTCTACGGAACCAGGGTGTCAGACCCCAGTCGCTCGTAGGCTCTTCAATACCAGGGTTCAAGACCCCTGCAGCGGCTGGGGCTAACGTTCCAGAAAGCAATCATTTAAATTGCGTAGACTAAGAAGACTAACTCTTGGTACTTCCCAAGTATGTACCACAGTGCAAACATGGCTTAAAACAAGCAGGGAAACCTAAAAGAAATACCTCTGAAGATGATTTCATTAAAAATATTAACTGCCTAAGAGATCCCCTCCCTTCCAACAGAAGCAAGAGAATCCCACGATACTGTAAAAACATTCATTCTCAACCCTAATTATAAAACGTTTTTTCTGTTAACGACAAGTCGAATTACCTCTCTGCTAAGGTGCCTCCAACACTCCACCCAGTTAGGATATACTGAAGCATAAGGAGGAAGGCCGCCCGCAAGGCTGGAAAGTAAAAAGAAAATTGTTACAGTGGTGCAAATTACACTGTAAAAAGGACAACAATATGTAATTACTTCTTGAGCCAATACAGAGCTTGCTACAGTCACTACCTCCCTCTCCCCCAGGTCAGGTGTGACATCACTGCCAGCAGGCATCTGGATCAGGCCCTGGCTGCCACTACCCACACTGCTTTGCTGGCAGCAATTTTAACACTTACCCACAGCTGTTGACTGCCATTAAGTTGGACACCAACATGAAGGGATACGTAAGCATGCTCGCAAAGAACTGAAAGAGGAAAACAAACAGTGCTGGGAATTACAAAGAAGGCCCACATAATGCTTTAAAATCAGGCAGTTTCGTTATTTGCTGCATTATCGGAATACTATTGAAAGGCACACAGTGTGCAGTTTTCAATACCGAAATAGGCTGTAAACGTTTACAGTCTAGGCCATGGTGTTGGCCAACCCTGAACCTACAGAGCCTAACTCCATTAAGTTTTTATGGGCCACCCTTACACATCAATTTCGAAACACTTGGAACCATTTTGTTCTGATCACTGAAGCAGGCAAGTTCCTCAATTAGGTAGCTTACAGGTCAATGGATATGAAAGCACAAGCAAACTATAGCTCTCAAAGAAAACAGCTGGCCATTCCTGCCTTAATTGAACCAATTAACTTTCTGAACCAATCCAAATTCCCTTGTTCCAAAACTGCAAATTGCTGATTTAAGACTGCACGGTGGAATAGGGTTGGCCTCCCCTCTTTTAGGTATTTTAAGATGATCATGAAATATATACTCTGAATCAAACAGATTTACTTACACCTGTGATGGCCTGAGAGCAGTTCTTTATTTCTCCCATGTGGTTCATCTGCATCAGATTGTGAAAAAAGAAGCATGTTAAGAATCTACGATCACAACAGCCTACAAACAGGTTTCCTACTAGCTTCTCATAATGTTCTGGTAAAGACACATTATTACACACGATCTAAAGAAGAAAGTTAGAGGGTACAACTTTGGCAGTTTTTCTTTTGAAAGTCTGCCAAAGAGCACTTCTGTTTCTTGCAAACGGCAAACTGCCTGCTCTTCAAACCTGGTTTTTACATGCAGAGAAAGAGCAGCAAGACTGTCTGAATCCTAATCCCGCAACAGAGGCAAACGCGAGATTCACACATTTACACCAGGTGAAAACAGCTGAAACAAGACTCTAGAATAGCATGACATATCGAGATCCTATCTTGAATGTTGTGATGTGCATGCAACAGTGACGAAATATTTGATTAACAGATGTTGCCATAATCCTGGGCGATTTACTACGTGCACAAAGTTTAAAAAAAAAATAAAATACTGTGTGAACCCAAACTTCAAGCACAAGAGCAGATTTTGCCCAAGGAGGTGCGACTGTACTTACAGAGCTGTCTATTGCATAGGTGTTGACAAGGTGTGCGAGCATGTTGCAGATCCATAATGACAAAATATCACCTAGCAGGCGAGGAATTAAACCCCTGGTAGAGGACAAGAGGTTGTAACAGATTAATGTTCACATACATCTGTGCCTCTGCTTGCTTCACAGCCATTGTGAGACAGATCATGGTTTCACAATAAAAATAAAAATCATATTTTCATCACAGTATACAGTAATTTGTAGATGAGACAGGGAATCTACAGTTTAAAAGGGGTGGGATGAGCCACTGGAAAAAATACAAACATGTTTACACAAAAACCCATAAGAGCTCTCTTGTGTCAAATTATACTTGTGCTTACGCCCCTAAAGGATAAAATATCAATTTATTTGGCAAGATTCCCCTGGGAATATGTATTTGGTTAACTGCGGTTCTGCCAGATACTACCAAAGAAAAATTCCAGGCGCTTCCTGCTTGCTCTAATCACCAGTCCCATACTTACGCAAAAAATCCCAGAATTCCCTCTTCCTTGTAGATGGTTACAATGGAGTCGAACACCCCGCTGGGGAAAAACACAATGAAAAAAACATGAGCAGACAGAATGAAGTACAGAGAAAGCAAACAGTAAGGAGCCCCTTCTACAACTAACCTGTATTTGGTTTCCCTTCCAATAAATTGCACCATACACCTCAGAGTGATAACTAAAAGAGAAAGAAAGCTTTAATGGTACAGCAGACCTCTTCCGTAACACACAGATGTTCCAAATAAAAATCACAGTTTGATGGCTAAACTAACTAGCACCAACTAACCAGACAAAAGAAATGGGAAACGAGCTGGAAAGACGAGTTTCAATCAGTTTTAAAGGTGCAATCAACAAAAACAAAGATCTTGACATTAAACTTGTTTAATAGATAATATAAAAAATAACATCCCCACAAACTACGGTCCAGTTGTTCCAAAGAAATGAACCCATCTGCTGTGTTGGTCCACTTCTCTACAGTATGCTGGTGAATGGCGAGGAGTGTGCATGCAGATGACAAACACACGGGCTCAGCGAGTGAGTGCAGTTACCATGGAAGGGGTGAGTGACAATCGTGGCACAGGAGCGTGCTACCATCTCTTTGGTTGTCTGTGATAAGGGGAAAGAGAAAGCAACTTTAAAAACAAAAACACAAGCATCACGTGCGCGCGGCGCGAGCAATCAAAGGAGCCGATATGAAAACACGGAACATAATCGGCTTCAGAAATTTGTAGACTGAAAACTTCCAAGTAGACGAACATGCATAGCCAAATCCCCTATAGGAGAGAAACAAAACAATGTGTGGGGGTGAAATCTAAGGATGGAATCAGAAAACAGACGAGAGAGAGAGAGAGAGAGATCTATGTAACCCTTATGGCCCTTGGCACGTTTTGCAAAGACGCAGCCCGGATCCAATCACAACATCTCCTACACCAAAGCGCGTTACTAACCCCCACGCTGGACTGGCGGCTGTCTGCCAGCCCAAGATTTCCTGCTTCATCCTCAAACGGAGACCCTCCGACAGGCGCCGGGATTGGATTTTGCGATAAGCTGTTGGCTCAAGGTGTTGACCTGACCTGGGCCTCTGTCTGACTCCAGACGTTACTCTGTGCACTCAGACCGTTATTTATCAGCTGCTGCATGACTCGTGCCACAGACGCCATGCGCTCCCCAGCTAACTCGGAAGGCTTTCCTTCCCAAAATCCTTGTGCTGCCCTGTTCCGACAGCCGGAATTACACTGAGGCAGGGAAAGAGCTCCATAATGAAACTATGAAGTTCAGCTGAGAACAGAAGCATGCAGAATAAAAAAAAACTGTAAAACATTTTGAAGTACAGGTATTATTAATGGTAGCAAATGCTACACTGCTTCAGAAGCCTCTCTCACTAGACTGAAATTCACACACCTCATTCACAACTTGCTGTAGCGACGAGATGTCATCTTTCTTGCAGTTTCCCGACTCCTAAAAAAAAAACAACAGTCAACTGGTTTGATCTTTGATATGACCTTTTACATAAGGTTATAGGCACTGTACTTATTTAACACTTCAAAATGAAATAACTATACAGGCTTGAACACTAAGAAAAGATGGGTGAGCAATTGAGAGCATCTGTCTGTATTCTAAAGCCTTGTTCCTTTACACACTACAAGTCCACCTTAAACCATATACAATATATATCACTATATACAATACCATATATAGTAAGTTCCATGCTTTCTCCTGCTGATGCTACTTTCAAAAGCCAACAGTAAAAACAACACATACCTCATTATTTTTTTCTTGTTCCTGGTATCTCTGTAAAAAAAAAAAAGACTGAGATAAGCAAACACAAATAATTCAGAAGGCCCAGTGGAAAATTAAAAGGGGACCCCCATGAATATTTTTTCTGGACTGTCATTGGAAAGTCAACCTAATTTTAACTTCAGTTTTGTTCTTGAAATAACCAGGCCCACAAAGAGCTACAAATTAAAGGCCAGACAGAGCAAAGCTCGACACAGGTTTGTGATCCTATCACACACCACCCTGGCCATTAGGCGGATGCCCAGGTCTCTGTACACACAGCCAGTGTTCAGTCGAAGGCTTTGAAGGCTTTGCAAGGAGATGCAGACAGCCTCTCTCTTTCCTCACCATCACATTAGGGCGGAGCGGTGGTTCTGTGGCTAAGGATCAGTGGCTGGAAGGTTGCTGGTTCAAATCCCATGGCCCCTGAGCAAGGCCCTCAATCCAACTGCTCCAGGGGTGCTGTATAATTGGCTGACCCTGCGCTCTGACCCCCAGCTTCTCTCCCTGTCTCTGTGTCTCATGGAGAGCAAGCTGGGGTCTGCGAAAAGACGAATTCCTAATGCAAGAAACTGTATATGGCCGATAAAGTGATCTTATCAGAGTGGTAACATTGCACTCCGGTTTCCAGCTGCTACTTCAGGCCACAGTCGGAACGCTGAACAAAGAGGCAGACTTTGCAAAAAAAAGCCAATTAAAAAAAACGACGAACTGAAAGAAGGCCAGGGTCGCTCCACATCGCACTGAGACTGAACTCAGCACCTGAACATCTCTGAGCGGAGCTGGTGGAGCAGTAATTATCACAGAGCAGGAGGCCATTCAGTCCACTCCACTGCAACACTTTCGACACCACCAACACCCTAACAGATAAATAATGGGGTGAGTTAAATAATTAAATAATTAATTAATTAATAATTATTATTAATTAATAATTAATTAATTGTTGGCTGCAGATGGAGTGGATTAAAGGGGGTTGCATGCTAAGTATTACCAGTCGTAGCTTTTTTGTTTCGCACCATAATAACTGGCAATGTGATCCTACCTGAAGGACCTTACTGTGGACGATGGTCCCGATGGATCCAGCACAAAGTCTAGGCGCCAGGCCTTTGAACAGACCTGCTTTCCCATCAATCTTCACTATGTGTTTAGCTAGAAAGCAAGAGGCAGTCGGTCCTGTTAAAGCGCAAACTGAAAACATCCCAGCCAGGCAAGAATAAGCTCAGCAGTCTGCTTAACAAACCACACTCCCGCTAAGGTTGCAAAACAAAAACACTGCACGCATGGCACAACAGACACAGAAATCCATGTATATATTTTTAACAACGAAAACAGGATTAGGAGGAAAACATTGTAACTGGAGACTGGTGCATTAGCGCTATTCCAAAAACAATTTCCCCAATGGCACAATAAAACTTGAATTGAATTGAAACCAGAATCTATCCTATTCTCTTCCCTGAATCTCCGGATGGTGCCCAGGCTGGGCACCATCTGAGCTGGATGCTGCATCACTGCCATGGATCCAAGAGGGACATCGTGGGTAGAGCTATCATTTAGGAGGATTTTGCTGGTCTATAGAGACCTGCATGGAGTACTGACATAAAGAAGACATGATGGATGGATTAATACCCTCATTCATTTATTCCTTTTTTTAATTGTATAATGTAAGCATGCCCAAAGGGGTTGGGCAGTCAGTTGACCTTGGACCCCTAGAGGTTTTTTTTCTCCTTACTAAGGAGTGTATTGGTTCCTCTCCTCCATTGTCTTCTGTTTTTTTCTGTTTTGTATTCACCACATGTATGGTCGCTTGCATTGTTAAGCGCCTTTGGGCAACTGTGTTGTGAAAGGCGCTATATAAAAATAAACTGAATGGAACTGAATCTTACCGTAGGCAAAAAGGCCCGGCAGTTGGTAAACCTGCCGGCCAAAGATGTTTCTGCCTAGGGTTGGTGGAAGAGGTTCGTGCCCAACCTAGAGAGAAGGAAACAGGCGGAATAAGCCAACCGGGAGCCGCCGAAACCCCAAGTCATTCACCTCTCCCACTTCATCACATAAAGGAGCTGCTCCCTTGCTCATCAACCGCACGTGAGGCGAGTCTTTCAGGTGCCCCTCGGCATCGGGCTTTTGCTCTCCACGCAAACCAGGCAAACGTGCCGTCTGCGCTGTGCTGAGATGAGCTGGGCTGTCTCCAAGAGGCTCCCCGTCAACCAGCGGGCACAGCAGAAATGACAATGCACATACATGGGGCCGTCACAGCTGCTAAATACACATTCTAATAATAATACTTGCTTACACTTATATGGCACTTTTCTGGATCCTCCACTCAAAGCGCTTTACGAGTAATGGGGATCCCCTCCACCACCACCAGTGTGCAGCCCCACCTGGATGTTGCGCCAGTACGCTCATGGCAATCATGGCCTCCTAATAACCCCCATCTCTGAACTGGCTTCATCACTCTGCTCTCCTCCCCACTGAGAGCTAGTGTGTGTGAGGGGACTGGAGGTGGGGCTGCACACTGGTGGTGGTGGAGGGGATCCCCATTATCTGTAAAGCATTTTGAGTGGAGTTTCCAGAAAAGCGCTATATAAGTATAAGGAATTATTATTATTATTATTATTATTATCATTATTATTATTACGCTCCCCACACACCAGCTCTCAGTGGGGAGGAGAGCAGAGTGATGAAGCCAGTTCAGAGATGGGGGTTAATTAGGAAGCCATGACCTCTCTGCAAGCTCCTCAGAATTTTGAAAAAGAGAGGCAACTTATGACAAATACGTATTAGTTTATGCTTATACATCGTTTATATCTTCCAGCCAGTAAGAGCAAACTGTTAAGATGTATAGTCATAGGAGGAGAATTTAAGAGCAAGGCCTCAGTTTGATTATGGTGTACTATTTTGGTCACTGTGTTAAGGAAAAGACATTGCTGTTTTGGAATCCGTCATGTGAAGAGCTAGCAGATAACATTCTAGGGCTCAGGGGGATGTTTAACATCAGACTCTGGGGGGGGGGTATCAGAAGAGGCTTTTCACAACAACCAATAAGCAGCATCCAAGATACCCTAAACTTTTCCACATAACAAACAAAACCGCATACTCGAAATCCAGCTCAGACACTCAGAACATCCCAACTTCCAAGACGCCGCTGTTCAGAAAACTAACGGCACTGCAAATAACTTTCCACAAACGCGGCCGTGCTCCCTAACCCATCTTGCGGGTCGGGGGTCAGCGTCAACGCGCTTTCACTTTCGCTGGCCACGCACACCTCTTTGACAAGACAGTCCTTTCCAACAACTCGAGATCGCGGGTGTAACTAGCTAAGGGACGGTGGTCGTCACACGGGCTGAGCTTCTGACGAAAGGAGGGGTTACCGGTGACCCCGGCAGCATGCCGTCAGCGCTAAGCCACACTCCTAACAGGCACCTGCAGGACGCTGCAATCGGGCCAAAGGACAACACGCACGTCGGAGAGCTCGGAGCAACGGCCTGGGATGCCATAGGATTTCTCCGGGGAACTTTGTTCCTAATGCACGTTGCGGAGGAAGCAGGACTACACTGTATTTCTGCATGCAGCCACTGCATCAGGTGACACGGACACTGAATGTCTCCCGAGCGGCTGTAAATTTGCTCAGCACCCCCTCTCCCCCGGGGCCCGTGTCAGGACTGCGCGAGCCAGAGGCAGAGGTCAAACACGTCCTTCCTCGTGTCAGAATGACGTCACATGACACCCCCCCCCCCAGCTATAGGCACAGCTAGCCTGCCGATGTTTTTTTATAAGGAACCAGGCAGCGTTACGGCAAAACACGACATGCCCTTTTCCCTCCACTCTGACCATGTCGTACAGACCAGGATGGGTCAGTTTGTGGGTTTTCTTCTTCCGGAGATGGCCAGCAGGCAGCGGGCACTGAGCACCGCCGAAGTTAGTGAACAGGAGCTTCAGCCAGCAGCACGCCCCGCCCATTACAGCCCACCCGCCTCGTACCTTACCTGCACTAGCACCTTGATGTACATAAGCGGGTGGGAGAGAACTGTGAGACCCGACCCCAGCAGCACCTGACCACACGTGTCCGCCATGATGGAAACAACAATCTCGTCCAGGACCTCGAGAGAGAGAAAGAAGGGGAGGGGAGGGGGGAAAACCAAGTGCTGTCACGTGATCCGGCTAGCGTCAGCTGAGGGATACGAAACCCCAGTCACATGATAGTGACGTGAAGCTGTTCTGGAGAATCACATGACAAGGGAGAAACGGTCCAGTGGGCTGGCATTATACAGTCCCTCCTTGCACACGCAAAACCCCCGTCTCACTAAGTGAAAATACCTGATTATATAGTAGCGTCCTGCTAGGAAGGCTGTTCCCGTTGCTTAATGTTGCCAGCTTCACACTGTTGTAGTTTCCTTATATAAAGCCTGCGGTTTCTCTTAAAAATATTAATAGTCTGACAGTTTAGGTCCCTCGTCATTTTGGCTATAGGGATTGATTCAGGTTTAAACCGAGCGCTTGTATTCCTCTTTAATCACACGGTTCCCTTTTGCGTTTTGTGCAATGACTTTAAGCTGCGAATGTTTGAAAATGTTTCTCACGGGGTCTCTACCTTAGGTGCTAAAACATTTACTGATAATATTGAAATGTCCATTCCGTGCCGTCGTAGTGAAATATAAACACCCTATAGACGTTCTGCTTTAAAGGAGTGAACTGATTTCTCTGTTTTTCGGTGTTTAATGCGCTACGGGGCACTTTGCGTCAGGCGATGGCAAAATTGACCCGAAACCCAGGGTCCATGTCACAATTCCATACACAATGCTCTTGCGTCACCTTCAGAATCACAACCACCGTTCTTTCAGTCAAAACCCGTCATCTTGTGCGAACGAGTTAATAGCGTTTTCCCGAAACGTCCCAGAGATATCAAACTACCCGCATTGTGCATAAAATGATTTGTGAATGTTTTCACGACCTCCACTGTCTCATCTTTACGCCACTGTTTTCCAGACACGAACATTTGGAGGTCTATACCTCTGCAAGGGGAACACAGACTGTAAAGCCTTCAAACTAAAGGCATTTTAAAGACCGCCATGTGTGAAAATGTTCACGACCTAAAAACGACCATAAACTAAGCAGTCAGCTAATAGTGTTTTTATGAACCCTGGCTTTTTGATTAATGCGCAATTACGCACTAACTGGAATAAGGGCGGAACCGCTGTGCACATAAGTTCGCGATGCAAGGAATACTGCTCAAAAGGTGTTCATACGAACCACCTGCATGTGACCATAGGAAGCAGAATACCACAAAGACAAAGTAGTCTCCAATTCTGCAGCCTGTAAGTATGGCGTTTAAACATTATTTGATTTCTGAAGCCCCTTTTTTCATGTCCTGTTTTCATTCCGGTGGGGATCAACTCCATACACAATACTGTTGACAGCAGGGAAGATCCTCTTTTGCATTCAACAGCTTCTTAAGAACAGCGCACACGTTGTTCAAAGCTAGTGTTTTGCATAGCAAGTATAACCCGGCACCGTCACGGCCCGGCTCAGGTACGACCGCGTTGTGACGTAATCGCCGAGCTCTGTGGCTGAGCGGTCCCGAGGGTGCGACAGGCAGTCAGGGCGGTTCCGGGTGCCATTCAAGCCTCGCCCGTGTCTGGATCCTGGCTGGGTAACAGGAAGCATAAAAACCAGGAAGAGAAGGAGGGATAGCTTTGATCAAGAACGCGCTTGGCTAATTTTTCACTTCGGTTTTAATTTCCCCAGTGAATAAAGTATTAATTGTAAGTGTGATGTGTGTGGGGGTGGTGGTGCTGTATATAATCATAGTTTGCTGGTGCGATTTCATCAAATGCTGCTGTAAATGTGTTGTAAGTTAGTATACTAAGGATTTGTCATGCTCTACAGTAGCATTGACATGGCAGCCGGCAACACCTCTTGTCAACAACGCCTGTCAGTCAGTGCTGGTTGCCGCGGATAACTGACAGGTGACCTGGACCACCTGGAGGCAGCTTATGACCAGGTCCACTGCAGGTGGTTGAGTGTAGTTAAACTTGATCTGACAAAGCTCAGGTTTGGTATTGGAGTCTGTGAGAGAAGGTACCGCTCTGATCCTAGCTCACTTTTGAGTTCCTGACCCACTTTGTTCCCTGTGCCCTTGTGTCTTGCTTGCCTGTCCCTGGATTCTTGACCAGTGCTCCGCCCTGCCCGTTTGGGGCCCTGCTTTGTATTTATGACCATGGCTTGGACTGCCCTTGTGCTTCAGTGCCATGTCTCCTGGCTCTGACCCTGACCACTCTCACAGATTCCTCTTTGTGCCCTGGCCTGCTCAACTGCCTTGGTCCCCGAGCACCACATCTTCCTGCGTGCCTGGCAAAGCTCAGCCCTTGTCAGCCCTCTGTCTGCAGTTTCCCTGTTTCGTCTCCCGCTTGCCCAGCACATGAGTTCACCTTACGTCTCACTGATCCGCTACTTAGTTCCACTTTAAGCAGTGGATTACAGGCTTGTTTAAAAATGTCCTGTTTTAACACTTGACAGACCAGACCAGTCCAGTGGGTAAAAAAACAGTGCCAGGAACAGTGCTCCCCCCATCAAAATATTTACATACACATCAAAACATCAAAGTTTCATTTCCTTTTAACAAGTCAGACTGGATTGTGTTTTTAAGTAACAAAAAACTTTGTTATAAATCTAAGGTCCCGTCATACTTAGTAGCAAAAATGAAATTGAATAACAGTGGACAGTACGCACAGCTGCAAGTTTTTTTTTCCTAAATTCACCACTTAATGTCTTTATTTGCAAACTTAAAGGTATAAAAAATATCAAACTTTTTTTTAATGAAATGATATACTTAAGCAATTAAGATGCAAGACCTAAGCTTAGATTGAATAATAAAAATCTTTGGCCCATGCTAATCTCAACCCTGTCACCTGAGAGTGGGACCTCCCGCCAGACAGAGCTGGGTTTGACATTTGAACAGATGGGCGGGCGGGGCATTCAAATCGAGACCCGGGTTCGAGCCACCTGTGTTTCAACAGGAGGGCAGTTACTTTCAGAGCTTCTCACAGAGGGTAACGTGGCACAGCCGGGGCTGAATTCCGCGCTACCGTCTGGAATTTTCCTTCCCCAGAGCTGCTGTGGAAGGGGGCGGAACCCGCAGGTCTGACATCACTTCCTGCCCGGCCCTCCTCCCTTCCTGTTTCCCCGGGTGTTCCTCTCGCTCCTCCGGGAGGCGGGGGCCTGCCTGATTTTGCCTTGCTGAGCCTCTGCAGTTTTTGCATCCTCTCCCTCTGCGGCTCCGCCCTCTCGGGCTGCTGGGGTGCCAGCGGGGCCCGAGGGCACGAGCTGGCCAGGGGCCCGAGGTCAGCCGCCACGTCCTCGGGGGCGGGGCGGGAGCACCTGACGGACACAAGGAATTCGACCGTCAGAACCAACACGGGCCGAGACAGGAGGGTCTTTCTGAGCCACGGCGACTGGGGTTTAGAAAGCGGGTCCCGTTAGGAACGACGACGTGGCGGGAAGATGAAACACGCATTTGGCGTCCGAGTGGCTAAAGCTGGGAGTTTCATTTGCAGGAAAACGATTCTGATTCTCTCAATGGAGGACAAAGCTACAGCCCTGCTGCTACACAGTACACAAATCGTACGGCTGGACCTTGTCCCTGATGTCCCCTCACTACCCAGTGTTCCTCACAGCTTCTCCATCCAGAGCGTCCATCATCACCACCTCGCGCACTTGGCCTTCTGGGAACTCGCTTTGCTCCCGCACACACGTCAAAAACAATGGCCTGAATACCCACAAAATAACACTTTGTGGCCCTGCAATTTGCTCCACATCTAGCCCACTTTTATCAGGTTTGATAGAGCGCTGGAAGTGCTCACAACAGGCGAGGCGTTTTTTTAGGTTGTGAATCTTATCTTGAGGCATCAGTGAATATAGTGAAAGAGCACTAATGAAACATCACATAACACGACATTGAAAATCTGTGCATACTATACTACCGATCAGGGCTCAAGCGCCTTGGACCCAGAAGGTTTCATACACCTCTAAACTGTCTCCAGCCTAAGGCTGTTACAGTTCAGCTTTAGTTGGATCTGTTCCAATTTATCCTAGACGAAGAGCTGTTCATAACTTAGGGAAACCTCTATGCTGGCTTGGCTGATCTGTTTTGAGTCCAAGCTCATTTGGATATTTTTTGTTGCATTTTCCTAACAGCAAGTGTGCGAAAGTAGCCTCTGCTTTGCAGACACGATGGAGGTTGTGTTCTTCAAGGCCAGCGCTTTCATCGCATTGCTGCTGCTACAAACTGCAAACGCTGTGCCGTCACCTTTGACCCTGCAGCTTTGGGCCCGAGTCCTGTCTCTTTAAATCGGGCAAGAAAGTCTGAGTGTCCACTGCGGGCCTCCTGACCGCCCTGTCAGGCTTGGAGTGTCCTCTATCGCTGCCCACGTCATCCAGACCAAAGGCTTCTGAGGAATTAAAAAAACACAGCAGGCCAGATGTTTGTAAAAGCAGCTCTTCTTTTTTTCCTCAGCAGACTAAAACAAACACTTTACATAAAAATGCTGCTTCTGAAGGCATACTCAGGGAAGAAGCAGCAAAGTTTTTCATCTGCCCCACTTAAACTTAAAGAGGAGGCTACTGACCGGCTGGAGCCAAGGTTTTGAATAGTACTGCATTTTAGGCGTTTTTGTTTTTTAGGGATTACTAATAACTTAAGTATTCAGAGCCACAATAGAAGTGGTGAGTGCTGAAAAACCAGGGTAAAAATGCAACCCTGCCAATGCATGATATAAGGTCTGTTGCGATTGTGTTGTTTTTCTGAAGGCCGGAGGAGGATCACCTGAGACGCTGGGCCTCTCCTGGGTGCTCTTGCTGGTTTCCAAGGTGTCGGAGCTGGACGTGGCCGTTTCATGGGACAAGTAGCGGACTGAAACTCTGGCCGGCCGAACCCTCGACTCCTGCCTGGGCTTTGGGCCCGGGGCTGGAGCGCTGATGGAATGGGACGACCTGGAGGCCACCAAGCCATTGGATACTGGGAACTCTGGGACCACCCTGCTTTGCACCACCTGACTTGTGGCTAAAGTTGGCGGCCTACATAAGACATTCCAGGAAAAAAAAAAGAGTATAATGGTCTATTTTTGTGAAAGATAAAAAAAATAAAACAGAGAGCTGTCCTAAATTGTTTCTACATTTTTTTAATTCATGCTACTAAAAATACTGCTATCTTCAGGCCAGACGCCCCCCTAAAGATGAAAGCTCCAACGATGCACCAGTGCCCCTTTCCATCAGTAAGTGCGTTGGGAAATGTGAAGTCGTTCTCTGAAGATCGAAATAAGTCACCAGATGATTAACGATCATCCCCTACCATCCATAATCCTAGTGCTGCCTCTGTATCAGCAACTCAACGTGTCAGAATAATGGTTTAGTTCACGCCCATACAGGATAACCTAATCGATTATTTGAAACAAAACAATGAGCAAGAACATATATTATTAAAGGGGAAGGAGGCAAATTTAAAATGGAATCTAAACTGGAGCAAATTTACAAACATCATGCAATGAAGTATTTCTGGTGAAGCAGACAACACATATTCTGATTGTGCTCAGATGCTAGGATTACCTGTGTAAGGGGGAAGGCAGTATGTAAGCCGAGGGTGTCCTTCCTAAGGAAACACACAAAGAGCCAGATAATGGTAACACAGCTCCATGAAAAATCTGTCTGTATGTGCCAGGTGAAAACAGCAAAAAAAAGTGGATGGTGTGCAACACTTGCAAACTTGTACCCTTCTGTAATTAAGTGGCATTACAATTCCTGCTGCTCAGCAAGCGTGAGAAATCAATGCAATTCAGGCGAGGCCCAGCGTAGGACCATAAGAAAGGGGACACGCGAGGGGAAACCACACGGCCCACCCAGCCTGTTCGGTAGTGGGTAGTTATGTGGACCAGAGATCTCAACCAGGCATTTTCTTGAAAGAAGCCAAGGAGTCGGCTTCAACAACATGGCTGGGCAGCCTCTTCTACACTCCCACCCTGTGTGAGGGAGAGCACCTCCTGTCCTGATTAGGAGGATCTGAGCCAGCCGGACCTGAAAGAAGCCAGGGTACTGCACGCTGTCCCAGGCTCAGAGTACTGCACGCTGTCCCAGGCTCAGGGGTACCGCACGCTGTCCTGGGCTCAGGGTACTGCACGCTGTCCCGGGCTCAGGGTACTGCACGCTGTCCCGGGCTCAGGGGTACTGCACGCTGTCCAAGGCTCAGGGGTACTGCAGGGCTGTCCTGGGCTCAGAGTACTGCACTCTGTCCCGGGCTCAGGGTACTGCACTCTGTCCCGGGCTCAGGGGTACTGCAGGGCTGTCCCGGGCTCAGGGTACTGCAGGGCTGTCCAAGGCTCAGGGGTACTGCAAGCTGTCCAAGGCTCAGGGGTACTGCAGGGCTGTCCCGGGCTCAGGGTACTGCACTCTGTCCCGGGCTCAGGGTACTGCACTCTGTCCCGGGCTCAGGGTTACTGCAGGGCTGTCCTGGGCTCAGGGTACTGCAGGGCTGTCCCAGGCTCAGGGTACTGCAGGGCTGTGCTGGGCTCTGTCCCAGACTCCCCCCACCCTGCGGGGAGCTCGGGCTCCAGGGGGCAAGATGAGCGACAGGGATGCCAGACCTCTCCTGACAGCGGGCTGCCTCCGGGTGGCGACCTCCAGCTCCCAGTCGAAGGGCAGGGGATGCTGCCTGAGGGGGGCGCCGCGGTCCCCGCCGGGGAACTCCAGGGTGCAGTGCTGCTGGATGGAGGCCATGGCGAGGGGTCGGCGCTGCGAGGTCAGGGCGCGCTGCCGCTGCCAGCTGCCGGACCTGCTGGCCCACTCGAACTCTCCTGCTGGCAGGCCCACCCGAACGAAGCAGACAGACATTTATTTTTCCACTTTTGTAAAAAAAAAGTTACAGGGTGTTGAAAACTATATTGCGTATTTTAACTAGTACCTTAATAAAAGCAGGACTACCCCATCACCAATCTACAGAGGCAAGGCGCAGAAAACGGACCAGCTAATGGGAAATACAGACCACTCTCTGCAGTAGCTGGTGCTTTGACTGAACTCTTCATGTCAGCATCAGTCTTCACACTTGAGTATTTCAGATGCGGTACGTCTACAGGTTAGCAAGTTATAATTAACAAGATTTTCAGCGTTCCTCAATTAGAAAGCACAGTTATCACAAATAAAGCTAAACGCTGAAGCCCTTACTGACACTTATTGTATTGGTCCCTGAAAACACATTCTTACACATGGACAAAGCACTTTCTCATCCTATACCCTTCAGATTTCCTGCTACACTAGAGCAGACGAGGATGACAATCTGTTTTCGACTGACGTGACAGTAAAAACTGACCAGTTTGAAAGCTTGTTTACAATTGCTGACTGGAACGGCTGAAAAAAACGGCACAAAGCTAAAGTCTTCAGCATTACGTACCTGTAACAGTCTGTTGAGCAGCCGTAAACATTCCTCCACTGCGCAGATAGGCAGCTGTCACGGCTTCTAAATACGCATTCTAAAACGGAGAAAACGATAGGCTTATTCTCTGCAAATCCTTCAGAACACGACAGTGGGAAAACATAGAGAGACGAAGATGCTACTTAAAAAAAGGCAGAGAAGTTTGTTGACACTTTATTTACATCTTCCAGACTGTGTTTAAGTGATAAAAAATGCAAATAAATGTGTTAGCATATGTGCAGCAGTTAAAAGTGGAATATATAAAAAAGGAATGTTATTTTAAAATTGTGTAGCAGCTGTGTGCAAACGTTTTTGTCACCGTGTTACAGAAAAGATGCTGCTGTTCTAGAATCAATCCAGAGAAGAGAAAGCAGATACATCCCAGTCCCACACTGACAGGCTGAAGGAACTGAGTCTTTAGTCTAAAGGGAGTCGCCCACACCAACAGGCTGAAGGAACTGAGTCTTTTTAGTCTGAAGGGAGTGTCTCACATTGACAGGCTGAAGGAACTGAGTCTCTTTAGTCTGAAGGGAGTGTCTCACACTGATAGTCTGAAGGAACTGAACCTTTTCAGTCCTGAAGGGGACATTATACAAGTATTCAAAGTCCTCAAAGGCAATGCAATGAACTGCTTCAAAATGAAGAGTGAAACACAAACCAGGAGACACAAGTGGAAGTGCATTTAAATCTGAGAGCAGGAGGCACTTTTTTACTCAAAGAGTTGTGGGAGCATGGCACAAACTCAAACTGCAAAGCCAGGCTGTCGAAGTAGGGGGACATACCGCGACACATGTATTCTATCTAAACTGGCAAAGCTATTTTGGGAGCTTGTACCTTCTCCTGGTTGCTGTCCCATAGTCTCCCTTCCCCGATGACTGCTATCCCAGTGGAAGGATGGGGAATCCAAGCCCGTCCTGTCCTGTTGCGCTCCGTACGGATATGCTGCACCTGCAGAGAGAGGTGTGTGTGTGTGGGGGTGGGGGGATCAGATCTGGTATCAGTTAAACAGACTCATTTTCAGGTGTGGATAGACAGAGTTGGCTGTACAGCTCAGGCACAGGTTGCGGAGTCAAGGAGTCTAAGCTGATACTCGGGAGTATTCAGCTTTATCGGCCTCAAGAGAGCCTTGGTGAAGGAAGAGCCCTGATGCCAATAGAAGACCCAAAGACAGAGGTGTCCAGAAAAACAGGCAGTTTTTCACTAACCCACTGCATGGCCTGATGCAGACGGTTTACAGGCATCCCTACCTTTTTGATTTTCCTCTCCTGGCTCGTTCCACTCCCTGGCTTCTCTTGAGCCTCCCTCTTCATGCCTTGATCAGCAGGCAGAGCCGCGGAGTCCTGCAGTCCAAAAAAGGGGTTTAACTGAAGTGCTCAGGATGGGAAATATACATTAAGTCAAACAGGTGCCTTCCCATCAGATTTTGAACCTATCAGAGTGCCACAGTGCAGCTTGGGAGATTCCTCCATGCCGCCTTTTCTTGGTGGCACTTTATGAATTGCTAAGGGACACAGCCAAGTTTAAACTGGATCTTAGTTCATTTTCTAAACTGCAGGAAAAAAAACCAAGTCACGCACATTCAAATTGGAGTGGAAAATCCAGATAAGTACTAAGCCTGGTAGTTTCAGTTCATAAAAATAGCTGAAAAAGAACCGATCTCTGCGAAATGGCTTTGATAGAAGTCATACTGTGCACTACCAATTTCTCAGCAAGCACTTCTGCAAGTTAAACTTATTTGGTGAAACTCCTGTGCACCACATTTTAAAAACTGCCACAACTAAAACAACCATAGTCATTCGATCATGGCCAGCAAAGGGGGCATGACGGGACCCCCCTGGATGGGACGCTGGTCCATCAGGGGACACAGAAACCCACATTCACCAGGGCCAATTTTCCCAGAAGTTAATTAAGCTACCAGCATGCCTTTGGGCTCTGGGAGGAAACTCAAGCAAACACGAGGGGAACATCCAGACTCCATGCAGACAGCACCCCAGGTGCAGAACTGAACCCGGGGCCTCAGCCTCCCTCTCGCTGACACACCAGCAGCTAATTCTTACCGGGAGGCTCTGGTTTCCACGAAGTGCCTTCTGCTCTCTGCTCTGCACGTGCCCCTGGTGCAGCCTGTTCCTCTCCTTCCTCGTCCTCAGATGCTTCTTCTTCTGCGCAAACTTCAGCACAGAGAAGGGTGTCACTTTAGAGCGGGTGTTGTAAACGCCATTTCTAAGCATTTTATTAATAGAACCTTTTTATAAGAGTATTAACAGAGATAATAACCAGCCTGCACCGTAGACTCATTGCATATTAGCATCAAAAACCTAATCTTGACCCTAAACTGAACCATTCCTCTAACTGGGATATCAAATAATAACTTTTTTAGAATACTATTATAGTCATATTTGTAACACACTTATAATACACATTAATACCATTTATAGATAATAATGTGTTATTAATAATATTAATATACAGTTATAACAGACATCTAAACCAAAGCATTAACCAAAAAATCTACAGAGTTGCTAATAGCTGGATTTTCTGGGTGACAGATCCTCTCCGAATTTACCAGCCCTAACTGTGCTCAGTGTGTTCTCTAGCACAGCCTAGCAAGACTGGGCTTGAAGAGATCTTACATAGTAAAAGAGAACATGGGTTTAAAAATCCTGTATTTCCAGAGCTCCAGTTTCTGTGGATGCTCACCACTGTATATTTAAATAACTGCTTAAAATAGCTGAAGGTTATGTTCTTTATCCTGGCTGATGTTCACAGCGTTTTTATAGTGTGGTGTGTAACAGGAGCCAAATAAGCTCACCCACACAAGCAGATCGCAGTGCTGAGAAAACAGTCCCATCCAAAGACTCTTACAGGTTACTAGTAGACCTGTGCAAATTTTTACTGCTGGCCTGGATGACCTTCCTGCAGGCCACTTGTGTAAACCAGCTTCATCCTGTACCTTGTGTGCAAGATCCAGCAGATGGGCAGGCAGACCATCCGACTCAGTGCTGTTTGAGCCACTCGTACTGCGAAGAGGACAAGAAACATCCATTAGTTCATCTCTTCAAGACCGCATGGCGTGTGTGTAGATATACATTTCAACTGAGGGACAATCCCGGGGAGATCAGCCAGCTCGTATCAGGTAATCAGGGTTTCTTGAGATGCCAGGACATCAAGCAAAATCCGACAAATTTGAGAAAGCCAACATGTAAACCGTGCCAAGACTGTAAAGCCTGTTCAACCGGTTTTCTTACCCTTCAGACTGCATCTCCTTAAGACTGAATGCACAAATTAAAAAAAAGGGAGAAATATAAAAAAAAGTAACACAGCTCCTCAGAAGATGACCTTAATGATGAGCAGCAGTATCAGTGAAACACAAAACACAGTAAGTGATAAAACGGTAAACTCACTAATGCTACCTTCTTTTGCAGATAATGAAGACCAGCACAAGGCTGGAAGACAACCCATCTGTAAGCTGCTGAGGACTACGGACAGACAGATGTCCCCGTGAGGAAACTGCCCACCCCATAATGGAATAAAGACGGGAAAAAAAGGAAGAAAGAAATTGGTCTGTGGGTTCACCTGGACTCAATGTCGGAGACGGATACGTCACTCAGGGCGACGCTGGAGTCCGCTTCCCTGCCCAGATTTTCCAGCTTCTTCCGGATCTCCTGCTGGAGCATCTCGCACAGCTCCTTCATGCACAGGTGGGTCTGCAGTGCGGGACAGACCCCCCAGGTGAGGAAAAGAGCGATTCTGTGCATTCGGGATTCCTTTAAAACCGCTCCTCTCCCTGTGTCTTCAGGTGTAATGTACAGTCAAGGAAAAGCCTAGCTAAAGGCTTGGCTTGGTTTTCCTGAAGCTGCTTGTGCCATCTGTATGTTTTCAGAATGCAGCGTACCACACTCAGCTTTTGAAAGCTCTAAACCTGGATACAAATGGGTTATCTATATAAGATAAGATAAGATCACTTTATTGGCCATATACAATTTCCTGCATTAGGAATTTGTCTTTTCCCAGACCCCAGCTTGCTCTCCATGAGACACACAGGCACACAGACGAGGAAAGAGAAGCTATTTATACGGCGCCCCTGGAGCAGCTGGGGTTAAGGGCCTTGCTCGGGGGCCCAACGGAGTAGGATTCCTCTGCCGGCTGTGGGATATGAACCGGCAACCTTCTAGCCACAGATCCTAAGCCACAGTGCCACTGCTCCGCCCCTGTATATATTCATTTTGGGGAGTGTGCCTGTTTAGTAGTGCATTTATCTGATTGGGTACTGTTGTTTCCTAAACTTTAAATATTCCAACAATGCTAAAACAACCTTAATTAAATTAATGATAGGTAAAGTTCTCTGCTAATATAAACTGTATGAGTTATCGCGTTTTTACCTTAAATGGTTCTTTATGTCCCTGCCTTCCTACGGTTTGTTAAAACCTCACCTTAGACTGGTCTGGGTCGCAGTAGTCTAGGAGGGTGTCGCAGAAGTAATAGCCCAAAGACTTTAAGTCCTGTGTGGTAAAATGGGTTCCTTTTCTGCCACCTATCAAAAAATGCATGACTTGTTACAAGCATATGAATGCACAGGAAGGCGTAGTGTTCCTGGAGAGACTTCATCGCTCACTCTCAACAGAGGCACAGAGGCACAAGAGGCTGCAGGAGCCAATCCTAAATCAGGAATCTTAATTACTGTGATGACTTTCTACACAGCGGACGGGAATGTATATGCATACAGATACAGATGCAAGATCTGGGGTTAGAGAAAACCTTGTCCCTCACCCAGAGTGGAACCCCCAAAGGTGGACTCCATGGTGTAGCTGTTCGTGATCCCCATCCTCCACATGACGATCCGCCCCGTGCCCTCCTTGCTCTTCTGCACTCTGAACTTACAGCCCTTGTAAGAGAACTGGAAGCATGCATCCGGGAAGGAAAGAGAATTAAAAAGAACAACAACAACAACACGCAACAGAAATCATTCCCCTTTCTTTTTGTCGGCCGATGGCATTGTCCTTCGTCGGCAATGCCTTTGTTGACCAGTTTCAAACAGAATTTTTTTTCCCCTGTTCTTCTTATCCACCATTGTTCTTACTGTCAATGGTGAAGACTGACAGTATTGTCAAGATATTTTCACAGGCACTGTAGGCTCACAGAAGGGTGTTTTATTATAACAAAGGACATTATATTATATTATTCCTATTAATATAAGATTGTACATTTTATATATAGAATTATATTATATATAGGATTTATATATATATATTGGATTATACTGAATATTACATAGAAGGACGTTTTATTATAACAGATGCAAACATCTGGGATCTAAACTCTCTAACCTGAAATGACCAAACTAATTAAGAAAGAAGCAGTGCTTAACCTATAGGTTGATAGCACTAGCTGTACACCCCAGGTAACAGTCCCATGCAGGAAACGGGACACAGGAAAGCTGCTCCCTGATTTCAGCAGTCTCACCATGTCAGTGGCGTTTTTGCTCATCATCAGAGGGAAGACGCGCTCTAGCAGCCTCTGGGCGGGGTTGCTCTTGTCATCGCAGCCGTACATGAAGACGTTGTGCTTCCTGCTGTGGCCGTGGAAGTCGCAGTACAGGACGACCTCCCTTTCAGCCACGAGCCTGGAAGGGGACCAGGGCGGAGTGCCGATCAGACAGCCGCACCCTGCACCGTTCACCGCGAATGCGGTCGGATTAGGGAATCCACATGGAAAATCCCTTTACCGGGAGCCACATGGAAGCCGATGCCGTGGTTTCCTTCGAGAAACAGCCGGATGCGAGCCTTGGATCAATCAGCACCTAACTTCCCAGCGGGCCAGACAGCTGCCTCTTGCTTGCAGCCTGCCTTATGTGCTTACACAGGACTAATTACAAACCAGCAAAACACACCTTCGGTTCAAATACAGCAGGGTACTGAACTTCAGGGGGCCTCGACGAAGGATGTTAGCGCCGCCACAAAAAAAAAAACCTGGGGGAATTCCTTCTAACTGATCCCCGCCTGCTTCAGCCTGGAGACACTACAGAGGTGCACCGTGCACTGTGACAAGCACGCCCCCCTAGAGCCCTTTGACCTTTTCACCAGCCGGGAGGGAAAGGCGGTCTTTTAGCGCCGTGCTGGTTCATCCCCAGTGCCCCTGCCCTGTGCTCGCTCAGGGGTGTGCGGAAGCCGGCGGCGGCCCTCACCTCTTCACCATGTTCCTGGTGTGCCACACGCAGGGGAAGGCGTCGCGCAGCAGGGTGCCGTAGTTCCGGTTGAGGTCCCGCCCCGCCAGGGAGCAGCGGTAGTTGCCCACGATCACGCCGTCCGGGTTCAGCATGGGCACCACCTTGAAGACGAAGGTGTCCCTCAGCAGCTGGGCGTCCGGGGAGTCGCCCAGGAGGAAGTCCAGGAAGCCCGCCATCATCCAGGAGCTGTTGGTCTCCCCCGGGTGCACCCGGGCCGTCACCACCACCGCCCTCTTGGCCAGGCTGGCGGCCGGGCTGGGGGACGGCGAGGTGATGGTTAGGACGTACACCGCGTTGCCCGCCAGGCTCCGGCACAGCACCCGGAATTTGCAGTGCCGCGCCCGGACCGGGTTGTTGGCGACCCGGGCGAGGTAGAGCTGCAGGTCGGAGAAGGTGTAGGGGTAGCACTGCGCGAAGTAGCAGGTGTCGCCCTCGTGGGGGAACTGGCAGGTCCAGGTCAGGGAATACAGGCTCTGCCCCTCCTGATCGCGCTGGTTCCGGTAGTACCGGATGTTGGCGCCCGCCCTCCTCCAGCCTACGCCCCGAGCCCGGGCCTCCTGCTCGGAGTACAGCAGCGGCTTCATGCCCATGTTGTACAGGCTGCTGGGCTTCATCAGGTTGACGATGGTGAACCTGTAGGTGACGCCCGCCTTCATGTTCCGGACCCGGAAGTAATACCACTGCGTGTGCTTGGTGGTGTAGAGGTCGGCACGCAGCGTGAGCTCGTAGTCGTGGAGGCCCCTGGGTGGGGGAAAAAGGCAGATCTGTCACAGGGCCCCGGCTGGCAGGGCGAAAACCCAGAGGGCAGCCAGAGCGAGCGACTGGCCCTGCGCCACGTCCCACTGCAACGAGAGGCTGGTCGAGCTTCGCCAGTTTTTAAACCGCACCGTCTTAAAAACTGCGCAGGCCTATATAAAACATTCTGAAGAAAGAAAATCAAGGTATGCTGATATAAAAGCAGATAATACTGAAATGCATATTTATGTCCCTCAATCGTCTAACACGTAGGGTTCAGGTGGGGTGCGCTTTGGGATTTATTCATACGAATATTTGTGCCAAACGGGGGACAATTAAGAATCACGTAGAGGTTAATCCCACACTGAGAAGCAGACGGAAGAAACCAGGTGTTTGGTCCTGTCGAGCCCCCTTCGTGTGTGAGCTGTCCGCAGGCTCACCCGCTGATGTGGTTTTTCTTTTCTTCTTCTCCCTTCTAGCTCTCCGAGAGCCTTTGCAGCCAGCGCACACCGACGCGCAGGCGAACCCGCTCAGCGAACAGCAGGCGCGCTGTACTTACACTCTGACCGCCTTCTGCAGGTTCCCACTTTCGAACCTGGACTCGAAGGCCAGGGCAGGGTCGCCGCTCCCCTTCCTCGAGCTGGGGCAGGCGTCTCTCACCGGCCCCCGGCTGCCCCCCACGCGCGCACCAGTGAAGTAGGGGCTCTTCGTCGCTGGGGATCAGAGCGCGCTCGGTTTTATTAGGAGCTGGGACCCTCACCTCGGTCAGGGGTTCGAGAGCTGTCCTCTTGCACACTGTAATTCTGCTGTACTACACGCACATACAGACCCAACCAACCATGCTCTAAACCTCTTTATCCAGTCTGGGGTCACAGGGGGAGCCAGAGCCTATCCCAGCAAGCAGTAGGCACAAGGTGGGGCACAGGGCAGACACAAACATGCACACCCCCCAGAACTGGGGTCACTTTTCACCAGAAACCAAAGAACCTACAAGGATGTCTTTGGAGTGCGAGAGGAAACTGGGGCACCTGGAGGAAAGCCATACAAACTCCATGCAGACAGCACCCCAGGGACTGAACCCAGAGCCCCAGCGCTGACCCCCGCACCACTGTGCCGCCCGCATATACAGAGAAGCAGAGGAGAAGAGAGAAGGAGGGAAAGGACAGACATATGGATTTATATGGAAAGGCACTGAGACAGACAGATAGGTTGTCTGAGGACAAACAAAACACGAATGCAGAGACCGTTGGAATGCGAGAAATGGAATGTCTAAAGACACTTTCAACTCTGCCCTGTCAGAGGAAGTAACTACAGGCAGCGGTTTCTACTCTATTATTTAATCTAATCAAATCCCGTCAGTGTAGTACAGCTGTTCGCTGTCTGCTTCTATCACTGTGAAATGGGTCAGATGGGTCCCCACTGAGAGCTGGTGTGTGTGAGAGGGGACTGGCGCTTCATCCAGGTGGGGCTGCACACTGGTGGGGGTGGAGGGGATCCCCATCACCTGTAAAGAGCTTTGAGTGCAGTGTCCAGAGAAAAGCGCTATATAAGTGTAAGGAGTTATTATCCATTCTTATTATATCGATTTAAGGTGACAGTAAGACAGGCTCAGAGAGAGAGAGGGGGAGCTTGGTGTATCCATGTGGAAGGTACCTGAGTCAGTGCAGTACACTACGGTGCCCCTCTCTTCTCCCACACACAGTGGGGTCCGCTCGTAGCCCGTCAGCTGGTAAAACTCCTCCGGCTCGGCCGGCTCCCACTCTGCGGCGGACAAGGAGGAAGCAGTGAGGAAGGCTGCTTTCAACCACCCTCCCGCAGACAGCTGAGGGGGCAAAGGCCAACGGGGGGCACCCTCCGCAATCCGCAACATTATCACGGCAACCCTGAAATCCAGGGGGCTCACGGATTAAAAATCAACACCGGGGACTCTCTCGCCGAGCAGGCGGACACGTCGGAGAGCCGGAGAGCGCGGTAGATGGAAAAGGCACGGCGCTCTCTCCTCACAAAGGTTTGACAGCGTCGGCTGGTGTCTGAGCGCCCCCCCCAACCCCACCCCCGCATGAAAAGCACCAGCAGGACTTGCAGGACGGAAGAGCGACAGCAGCACTTCACTGCTACAGTTCCTCGCACTGCAGAAACAAGGCAATGCAGCCTTTCGCATTGCAAAAATTAGCCAAAAATAAGACAATCCAGCCTTTCGCATTGCAAAAATTAGACAAAAACAAGACAATGCAGCCTTTCGCACTGCAAAAATAAGACAACAATAACACAATCCAGCCTTTCGCATTGCAAAAATAAGACAACAATAACACAATCCAGCCTTTCGCATTGCAAAAATAAGACAAAAACAAGACAATGCAGCCTTTCGCACTGCAAAAATAAGACAACAATAACGCAATCCAGCCTTCCGCATTGCAAAAATAAGACAAAAACAAGACAATGCAGCCTTTCGCACTGCAAAAATAAGACAACAATAACGCAATCCAGCCTTCCGCATTGCAAAAATAAGACAAAAACAAGACAATGCAGCCTCTGGCCGCGGAGTGAAAACTCCTCCCTGTCGCCTGCGCGCCTCACCGATGTGCCGCACTTCCTCCGCGATGACCTCGCACTCGACGGGCCAGCGCGGGCCCTGGGACGGGCTCTGCGAGGAGGGGATGGCGAACAGGCCGCGGGGCGCCCGCAGGCGGGGCACCCGCCGGCCCCCCTCCGAATCGAACACCAGCTGCCGGGTCTTCGGCAGGGCCTGCTCCAGCAGAAGAGAATCTGGGCACGGGAAAGAAAGAATGAGCTTTTATCATGAGGAATTAGGACCGTTTTTGGTGTTTCTTTCCATGTGTGCTCGTGCACTAACACCGACAGATAAAAATGAGCTGTCTCTGATCGTGCTGTTATTACAGAATTTCTTACAGCTGAAAACCAAAGTCCGAACCAGGCTGTTCTGCTATCATGGATGGAGCACCCCAGAGAGTGAATATACAAAACCGTTTTCACTACGGATTTAGTCCGCAGTGGCCTATTCCCATGCACAGGAGCAGGGAGTGTGCACCAGTGCTCTGTGCGGACAGCGCGCGCGGCGGCCGCGGGCGTTTTCCACTCACAGGGGGTCTTTCTGGTCCCTTCCTTGTCCCCCTCGGTGTCGGAGGCCGACCCGTTGCTGTCCTGGGAGTTGTCGTCAGGCAGGAGGTATCCGCGGCTCCTCTCCCAGCTCCCCGCGGTTGTGAAACCGCTCTGGCACCCCGCGTTCCTGCCTGACGGGATCGGCGGGCACACGTTTCAGGTGCTTGTAAGTGGGTCGCCTGCAGGGACGTATTCCCGGCCTTCTCCTCGCCCCGAGTCCCAGAGGCACTTGGGACAGTAGCGTACAGGCACAGCAACGTCCGCGGCTCAGGTGAGGGACCCCGAGCAGCACCCCAAACTCACACGTCCCTTTTCATCCCCGCAAGCCTGACGACAGCCCTAGTGAGAACTTACCGCCGGAAAATATGAACGTCTGTTGGGGAAAAAACGGTGCCAAAAACAAGGCTTTGTGATGGCTGCTCCAGGGCTGTGCCACACTCTACCGCACTCCTCTTACCACACTTTTACCCCGGAATAACCTGAACTTTACCAGACTCTTCCACGATTTTACCACAGCACTCAAGAGAACACTTTGATACTTTGACTTTGATTGAAAAACGTTGATTTTCTAGGTGCTTTTATCCGGACTCAAATGCCTCAGCTTGTTCCCCAGGATCTGGTAGATGCCTCAGAGCGGTACCATTTCCAACAGCGCCACGCAGAGCCTATATCCACTCCCTGCCTACGCCTGTGGAGAGGGTTCCGGCCATCCAGAGCCTATCCCACAGGGAAGTCCACTGCAGGACGCACACGCACACGTGCACTCATCCAGTTTCTATCCACTTTATCCTACACGCAAGGCCACACACACAGGATCCCCCGGAGCTGATCCCGGGAAGCAGCAGGGCAGACGCAGAAACAAACCCTCACACACCTCACACCAGGGCCAGTGATCCCAGAAGACGGGCAAGTCGGTCAGCCAGTGTTCGGACCGTGGGAGGAAACTCCCACACGAACACGGGGAGAACATACAAACTCCACACGGACAGCGCCCCAGGTCTGGGATTGACCCCTGCACCGCCGAGACGCCCTTAGAGAGACGTTTGCCCTCAAAGGGCTCCTTGGGGTTGGTGGAGCAGCCGGTACGAACAGGCCGAACTGCACACAGAAGGTGTCCAAGTCCAACCCCAGACCCAGGAGCAGAGAAGCTGCACTGCCATCCACCGCCGAAGGGCGAGGTAGCCCCGTTTCTGCGGACTATAAGAATACCCGCAGGTCGGAATCACTGTGAGTTTCTTACGAGGTTCCCACACAAGAGATCTTTGACAAACCCGGAGGCGGTGAGCTCGGATCTTCACGAATCCCCCACCGCCTTCAGCTTACCGGTGAACAGCCCATAATGCCGGAGATGGCGTTGCATGAAGGTCTCGTAAGGGTCATCTAAGATCTTTAAGAAACAAGGAGACATATCCCACCTTAAAACGCTGCTTTAGTTGGGATGGGCGGGTGCATAGCGGGGGAAAAAAAAACTTTTTTTTTAATAAAAGAAGCACACAGCCATCGGCAGCCAATACGGGCGAGAAACAGCGTTGCGGTGACGCCGAGACACGGACTTTTACGGGCATGTACAGCCACTCTTATGCACATAGAGTACTGCACAGACAAGGCTGTTCAGGCAAGACCGTACTTCAATCAGGACGGAGCTTTTTAACACGAAGCCCACAGCGTGCGATCATGCAGGAGCACAATCACCGCAGAGCCCGACACGTTTCTGTCCGCCCCCCGCCCCCCACGCTGGCGACGCACCTGCGGGTCAACGCCGGTCTCCAGAGCAGGGCACATTCTCCCCCTCAACACAACGGGCAATCAGAGACGTCCCTCAGTGCCACAGAGCTTGCACGTACGCTGCACCATCAGCGCCAGGCCGTAGCTTGGCTGCGGAGACGCACAGATCATCACTTCACACGCGGGGAAGGCAACACGAGCATGCAACTGCAGCGTTAACCTTAGAAACAACTTCTAGTCACGTGTTTTGCTCAGCGGGGGGGGGGGTTGATAGAGGTTGTAATAACTTGGTTTCCAAAAGCTGGACATCAAAATCCTGCACTGGAGCTGCCGGCTTCTTAGAAAACAGTTGTTAATACTCACCGGAGACGTCCGCGCTACAGCGGGTGCAAGTTTAGTTGTTTTTTTTTTTAAATTCTGACCAAGACGACTCTCTCCTACCCTTTGGACGAGAGAAGAGCCCGTTGCTAGGCAGCGCACGTACACGAGAACGCGGTTTCTTGGCGACCGCAGAACTACAGGGTGTAGCTGCCCTTTCATGACGTCACCGAAGTCCTGTACCTTCGGGGCAGGGTCACGGTGTGCGAGTGCATTATAAAGCCAGGGTCGAGGGCCAGTGATACGTACACAGAAAACTGCAGTAACAACAAAAATACTAAAATCAAAGCCAGCCAACTCCGCTTGCTTCTGTACGCACCTGCTTTGTAAACGAAATATAATAGCATCGGTTACAACTTGCATAAAAGATGTATATTTTGCACCTAACAATGGTGTCCGCATAGTTGGGGTTTATGTAGCACATGATTTGTTTTTTGGGGGGTCTTTAATGTAAGGTTTTGAAGGCGGTAACTTCGAATGTGCCGAAAGGTTTGTATTATTTTTTTGCGGTTCCAATGCCACAGCTTTTCTTCAGCTGTACACTTGCAGCGTCATGCAAACATTTACAACTTTTTCTTGCAAAATGAAATCGAAGCACCACCGCCATGTCCTGAACATGAAGGCGGCGAAGAAGGACGGCATAAAGGGTGACTAAAGTTGCACGTTAAACCGGACACCGCCCACTAAGCAGCGAGTCCCGACCCCAGTCCTGCCGAGATCTCTGGATCGCGCCCCTTGCTTGTGCAGACACCTCGTTCGTTTGTTCACTTCAACCTACTGAACCTCAAGCACGTCGTTTGCAGCAACCTCGGATACTAAACTGCATCTCCACCACTTACCCTTATTCCCGTTCATATACAGCTGTTAACGCAAGATAAAGATCACTTTATTGGCCATATACAATTTCTTGCATTAGGAATTTGTCTTTTTGCAAACCCCAGCTTGTTCTCCAGGAGACACAGACAGGGAGAGAAGCTTGGGATCAGAGCACAATGTCAGCCATTTATACGGCACCCCTGGAGCAGCTGGGGTTAAGAGCCTTGCTCAGAGGCCCAACGGAGTAGGATTCCTCTGCCGGCCGCTGGATTTGAACCGGCAACCTTCCAGCCACAGAGCCACAGCTCTGCCCCTAACTGTGACTGTATAACAAACCGGGAGGAATGACAATGTACAAGACACCTCCGCTGTCCATTCTTTCATTGTGCAGATACCAGCTGGTCTGATCTCGGGCGCCACACCCGAATGGGGACCAATACCAGCCATGTGAGACGACGGCAAAGTTAAAAAACTAAGAAAGTCAAATGAACCGGTGAAGAAGAACTTGAGCAAAAGCCGTGAGATGGCAGGTCCACCAAAAACAAAAGGACTGGAAAACACTTCGTTGGGAGTCCTAAAAGTTTGGAATCTAAGCCGTGCACTTCATGAAAGCCACCGGCATACATCAGCATCAGAGAGAAGTGCTGAATAATTCAGCTGAGGTAAAAATATGACGGTAAAAAAAACTTTGGTGACCCAAGTGCGAGACCTGAAAAGGCGAGGGACAGACGAAGACATTTCAGGCATTCGTGAATAAAGTGACAGGCTCAGCGGGTTGTTTTTTTTAAAAAAAAGTTTAATACTTATTTACAAAATGTACAAAGGCTTGAGTGTATTCAAAACCCCCAGAGCAGAGTGCTGAAAGTTGGATGGGGGGGGGGGTAACAAAGCAAACCCAAAGGCCGATGCTTAGTACCTAGAAATTGGCAGGGTGGGCACAACGTGCAGGCCAGCAGAGTGAATGCGTTCACACCCCCACCCCCCCCAAGTCCTCGGAGATGCTGCACCACAGATTTTAGAGCAGGGGTTAGAAAAGACCCCCCCCACCCCCACAATAATCATCACAAAGCATCAAAATGCAGCGAGAACAGGACAGCAGCAACTCTGCCCACCTCCTGGGCTATGGCCACTTGTGGAAACGCACCCCTGTAAGAGGAATGAGCTCTGGTGTAAAGCTCACCCTGAAGTGACCGACCTCGGGCCAGACAAGAACCCAACTCATTCCCTCCCCATCCCCGTTGTGGAAACAAAGCCTTTGCTAACCTTGCCAGAGACAAGCTCCATGGCAATCCGGCATTCAAAAGTCTCGGGTCAGATGGGAATAATCCCACAGAAGTGAAACGGACACCACTTTGCAAAAAACACCCCCGCTGTTTTGCAAATAAAAAACAAAACAAAATGAAATGCCTTAAATGAAATACTTTTTTTTTCTCCTTAGAAGGACACAATTGGTCTAACACAGCTGTAGCTAAACCTTACTAAAAAAAAATATATATATTGGGCAAGTCTTTCACGGTCAGCATTAAAACACAGCAGGACCTCCGGAGCACAGAATAAAAAGTGGACAAAAACTGGAAAAAAGTAAATGGATAGAACTGAAGTAGTTAAAAATCCATGATTTTTCAGAAAGTACTTCTCTGTCTTTTCGCCATACTGGATGGGAACGATTTCTTCCTTTGCCAGTATGGACCTGCACAGGGTCCTGTCTCTTTGCCCCGCTACCACAAAACTCGCTCCGTTTCCCTCAGTCCGTGGAAATCCCGCGGTTTGCCGACTTCCAGCTTTACATCTGGAAATCTCGATGGAAAACCAGGCAGAAGGCGGTGGGGGGGGGGGGCTGGGAAGGTCATGGCTTTTGACGTCAAAACTGAACCACCTGACCCAGTCCTGCCCCCTCCTCCAAGAAACCCTGACGCAAGAGCTTACAAAAAATACCCCCCCCCCCTACAAAAGAAGGCAGTTTCAACTCGGCCTCAGCGCACGCTGTTCACTTTTAAGCTTTGGCCCATTTTTTAAACTTACAAAAACGGTTTTCAAAGTCCGTGTAAACTAGCAAAGATGTTCCGGGAGCGCTGTATGAAAGAACCCGGGAGTCCAGGCTAGGAGCTCTGCATAATTTTCCTTCTCTTCAGCCTCTCTCTCCAGTCCACGGGAAGAGCCTCGAAGTTGGCGTTTTTCCCAGCTTTGCCGCTGCAGAGAAAAAGAGCAAAAAGGTGTCAAAATCTCTGAAAGAGGTTTCAGTGATTGAAAATGTTGGCTGCCCCAGCAAAGAATAATTTCCCCGAACGATGCACGATGAAATCTCCCGAAGTATAAACTCTAAAAATACTGTCGCTGAACGTGCAGACTTGATGAGATACAGTTCGTGCCCCAGTCCACCAGCCGCCGAGGAGCATGAGAGAACACGGCGCCCTGAAGTTTGGGGGCTAATACGACGGGACAGGCCCGTGTTGAATACTGGGAAGTCTACATTGACCCGCGACTGGGGGGGGCTTACGTGACGAGCTGCTGCTGTTTCCACTCCTCGATGCGCTTATGGTTCTGCAGGTCGCGGTCCTCGTCGCTGGAGCTCGATTTCTCCTCCTCGTCCAGTTCCTTCTGGATGCTCTGCCACTTCTTCACCAGGGACGGCATCTTCGTCTTGCTCTTCTTTGCCTGCGGAGAGCGAGAGGAAACCATCCTCTTATTGGCCTCAGTTTGAGGAGGGAATTGGAAGCAGGGAACTGCTTTTCCTTGAGGGCAAAGGTCAACGGCCCAGTTCTGGACAGCTGGTTTGACAGCTGCCATCTTACTCACATTAAGGTTCTTCCAGACCTTAACGCCCAATTAAGCTCTTAATTTGGTTAACTAAGAGATCTCCTTCCTTGAATGGTGAAGGGGAATCAGATCGTGTTAAATAAAGTAATTTACATATCATGCAAGACATCACCTGCTTAAATGATCACAATTTGAACACGAGTAGGGTGCTCCTTACTAACAAGTGATTTAAATTAAGCCTTCCTCAGTGATAAAGCACTACGTCACATATCTAGTATTGCTTCCTTATATAATTAAGTTATAATGGTATCACCTGCTACCAGTACAACTATCACAAGAGCCAATATACGGACATTGAAATAATAATGCTGGAAGTAAAAGTTACAATTAAAATGTGCAAAGTACAATCTTCTACGACATATGGTGATCGACCAAACTAGCAAGAGGCCCCAGAGGGCTGGACAGAGAGCTGCCTGCACAAAAGTAAAGGGAAAACAGTATGCCCACCTTGTCCTTTTTCACTTTTTTCATTTTCTCCATGGCCTGCATTTTGCCTGCAGCCTGGTCAGCAACACTGGATGACGGGGCAGGAGGAGGAGGCTGAGAGGGGGGCGTTGGGGCAGTAGGGGCCCCCGTCTCAGCGGGTGGCGTGGGGACTGCCACCGCTGAGACCCCCCAGTAAACAGGGGCAGACATCATAGGACCTGCAGGGACAGACGTACACAGGCCTGCATTAAAAAAAAAAAATCGCCAACTTCGGCTGTTAAACAGGCTTAATGGGAAACATGAATCACCCCGCTTACTGACTCACTCCCTAAGGATCCATTTAACATCTGGGATTTATAATGCACATCAGGACTGAATTAAGCAATGGCATGTTTGACTACACTCTGCAGAGAATGGCACCGACTAACGTTCCCATAAACGACTTACAAATATATGAAATGATTCTCATAGAAATAGCCACAGAAATGGATAAGCGAGTTCCCTCCTAAAACATACTAATTAAAAAAAACACCTTTACACTATTATTTACTCCTGCTTCTAAACTTCAGATTTAGAATTAAAACTACTTTAATAAACTAGGGTACAATCGCTTACAAAATTCCCCAGGCAGGGTTTTCAATTGGGCTCCGCCCCTCGCTCCCAGAATGCAGCGGTGCTCTCACCTGCGGACACGGCGGGCTGGCTGTACAGGATGGGGCTGCTGCCGATGGTGACGGTCTTCTGGGCGGGGCCGGGGGCGGAGCTCGGCGCCCTCCGCTTCACTGCCTTCGCCGGTGGGCTGGGCGGGCGGGCCGGCTCGCAGGGCTGAGAGAAAGCGCAGAACAGCGTCAGCCAGCCCTCCTCCCCTGCTAACACTGCAAAACAACACCCGCCCTGGTCCTTCCAAAACCAGGTTCTTCGTGGCGAAGTCTCAAACATACGTTTCAGAGGAAATTTGCCCAAATCCAATGAATACAGCAACACTGGCACGACCTCTTTCAGAGCTTGTTGGCAAGGATCTGGACAAGACAGGTTTCTGTAAATCATACATGGACATCTGGAGAACAATGCCACTGCCTGATTGGTACAGAATGCATGGCTTAAAAATAAGGACATCGTGCATAAGGCTGAGGAATTTAGTGATTGGAGGTTCTGGGATTCTGTGGCACAGTTGAGGTAGGTTACAGAACAGAGGGAAAAAAAGCTAATTTTCATAACCATGTTGTTCGAGCTCCTTCTGACTTGCGTCACTTACTAGTTACAGATTAAAGGATGTGAACCTTTTTGGACTTGAAAAGGGAAGCCACGAGGGGACCCGATACAAGCAATGAAAATCCTCAAAGTCAGCCCAGAAGATCTTGCTTTCAAGATCAACAGTGAATGAACTGGCTTCATCCTTCTTTTCTCCCCCCCCACTGACAACTGGTGTGTGGTGATTGTACTGGCGCACTCTGGCTGCCATGGGGGCTACACACTGTAAAGTGCCTGGAGCGGAGTGTCCAGAAAAGCACCGTGTGAGTGTAAGTATTATTATAAACAGAGGACACAAGCAGAGGCTCAATGGAAGTGTATTTTAAATCGAGAATAGGAGGCTTTTTTTTTTTACAAAATGGTTTGTGTCAAGACATTGGCTTCTTTCAGGAAACAGCTGGAGGAGGTGCTCCAATCAATTAGCAACAAGCCAGCCAGGGGCCCAGACCGCCACTCCTCAGTGGTTTGTTACCCCAGCCTCCCCCCCCCCCCCCCAACCAGTCCTACCTTGGCAGTGGACCCCGCCTGGGGCTGAGCAGGCTTGCGACTGGCCTCTTCCTCAGTCCCTGGAGCGGGAGGCTCCCCGTCCTCATCCTCCATCTCGACTTCCTCAATCTCCCCGTCCTCGCTGAGGGGTGGCGGAGGGGGCGGGGGCGGCGAGTCCGGGGGCGGCGGTGGGGGAGGGGGGCACTCGTCAGGCAGGGGCGGGTCAGTGGGTGGCGGGAGTGGGGGCTGGGTCAGGTTCCAGTAAGAGGCCATCCCCTGCTGCACAGGGGCAAGGCCCATGAAACTGCTGGCACCTGTAAGAACGGTCACGCGATGAGCCAAGCACACGAGGGAAGTCTTCCAGCAACTGTTAACAGTGGGTTTTCTAGGCACGATAACAGCCAGGTCATCCAAAGGTGAGTTTTTACGTCCAAAAGACAGAGAGAGGTCTTTCAGGAACCGTAACTGCAGCACGCTATTCAAGAATATTTAGAAAAACTGCAAAGCCACGTTGAACGATCCCATATCTTTTTTTAAAAGGGAAAACATGCCTTAAGCTAGAGATTAGTCCTAGATCCTGTAAAAATGCCTAACTTATCAAGCTGTTCCACGTGGCTTTGACAAAAACACAAACAGGTTGTCAGTGAAAAAACAGCACGACACGACATATTGTGCTGATTGAGTATGTGACCTCTGACCTGTATAGACCCCTGGGGGCTCAGGCGGTGGTTTCGAGTCGCCAGGGACCACAGAGCTGTGCTCGGCAGGACCAGAGGTGCCCCCTCCTTCAGCCTCCTTCTCCCCGTCCACGTCGGGAAACTCCCACTGCGAGGCGCTGGTCTGATCGTTGACATAGAAATACCGTCTGTGTTCTCTAGAGCAGAGGAAACAGAAAGAGAGCCGTCTCAGCAACGTCAGGAGCCCCTGCAGGCAACGCAAATGCTGCACAGCTGCAGTGGACTGAACTGCTGTGAGCAAAGGCAGGAGGGAGCCCGAGAGCTGAGCTGTGCACAATTCTTTGGGGGGGTAACTGCGTCAGTGGCCCAGGGAGCCCAACAGTTACCCAAGACAAAGTCAGAGTCCGGAGGGAAAAAAACGGTCTCTCGCTGACAGCAGGAAGGGGGCACACAGTACACCCCTTCCGGACAGTAAAGGAACCCACCTTGTTTGCAAAATACATACATGATCAAGTCCCAGCTGGTGCAAAAAAGGGGATGAATTTGAGACCACCAGGAAAAAAACCAAAAAAAGTGTCAAAAACAAACTGCTTGACACAGAAATTGAAAATCAAAGTCCCAGAAGCCTGAACCTAAAGTGATGCTCCAAGGAAGTTAAAAAAAGCTGTGGTATATAAGAATTACATTACGGAACACAAAGTAAAAAGAGCAAACAGAAAACAATGGAAAAAAAAAGTAGTCTGACCTGCACGTCCGGGAAAATTCTCGGTCTTCTCTCTTACTGATGCCGTGACACGTTTTCCTCCAGGATGTCTCTGTCACTCATTCTCTCACCGAAGGGGTCGTCCTGCAAAGCGTACAGCTCTCGCGTGCGCAACCACCTTCCTAGAAACTACGGTACCCTTCCGCTGTCACGGCCCCACAGAGAGGAGGGCCCACGGCAGGCATTGTGGGGGAGGGCGCGTTTCTCGTTTAGTTGGACAGGCCCGTTTTATTCTGTCTTTAGGGTCTGGTGCTACAGACCGGTCCAAATAGTCAGTTGCACGGGGGAGAAATTCGCTGCCTTCGCCACGGCTGCTGCTGCTGCTGTGGTTCCATTTTAACCCCCCATTATTAAAACTCGCAGAATTGCATCATCTAGCGGAGGTGATGTCACAGCTGAGGTCAGCTGGGGTCAGGGGAGTGAAAGGTGAAAAAGGTAGAGAGAGCGTACCTGTCCCAGTGGCAGAGCCAGCCCTTAGGTGTGGCGTTAAGTTCATAATGTTTAATCTGTTCGGCAGCTTCTTGAAGCCTGCGCTTCAGATAATTTCCATTCAGAGCTCCTTCTCGCCAGTCTGTGATCCGAGTCTGTGTAGAGAGAAGGGAGGAATAAGTCAGAGGGAAGAACATTTCTTACAGCACACTACCACCGACATTCAACAGCTTCAAAACTATTAGCGCATCAGCCAGGAAACCGGCACAGGTGTTGACCTCTGTCGCAGAAATTGAATTTGGGCATTGTAGCGTGAAACCCAGAGCTAAGCACAGGGATTTTAAAAAAGTTGTTCTGCAGTAACTAGTCCTGCAGTATTTCAAGAACTGGAGCAGGTGACTTGAGGACACAAAGATAACGTCCAAGTGAAAGTAATAGACAACCAAACAAGTTATCGTTACTGCAACATAATAGCCTCTGTTGTCTACAGAAATAATTTGGTAATCCCAACTATATCAAGCATCAAAAGATACTTACGATTTATAAGTACAACCACTTCACAAAGCTATCATAAGGAAAAAAGTTTGCAGCGGGTGCACCGATATAATACTGGACACAAATTGATTACACTGACTGATGCCAGATATCACCCCAGTGCTCATCACCAGAATTGATCATTAATCGTTACTTACTGAAGTGATTAAGTAATGACTGATGAAGTAAAATGAGCCCAAACAGTCAATAATTATCCAAAAGTTGTATACTTACTTTTTCCAAAATCATGGAGCTATTCATTTCTTTTGAACCTCAGTATATTTTAGTTTTACTTTTTGTTACCACGATTTGCATTTTTGACGTGATAAAGCTACAATATTTATTTTTACTGTAAATTTGCATCCCTACTGAAAAAGTTCATCAACCTATTTATTACTGTCTATACTGCCAGTATAGTAGCATTCAGCCAAGGTCAGAATTGAGTATCTCAAAATATTTTAAGAATGAGACAAGCCTGAACTATCGGGTGCGTTCTCCTAAGAATCAAACAATTTCATTACCTCTGTCTGCAAGAGCAGCAGCTGGAAGTTAGATATGGTCTTTTTGTTAATCCCCAAAAATTCCATTTTGCTGGTTAAGGTGTTTGCAAGCTCTCCAATCTGAAACTGGGGGGGGAAAAAAAAGAAAATGCATTGGGGTAAAAAATGTCACCACACAACCTTAGAGTAAGAAACATTTCATCTTCACGGTTAGCAATATGCAACTGAAAAATGGGGGGGGGGGAATTCTGGAGCGTGTAGGAACCAGGCGGCAGCAAGGACCCGGAATTCAGACCCAGAAGACCAACGTTACCTTGAGATCCGCCGTCTCCTCCTCCTCCTTGGGGACCGGTCTGGGTTTGGGCTTCTCCACTGAGACCTCTGCTTCCACCTGCTCCTCCTCCTCTTGCTTCTCATTCACCTTGGAATGTGCTGCAAGAAAACCACCACACCCCTCAGCAGCTAGGAAACACGGCACTCCGGACTACAAGCATGCGAGTGTGCAAGCGCCCTCATACATTTAAGAAGTTAATAAAACGGGGAAGAAACAGCACAAACTATTACACATCCGAACAAAAAAATGACAACTGAACCTCTGATGTCCTAGACAGACTGTACAACCTGATGCGGTTATTCCAAATCCTCAAAAGCCCTAAGTCAACTCTGAGCACGTCTTCAAAATAAACAGCGAAACAGGACCCACAGGACACAAGTGGAAACGACATGGACATGAATTTAGAAGTAAGAGCAGAAGGCACTTTCTTAACCCAGTGGGTTGCAGGAATACGGAACCAGGCCATGCTGTTGAAGCTGGATGAGCTGCTCGGATCAATTAACTAATTGCCAAATCAGCCAGATGTGCCAAATATAAGAGAGGTTTCAAGCTGATACCCCAACATGATTCCCCTAAAACCCAACTGCAAGCCCTGGATCATACCGGTGTCGGGGGGGTCTGGGCTATTCCTCCCTGCCTTCTCCGAGCCGCGGCTGTTGGAGTCCGGGCTGGCGGAGCGCAGGAAAGACGTCTTCCACTTGGCCTTCCTGAGAAGGGCGCTGCGGCTGCCCTCCTGGCTGACGTCGGAACAGGGGCTGGAGCCTCCTGCACTACCATCCCCCTCCTCTAGGGCGCGCAGCTCTGCCTGCAGGGGAAGGGAGAGGGAGGTCACGGACACCTTCAAGAGGACAGATGCACTACATGTTCCAAGTCTTTTTTTTTAAATAGGAAGGGCAGCCTTTTGAAATCCGTACCCAAGGCCTAGATCAAACCTGACTAACTCCCCCTAGAGGAGCAGACCCCTGGTGCTAGATGGCTGGTGTCTCTGCAGGTGTTGGTTCCAAACCTGGCTTGAATCAGCTCATTACTGGCTTAAGGGGACCAATTAAAGGCCTTCTACCAGCTGTTTAGATGCTGGAGTTTTTTGAAGAGATCTAGAAAACCCCCAGGACCAGAACTGCATCCGTGCCCAGACACCGAGAAGCGACAAGTCCCCACCTTCTTCCTCTCTAGCGCCAACTCCAGCTCAATGGTATCTTCCTCCATCTCTTCCTCCTCCTCTGCCGCTTCCCCTTCTGAGCTCTCTCCTGATTGGGCGTTGCTGCGGGGGTCTCCCTGGGAATGGGCGTCCGCCTCCGCAGGCGCGGGGTCTTCCACAGGCTGCCCCTCCCCCTCCCCAGAGTCCTGCTTGCCCTCCACCACGGCGATGACCTTCTTCCTCCATCGCTCCTCAGCCTCCTTCACCTCGTCTGAGATGAGGGGAGCCAGCAGGGACGCGGCGACCCCTTGCCTCTCCTCTTCCTCGCTGGTCAGAGCCACCACACTCTCCATTACTTCCTGCTTGGAGGGACAACAAGCAATGCAACGGGCTTATTTTATAATTCCTGCAACTAAACCTATTTCAAAGCAATAGAAATTACATTTTAAGCAGAGTTTTTACATGCAGTATTGCCTGTACCACTGAAGTTACCCAAACCTGACTTCAGCTCTGAACAGACCTTTTTGACTTCTTTTTTGACGGCTGGCACAGCGGCTGGGACTGTCGAGTTCTGCTCGGGGTAAAAACCGCCGCTCTGTGTCGTACTGGTGCCGTTGACTGCCACACTGGAACTACAAAAAAATGTTAAAGGTTACTGCGTACTAGGGTTCCATCTCATCCTGAAAAAAAACTGCAAACCTTAATCTCACGGTTAAACTAGAAAAAGGAAAATGAAAACATCCAGAGGAAAGACATGACAGAAATTTGGACTTTACTGACGTGACGCTGGAGTGGGTGGTTTGTGGCTGTCCTACTCCACACACCCAGGTGGAAGTCCTGGTATGTAAACGAGGGACGACATAAGGCTGTTGCAATGGAACTACTGGGGAACAAGGAAGGGTGGGGGGGGGGGGGGATTTGAAAGGGTAATGGGACAGAAAACCTCCAACAACATCCTAAACGTATATCAATGTGCTTTGGCATGTGGTTGTGTAAAACCCATCACAGGCTAATGCATCAAGCAAACTTTTCTAAACATCCATCCATTTTCTAACCATCGGATGGGACACCAGTCCATTGTAGAGCACACACTCTACCATCAATTTTCCCTGAAGCCAATTAACCTACTAGCGTGTCTCTGGACTGTGGGAAGAAAGCCACGTGAACACAGGGAGACCATACAAACTCAACAAGGATATCACCCCCTGGAACTGAACCCAGGGCCCCAGTGCTGCAAGGCAGCAATACTACCCAATGTGTCACCATGCCATGCCTATTCTAAATGATCGCCTTCAAAATATTTCCCTAGTAAACAGACAACGCCATGGCCAGGATGGTCTCCAAACCTGAAAAGCCTGCTCTCTTGTTTTGTTCTTCTAATGACTGCAGGAATCGTCCAGCAGGCAGTGCTACCGCCAGCAACGCGCGCAGTGCCAAGAGCATGCAGTTCGTCTGGCACGGTACCTGTCAGGGTACTGCTGCAGGTCCTGCACCTGGTGCGCCAGGTAATGGGGGAGCTGCCAGGTGACCTCGTTGGTGTGGGTGTTCCAATAGTAGTAACACCCCGTGTTCTCATCCCAGACCTCCTGCCAGTCTCCCATCTCCACGCCCACTGGTACAGGGAGGAAAACCAACACGTGACATTCAGAGAAAAATTCATCAGCAAAGGAAAAAGATCAGTATCCGACCCAGAAAGACCACCCCTGTCTCCTCCAGATTGGACTGAGCTTGAATACAGAGGGAACATAAAAGCCCGTACACGGACAACTGGAAAAACTTAAGATCAAAAGAAGCATTCGCTGTTTTATTTATTCATCAGCCAAGCCACGTCAACCAAGCATGCAGAATTGTCATATTATTGCTATGCTTGGTCACTCAGAACTTGTTACTTGTTACTCAGAACTTGATGCCTAGTGCATCAGATCGGTTAACCCATAATCTTCCCCAACTATGACTCAAAATAGTTCAGAACTTATACCACCAGGACCAAACAGGCAGTAAATTAACCAACTGCCCCTCAAAAACCCCTCAACAGTTTATTGCTGGCTAGGAGGTAAATAAGTCAGTTGAATCATGGCCACCAGAATCGGTGTCTGAGCTTCACTGGGTAAAATGCCTACCACTCACCTCCTGCCAGCGAGTACTGGGTGTCATACTGAAACTCTGCCCCTGTGCCTGCCTCCTCACTCCCGGTCTGGCCAGCAGGGTGTCTGGGGGTTTGGGGCTGATCTTTGGGGTCAGGGCGAGGTGGGGTGGGTGCCGGGGCTGAGGAATCTACTGCGGTGCGCTCCGCGGTCTGGCCTGGCTGCGTTGTGATGGCGTCGATCTCCTGTCAGGTGGAAGACAAAAAAATTGAGGAAAGGCCTACAAAGCGATATTTTGTTCAGACACTAAAATCTAGAGCAACATTCTGACAAACTAGTCTCTAGCCAGGGGAGGGAGAAGGGGGGGGCATCTCATTGGTATCCACTTTGCTAGCTTCAAGTCTAAAGAATAAAAGAACATACAACCTCTGGCTATTGCACATGTCAGGTGCAGGAAACCAAAGAACTCCCTCTGATTGCCTCCTGAAGATCCTTTATGAAATGAGCTACCAGGCTTGCTCAATCCTGCATGTTTTCCAGCTGCTACATTCTGAATTACACCCTTTGGCACCATTTCTCTGCAGGGCAGTAATGGCTGCAGTGCGCGCCATCTCTGACAACGTAGCTTTGCTTTGCTTAAAGCGTTTCTGTTTCGATACCCAGAGGGGGGTGTACAATGTTCTCCTGGGAGGAGGGCGCCGGACACTCACGGCCAGGAAGTTGGCGAGGGTGCTGTCAATATCCGCAGACTGGTTGTGGTTGGCGTTTGAGGGAGCGGGCTGCGAATCGGCACCGTCCTCTTCCTCGCTGTCTTCGTAGGCCCCCAGCAAGGACAGGCCCCCTGCGGAAACAGAGGAGAAAACAGACACCGTCGTCTAAGTACAGTCGACCGGCAGACGTTAGAGATGGCAGGCTCACATCTGAGGCTGTGTGCTTCCTTCTGTTCATCTGTACTCTGTGCCCACACCTACTTGAAGCCAAAGATACGAGCACAGGAAGAGTGACGACCCACCGTCTTTCGGCAGCGTTGCTTTTAACACCAACACGCATAACAAATCCTTTCAGGGAGACTGAGAAAGATTCAGCTCCTCTTACCTGTAGCTTTCACAGATGGAGGCTTGGTTTCCATAAGGTTGTCTTTAGAGATGGGAGGGTGAGACGCATCTCCACTCCCATCCTGCTCATCTGAAAAACACCACAGGGAGAAGGGTTATTCCACAACCCCCAGGAATAAAACATCTACTGCATGAGCGGGCACTGCCTTCATCTGAATAGTCCTTTCCTGCGCAATGTCACTTAAAAGGCTAGATTTTGCTTCCTCCTGTAAATCAGGGCAAGGTTAACCCATCTGAACACATCCCTCCAAACCCTACAAATCTGGAAAACAAGGAATGAGTACAACAGTCCAATCTCACATTCTTCCCTCATTAGTGCTGTTATTACAGCTCTAGTGTTCATATGACTCGCAGCTCAATGATGTTTAAAAGTTTTGTAACCAAACAGAACAGAAAACAGAATCCTAATTTAAATCCTCATGCTCACCTATAAGGCTCTGCATGGCTTGGCACCTCAGTACCTGTCTGAACTATTATCGCCCTACTCCCCACCTCACAACCTTCGCTCTTCTAATTCTGCTCTCCTTACTGTCCCCCAAGCCCGTCTACATTGTATGGGTGACAGGGCCTTCTCCTGTTATGCCCCCAAGCTCTGGAACTCTCTCCCCAAGGACATCAGAGAGTCACCTTCTCTAAACTCCTTCAAATCCAGACTCAAAACCCTCTTCTTCAGAAAAGCCTTTACTTCACTGGTTCCACTCTTCACCCCTCTGCTTCTCTTACTACCACCACCCACGGTCTCCTCTATATATTTTAATTGTGTTTTATCTTGTATATTCTTCTTATTTATTGTTGTTTCATCCTGCAAACCTTCGCTTTGAGAAGCCACCTTTAAAGGCGCTATATAAAATAAAGTTTATTATTATTATTATAAAACTAACGCTGTGATCCTACAGAGAATTCTGTCACCAGAATTGCGCGGTTCTGAGTTGCCATGAATGCTGGTTAAGCTCTGGAAAAAGCTGCAGCAGCGAGTAGCAATGCAGAGCAATCAGACCGGGGATTGTGATGCGGGCCAGTCAAATAAAACACAGCGTGAAGTTGATTCGCAAATACTTGAAAGGTGTCGCATTACTGTAATGAATAAGCAGACGTGTTGCAAACAGTATCGGTCAGGCACATGGACGGAGTAAGCCCATCCCTCGAGTGGACCATCCCGACACTGAGCAGCTGCTGTAGCACCGGTTTTCAAGGGATGCAAGCGGGCTAGTCTAAACAAAATTCAAGGCAGAAATCAAGGTCCACATTAGTTCGTGTTAATAAGACGCTAGCGAGGCCTCCGTCTCTATATCGTTTTAATCACCGCCACAGGGAACGTTTCGATACGCCACTGGCTCGCTGCACTTCGATGTCTGACCTGTTAAATCAATAACCTCGCACAAGCAGAGACGTTACCACGTTCAGAATCTCGAGTCTAGCTTCTGTTCCTTCCCTGTCAAATATACAGCGGGGCACATGGTATAAATATTAATATATGGGATAATACCCACACTAGGCAAGCACCCGTCTCAGATACACTGCAGTTCGAACACGCACGATGTACGCCAATGCACCTCCCCAGTGAAACCCCCCGTTGTAGAAACCCGGGTTTCCCAGGGTTGTTTTTGAGCACGACACTACACCTCGTACAGACTCCTGTCCGCCGGCCCACCGGCGCGCCGCCACAGGCAGCAGCCAGTTTCAAACCCATCTAGCCCCGTCTGCTTCCGCCCACCCCAGCCCGAGGACTGAGACGAGGCCTAAGCCCGACAACAGACCGAGCTACCTTCCGAACCGGATCCGGCACCCTCTTCACGACAGCCGGCGCCGCCCGCAGGGAAGCCGCGAGGCCCCGGTGGCGAAAGCTGGAGGATGGTCCTGCGACCCGTTCCCGTCCGTGTCTTCTTTCCCATTCCTTTTCCCCCCCCAAAAAGGTTAAACTGGAAAACGGCAGCAGCAACACCGCCGGCCGAGTGCAGCCCGACTCGACACACAACAGCGCAACAAAGAGGCCCGGAGCGGAAGTGACGGTGCTCACAGGGCCAAGCGTCACGCCCGCTCGCGGACACTCACAGGAAAGAGCGTCACGTCTACGGGGCTGCGCTCTGCTGCACGCTGTTCGGGTTGCTGTATGCAGCGTCTGTCAAAGAATGCGTTCAAACGTCGATGATGTAGCTTTCCTTGATGCGTCTCGCTGCGCTGTTTAACTGTACAAAAAACAGAAACTGTAATGAATTGTCAGAAAACTCCTGCATGTCTGCATGACCAGAAAGTGTTGATTGGATTGCAGTGAGCAAGTTGATAGCTAGTTGAACAAGTATTATTTTGTTTTCCCCGGAGACGATTCTCTGGTTAATCTGCAACATTTCCCTCTCAGCGTTGCGTTTTTCATGTCTGTGCACAGTAGTTACGGAACTGTAGTGGAATTAACGTCAAAATTAGTGCAATCCATATTGCAGTGCAACGTGACAATGAGTAAATAGCAATTGTAGGAAAAACTAAACAGCGGACACGAACTTAAACTTAAAAACATTTCTAAACATTCTCGGCAAAGTGAGAAATAAGAGTAATGTACAATTGTACTCCTGCCTTGTGTAATTCGTGTCTAAGAAGATCAGTACACCGCTAATTTCCTCAAAGCTGTAAATAAATTTGAACAACTTTCGAGAGCATCCGTGGTGTACCTTTTCTGATTTTTCTCAATGTGTTAAACTCTTCAAACCCATAATGTGCATTCTGTTTTCAAGTTAAATATGGAGCATTTACTATGAACCAGGAATACAGGATAGTTTTCAGCTTCTGCCTTCCTATTGACTTTATGGATATATCAGACTGACACAGGTCAAGGGGCTGATTCCGATGCTTGTGTTTCTGCAGTTTGATTTGTTAGAATTAAGATTATTGGACGTCTGTGTGATTAATACTAATTAAGATACTGTAGCTAAACGTAAGATGTTTTGTGACATGAGGACAAACTTGTTAAAATTCATTCATTAAACAAATTCCCCACATTTTCTTTTACAAAAAAAGTGATTATAACAATAATTGCTTACACTTAATATAGCACTTTTCTGGACACTCCACTCAAAGCACTTTACAGGTAATGGGGATCCCCTCCACCACCACCAGTGTGCAGCCCCACCTGGATGATGCGACGGCAGCCATAGTGCGCCAGAACGCTCCCCACACACCAGCTCTCAGTGGGAAGGAGAGCAGAGTGATGAAGCCAGTTCAGAGATGGGGATTATGAGGAGGCCATAATCACAAAACAATATAGTATTTTTTCTAGGTAATACATCTGATGATCGCCACATTATCCCACAGGATATGGAGCACAGAGTTCTGGTAGTCTCTGGATCTCTGGGCTGCCTGCTGTGAAATCCACTGTGGAAGCCATCTGTTAACTGTATACATGTGGAAGACAGCAGCTGATGGTACAAGTCAAACTGCGCTTTTTGATCAACCTGCCGTTTCTTTTTCTATTTACGGCTTAAGCAGAATATTAAATCACAAATCGTTTTAAAATCCCAGATTAAAAGAAGATAAATATTTGTGACCCTGTGTTATAACAGGAGGCCATTTGGTTCCTCAGCTGCTACTTGATCAACAACTTGACCTTGCTTGGTGCTCGTTCCAGACCTTCACAGCCCTCATGAAGCACTGACATGTTGTTCTGAAAATAAGAGTTAAAACAATCATAATAGGTCCGTGTGGCACAGGGACACAGAAGTATTAAGCAGGCTGCTGTTCGATCTCCACGTGATGACACATTCCAGCTTTTATAATGGAGAAATAAAACAATAATGGCGTTTGAGCTATTGGAACACTTTCTGAGAGGGTTTGGTATACTTGGGATACTTGCGCTCAATCTTGGGTAACCACAGCAACCACACCCCAATCCCAGCCTGTGACAAATGACAGAGTTCATCAAAGAAGCAGTGACTCTGAAACAAGACACGAGTTAGGGATTACTGAAAACTGGGGGGGGGGGGGGAAATGCTTATTCAATACTCAGTGTTTGCTACAACAGAAAGCAGGAGCCACACCTTAAGAAGTAACATTTTATTGACTGCAAATACAGAAAATGACAAAAATTCAGAAAACTCTTAATTTACAGGCACCCCGCAGGTGAAACACACAGGCCGAGTACAAAACACTACAAATCCGCAACAAACGCAAGGGTGGAAACGAGATGTTTGTTACCGTTTACTTTTTTAGGTATAAAGAAGAAAATATACAGTATTCGTTTTAAATCCTAGTGACAAACATTCTTGAATGATTCCCAGTCAGACGTTTTCAGGGGAAAAAAACGCAACATACATACACGTATTGTACATGATCGGGCATTGTAAGAGCAGAGCGGTCTGTGACATCAAATAAAAACCAGACCAGGGGCAGTGGCTGAATCACTGAGAGCAAAGCAACATTCCGATGAAAAATCTCTATTTGTATATAAACAATATTCCTTTACTGTCAATAGAAAAATACACTTCAGGTTATTTAATCATGGTCTGAAATGGGTTCAATGCACAGGGTGAAAAGGCAGTGCTCTGGTGTGAACAGCTCGGGTTCGAGACCCCTGGTAGGGCCTATAGTTTCATTGTTTTCTGGAAGGTGGCCTGCTCCACAAGTCTGTGGTAATGACCCAGCTTCTCCTGCAGCTTCTGGTACAGCTGAGAATGAAAGACAAGAACCAGGTTTGCTTCAGATTTCCAGTCGGTTTCACAGGCAGGTATATGGATAAGCACATTAGTTGCCATAAATCACAGATTTCATCGCCATCTCCACAACTAGTGACATAATCCGAATGGGTGATAAGAAGAAAAAAAAGCCGAAACATGGTGGAAAGTATTCTTTAGAAAAGCAATCGGGAGCTTTAGAAAACGTATAAGTGACAACAGGTTAAGTCCCGTTACCCAGAAGATCCTGGGTTTGCCATAAAAAACTGGCGCAACTTATCAGCTATACACAGATGTTTATCCACACTAAACATTGACTGATCAATTATTACAAATCCCCGTTTGCAAAACCAGATGTAGAATCAACTCACATTGGCATTAAAGGCGTTGGCCTGGTTCTCGCTGAGGGTCTGTAGCAGCTGATCAATGGACAGATAAGGAAGCCAGGCCAGGGGACCAGTGGCTGACAAAGGCTTCTGAAATATTAAGAAGAGCAGTAGTTTGTTAAGCATGTGAATAATTAAAAATGAACAGGAAAGCGCCGACACTGGCATCATCCAAAATGACGTTGTCTAAAAACTAAATTATTTACTCTGTCCTTTTTTTCCTTTTCTACCAAGTATATTGCTCTGGAGTTTTCTGTAATGAAATAAGTATGTGACTGTCCTGTGCTTCCCCTCTGTTCTTACAGGAGGATAACTGTCAAGGCACATCTGGAAAAGTGCATGATATAAACAATGCAAAGATTTGTGCCCGAGAACACACTTGTTTAGTCTGTCTATATGACAACGCCGAATAATCCTTGAAGATCTAGTCCAGTCTGTTTCGGTGTTATGTTTACAAAGTCCTTCCTTGAGATAATCCATCAGAATGAAACGAGATCTTGACGAATCCGTTCTCCTTGTACAGGATGGTGTAAGAAATTGCTTATATAATTCAGCAGTTACCGTATGCTGTATCCCATATTAGTGTGTGCTTAGTAAGTTACTCCTTGGTGGGCAGGTGATTTTCTCCACCTTCAAGTCTTTAGAATTAACTGTTGGATGCCCGTGTGATTAATACTAATTAAGATACTAAAGTTGAACGTAAGAAGGTGTTTCATTTCACGGGGACAAACCAGTCAAAAATTAATTCTTTGGACAAATTTCCGACATTTTCTTTTACGGAACGTAGTGATAATCACAAAACAAGATGGCATTCTTTTTATAGGGAATACATCGGATGATCGCTACATTATCCCACAGGATATGGAGCACAGAGTTCTGGTAGTCTCTGGATCTCTGGGCTGCCTGCTGTGAAATCCACTGTGGAAGCCATCTGTTAACTGTATACATGTGGAAGACAGCAGCTGATGGTACAAGTCAAACTGCGCTTTTTGATCAACCTGCTGTTTCTGTACAAGTCGAAAGTTTCTCTTGGATCAACCTTTTTGTTTCTTATAGAGCCTACTTACTGCTTATTATTTACAGTTTGATTTCCTTACACACAGACAAACAGCAACACGATGAAGAAAGCACGTGATGGATTTTAGGTGGCAGGAAAAAAAAGGGGAATGTCTTTTTCCCCACACGGCTTACTTCAAATCCAAAGTACTGGTGGCCTTTTCCAAGAAGGGCATCCACATACTCCAGCACCAGCTCCCCTGCCGCCTCCAGCAGGTCGTAATTCAGGTAGAGGCGCAGCAACCCCGCGGCGTCCACCACCTGCACGAGCGAAAAAACAGCTGACAGAGCGACCGCAGGCACAGAACACTTCCCTGCTTGTCACCTGGAGCCGCTCGTGAACCAGGCGCCGCATCAGAAATCAAATCGATCCCACAACTCAGCTATGGCGTAGATTTACTGTTGGCAAGAGCACGGAGCTGCTGGCAGATCTCGCAGGACTTCTAACGGGCCATCACCACCAAAGTATTAGGACACTTCTGAAGCCACAGGAATGCCTTTCACAAGGACAGAGATTCACGCTGGCACCCACGCCCCTGTGAAAGGTACGCGCCACAGCCGGACGTGGGGCAACACGCAGGAAACCGGACGCGCACTGCAGCCAAACCAACATTAAGAAGCTACAACTGCCCACCTTGTACCCGTTGACCAGCCAGTCCGGTAACGGCACGCCATGCGACAGCAGCTTGTCGAGAACGCAGCGGTGGTACTGGGCATTCTGGGATGGGTACCTTTCCAGGTAAGAGGACAGCAGACGCCAGGCCTCATCCGTGGCACTAAGGTGGAGACAAAGACCATCGTCAACATTGGTCCCTTTCTGGGATTCGACGGTGGGTGGCAGCAGCAGGGATGATGCACAGCCGGTTGTTTCTTTCTCCGGCTGCTCTGCAGGCTACAGTTACCACCAACCTCGTCCGCCATGTTAGCTGTGCCACTGTGACAAAGTAAAAGACACTGGACGGGCAAAGGGCAGAAAACAGCACACTGAACAGCGCATCACTCTTTCGTATGAATGAGCACCTTCTGCATTATCACAAGGAAATAGGGAAATTGCGAACACCAGGGAAGCACTGGTCAGCGACATTAGGCAGAAGATTGGCAAAGCTGGGGGTGCAACTACATCATAGAAGGGTTCCAGAGCAGGGAAAGACTTACAAAAAACTAACAAGCTAGAGGTGACTGCTATCGTGTCAGAGGAACTCAGTCATGCATCTGTTTACAGTGAGGTACTGATGCATCCCACTGCTACCACCATATGTAACAGATCCATCACTCGGGTAGCTTGCAACATAAGGACCTGCTTCATCCTCAGGCAACCCAGGTCTGAAATTCCATGTTTGGTTTTGGCAAGAAGATACCACAGCAGAGGTATTGGCCAAAGGTTGAGAATCAAAAGATACAACTGCTTTAATCAAGACATTGGAAGTCTTGGCTTTAGCCACAACCCAAGTGTGAAATCGGTAATAGAACTCACCTCGATTCTTTGGTGGTGATTACAGAGGACAGCTGATTAGCAGCAAGCCAGTTCCAGGCTTCATTCTGGTGTGCTTCTCCGCCATATTGCAGCTTAATACACCTACAAGGACAGCAGGGAGAACAGCTACTAGCATCACCAATGGCAGAAGGGGATCGTCCGAACGATCCTCAAGGTCACATCGAGGATAAAAACACGGAATTAAAATGTATGCAAAAACCTTATCCATTTATCTCAGCCCTAATTTTCTGTTAAATGCTTATAGCTGGTTTATCTATTTCCTTTCACCGAAGGCTATGAAGTAACTTGAGCATTTAGCAACGGGGGGTTCTTGAGGCATGAAAACGAGTCCCAAGTCCTGCTGTAATGCTACTGAGTAACAAGAAACCTGTGCTCATGAGGCCTCAACACTGTAAAACACTGTTATATTCACACATGGTTAAGACTGCAAACAGCATGTCCCACATCGGCCCCATCAGGTCTTCTCCCCCTTCGAACCCCATCAGCCTCAGGCGTGGGCGACCTACTTGAAAGCCAGCCCTTCGAAGACGGGCGTGAGGGGAAGCTGAAAGGTCTGGCAGAGCGACAGCGCCGCGTCGAACAGGCCGGCCTGCACCAGCAAGGTCACCATCTCCACCGCCGAAGCGCTTCCTGTGAAACGGAGAGGGTTACAGCGAGCTGCAGTCCCTGCTCAGAGATGTGCTTTGCATTTAAAGCCAGAACGAAAGTTCCTAAATCCAGCCTTTCCAGAAAGATCTTCCGTGGACATTTCCCAAATCTCAGTCTCAAAACTACAACATACAGTAAGTAGCTCCCCAAGTCCCAGTGATGTCAGAAGCACAAAAAAGTCAGGATAAAAACTCTAAGCTGTCGGGTCAGACGAATGTTATGGGGAGGGGGCCTCAGTTCCCCTGCCATGAAAGCCCTAATGCGGTAGGGAGCACACCCACCTGCAATGGCAGCAGAGGAGGGATCGTGCTGTGCCAGGGTCAGGCGATTCCGAGCCAGGATGTACTCCTTCTGAAGATCCTTCAGCTCCAGGATGTCAATGTGACGGCTCACTACAGTAAAACAAAACCACAGTCTACCATCACGGTTATATGGAGGTGAGCCCTCTTGAATGCAACCCTAATTGGTATTTTTTCCCCACTGAGACAGGGATCAAAATACAAAATATTCTCAATGCCCCATGTCAGACAATGTTGAGATCGAATACGCTGTATGCATCCTCTTACAAAATGGTCAAACGCTGACCAGGAAGCTACAACCATAGAAGTAAATAAAATTAACTCAAGGTCATCCGATACTCAGGAGGCTCCAAGCTCACATGTGAAGTATGGCAGTAACAGATCTGTGCCTATGCGGCTACAATGCCTGTGATGAGATGCTGGAGGGCAGGAGCGTTTCTCCTGTGTGCAGAGTTTTTATGTGCAAAACTACAGCCGACAATTTCATATCAGGTGGTTTTTACATAATACAATACAATAATATCACGTGAGATTCTTAATTCCAAAAAAATAAATCTATGTCAGAAAGTAATGGGTCATATGTTTGTAAACATAACATTCATTTTGAGTATTATTATTATTATTATTATTATTATTATTACAGCTTACAAAAGTAGTTCCAGGGGCACCATAATGCCCTCTGATCAACATATTTACCCACACACAAAAACGTAAGACCAGGGAAGGGTGACCTGGTGCTGCTCACAGCTCTTGTGTCCTGGGTCCGATTCTAGCCTGGAACTCCCACTGCATGAAGTTTACCTGTTATCTGGGACTCATAAACTACCTCCTGCATGTGTGTGTGTCTCCTATGGTACACTGTTCCACCTTGCACCCTGTTCCTGCCAGGTTAGGTTCACTGCCACCCCTGATATAAAGCGGTCACTGACAGAGGACAGGCGAATAAACGACCCCCAGGTCAGCCTTATAGAAACGCTGGGCCTCTGTTTAGCCCTAGAGGGGTGGATGAGCAGCTGTCTCTGGGAGATCAAGCCCCACATCAAGCTCTGCATCACGTGTGCAACACAGGTGACTGACACAAACGTCAAAGTGTTCGACAAACGCAGAGCTGTGCTGCTTCTCAAGCAGAGAAGAACAAGCCAGCTTCCTCAAGACTTCTGAGGGTAAAGTCATCTAACTCCCTGTGTAGCTGCTGGGAGAGAGGGCTGGGCTGGGGTGTGGTACCTGGGCCTGCAGCACACTCTCCGTCGTGACTCCTCTTCGGGGACGCCCCCGGCCGCTCGTACTGGGGAGAGCAACGCAGACACAGGCCGTTAAACGAGCGCCAATCCAGGCAGAGGCAGAATTACCAGAAAAGACTGCTTCTGCCCTTCCTTGCGAGGTGAAAAGAGAAATGCATTTTATCAAACCACGTTGCATGCCGTAGGAGCAAAGAAAAAAGGCAGGGAGAGCGTCTCCCCCACAGCACCGCCCAGCCCCAGCAGCCGGCCCTCCGGAAGCTGCTCACCACTCCGCCGGACACCGGCTGCACGATCCAGGCATACTCGGGCCGGATGAGGCGCAGGCAGTTCATGGCAGCCAGGTAGCAGTTGACCTGCTTCTGTAGCCCGTGACGCGTGCGCACCTCCCTGCCCAGACGCATCCCGTACTCGAACATCACTGTGCCGGCTGGAGGGGGGGAGCGGGGGAAAGAGAAACACACACTGATGACACGCTTCCTGATCTCCCTGCGCCTTTGCGCTGAGCGTCTCCATCAGTCGAGGAGCTGGCCGGCTGTCTTCTGGGAACTTGGCAATGGCAGATCTCTGAAGGCTGCAAACAATCCCAGGGCCCATACCTAATATCTAGTGCCCAACGCTACCGCAAGAAACACAGGCCGGCATCTGCTGCAGACGGGCCAGTAAGAGCAAAGATCACCTCCTTTACGACATCAAGGAGGGATGTGCTTCATCGCCTTCTTAATTACTTTGTCAAAAGAAGCAAACTCTTTTAATCACACAAGCACAATGCTGAGAGATTCCTGGAGAATCTGCGGATTAAGTTGAATTTTTCCCTCTTTATTCGCTACCCAGGCAAATTCCAGACCACCGCAGATAACAAAAAATAAGAATACAGAGCAATTAAAGGACTAAAGATAGCAACTGATCGCTGTGCTTTTTTAATGCCTATGATTTCTAAAAATATGTTATTGACGTCTTTGTTTGGTATTTTAGGGAGGATTTTGAAATGCCACCTTTATTTAATAACTTTTAAATTAATCCCAGGATGCTTCACCCTCTCTGTCACATACTCGGATGGTAATTGGGTTGGAACCACACCTTTCCTGTAGTTGTGCCGGTTGATATGGAAAGCATACAGCAGCTCATAGTAATTGTGAGTCATCAGGTCCACTGCTCTGGCACGGGACTCAATTATACTGACCACCTGAGACAAGAAATAAATAAATTAAAAACTGTTTAATGCCATAATGCAAAATATCTGGGTGACAAAACAGTAACTGATTCAGTTTGTTCACTTTTAAATAGGCTACAAGCCATAAAAGCCACATTTAAATGTGACTGGCACATGGTACGGTTCGAGCCCAGAGCAGGAGCTGGGTCCGAAACCCCCCTTATGACTGACACATGGTACAGTCAGAGCCCAGGGCGGGAGCAGGCTTCTGGAAAGGCCTACCTCATCGTGCAGGTTGACGTAGGGGAACTGCACCAGGTCCTGCAGCTGGGAGCGTTCGCACAGAACCACCACCAGCTGGCGCAGGCAGTCGAGCCGCCTACAGAGCAAAAGCATGGTGAGCAGAGACATAGTGGTCAACACACACACACACACACACACACACACACACACACACACACACGCGCAAACTGCGCAGCTGAGAGTCTGTCAATTTTCAAATGCTATACATCCAGTCACACGCAGATATGTTCTTTCTACTCTGCCTCATTTGTAGAGTTGACAACCCAAGGAAGACGGGGCACCACACCTGCTGGAGTCGGGGTTCTGGGTCAGAGCCTCGTACGCCTGGCTGTTGTGCCCCAGGTCCAGGTGGTGCTTGAATACGCGGGTCAGCAGGGCCGCCTGTAAGGGGGGAAAAAACGACCCAGTGATTTCAACATTTCAGTGAACAAGCATTACTGGCACAAACAGGGTGCCACTCTCCTTTCATATAAAAATAGCACAGCCAATGCAAGGACTGGAGAATCAACAGCTCACTGCCGAGACGACGAACAAGTGCATTTCAACAAATCTAGAAAGACTGATCTGAAACGAAACTTCAGACACAAACATGTGAAACGTGGTCACTCTGCGCTACAGAAATATTCGGCCGTTTGTGCACCTCGAACGACGGGTGTCCTAAGCAAGATCCTGCTTACCTGGCTCCGGACGTCGTGGATGGCCTCGGACACGGCCACCGTCGCCAACTGGATGACCAGCTCCGGCAGGCCCACGTCCTCCAGCAGCCTCAGCACCTGAGCGGCACAGAGAGGCGATGAGACTCGAGCTCGGCCGCTCTCCAGAGCAAGACCCCCACGCCCCACTGCGGCGCCCCGCTGCCGGACAGCAGGGTCCCCACCCCCCCCTCCCGTGGCCGGGAACACTAGGGCCGGGGAGACGGAACCGCACAGTTGACCGAGGAATACGGAGAAGACCGCGCAGGATCCGGAAAGACACCGGATCCAGAAAACACAGAACGTTCCGTTCCCTTTTCAGAACCGTGAGGTGGCCACAAGTTCTCGAACGAACTCCGCTCAGCCCGTGCGTCTCTCGCTCGTACACGTTCCAGCATTCAAAACACTAACTAGTCCCTTCTTGTTCCCTATTGTTAACACGCTAATTAATTCCTGCTGATTGACCTTCTTCCTTGGAAGCCAATCAGGACATTCGAAGTCCACTGGCACTGGGAACCAGAAGAGGCGCTGCCTCACGAATGAAGTGAGGAGCCCCTCCAAGCTGGAGCCCAGAGGTTCCGTGTCCAGCGCTTGAGTTATCGGACCGGCCCGGTGGCGGTGGCGACGGCGGGTCAGAGCCTTCCTCGCGGTACCTTGTTGTAGTACTGCAGCCGCGGGGCAGCGGCCACCTCCTCCTCCTCGGAGCTGGAGAGCCTGATCAGGAAATCCTCCTTCTCCACCTCCGTCACGGCCGCCTGGAAGCACTGCAGAGCCTAAAAAGACAAGCATTTCCAACCGAGCGTTCCTTCCGCACGGCAACAGGCCTGCAGGCAGCAGTGTAGCCCAGTCCCACCCCAGGGGTCAAGGAAAGGTCCTCTACCGACAGGCTGGGGGCACTTAGCCTTTATAGCCCTGGGCAGAGTAGACTGCGAGGGGACCTCACACAAGTATCCAAAATCCCCAAAGGCACAGACGAATTCTTCCCAGCCTGCTTCTTCCAAATGAACAGTGAAACATGAGCCAGTGGGACTCTATGGGAAATAGAGGGGAACTGTGGTCCCAATTTTTCAGACTCGTTATTTAATCTCGATAACAAGATACATTGACGGTATCCCCAAATTTTTTACAAAATCTGAATTAAGCACAGAATCGTGAACTTGGTGAAAATAATGGGATAGCCGCCATTGTTGTCGCAAGCCCCTGGTCTTGCCACGGATGAGAGCAAGAATTTGCCTGAACTGGGACACGGAGCAGCCCTTCCTGCTCACTAGTCACCCCAATGATAAACATAAGTACAGGCTGTGCAGCAGACATTTCACTGCTGAAATGTTCCAACGTAATCTGCATGCAGAATTTACGAGTCATATTTGTCGGCAAAACCGTCTCGAAGTCGAGAGCACTATTCCTATTGGACTAAAAGAGATGTATTCACAGGCATTCACTATTCATTTATAATTAAAAGGGTTGCTTCACGTCACCGGAAATCTTGTTGTGAACCAGAGAATATGGCGCTGATCATACCTAGAAATGTTGTCTATTTTGCGATATAAATTGGAGGTTTTACATGTTACTGTGCACATTTTACTCTCATTGTGGTTTGAAATGCACTCATCCATGCAGATTCTTTTTACCCCTAAAATATAAAAATAGCATTGCAGTTCCCCTTTACAGTGGAGACCAGGAGGTACTTCTTTACCCAAAGGGCTGTGGGAGTCTGGATCTACAAACAAGCTACTCAAGTATGTTGTAGCCGATACTCTGGTTTCTTTCAACAAGGGCCGGATGAGATCCTGGAATAAGTCAGTTCCCAGCTACTAAATGGCGACAGAATACAGAATGGCCTCCTCATAACTGTTATTCTTTTAGAGAATAACTGTTATTATTTTAGAGCCTGGATGCCCACTTTGATGCACAACTTAAATGCCTGCATCCCAGGACAACATCCTTGTTTCCCGCCACATGGCACGAACAGGAATAGTCAAGTCCTTAAAAATTACCTTGTGTCCTTCCCCCGTGGCCAGATAGCACTGTCCCAGCACAAACTGGCAGGATCCCACATTCACCTGACACCAGGGACTGATCAGTCGGGCATAATCCTGCAGTTAAAGGGAGGTAGAGGTTCTCTGGTACATGACACAATCAGGGTTCAATACAGCCGTCATAAGATCAGAAATAAAATGAGCAATTTTAATTCAACAAGACCCTTCTTGTCCAAAGTGGAGTATTTGTGAACTTCAGCTTCTGGCGGATGTCTTTACCTGCAGCTGGGTGTACTGGCAGTTTCCCATCAGGCACTCTGGGAAGAGAAATCCCGGATTGCTCGGCCATCTAGAGTGGCAAGATAAGGAACAACTGCCCGCTACTTTTACAAGCAAGCCTGCATGACAGGTTACTTTTCATTTGATACGCTCACAATTTAATACATTTATATTTAGAGCCAGCAGCCATATCACCCCACAACAGCCTAGCCTCACCTGGATGGGAGACCTCCTGGGAAAATCTGAAGTTGCTGCTGGAAGAGGTGTTAGTGGGGCCAGTAGGGGGCGCTCACCCTGCGGTCTGTGTGGGTTCTGACTCTGTGGTTATTAAAAACCCTAGGGTGTTTCTTGAAAAGAGTAGGGGTGTTACTCTGGCGTCCTGGACAAATTTCCCCCTGGCCTCTACCAGTCACGGCCTCCTAATAACCCCCATCTCTGAACTGGCTCCATCACTCTGCTCTCCTCCCCACTGAGAGCTGGTGTGTGTGAGAGGACTGGAGCATCATCCAGGTGGGGCTGCACACTGGTGGGGGTGGAGGGGATCCCCATTACCTGTAAAGAACTTTGAGTGGAGTGTCCAGAAAAGCGCTATACAAGTGTACAGAAATATTATTATTAATTAATTTACAAAAAGACAAATCTGTTTGCTACTAAACATCTCCACTTACAGATGCAGCACTCTCCTGACCCAAAGATGAGCTTTCACAACTCTGATCCAACGCAAATCTAAAACTAAAGCAGAACTGCAAGCAACTGCCATATCGACCTTAAGCTTTAGCATTCTGCTTCATTCGTGAATCAACACACTGTTTATTGGCTCCATCTACTGTAAATGACCCTTCCTGTCCTGCAGCAAGGATACAGGTGCTGGGAGAGGGAGGTGATGACAGCAGGGACCAGCTGGGTCCAGCTCAGGACAGCCTGGCTCAGAGGAGCGACCTGCTGAGCGTAGATCTGAGACACGATGGCCTTCCTGCCCACGTTCTGGTAGAACAGCTCGGCCACGGTCTGGGGACTCAGCACTGGGGGGAGAAGACCAAACACCAGGGCGAACGTCTGATTATCAGCACCCAGAATGGGGGAAAAAAATGCCATGCTGAAAAAAAAAGTTACGAATCTGCACTTTTCTGCATGGAGTGCGAAATAAAGTGTATTAACACCTGGCAAAAAACTCAAAGCACTAGGAGATTTTGTAGGAATTATCTATTGGAAATAATGTTGAATTTACAGTGATTTTTAAGGTGCTTAAAAATGTTTTTCTTTGATATTTTTCAATATTTAGCCTTCACTCGAAGCACTATACAAACGAGGCAGGATTTTTCAAACTGGACTTTAGCAGTCTATTTTATGTCTCTTTCACAACCCCTTACGTGAAGCAAAAATTAAGGAAAGTGAGAGGGGGAAAAAAGGACACGTATCAGGAAAAACCCTCGGAAAAACACGGAGATCGTGCAAAGTTCAGAAGGAGCCCCAGGCCGGACTCGAACCCGGGACCCGCTGCGTGACTGTGCTCCACGAGTGAAACCGTCACCTGATTTATTGGGAACCAGGGCAGGGGAGTCAGACAGCTCCAGGACCGACAGGTGCTGCAGGTTAGCATCTCTGAGGAGAGGAAGAAAATCTGCAGTCAACGCCTACACACCCTACGAGTGTCATCACACTGAAAACATCGGGTTTTTAATATTAAACATTCGTACATATTTAATTTAACACATCTCAGTGTTTATGTATCGGTTACATAAGTCTGGGAAAGCCATTCAGTCATTCTAGAAGCCTGTTTTTCTATGAGAGAATAATCCATGTAGCTAATGTAGCTCATTTACAATGGTACCCATTTATATAGCAGGGCACTTACTGGAACTATCTGATGGAAACAGGTTTTAAAGTCCTCTCATCAAGAGCCCATTATCCTAAACACTACTCTGCTCTAAGAGATAAACGTTTAACAGTATCTCGCATAGGTGCATAACAGTGCACATTGTTGGACCTGTTACACGATTTCTTTCTAGATGTGGATGTGGTCATCCAGAATGGATGATTCAGATTAAAGCAAAAAAACAAACTTGAGCTTCAATATCCAGTAAGACTGGACACAGGGCTCTGGAGCTGGCTCGCGGTGTACTCACAGCGTGTCCAGGGGCACCGGCGTGGACAGGCACTGCCCAGCCCACCTGATCAGGTAGTAGGAGCAGAGCAGGTGGGCCGTCCGGGGGATCAGGTCCTGCTGCAGCTGCAGGAGCTGCCCTCTCACGCCCAGGTACGCCTGGAGCACAGACAGGGGTCACAAGGGGTCACGGGCCGCTTCCTCTCCGGGCTGACCGCTCACCAAGGTCAGTGTGGGTCCGAACCCAAGTTCTTCGACTGCATGCTTGTCAAAGAAAGTGTTTCTGTGCTTCACACTTCTACCGTCGCTCTTTGCCAGCTGAGCCCTGCCCCCCTGTCTCACTGCATTTATTACAGTAATTAAATTAAACAATAGAAAGAACTTATAGGTTCAGATAAGGCAATCTAGTCTAGTCAATTTTACTGCCATTCTGAGAAATACATTTTATAAATATGTTTTTTTAATCGGGGTGGGGATTTTACTAGGATATGTGTTGCTTTATCCAGGCCAGTAACCATACCACTGGCCAGCAGCCATATCGCCCTGCAACTCACAACTGGCAGCCCAGCAGGTGTGAGCCTGGTCAGTACCCTGGTGGGAGACCTCCTGGGAAAAACTAAGGTTGCCGCTGGAAGAGATGTCAGACGAGGGCTGGGAGCAGCTCGAGGAGGTGTGGGGGGGGTCGGCGCGCTCGCGAGACAGAACAAGAGAGAGTGCGGTGTCCCACTCACATTGTCCCCCAGGCGCACGTAGAGCTGCAGCAGCACGAGCAGGTCCCTGCAGAGGAGCAGGCGGGCGGCGGCGCTCTGACACGCGGCCTGGCACACCAGGGTCACGGCCAGGCCGCTGCCCAGGAGCTGGGACAGGCTCACGCGCACGCCGAGGGGCTGGGCTGCGGAAGAGACAAGGCGTGACAGGAGGAGGCCCGCTCCTCCGAGCTCCTCGGGCAATTCTGCCCCAAAGCCCGCGGAGAGGAATTTACTTCTCATCATGAAAACGGAACATCGAGCTTCCACCTGCGTTTACAGCAGTGCGGCCCTGTTTCTCCAGCAGCAGATGGAGCACCTGTCTCTAAAGGGCATTTCCCACTTTCTCATCATTAAAAAAATAAATACATCGACGTTATAGAAAAATTGTACAAATTCTGAATTAAGCACAAAATCATGAAATGTGTGAAAGTACTATAAGTTGCCATGTTGTTGCAAATCCCTGGTCTCACCACGGGCAAGAGCGAGAGTTTGCAAGAATTACCACATGATGTGGCCCTTCCTGCTCACTAGTCCCTGTATGACTAATGTAATGCAATGTATCAGCGAATAAGTACAGGTATACCTGGAAATTTAGTCTACTTTGGGATGTAAACTGGAGGTTTTACAAGTGACTGTGTACATTTTACTTTTGCTGTGGTTTGAAAGGCACTCATCAATGCTGATTCTTTCTTACCCTGAAATAGAAAAATAATGTTGCAGTAGTGCGCAGCACCATGTTCTGCGATTCAGAAAGAGGCAGCAACACCTCCGGGAATGTGTGCAGCCCTATGCCATCATAAACCAGCAGGCTTGTCAATACATCTCCTTTAATCCAATAGAAATATTGCTTTCGATCACAAGACAGCTTAGCCGACAAATACTACTTACATGTTAACTCACATGCAGATCACATTGGAACAGTCCTGCAGTGAAATGTCTGCTGTACAACCTGTACCTATTCGCTAGTACATCACATGACATTAGTCATATCAGTGACTAGTGAGCAGGAAGGCCACATCACGTTGCAATTCGTGGGACTCGAATGCGAGTTTGCGACAACGTGGCGACTTACAGCACTTTCACAAAGTTCACGATTCTGTGCTTGATTCAGAATCTGTCAATGAATTTATCTTGTTGCCAAGATTTAATAACTGGTCTGAGGAACTGGCACTACAGTTCCCCTTTAAGCAAGATGGGCTGATTTGCAGCGATTCTTTATATGTTCTATACATAAAATCTATACCACGTGCACAGGAAGCACTAAGTTACTCTGATGGGTGAGGCTGGAAGAAGCACATTATGATCAATTCTAACATAAAGCTCTCCAGAGTGCAGACGTACCTGCAGCAAAATGATCTTCCACTTCCACCTCTGTTTCATAGTCCATCTCGCGGAGCAGGATGGAGATGGCGTTCAGAGGGTTGCGGATGTCCTGCAGTTTACTCTGGATGTCCTCTATAACGTTGCTGCTGCAAAGTAGGGCACAATGGGAGTCAGTGCGGGCTTCCCTAATGTGGCTTGACTGGAAACACAGTTCGGCCGAGATCGAGCTCCCCAAGCACGGGTCCGAGCACCGAGTCGCCCCCCTAGGCCGTGCTGTAGCATTTGGCTGAGCCCAGGGACATGTGGGATTGAGTTGACAGCACCCCCCCCCGTGGCCACCTGCACACCCGCAGTGAAAGGAGGCGGGGTTCGCAGCCGAGAGCCACAAGGGGAAAAAAAACAACTGGTTCTCCCAGATGAGGTGGGGAGAACAAAAATGTATGTAAAGGAGGGGGGACATGTCCAAGATGCAGAAAAAAGCAACAACGAAAAAATAAGTTTCTCAGCTAAGTGGAAGGAGGTGGGCCTCGCCGTGACTCCGCCCCCGCCCCGCCTCTCGCTCACCTCTCATTGGCCAGCAGGCTCTCCAGCACCCGCTCCGCCGCCTTCTCCGGTGGGTGCAGGTGCTCCACGGCCTTCTCCATCATGAGCGCCATGTCGGGCGAGACCGACTCGCCCAGCAGCCGCAGGCACTGCACCAGCTGCAGGACGTCCCGGGCCGTGTCGGGGTCTGCCGGGGAAGAACGTGGGGGGCTCAGGCAGGGAGCGAGGGGGCCTCCCTACAAATACTCTCCTCCTCTCCAGCAGCCGTATCACCCGGCAGCTCCCAGCTGGCAGCCCCACTGGAGCTCAGCTGGTGTGAGTCTGGTCAGTACCCGGGTGGGAGACTCCTGGGAAAGCTCTGTGTGGGTCCTAATGCCCCAGTATAGTGACGGGGACACTATACTGTAAAAAGGCGCCATCCTTCGGATGAGATGTAAAACCGAGGTCCTGACTCTCTGTGGTCATTAAAAATCACAGGTTGTTTCTCAAAAAGAGTAGGGGTGTTACCCTGGTGTCCTGGCCAAATTTCCCTCTGGCCTTTACCAGTCATGGCCTCCTAATAACCCCCATCTCTGAACTGGCTTCATCACTCTGCTCTCCTCCCCACTGAGAGCTGGTGTGTGTGAGAGGACTGGAGCATCATCCAGGTGGGGCTGCACACTGGTGGTGGTCGAGGGGATCCCCATGACCTGTAAAGCACTTTGAGTGGAGTGTCCAGAAAAATGGCATTGATACCTGTACCCGAATCTGCACCCGTGCCTACAGATGTACTGTACCCCAACCTGAACCTATGTATGCGTCTGTGTCTATATGTGTATCTGCATCCGTTTTTGTATCTGTATCGAAAATAAAGAAAAAAAACGGGGACTAGACGGGTGCTGACACGCTCCTACAGAGGCCACGTCAAGCACAAGCCCACGTCCTGCAAGTCAAAGACCCCCCCCTGCCTACATTAAACTGGCAAGCAAAAAGCTGCATAGCAACAGAACCGCTGAAGGGTATCAGTGGACCAGTAGGTGGAGCTCTTCAGCTAAGACAGCAAACCAGGGTCCTGACGACTTGGTCATGAAAGCTCCCTTTGGCACAGCTGGTCAGAGCAGGCCTGCGACCCAGGACACCCTGACCCAGTCCCGCTCTCTCTCGCTCAGTCTGGCCTCCCGAGTCCAACTTCCAAGATTTCTCTCCTGCACCCGATCTACTGTGAAGTGGGGCTGCTGGTGCCTAATAGGCACCCCAAAATCCGAGCAGGCGCTGCACTTCAGCAAGTGGATGCAGTGGGTTGCCCTCCTAGTAGAGCATTACTTGGGGATCCTTGGGGATCAAAAGAGCTAAAGAAATGCAATTTAAATTTAGACTTCTACAACTTTCACCGCTGTGAAGACTCACCCTCGGTGACGGAGGTCTCGTCCTCCATGGACAGGTTCTCAGAGGAGGACAGGTACAGGTGATCCACACCAAAGCAGGGCACCAGAAATGACAGGAAGCCCTGGGGAAGACATCACACACACCTCACAGCAGGAGAGCAAAAGAGAGACGATGCCTTTCAAACCAGCTTTTCAAATGTACTACAAACCCCAAGTTAACGGTCACAAAATTAACACGCTATATTTGAAAAACTATTGTGGGCTGTACACGTCGCAGGTTGCAAAATTGTGGCATCTGTACATGCTCAAAAATAAGGCTTTTGCAAAATAATGGTCACAGAGCTCTGGAGTAGAGCAAGTCATAGTGCCACTCAAAGCAACTGCAAACTTTTCGTGCTAATCTTCCTAATCACTGCGGCTTCAGCAAGTGGGAGATCCTTGGTTTAAGAGGCTCAGCGCTGAAGAGCCCAGCCCGTGGTGGTTGATTGGCCGTACCTTCTTGAGCAGACAGACCATGGAGGTGCTGGGGTTGACGTGCAGGGCGAGGGGCGTGGACAGGGCCTCCTGGTACTGCAGGCAGCAGGCGTAGAACCGGGACCAGTATTCCTCCTGCAGCTGATGGAACTCCTCTGGGGGGAACTCGTACTCCGTCACCCTGCTCTGCAGCTGGACACACACACACACAGGTCAGGGAAACGCGGACAGCACACGGGCGCACCCGACTGCGAGCTTCTTAAAAAGCGCTGGCAACTTGCATCGCAAAACGAACGCGCTCATTCTTCAACCGCGTTGGAGAAATTTTCCTGCTTCCCCTTAAAAGACCGTCCAGGAGTCCGTCTCAGACAGGAAAAGAAGTTTTTATTTCACGTGCATGGGAGCGAAACACACCCCCGAGATGCTCGGTGTGTTTTTCTCAAAGTGATTAAATTCAAACAGTCCTCAAATGTATTTGATATCCATCACGCTTCCCTGTGCTGATCAGATTGGCCGCTTTCCAGAATCACGAACATCTTCCTCTTCCAAATAATTGGTTACTTAGTTTCATAGCACGCGTTCCTATATAACACAGTATAGAATTACATACAATAGTAGCTCTTGTGTCCTGCATTCTTCCATTCCAGATCAATCCGAGATCTGAATGTCTACTTTATAAAATACTGACGCTTTGGCAGAAAAAATACAAACAAAGTTCACAGAGAGCCTCTCAACACTATGAAAAGCAGTTTTGATTGCACATAATGGCTAAAGAAATATCCCTTATTATCTACATTATCTTGTTATCCTGGCAAAGAGTATTCAGGAACATGAATCACTATTGGCCTATATAAAAAGGGACACTCAAAACAAGACTCCATGCTGCTGAAAAGTAGCGTCGCAGGCAGTTAGGGGCAGAGCGGTGGCTCTGTGGCTAAGAATCAGTGCCTGTGGCCGGAAGGTTGCCGGTTCGAATCCTGCGGCCAGCAGAGGAATCCTACTCTGTTGGGCCCCTGAGCAAGGCCCTTAACCCCAGCTGCTCCAGGGGCGCCGTATAATTGGCTGAGCCTGTGCTCTGACCCCAAGCTTCTCTCCCTGTCTGTGTGTCTCATGGAGAGCAAGTTGGGGTCTGTGAAAAGCCAAATTCCTAATGCAAGGAATGGTATATGGCCAATAAAGTGATCTTATCTTATCCATAGGCAATTCGGTTCATCGTTTCTCGGCTCTCTAATCTGATCAGGTTAATGGAGACCACGACTGGAATAAACCTTTACTCGGTCGCCGAGACCCGAGGAGCAAAGTCCACGGAGACCCTCTCAACAACAGCCAACGGCACGAGCCGGAACGCCAACTCGGGAAAAGCCCAGGAGCCCCCGCGCCAACGCTGCTCCTTGCTCCTGGCGGGAAAGCGCTCGGCACTTACTTCGTTTTCGACAGCGACGGTCACCTCCTTCTTTAGAGCCTCCCAGGAGAGGTCCAAGATTCTCTCCGCTCCGCGCCGATAGATCTGATACGGAAAGAAACGGGGGGGCAGTCAGGCTTCCCAAGACCAATCACAGAAAAGTGGAGGCGACACTAACTAACAGCTGTAGCCAAAAGAGTTCAAGTTCAAGTTTATTGTCATTATACTGACATACCGTTATATATGTATATATAACTGTATATACATATATAACTGTATATACTGTTATACATACAGTTCTGACCGCTGGGACTGTTTCGCAGATTCTTTCAGATTCCTCTGTTCATCCACGAACACGGCGCTAAGGACAACGCTCGGGTTTGACTCACCTGCAGTGCTTTTAGAATCGCCGAGGCTGTGAAACTTCCAGGAGAGAAGATCCTTTCCAAATAAATTTCCTAACCACCAGAAAAAGACCCAACAAAATACACTATTCAATAAAACAAGCGTGTTCCCTTCCAAAAACATGCATAACTACATCATGAAATGTTACAGATTTCAAAAGAGTCAGTTTTGCAAGCATCTGCTGATAATTACATGTATTTAACATGATCACAGTGACACACTCCTCATTCACTCCATCTGGCGTCTTTGGAGGGTTGATTAGTCCCCAGGCGATGTTTTGCTCAATAGACAAGAGTAAGAGGCCGAGTTACGAACCCTGGGGTCCTGGTCTTCTCCGAAGTTGACCTCTTCGTCAGAAGGGGGCTGTACAAACACCTGGTTCCACTGACCTGCCTGGTTACTGCAGGAAGTCAATGACAACCACTGTTCAGCGAAGCACAGAATCACACAAATAGCCCCTTGTAAGCAACAAAGCACATTCTAGGCTCTAAGAAAATCACACCGTGTAGTGACCGGCTTTAATCAGACTAAAAGTGCAAAAGACAAGAGGCATCACACTTTGTGGGCTTAAAATTTGCAACACGCGCTTTAATTTTCCATAAGAATGCCACACTTCCACAGCGTCTGCATAAGTCACGAAGAGTACGGACACCGTACACTTACTGCTCAAAGCTGATGTACTTCACAACGGTCTGATTTTCATCATCAAGCCAGAGAGCCCAGATGTCAGCTGAGGTCAAAGAAAAATCAACCAAGGTCTCCTGCATAAAAATAAACGCATGACGTTTGTCCGTCATACCTGGGTACTCAAACCTCACAAATCCTTAACAGTGGAACTTTCTAAGCGGAGGAATATACAATAAGCACAGGCTTTGAAACTCCCCTGGAGAGAAGATCCTTTCTAAATAAATTACCTTACCACAGAAAAAACAAAAACGAAATACAATTTTCAACTCACGAATAAAAAAACAAGCTCGTTTTCCTTTCAAAAGCCAATCTGGTTAAATTTTAAAACTGGTCAAAATAATCAAACAAAGGCTTGGCGGCGAGCGAGTGGGTGGAGCGTGCGAGGTCAGCGCACCTGTGTTTCGAACAAGGAGGAGATGTGGTCCAGGCTGTAGCGGTTACTCTCGGTGCTCACGAGCTGGAAGACGCAGAACTGCCCTCTCTTGGGGAAGCTGAGGTAGACCCCCAGGCAGAGGCCCGTGGAGGAGCTGAAGGCCAGGCGGAGCTTGTGCCCCTGCCCCAGCGTGTGTCTCGCATCCTTGTTCACAGGCATGTACTCCAGCATGTCCGCCACCAGCAGGCACATCTGGTCCTGGGAAACAACATCCCGGGTCAGGTCTTCCGTTGTCACAAATACAGACGCGAGCCGATGACACACACACAGTGGGGCACTAACCCGTTGTGCATTTAGCAGTGTTGGACCAGCTGTAAACGTTGTTGCACTTAAGCAATTGAGGTTACAATGAGATATTTAATATTGGAGATGTACTAGGCTTTGATCACATCCTTGTCTGTTAAGACACTAACACAAGATCAGCTTGATGGCCTCCTTGAGCGATTTAAACGGCTCATCAAAAACAAAAGCTGGGAGGGCAGGCTAAAGTCCGTCTTCCCCATAACGCCCTGCTGTCAAGACATTCGGGGGCCCGCCTCCAAAACAAGACGAGCTGAAAAACACAAAGCCCTCACGAACTTTGTAAGACCACAGGCGGAGCTTGTGATCCTGGCACAGCGCGAAGACGAAGGCGTCGCTCTCGATCTGTCGCACAGCCAAGCTCAGCGGAACATCGGAAGGGCCCTGATCTCCCCTGTAGTGGAGAAAAAAAACTCAGTGGAAGAATTCTTCTGTACCCCGGGCAGCACCACTCTTAGTTAACATTTTTTCCCCAACTCCTGCCACTCCAGTTTTCCCAAACTATTTAGGAGCCCTTGTCTGTAAAAGGTTTGATGTATGGAGAACTTGCCGTTTCAGCAGATGCACTGCCACAGCACACATTGAAGTGCACCATGCATACCTCTCCTGATACGCGTGGCAGTGCCCGAGAAACCTGAGCTGTCTTAACACTGCCGGTTGAGGAAAGGAGAATGGGTGCTAAAGGGTGACGAAATAGATCATCACAATTGGACTTTTCTTTCTCACCTTATCGCTGTTGGCATCCAACCAGTCAGGAGACGCTGCATAACCGAGCTCTGCTTCAGTTCCAGAACAGAGACGCTCCCTGGGGAAAGGGGGTTAGGACACAGGTTAACACCTGCAAATAAGATTTACATTCACTTCTCCTCCTGCAGCGGTAACTAGCGAACCAGCAAAATGACTCAGTAGCAACCCAAAGTGACTTCAAATCTCGGACCTGGCCATGCCAAATAACCCTTTAACAAAACTTTTGCTGCCTATGAATCAGCCCAAAGAAGAAAAAGCAGCAGATACATTTCGGGGATTTAAGGGAATGTCCTCTACTGACGGCTTGAAGGAACTGAAGGTCCACAGTTCTGAACAGAAGAGACAACGAAGGGAACTCGCACACGTCTTCAAAATCCCTGAAGACACTGACCAAGTCAGCTCAGCGGACTTCTTCAGAACGAGAGTGAAACGCACCAGAGAACACAAGTGGAAACCGAGTAGATGTGCATTTGAAACCGAGAACAGCAGTCAGTCACTTCTTCACGCAAAGTCTGGAACAAGCTGCACAGCCAAGCTGTTGATGCCGATACCCTGGCTTCCTTCAGGAAAAGGCCGGATGAGATCCTCAGATCAATTATGCTGGTAATTGGTAAGTAACTGATACTAGTGCAGCTGTTGAAGCCGATACCCTGGCTTCCTTCAGGAAAAGGCCGGATGAGATCCTCAGATCAATTATACGAGTAATTGATTAGTGATTGATACTTGATACTATTAATGTTAAAGAAACTAACAATCACATGGCCTAGTTGGGCTGAATGGCCTCCTCTCACTTGATGTTCCTTTGTGCTACTTTCTAAACTACCAGCCCAGCCACGAAACCCCACCTCATACCCTACTCTCGCCCACATTCTTCGCCGGGACGGGAGCCACTGCTCTCGGCCTTGTGGGCTCACGGCGGCAGAGACGGGGCCACAAATACGTCCTGGCGGGGGACCCTCACCTTGCACATCGTGGGGGGGCAGCTTGATGACCAGGATGCCCCCCGACGCCGACGCCACGGCGAAGTGCGCCTCCCCCTCGCCGTTGACCCAGGCCGCGGAGGCGCCGGAGCTCGCCACCGGCCCGGGAAGGGCGGGGATCACGGAGGTGTTGGCGGGATCTCGCAGGTTCACCTTCCCGACGTCCGTGAATATAGACTGCATCTGGAGTTCGGTGACCAGCTCCTGGGAGATAAAAGACCCACAGAACCTCCATTACTCTACAATACGGAACGGAAACAGCACATGTAAGATAAGATCACTTTATTGGCCATATACAATTTCTTGCATTAGAAATTTGTCTTTTCGCATACCCCAGCTTGCTCTCCATGAGACACACAGACAGGGAGAGAAGCTGGGGGTCAGAGCGCAGGGTCAGCCATTTATACAGCACCCCTGGAGCAGCTGGGGTTAAGGGCCTTGCTCAGGGGCCCAACGGAGTAGGATTCCTCTGCCGGCCGCGGGATTTGAACCGGCAAACCCTTCCAGCCACAGAGCCACCACTCTGCCCCGGAGTACACAGTAGGTACACAGCTAAGACGTTAACGGGGAACACCAACATGATTTAGGACTCTGGGCTACCAGGTTTCACCGCGCAAAACATCCCTGGGTGATTTCATCGAAATCTTTTTCTCTGGTTAAGCGTTAAACTCTAGTGTAAGATCCGGTACAAACAAGCAGGCCTGCAAGCAGTCAGTGACCACAACAACCAGTCCCAATTTCCAGAGTGACCATCGGTCTGCTGTCTGTAATGCAAGCCCCTGCTGCGACTGTAACAGAAAAAGAAAAAGAACCCGATATCCTGGTTTTGCGGTGCTGAGAAACCAGGCAGGAGCGATCAGCATCTCCCGGAGAACTTACACTCCTGTACATGCGGGAGGGGTGGGGCAGGACCAGCCGGTGCACGGTCTGGCTGGTGAGCACGAGGACGACGACATGGTTGCAGGTCTCCTGGATGTGCACCCCCCCGGGCAGCAGGGCGCAGTGGAGGATCTTCAAGCGCACGGCGTTGTTCAGGAGGTTGGTGTCCAGGGACTGCTCCACCAGCTGGACAGTGTCGCCGGAGGTGCTCCTGCAGGCGGTGAGAAAGAGCGATTTCATGCCCTTCACCACCAAACAACATCCACCCACTTTCCTAACTGCCTCTTTCAGATCAGGGGCACAAGGGAGACAGAGCCTGTCCCGGCAAGCAAGGGTGGGGTACATCCTGGATGGGATGTCAGTCCATCACAGGGCACAGGGCACATACACACCAGGGCCAGTTTACCCAAAAGTCAATTAACCCACCAGCATGTCCTGGGACTGTGAGAGGAAACCAGAGCATGTGGGAGAAAACCAATGTAAACATAGTGAGAACATACAAACTCCACACAGACAGCCCCCCAGGAACTGAACCCAGGGCCACCGAGATGCATGCCCCCCATATTGACTACATAATGCATAGAATCTTATGATGCTTTGCGCCCTACCTGGAGGGCAGTATAAAAAAAAACCCTGAAGTTTAGATAAGAGCAATTAACAACAAACTGAGGAAAAGCAATTCTACCAGATCAATGAATGCATTCATTCACTAAAGTAGACTGCATGCTTTTATTGATACTTCCTGCCATTTGCATAGCATTGTTCATCCCAGGGGCTGCAAAAACACTCCACATCAAGGAGGAGACCTACTCCACCCCACTGCTCAGCAGGAGATTAATTCAACGGAGCTTTTGGGGGAGTCAGACTGTTTGAGCCCAGGGCGCAATTTACCCAGAATTATGCCCTGACATACGAGCAGCTGGGAGATACAGTATGAACCCCGCCACTCCACCTGGGGTGGGAAATGATCAGGACGCACTACAAACCAGCATTGCACTGTTAGTGCCACGAAGTAAACATCATTTCCCCAGACACCACAGCAAGCAGACATATCACCTACAGATCTGCAATGAAAAAACACCACTGTCCCAGAAAACTTCAAGAAACACCAATATTGCCAATCAAGAAGGACCCTCATTATGCTATCATTATAATTTCCTTGCACCTATATAGCGCTTTTCTGGACACTCCACTCAAAGCTCTTTACAGGTAATAGGGATCCCCTCCACCCCCACCAGTGTGTAGCCCCACCTGGATGATGCGCCAGAACGCTCCCCACACACCAGCTCTCAGTGGGGAGGAGATGAAGCCAGTTTACAGATAAGTCAGTACCTCAGTTTTACATCTCATCTGAAGGACGGCGCCTTTTTACAGTATAGTAACCCCGTTAGGTAAAAGAAAAAGGTTTGCAGCTCACCAGTGTATGAACCTGTTGCTTGTAACAGACAGGAGCTTGTCACATTCCTCGTAATGGAATCCACCAGCACTGTCCGGATATTTGACTCCTCCGTGAAGAGCATTCACCCCTTGCAATCAAAGAAAAAGACAAAGGGTTGTATCACAGCGTGCGTGAGAAAAGGGAGTTTTCTTCGTAAGGCTTTAGACTCTGCAAAGGCTTTCAACTAAAAAACAAATCCGCCCTCTCCTGTCCAGCAATACAGTCCAGTCACTGAAGTGGCAACAGTCATTATTTTTATCTTCCTGTGTTAATTCCAAGAGAAAGCGGGGCGCCGGACGCTGCATGCTTGTATCAGGCTCGATATATCTAGAGACGCCCAGGGAAACCAGGGTGCTGAAAAGACTAGCTAGCACACATCTCGCAGTGTTGGGGCTTACCATCCTGCTGGACTCACCGCGGATAATGGGATTCGAAAGAATTGTACTAATCGAGTTTCCACTGCGCGACACTTAAGATTACAGTTAGGTGATTATAAGCATATGGAATCCGAGACTAACTCCATGATTAAGATGTAAATCAATGTAAAGCGAAATTTAAGCCACCTTAAAATCAAAGCATTTAGCTTTTGTAGGAAATGACCGCAACTTCACAAATAACGAATTCATAATCCATGCCTCTGCTCCTCTTCAAAAAGCCAAGTTTGCAGAACACTTTAGAAAAACCCCTACATCGACTGCTTCAAGATCTACTAGAGGGCACCAATCAAGGTGTGATACTTGGGTTTTCCAGACCCGCGGGGCGGCTTGGTACCTTAATTTCTCTACTTGCTAGTACAGTGTCAAATAGGCGCTCTACCGAAGGCATGGCTAACCCGCTGCATGGTGGCCAGTCACGACCTCGTCTTCCGAGGATCGTACTATCTTACCCAACAAAGTACAGTCCCCCGTCCCCCGTGCGTGATCCTTTAAGGGCCTTTACCTGGATCAACCGTTATGTCTCGGAATTTCTGGAGGGTTTCTCTCTCGAAACCACATATTTCTATGTAGCTCCGCTCCAGTGCCGCCGCGGCCGCCATCTTGACCCCCGGTGCACCCTGGGAAAGGCGAAGTGGGCGGTCCCACAACAGACCCGCCACGCGCTCTTTCAAACTCTTAAAGGCGCAGTACCGCCTGGCCGTGCCAAGGGCATGATCAATAATCAATGGCTTAAACGTTCACGCAGTGCCGCATAATCACTGTAAATGCACTACAATTAACAAAAAAAATGCACAGGGTTTAACAGCATGGGCTGTCATAGGAACAGAGTAAATTTCGATACAAGGAGGTTGTTTGACGTAAAACCGGACTTTTTTTTTCACGACTCGTTTTTACAGCGCAGAACGTTTCTCCATGGTAATTGTTTTTTTAAAAAAAGCACTGATAATCTCCGATTTTCTCTTAGAAACTAAATCGTTGTAAACTTCTCTGCCGAGGGGACGGCAATTTTTTTTTTCTGAAGAGAAATTCAAATGTAAAAAAAAAATCGCTCACTTACACAATGTATTACGTAAAGCTCGCTCAAATCAAGTAAGGGTTCCCCTTTCTGAGCGTGCTTTATACTGCTATAAACGCACTGACACAGGAGGGGCATTTTCTGAGATTTGTTGTACAAAGCAAATATCAAAATGATCTAATACCGCTGAACAAGGTCCCAGAATTAGACCTATACTTACGCAGAACTTAGGCTAACGAGGTCTAAGCCGCCCACGGTATTATTACTATTATACTTGAATGCTTTTTTCCGGCAACGCGACTTAAATATTTGCGCCCCTTTCTCATGGAGCTGAGCGCTCGACCCCTCTGTCGCGGGGCTGCAGAAAGTGGACACGACGCCCAGCGGAACACCCAGCCCCGGCGCACGGGGGACTCGAACCCGCACCCCGCCGCTGCGGACAGACACCTCACTGTCCGCCGCTGCGGAAAGCTGTCTTTGGCTTCTCCCACGGAAGTACAAAACACACGAGAGTCACATACAATCACATTGAAATCACGGCAACAGTAGGCGATGCATAAATAACTGGATAACTAGAGGTGGGGCTACATTGACAGACCTTCAGTGGGTCGTTTTGGTGCAGAGGGGACAAAGGACGTCTTATAAATGTTTTTATTTGAATTGGGGTCCCTATGCCGTCTCCCTGATGGGAACATTATGATCTGAGAATGGAGCAGGTGTGTGGAGGCAGCTGTGATGTTCCTCGCCATTCTGAGAACTGTATCGCCGTATAAATCACAGAGTTGGGGCTGCTGTTCCCCAATTATGTTTCCAGCCATTTTCACAATTCCGGGCAGTTTGGTTTTGCTTTTCGACCCCAGATTTAAATACCATAAGGTCACGTTAAATGCCGGTAGCGTAAACACCGTTCTGGCGGAGGCGGATCTGATGCACCGCCGATCAAGGTGCATCGCTGCCTAATCAAAGACCGAATTCACCCCTGGCGCAAAGCTGTTAACGTTGTGCAACAGCACCTTCCTCTTTCTGCGGGGCAAATCTGAGAGGCAGGACGCAAGGCGAACCGACAGGGCTGCAGTCCGACGGTTGCGAAAACGGACGCGTTTCCTGACCGTTTCTCAACTCCCGGCGATGTGAAAAAAAAACAACGACTATGACCCCAAGCACAGATCTCATGCTCAACCTTAAATACCCAAACAAAAAAGTCCATCGTAAAAATACCAGCAACAGGGGATACTATATCAGCGTTGATAAAAACAAATCAGCACATTCGACTATATACAACGAATGTAACGCAAGGAGAAATGAATGTAGTGGAGGGGGGATCCAGCAGGTGGCGCAGTCTACTCGGGACCAGAATATTCCAACCAAGGTTACCGTATGGTGACTGTGTACACTATGCTGTAGGAGGTATAAGATAAGATAAGAACATCTTCTTGCTGGGTATCGCCCTCTTGCTGGGATTATAAACCCAGGAATGCAAAGATCCCAGGGCACTTTTCGACAGAAACTCCGGATCTCAACGATCTGAAGTTTACTTTGAATGTAATCGGTATAAAGCAACTAACTGGTCTGTCTTCAGGCGGGGACAGCACTTCAGTAATGGGTGAAGTGGGTCCCCTCCTGCAGGCAAAGTGCTTTTGAGAGCCTTTGAGATGAAAGCAAAAGGCAAAAGGCACTGGAGCGAAGGAAATGGATTGTTAATTTGCCGGCATGACCAGAGAAGCTCCTGTCACCCAGAGTTCATAATCTGGCAGACAGGACAAGCGGGAGGCCTGTGTCAGAAGAGCAGACAGCGCAAACTGGAGTCAGTTGTAACCTGCAGCATTCAGATCCTTTTTTTAAGATCAGTATGGAAAATTGCATCTTTTGAGGTTTTCGTTGATTGCCCAACACTTTTGTTGTGCATTTCATTCTACAAGCTCTTAAAGCATATTGTGGTTTGTGCGCACGTGTGCTTTCTTATTTGTTGTGATGCAAAAAAAAACCCGTTTAAGTCTTGGTCATTTTCTGTTCTTGGTTCCCTTTTTTGTTTTTCAGGAAGATGCATTATGTCTCTGTGTCCAGCCAATGTGTTAGAAATGTACTCCCCTCCACACAACCTTTGCTCAGCTGTGCTTGACAGTCTAGCTACTGTACTCTACTCCATATCTCTGGGGCACCGTCCTAAAACACAACGGGGACTCCTCTTTGACTCTTTGCTTCCCACATAACCATGAAGGTAATTCATAAACAACTAGAGACGAGCTTGCAGAAAATACTCTGTTGCTTTTGGCCAACTTCTCAAAAACTAATGCCCAAGGATCTGCTATTATACTGTAGAATACTGCATAGGAGTGCCCTGCAGTACCACTAGTAACAAAATATAAAAATACATTACATATTCTTTAACCAAGGCACTGATTTCCTTAGACTTTTATTGGCACAGAAAAATCTTTACCGAACGAAATATATATTTTCTATTTTTGCTTGGGGAAAAAAAAACTAGCATAATATACAAATGCATGAATCTACGCAAACTTAGACATTAATATCTTATATGCTCCTCGGGTTTTAACATTTTAATCATTAGGGATTCATACACGAAAATGCACAGAACCGCTCAAGTATGCAAATCACAGAAACATCAGGTTGAGGAAACACTTTTTTTTCCAGATATATATGGCATTTCTGTTAAAACCGTTGGGGCTTTCACCACACGCTTGTGCAACGGCGCCCTGAACTTCTGCTCTCGCAGCGTGGAGTGGGGATATATATAGATGGGCGCGAGGGCGCGAGGGCATCAGGTTGAGCCTGTGGGGTCTGTCACCATGACCTCTGTTCTCGCGAGCATCCTCTTTGTCGCCTGGCTCCGTGCGCTTCACTGCTACCCTGTAGAGGTAAGGGGAAACATGTTCGTCTGTCTGAAGTTACGCGGTGACTGGCGGCCCGTCCAGGGTGTATCCTGCCTTGCGCCCCTTGCTTGCCGGGATAGGCTCCGGCGTATCCAGCGATCCAGCGGTTAAAGCTGTTTTAAAACGAATGGAGGGCTGGGAGTACTACAGTACGTCTCGAACTCTGTGTAATCAGAATTAAGACAAACTAGTTGTTTCTTCTGGAGAGCTCAGCGATCGATTTAAATGATTTTCTTATTTTCTGTCACAGCGATCAAGGTAAAATGTCTCTTTTTTTAAAAAAAAAATACGTTAGTCATCGTTCTTTAATAATGTAAATTAAATAAATTTATTGATTTCTGATTCATGTAATAAACTTAATCTAAAGACTTAAACATCTGACTGGTTGACACTTTTAACTGAGGTCCTGCCCGTTAAGTCAAGATATGAGAGGGACAGAGTGTTACACGCAAGGAATCCAGCAGTGTTTTGTCAGTTTTAATATAAATGTGAAGCCGTTCTTTTCTTCACCTGCAGTTTTCATTGGACCTGAAGATCAATAATGAAGAAAGCGGCTACACAGGTATAGTTCTGTATGAAACACATAGCAAGGCTGAAGATAGACCTACTGGGACAGGATATTTAAACAGTAAACATCCCGCTGAGAATAGCACAATACGTTTTGATTCATTACGCATCCACATCAATGGAAACAAAATCACACGCCTTTGAAGCTAAATATGACTTCGTTTTTCTACGACACTGAGAATATACCACCCTTTGCTATATGAAGAGAAAATATGACGATCGTTATTATATTTTTTTCGAAACAGCGCCATGAACCGTCAGTAGGTGGCAGTGTAAGATAAGTTTCACGTCTTGTAACTTTTAACAACATCCTCTGATGTAAATTCTACGCTTAAAATTTACAGCCTAGTATTTTCTCTTTCAAAAAGCTGCCACACACTGTGTCGAAGATAACACATAACACATCTAACACGTCAACATAACACCTCAGTCTTTTTTTATGGGTAGCCTCTTCTAGTTCAGCGTTTCCCATTTTGTATTCGTAATTTCTGTTTTTACTAAACTGCATGAAATATTTTTTACCTTTATTGCTGAAATTATTATTTTTTTTACTGCTGCTTCCACGGTGTTTGCCTGTCATTCTGTCTAGGGATCACCTGACTATAGTTGACTAACTATTCCGACGTCTAGATCACCAGCACAAATTAGCGCCGTCTTCTTCGGGAAAAGACGACCCCACAAACACAGAGAAAGTGAGCTGCGCATTAACTCGTGATCTAATTATTCTTTAAATATTCATCCGCACCAGCAGGTGACGACACAAGTCTGGAGAAAGAGCAGAAGAACGCTTTAGGTAAGCATTTTTATTGAACTGTCGTGTTTTGGCTACGACAAATCACCCCTGGTTCCTGGTTCTTGTCAAACAATTGTATTTACAATTAATGAATTGGATTCTAATAAATAATAAATAAACAATCCTTACATTTATATATTGCTTTTCTGGACACTCCCCTCAAAGCGCTTTACAGGTATTGGGGATCCCCTCCACCACCACCAGTGTGCAGCCCCACCTGGATGATGCTCCAGTCCTCTCACACACACCAGCTCTCAGTGGGGAGGAGAGCAGAGTGATGAAGCCAGTTCAGAGATGGGGATTATTAGGAGGCCATGACTGGTAAAGGCCAGGGGGAAATTTAGCCAGGACACCGGGGTTACACCCCTACTCTTTTTGAGAAACTCCCTGAGATTTTTAATGACCACAGATAGTCAGGACCTCGGTCCTACATCTCATCTCAAGGATCGCGCCTGTTTACAGTATAGTGTCCCCGTCACTATGCTGCGGCATTAGGACCCACACAGACCATGGGGTGAGCGCCCCCTACTGGCCCCACTAACACCACTTCCAGCAGCAACCTTGGCTTTCGCAGGAGGTCTCCTATCCAGGTACTGATCAGGCTCACAGCTGCTGAGCTCCAGTGGGGCTGCCAGCTAGGAGTTGCAGGGGGATATGGCTAATAGCTAAATTTTATTGGATTGTATTTTGAGCCCTCTGGACATTGCGCTATTTTGCATTAAAAATGAAATACTGGTTGTCTCCATGTACAGTGTGCCGCCACAGAGCAGGAAAGAGTATTTTCACGGTGTTGATTCACTTATTTTATTTCCACAGACAGCAGCACAGTACGCGGTGAGGCGCCCGCAGTCTGGGATCTGATTGAGAAAGCCAACAGGAATCTAGGTAAGATATAGGACATGTCACGTGTAGCGTAATTTTGCGAGATTCTACAACCGAGTTGCTTTAGCGAGAAGCGAGGAGCCCCTGAAATTAATACATCAAGATCTTGATAACGCCTCGGAACCAGTTTTAAGACGCCCCATTTCGGTATTTTAGTCGCTCTGCAATGGGTGCTTGACAGTCCCCATTGCTGGGTTTGCTGTGCATCTGAAGATCAAAGCAAAACATAGACTGACGTTTTTCTGTTCGTTGTGGGGGTATGCGCTATTACACTTTCTCTTTTTCTTCTGCTTTTTATTCAGAACAGATCCCCGGCGGCCCTCTGATTAAGTACGGCGACATCGCCGTGAGCGACGAGCTGGGGAACGCCGACCCCTGCACGTCCCGCGGCTGCCTGTGGCGCAGGTCCAAGACCGGGGTCGTGACCGTTCCGTACGTCATCTCCAGAGACTTCTGTAAGAGACCATTTCAGTGACGTCTGCAGAGTGACGATTAGCGTTGGAAAGTTTACGCTGCGCTGTTCGCGACGCGCCTGGTGTGTTTAAGATGCGCTCGCGTGAATGCCCTGGGTTGGCAACGGTACCCATTAATCCGTGAAGTGTTTCTTATCCGCCGCTTCCCTTCCAGTGAGAAAGATATTCGACACCCGAGGATGTCGGGTGTCGTATCCGATTCAGTATCCCCTGGAAATCTGTATCCCCCCTCCGTAACGAGCACACACTCCACAAAACTTTCCAGGATGCTTCGTGATATATAGGCAGCACCTGCGTCCGTATTCGTGCCTTTGCTTATCGTGATACGAATGAAAAAAGAAGCCCGATGTCTGTTTTTTGTAGCGGGTTTTCGGTGCCTTTAAAGGGTTTGCTTGGGATTCATGTAAAAAACAAATACACTGTCACCATGTAAGTGAAAGCTTAAGTTATCTTTACGCAAGACAAGGGGACCCGAAAGAGCACACAGTGTCTGCGTGCGTCTTCTGTCCCTATGTGTCACACATCAATCATTTGGACATGGGAAAAGTCCGTGGGATAAGGGCGCTTGTGGATTTCGGAAGGGGATACAGATTTCCAGGGGAATTGGATACGATGGCCGCCACCAACAAGTCATAGGAAACAAAACGATAAATAATTAAGATAAAAATATTTTTTGCTATAATACATCCAATTGACCGTGCGTTCCCGTAGTGCCTTGTCAGTTTGTTTTTTTTTAGCGGTTTTTATTTTCTTAAACTCAACACTAAAACTTACATATTATGGAAGCCGGTTTCCGCCAGGGAGTAAAAAAAATATGGTATCTCAGAATTGCGACTTAGTATCTCAGAATTGCGACTTAGCAACTCAGAATTCCGACTTTATATCTCACATTTGCGACTTCGAAATAGCCCATATTTCATTGTCTGTCCCTTTGTTGTTTGTAACGGATTCGGGTTCTAGGGCTTGTGCCCTCGCCGCTCCCACCCTAGTTCGTGCCTCTGCATTGGCTCGAACCCAGGTCTACGCAATTCTGAGATACTAAGTCGCAATTCTGAGATACCATAGCGCGTTTTTTTTTTACTCCCTGGCGGAGACGGGCTTCCATAGGGGATGAGTTCTGCTTCAGACCAGATTAATCATTGCAAGTAGAATTCCAAAACCTTTCAGAACTAACAGAATCTGAGCTTGCTGTTCACACATACGGCGCGCCAAGCGACAGCAGCGAGCCAAAATGCTGGGGGATTGTGAATATAATTCATTCTCATTCTTTACTCCATGTGTTTGCTTTTGGTAGCGTCCAGAGAGCGGGGGGTCATCGAGAGTGCCCTGGGATCCATCCAGACCTACACCTGCGTCCAGTTCACGCCTCGCCAAAACCAGCGAGACTACATCTCCATCGAGTCTCGCGCTGGGTATTGCAGCCCGACTTTCTCGGCCTTTGAATCAAAAATAAATACAAAGTCTGCTTCCCCTTGCCCTTGCCCCCACACTGCTTTCACGGCCGTGGTAGCGAGAGGCGCACAGAGGCGAGCTTCGAAAACCGGCCAAGCTCTGCTCGCCTCCGCACGGCGGTGCCTCTCAAGACTGGTCTCCGCTGCGCGCATCGCTTCTGCAGTCATGTGTACGCCTTTGATCTCTGCTCCTTTGTTCCAGGAGCAAGTAACAGGGTTATTCCTGTGCTGAAAAGACAAGAAAGGAAACACAACGTTTCGGCTGTGGAGCCTTCTTCTCACACCCGAAGAAGGCTCCACAGCTGAAACGTCGCGTTTCCTTTCTTCTCTTTTCAGCAGGGAATAAACCTCGACTTGTTCCTTTGTAGCCTACGCATGCTGACGCAGCGCCCTTACTTAAACTACTGCTTTTTGTGAGTTTTGCATGTTGTTACTATTAAGCTAAAGGTACACTCCGGGACCAGCGAAGAGCAAAAATATACTGTGATGAGCAATTAGAGAGCTTCTGGAAAAGGGTAAGTTTTGCACATCTAGGTTATTACCAATCCTGCTCTGTAATCGTTCTTTTTGTTGTCCGGTTCCTGGCAGGTTATGCGCACAGCACACGTGTAGCTAACAGCTCAGTTCCGAGGCGCTCGCTTGCATTTTTATGGGGGTCAGCGGTTTGGACGGCCTCAGGACCGAGTTCCTCACAGCTCCTGAGCCTGTCAGGGGTCTGTCTATCCTGCCCACTGCAGCGCGTGAGAGTACCCTCAGGGATTCAGGAGCTTGGCACAGTTGTGCTGCGGGGTGGATCAGTCCGACACCGGCCGCAAGGACACGCACACCTCCATGACAGGCTGTGACGCCCCTCCTGCTGCGCATCTCCGCCCGCAGTCTGCCTTGGGTGGCTTGCTCTCGCCTCCGCGCTTCTCCGAGCCCCGAGTCGGGGCCCCCGGCAGCCCCCTGCTGTTGTTTCACACGCCCCGCTCCGCGTCTTTCAGGTGCTTCTCGTTCGTGGGCCGGCGAGGGGGCAGACAGGTGGTGTCCCTGCAGAGGGGGGGCTGCGTGTACCTGGGGACGGCGCAGCACGAGATCATCCACGCGCTGGGCTTCAACCACGAGCAGACGCGCAGCGACCGCGACGAGCACGTCACCATCCTGCTGGAGAACGTCGTCAGAGGTGCGGGGAGCCCTCAGATCGAAACCGCTCCCTGGGTGAAGAGTGGAGCCGGCAGAGGCTGTTAAACCGCTCTGCTCAAGTTACGAACTATTTGATTTAGGATGTGACAAGCCCAGCTGGACTGAAAGTCTGGAATCCGCCCCCCTAGGACCAGATTCAGTAACGCCTGATCGTAACGTGGTTTAGCCATAGTTAAAATCACACACCTCCCGAGTCCATTTCTGTCCTTAGCAGTAACTGTGAGCCAACCAGCCCCATTTCTGCTTGATTATTCCATCCAACCTCAGTATAATTAAGGTGCTAGTTGTACCTAAGGAGCTGCATTGAAATGCGTTAGAAAGTCCCATGATTTCCTCTGAAATGAAGATGAACTTTGAAATATGGAATCCAGATGTCCACGTGCCTAACAATTTCAACCTTCCTTCAAAAGCAGCTTAAAAATATTTTAAAGCCTGCACAATAATTCAAAATGATTTCCCTTTCTAGGTATGGAGTACAATTTCAGAAAGATTAACACCAATAACCTTGGGACTCCGTATGACTACAACTCTGTCATGCACTATGGAAGGTCAGTGATGTAAAGGTCTCCAGTACCTTGCAACACATACGTGCCACTTTGCCACCTGGCACAGCACTGCGGAATAGGCCCAAGCCGTGGAAACATGCAAGCATGTCAGCATTGTGCTCTGTATCTGCTGAGCAACGCGCTTGTTAACCAGACATGAAAACTGTGCAGAACTGGGCCCCCTGTATAGTACATCACCCTTGTGGGTTGCATGCTTATTTTTTAAAGACGAGGCTGGGATACACAAAGAGAACATTTCCGCTTAGCGGACTCTACATGGAAGTCCATTTAACAGCGAGGCAGGAGACATCAAACTGTGGTGGGAGTCTGGAATAAGCTGCCTGGCCACTAAACAGCCACATGAGATCCTGGGATTGATTCACTGCTAACTACCGAATGGGCTAGATAGGCCCAGCGGCCTGTTCTCATTTGTATCCTTTCTCAGGGTCATATATTTTCACACAAGTGGTGCCAGAGCAGGAAACGTCAAATATTGCAACCATTAGCACTTGTTGTGTTTTTAATATCTCTCAGTACCGATTGATAAAGGTTTGATTGGATAGTTTTAAAGCCTGCCTTTAAAATAGGAATGAGGGGCATTAGTGGTAGACAAGTATGCAATTTAGGAAAGACAATTCAAGTTAAAGTGTCTTGTCGTGCAGTTTTTTTTGGACATATATATGTATGAATTAGTGCTTTACCACCTTCAGTTCTGCCGCATGACAAAGCTGATTGGTGTCTACAGAGGAGATGGTGGGCTGCCCAGGAAACCAAATTTATGAATCAATCTACCAGTGGCAGTGAATGCAGACTAATGTTCTCTCCTGCAGACTCTCTGCAAGTGCTGCTTCTAAATGCTTGAGCTGCACTGCACATCTCCACTCACAGTGCATCGTTTTCCAGGTATGCCTTCTCCAGAAACAGAGAACCCACCATTGTACCCAAACCCGATCCAAATGTGGCCATTGGGCGTGCCACACAGATGGACCAGTTGGATGTTGAGAGGATCAACAGGCTTTATCGATGCTGTAAGTATGTCCCTTTCAACAGAGGACTGTTGCTCCATTCTCGTAGTTTCTTACCACATCTTCCAGCCAGCTTGTGAACCTCCTGCTTTCTTAATCTAGCCTAAGCATTTACAGTAATCAACTGGGCACATGTAGTGTCTCTCTTCAAGTCTTAGGGACTTTTTTACATGTGTAGTGCTTTGAATCCCACTTTCCTCTATGAAATAATTAAGTGCAAAACCTTTGAATTAATCTAAAAATATATCGTACCAGCCAAATGATTTGGAATTGCAATTAAGACATTCAGCTGAAACAGAAATAGAGATGCCCTGGTTCTTGGTGCAGAGATGATTGTAGTTCCTGTCTGGAACAGTATTTTAACCCAAGGGACTGATGGGACAGGAGAGGAATGACATCTGAGCACATATTTTTCCAGAAACAGCACTTCTGCTTTGCTGCAGAAGATTGCTAACCGGAACATCAGCCCTTCTGTTGCCACTTGGATACTCTGGCGAATAAGCACATAACAGTTCTTTTCTAATCTTTGTTTCTGATTGAATTAGCCAATACTACTGATCCAAGAGGCAAGGACGTGAGCATCATCACAGTCATGACACCTGAGATCTCAATGGAGGATTTTTAATGCAACGCATATATTTCACTATTGCTACACTGACCAGCTCAAAGAATGCTTTCTCTATTTGTTCTGTAAACTGATGTGATGCAAGATGCTTCAGTGTGCATTTTCATTGAGTACGCTTTTGAATACCCTGTTTATACTGTAACGCATATGGCCGACAGGCACTGTGTAAGAGCCGGCTTACCAGAGCGGTGACGTCGCCGCCCTTCCCTGTAATAGCAGGAGAGATCTCTCTTTAGCTCACCGGGCTGGGTCCCTGTTGAGTGGCGCGGGAGTCCCGGGTTCGAGCCCCCGACGGTGCGGGGCCGACCTAATGCGGCAAGGGCGCCCGCCTGAGCCCCATTGCGTTACAATACTATGAATGAAAACCTGCATCTATTTTTTAAATAGCTTTACTGTGTCTTAAATTGATCAATGAACTGGAAAAGCCTGCTGATTCAGGCATCAGATGGCATCTGTGTATAACTCTGTGCATAATCAATAAACTGGTGCATCTGAGTAACTGAGCTCGCTCTTTGATTCTTTTCTCTCAAGCGTGTTGGGGCGTGTCTGTGGAAGCTGTGTGCACTCAGACACGGACGAAGGATTTCTTTATTTTTTGGCGGGTGGGAGAGGGACAGATTGCAGGTGCTGGCTCCCTTGAGCTACTTGATGGGCAGGCATGAGAGCACAGGCTCCTGCCTGGCGCTTGTTGGTGGAAAGATGAGGCTTTAAAAGGTTTCTGAGTCGGTGCAAACCGTGAGTGAGTGAAAACAGAACGAATGAAGAGAAGCGTGCAGGGGCCTCATTTTTACTTCACAGCCCTTCTGATCAAGTAGACATTAACGTCATGAATATTTACACAGTGTTCCCCCATGCTTACACCTCGCCTGAGCACTGCAGTGGCTTTATTCTCTCCTGTACCCTGTGGGCTACTCTCACAGTGTCTCCCTGCTCTGCACTGTGCTGCCACAGTGCGGCTCGGAGAGGGTTTCCTCGCCAGTCATCCGAGCTGTTCTGCAGTCCAGCGGTTTCCTTCACTGGAAAGGACATTCCCTGTGACAGATCAGCCCAACACAGCGCCCGCAATTTACTCAGGAAGTCAGCATCGTCTTGACAGTGCGGGTAATTGGTTTGCTCCAGGCAGTCACTTGAAACAGTTGTAGATGGGGTAAGTCTTGAGCTCTCTGCCTCCTAGCCGGTTGACAAGTGCTTGATTGCTTGACAGTTTACGCCCAGCCTCCTCTTTTCTGCACGATAATCTGATAATTGCCGCGGCGCCTCTCTGTTGTGCCTCTTTATTTTCTTCCTCTGTCACACAGTGGTCCCCCTTCACCATAAACCCACCCGGCCCCAGGAGCATATCGCCGGTATATCAGAGCTGCCACAGTAGAAAACCTCTGTGGATTCGAATAATAATAATAATAATAATTGCTTACACTTATATGGCAGTTTTCTGGACACTCCACTCAAAGTGCTTTACAGGTAATGGGGATCCCCTCCACCAACACCAGTGTGCAGCCCCACCTGGATGATGTGACAGCAGCCATAGTGCGCCAGTATGTTCACCACACATCAGCTCTCAGTGGGGAGGAGAGCAGAGTGATGAAGCAAGTTCAGAGATGGGGATTATTAGGAGGCCATGATTGGTAAAGGCCAGGGGGAAATTTGCCCAGGATGCCGGGGTTACACCCCCTACTCTTTTCAAGAAACACCCTGGGATTTTTAAAGACCACAGAGAGTCAGGACCTCGATTTTACGTCTCATCCGAAGGACGGCGCCTGTTTACAGTATAGTGTCCCCGTCACTATACTGGGGAATTAGGACCCACATGGACCACAGGGTGAGCGCCCCCTGCTGGCCCCACTAACACCTCTTCCAACAGCAGCCTTAGTTTTTCCCAGGAGGTCTCCCATCCAGGTACTGACCAGGCTCACACCTGCTGAGCTTCAGTGGGCTGCCAGTTGTGAGTTGCAGGGTGATAATACTGCCTGCCGTGAACACAGCCGCCGCCCAGAAAGGGCAGGGGATGGGGAGCGATGGGAGAGGTCTGAGTGCCGATTCCTCTGCTTTCAGCGCCGATCAAAGAAAACACAACATAAAGGCAAGGGCAGGGAAACAAGGGCTGGGTGCCTGTTATCCACACCTGGGGTTTTTGAAGCCTATGTTACCAACGAAAGGTCACCATGTAAACATAATGGAAATGCAAATAACAGGAAGTCAAATAGGAAACCTATTTACATTTCTTCTAGCTAGATTGTGTTGAAACTGTGAACACTTTGTATTTTTAGGCAAGCAAACTGTTGACAAAACACGAATAATACTCCACACCAGAATTTAGTTTTACGGACAAGCTCCTTTTATTTAGGATTTTCACATCTGGATGCGCTAGTTTTGCTGGTGGGTCAATGCTGGTGAGAGTGACAGCCCGTTTTGGTGTGATGTACGAGTCAGAGCTCTCTGAAACCCCTTATCTATGACCTTCTCAACCTTTGCTGCCCGTCTGTGATGACAAATCTCACCAGCGGAGAGGAAATACTGCCCACCCTGGCCTTTTGTTATTGCTGCACACAGGAATGGAGAAACCCTCTACCCTAGAGTAGCAGGCACACTGGAAAAAAAACAGCTCGACAATTAGAGGCCCTGTCAAAATTAACATTGCTCTTAAAGGGGTTGTGCTGATGTTTTCATAAAAGGTGACCTACGTTCAAGACAGTCAACGGGCTGTGACAATTTAACGGTGCAGAAAGAAAAATCGCCAGCAGAAGCTGAAGCTGTGATGAGAGAAAGGATAAACACAGAATGAATCCCTGGAACAAAAAAAAAAAAACTCTCTCAAAGCGAAATTAATAAAACGCTACGAGCTTCTCACACAGGAGTCTCCACTGATTTCTCTTCACCCATCAGGATTGGACTTCCCGTTGCCATGGCAACACATTCTGTTGCCATGGAACTCAAGATAGCGAAGAGCTGTGACCTCTGACACCTCCAAACAATTCTGAGAACTCCATGCTATCTGGGGTGGACAACGGTATTCACCACAGGTCTAATAAATGTACATATTTTCAGTTATTATGCTGTGCATTATTAGTCTATGGGACTGCATGGGTCAAAAGTTGCTTAATAATGACACACTTAGCGTGCACTGAGAATATAAGCAAAAGCTGAGGTCAGAGTAAAAGGTGATCAATCCAATCAGTTTGAATTTTACAGATATCCACTGTGGCAAGAGCACCACTGAAAAGGGAAATTGCATTGCAATAGTGTATATTTGCATGATATATGTAGAATAATGTACTCAACAATGGTAAAAAAATAAGTGAGAAGATACAATAAGCTTATATTGGGACTAGGTGGCTCAGGTGCTTTCATTGAAAGGCAGTGTTTAATTTCAATGCCCAGTGAGGAAGGAATGTAACCTGCCCTTGATTAACCTGCTGGGACCTGAACGGACTGTATAACTGCATGTGAGTGCGCCCTATCGCGGATTTTCCTCACATGTACACTTATCCTGCAGCATGCTGCTTCTGCTGTACGGGCCTGACATGAGCCCCTTTGTAAGAGGATCTGATGTCTTCATGTTGCCTTGACCTTTGTTAAAGAGCTCCTCAGGTGGGTTAGCTCAGACAATGGCCTGCCCTGCCAGCCCCCAGGAGAGAACTAACGGGCTGTAATTCTGACGGCACAGTCGTGGAATCGATAGAAAGCGAAAGGCAGGAGTGGGAGAGGAAAGGGCATGCTTTTTACAGCTCTTACTGGGGAAGCAGTGTCCAGCAGGGCCCTGTGAGGACTCTTATTTAAGAGGGATTATACTACTTTCCAAAGAAGGGCGCTTCTGAAGGAAAGCACAGAGAGGGTGTGAGTGTGGCAGTACTGCCTCTTGCAGTCAGAACTTGTGAGGCGGATTTTGATACTCCAAGCAAGTCCAAGGGGATTAGAGAGAACTGCCAGGCTTCAGAGGAGAGTCTGCAGGATGATATCTTTGTGCTGAGATCCCACGGAAGGTAATTGTGAATAATTGCCTCCTAACGGCAGACCTGGTGTCGAGACGGGAGGATTTTTCTCCATTTCTGTCTGCTCGTCTTTGCTCCTGGCAGGCTTGCCTGCCGAAGCTCTCTCTCTCTCAATGACAGATCAGGTGCTGTTTCTCGGCTCGCGGCCCCTCTGCGGCACCTCGGCCGCCAGGAGAAATGGATTTCAAGCAACAAGGCGGCTCGATATATTGTTGGGGGAGGAGAGCCATCCCCAGCTCCTTCAGCGCCTGATTTACGACGCAATTATTCGTCTCAAATTGCTCGGAACACTGCCGCCCCGCTTCAACACCAGCAGTGTGATAAATGAAAAACAAAGACAAGCAAAACACACAAGCAAAACAAAAAAAAACACTGTGTAACAGTTCTTTTCTGAGTGCTTGCGTGAACAATACTCCTGGCACATGTTTTTCTAAAAATCAGGTGTCAGTCCCAGTTACCTATGAGTTTCTGAGTGCTGCGATTATCTCTTTTCCTAACTGTGCTGAACGAGCTCCAGACTCATCACCCTTCAGTAGTACAGGTGTACAGGATTACAGGAGAATAGGCTAACAGGTGGACAGGAGTACAGCAGTACAGGAATACAGGAGTACAGTTCATAAATAATTACTAAGAAAATAAAGACACACTTAGCGTGCACTGAGAATATATTCAAAAGAATGAAATAGCAGCGGTCAGAGTAAAAGGCGATCAATCCAATCAGTTTGAATTTTACAGATATCCACCATGATAAGAGCACCACTGAAAAGGGAAATTGCATTGCAATAGTGTATATTTATATGATATGTCTGTAAAATAATGTACTCAACATTGGTAAAAAAATAAGTGAGAAGATGCAATAAGCTTATATTGGGACTAGGTGGCTCAGGTGCTTTCATTGAATTTAATTTCAATGCCCCAGTGAGGAAGGAATGTAACCTGCCCTCCATTACCCTGCTGGGACCTGAACGGACTGTATAACTGCATGTGAGTGCAGGAGAACAGCAGTACAGGTGAACAGGTGAACAGGTATGCAGGTGTACAAGAGTACAGGTGTACAAGTCAACAGGAGTATGGGTGTACAGGTGAACAAGTGTACAGGAGTGCAGGTGTGCAGTGAACAGGTGTACAGGAGTGCAGGTGTGCAGCAGTAGAGGTGAACAGGTGCACAGGTTTGTGCAGTAGGTGTTAAGGTGTGTATAGGTGTAAAGGTGAACAGGTGCACAGGTCGGCGTACTAATCATGCAGAGGGGTGAGGTGCTTACAGGAGAGAGGGAGAGGCATCAACTAGACAGACTTGTGGATAAAGAGGAAGAGAGGAAACGTCTTCCCCATTAGCGTGAAGAAGAGGAGGGAAGCCTGGTTAAAAGTGACAGGGTGAAGGAGCAGGGGCAGGCCAATGGTAAAGTTGCACGGTAGATAGAAGGCACTCCTGCGGTTTTACAACAGTACCACATTGAGGACCATTAAAGCTTCATTAGGGACATGACTTGATTCTATGATTGTTTTCTTGAAACAATTAGAAGGTGGAAGACAAACTAAGTGAATACTCATTCTCTTTTCTTTTTTTTTCCTTTTGAGCTCTGTTGTTCCCGTGTATAGCCCACGACCCCACAGGGGGAATTTCTTATCAGCACCATCTGTTCCATGAACACGAGCATCAATAATTGAAAGTCGCACATCAACATTTGAAGGGCATGTGTTATGAGGTGCTGATGTCAGATGACTCTTTGAGGTTCTCTCTTCTTACCAGTTATTTCAACACCGTGGGTGGAGCTTTGCACGAGCTTTCCTCTCCTCTGAGGCTCTCAATGTATTTATCTCAGAAGGAGGACCAATGCCAGCTCCCATTTCCCCCCAGTTCTCTAACGGGGTAGGACTTCACTTCAGTTGATTGTAAAGTTAATGAGGACTTCCAGGTGTTAAAAGAGGAGGTACACTTAAGCTACAGTTTTCTTTGCACACCATTGTCAAGCGGATGCCATTCATTCAGAAAGCCTAGTTGCAGACAGTGCTCTCTGGAGGAAAACGTGCTCTTGTCTGCTGCTGTTAGTTAGGTGCACTGGATCAGCTGAGACTGAAATTTCTGGGCCAATAATTAATGCAAAGTCTTTCTGCTCTCTACTCATTGATAATTAAAGCTTTGTGTAAAATCTGCATCAATATACTTCTCAAGATGCAGGGGTGCAGGATGCAGCACTGAATGAATGCAATATGTAATACAATATAGCACCTGGCTGCCTTTCTCTAGACTGATTGCTTTTGGTCTTTTTGGATCATGCTGACCTTTATTCCACACTGGCAGTTCTGTCCTGGTGATCTGCACACCTGCTTACTTGATCTAAAAAGTGGTTTCAAATTAATATTTACATTTAGTCACAAGTTTGGGATTTTTTTATTTCACAAAATACAGCGGTTATAAAGCACCAAGATGTTTAATGGCGGGGATCAAACAGTTCAGATGAATGTCATTATTAAGTCAACGAAAGGGTCTATTGTGTAACTGGAGCAGAAACCAACAGGACCAGGATTGGGAAGCACTGTTGTCCACCATACTGCACATGAAGTCATTGTCACGACTGCCAACCTGCCCAGACCAGCCCCCAAGAGAGCTGACCAGTGCCAGCAGCGGGGCGATGATGACAAGCACCGCCACACGTGTTAACTCAACACCACACGCCCTCCCGGCTGCAGTATTTAAGCCATTCAAGCCCGCTTCCTGCTGCTCGGTATTGAGTCTACTCCCTGAGAGCTCTACCTGGCGTTTATTCTGTACCTCGCGCTCCTCTGGATTCTGGGCTTCCCTTTTGCCTTTCGACTTTGGACCTCGCCTCTCGTTTCGGATTGTTTGCCACTATTTGTACTTCCTGGATTTTGAAACTCCTTTCTCCTCTTGACCACGGACTCGCCTGACGTTCCGGATTGTTCGCCTGCCTCGACACCTACCTACTCCTGCGTCTGCACAGGATCCCCATATCTCTTCACTGGGAATTCCTAATACTGTAATAGGTGGTGCCATGAAACTCTTCTCCACACCAATAGTCAGGCCTTCAAAGCCTCAGGTGGGGTTGCATACTTGATCTTTCTTCAGGGAAAAAAAAAAGTTTCTTTCAGCAAGTTTCAGGGCAGCTGTCTGTTTCAGACCGAGCTCATCTCATCTTCGCTTCTCACTTCGTCTCAGTAATCCAGCGACGCCCTGGCTGAGGTGCCAGCTCTGGGAGAAGGTGTGACAGGAGATGTGAAAGACCGTCTGAAGCACACATTCTGCCTCCTGGTTTCCTAGCAACAGCACATTAAAAAAAAAACTGCGCTCGTAATGCTTCAGAAGAATGACTGGTGTTTTCTTCTACTGGCATTTAGACTTTGTTTCTTATTTTTTGTTCTTTAAAAACTCATATTAATCCATTCAATCCGTGTTATTTCACATTAAGATGCCTCAGCTGCTTGCATGCATGTGCCTAGGTTCTAATGAGCGAGGCAGAAATGTGAGAAAATGTGCTGGCAGATGATGTGGGGGCATCCCCAGAGTGGAAAATACATATATTTCTACACAGTCATCTTCTATTTCAAATCCAAAAGGGACACAAATAATTGTTTTTGGTCTATTTTCACCCAAGGTGGAGTTTCATTTGAGTGGGGTGTTGAATAATCAACATACAATGAGCGTCAGAAGGGGGTCCCTACAAAGACAAGAGCACAAACGTGTGTGTGGTGCCACGGATCTTATTCAAAAAGTGGGAAGGAAGTGGGTGATGTTGTTATGTCATTCGTCTTCAACGAGGTTCCAGCCCATCAACCAATCATGTTGATGTCAACATGAGGATATCGTGATCAGACGGAGTCTCACACACACATCGGGACTGAAGATGTCCTTGTACTTGACACCAGCACAAGATTGGATTTTTTAGCGACCACCCCAACATGCAGTCTACGACTGCCCACCTAGCAATTTAAGGGCGCTTATCAGCACAAAAAGTTCTCTATCCTCAAAACCACCAGTGAACCCTCAAACCAGCACAAGGCAGACAGACCAGATAATGGTAATCTAATTCCTTTAAAAACAACATTCCACCATCACCTACTTATAAAAAGAACAGAATACAAAAAAGTTATCTTGAAGGGACACACACTTACAAAGACAAATGAACCCCATGGAACCCAGTAACCCAAATCCGATGTCCCAGCAGATTATTAGTCCCAGAACAGCTCCGTGCAGTAGCCTGATGTGCCTCCTCCTGCCACATTGAAGAAGAAACTAAAGTCTGTCCAGTCCTTCGATTTTTCTAAGTATTCTTCTTAGATCAACAGTCTCCAACTGTACATCTCATGACTCTCCCTCTAATCTGCCTCTCTACAGTAAACACAGAGTTAATAACAGCCTTTCCAGTGTGGTGTCAAAGCCAGTGCAATGTCAATAGTCGACACCAGCCATGACAGGATTTCTGTCAAGAGAAATATCGATGTGGTCTGCCCTCCTGTTATCTGTGTCACAACGCACCAGGCAACTTTTATACAGAACGCCTGAACTGTTTAATTCAGCCTGGTCCTGCTCTTCTTTCTTACCGTTAATTTGGTTTCTGGCGAGATAAGGAAAGCAGAATGCTTTATCATTTTAATGCTGATAGCAAATATAAGATAATTAAATATTTAATTCGGCTTGTGTTGTTGACATTTGATGCAGAGATTATTAGTTTGCTGCCGGTGTAATATACTGAGATTCAGTGCAATCTGAAAAGCTGCTTATTATCTTTATTGCCATGTTCTCTGCACCTCAACAGAGAAGTGAAAATGGTTGTAGTAAATCTTAGATGCAGCCCTGTGAGAAATACTGCACTGTTTTTTGCAGAAAAAAAACAAACATTTGACACAGGAGCAGAATGTGCAGCAGATTAAGGAATTTATTTTAAGAATCATATTTGCATAACATTCGCAACACATATGAGCGCATAAAGGATTCAGCAAAGGCAAAGGCATGCTAATACTAACTTTAAGATCACAGTTGATTAAAAAAAACTGCTCTTAAACAGACAAGAGAGATTATCAGGTTCAATCGAACGACCAGATTACACACTCTTGTGTCACACATAATAAAAATTGAAGGTGCAAATAAATCCAACATTTAAAAAAGGAATGAAGAAGATTTCATCTTCAGAAGATCTTCGTTGAACAAATGATTTTGCATGATAATAATAATAATAATAATAATAATAATAATAATAATAATTGCTTACACTTATATAGCGCTTTTTGGGACACTCTACTCAAAACACATTACAGGTCATGGGGATCCCCTCCACCCCTGCAGCCCCACCTGGATGATGCTCCAGTCCTCTCACACACACCAGCTCTCAGTGGGGAGGAGAGCAGAGTGATGAAGCCAGGTCAGAGATGGGAATGATTAGGAGGACATGATCGGTAAGGCCCAATGGGAAATGTGGCCAGGACGCCGGGGTTACACCCCTACTCTTTTCCAAAAAAGGCCCTGGGATTTTTACTGACCACAGAGAGTCAGGACCTCGGTTTTACGTCTCATCCGAAAGGATGAGATAAGAAGATGCCTTTTTTAATTCTTAACTGGTTGCTAATTTTAAAGTACCAGTAAAGCCTGCAGCACTCCAGCCTTCGCTGTGGGACTCATTCCTGGTTTTGAATGCTGCTCAGTGCTGAGCTAACAGTATGTGTTCAGAACCTACAGAAGCTGCACTGTCCTTCTGCCCTGACGCTAGGTGCCAAGCCGTGACACAGCGAGAGAACTTACTGACAGCACGCCCGCAGGGACCTCCAGAGAGATACTGGGGAGATACAGGGGGAGACTGCATGAACAGACAATCACATCACATGGAATTAAGGGGACAAACCCCACTGGCACGTCACCCAGAGAGCTAATCTGTTTCCATCCCAGGTTTGCTGGCTCATCTCCTCTCTGCAGAATGTCTGCAATGCATATTTTTAACCTGACCATTATGAGCATTCAAAACGCGAATGGATGACTGTATCTTCAGAATTTGGTACGCCTGAGCCCAACTCAGCAGCTGTTATTCAAAGTGACATTCAGCAAGTGACCAAAAAAACCACTGCCTTCAGATCCAACTAATATAGTGTGAAGAGCTGAAAAAAAATCGCAAAGGATTATCCCAATTATATTTCTTTAAAGGATTACTGAAGTGAAAGAGTAAAAACGTGCCCAGTTTTTGTGTCCTTTCAGTGTGAAATGTATAACACACACTCACCCGCAGGGAGGGAAGGACTGAAGAGTTAGTGTCCTGCTCATCAGTCAGAACGCTGTCACGGTATTGATTTTAAGAAGACAGACTTCAGTGTAAGTGACTTTTGTCTGGCCTCTTTGAGCAAACACTACATAACGCCAGCAGCGACACAGTAAATCTCAGGATCCCCAGATATAAACTTTTCCTCTTTATTGCTCTGGGTTTAACCACATTCTACAAAAGACATGTTCTGTTAGGAACAGTGTGTTTAATTTTGGTCACCACGTGCTCTGGAATGAAGACGAGCACGGAGGTATGTTTCTGCGAGTGCCCCGCTCCAGCAGGCTGACAGATCAGGATCTTTTTTAGCCTTGAACCAAGAAGACTAAGAGGGCACCTGTTTCAAGGCTTCAAAATCCTCAGAGGCACTGACAAAGGCAAGCCAACGGATGTCTTCCGAATCGACAGTCAAACACGACCCAGGTGACATACAAGTGGAAACGGCGAGCATTTCAAATTGAGAATGGGGGCCCTTATTTTCCCAAAGGGTGTCTGGGAGAAGCCAAACAGCCATGTTGTTGAAGCTGATACCCTGGTTTCCTCCTCGTAACCCACAGGATGAGATTCTGGGATCAATTAGCTACTAATTACCAAATCTGTGGCTCATTGAGCTGGAATGGGCCAAGCGGTCTCCTCTTGTGTGACCTGATTTCTCAGCTCTCCTCCTTCCCCACCCATTCGACATTAACTTATTACTAATCAATTTAATTGATCAAAGAATGATCGATTCGTCTCTCCCCCATGCCCTCACAGCTACGTGAGAGCGAAGGGTTCTTCCAGGAGCCCTGGCCTGGACGGCTGGAGCCACGCTGAGAACAGAAGACAGGTCACATCAGTGCGCACCGTGAGCAAGCACGGAAGACAGATATGAAAAACAGTTCCCCGCGCAACATTTCTTTCAAGAACTTCAAATCACTATATTTAATCACACCATTTTCTGAAAAGCGAGGGATTGTGCTCAGAATTCAGAAGAGGGACCCACCTAACATCAAGAAAAAGATGAGCACTTGTAGATGGTACAATCATCTTGTCAGCGTTATTCAGTTTCAATGGCTGCCTGTTCTCTTGCTTTCCAAATCTCCCCAGAGCACATTTGCATGCAGCCCTGAGCTGCTACAACAGCTATCGTGACAAATAAGAACACCTGCCTCTGCTGTTCAGTGGATCTTACAACTCAATCTTCACCTCCCCTATTTGTGTAATGAAGCAATTTTCCTGAAGCACGATTCACATCGCATCACGCAGTACAGTTGTGCGGTATGTGCCTCTGAATTTAATAGTGCTCTTGTTGCAGGAGAAATTGCTAGTAATTGCTGTCGGAGGCTGAGAAACTATTGAAATTTTTTTCTTCGATATCTCCAGGCTATCAATTCAGTTATAGAGTGCTGTGCGGCTGTGTTAAAAATCCTTTTATGCGCTCTCGCTGATACACAGACAAAAGCAAACCTCAGCAAAGGTCAATTGAAACATTAGCTAATGACAAAAGGTGAGGATGAAATGAGACTGCAGTTATTCAAACTACCTTTCAACCAGGTAGCTCCTGAATTGAATTCACTCTTCAGGCTTGTTGCTCCCTAGAAAACTCAGGTGTAGCAGTATTGCATTTTGTAGCGAGTTTTGGAATTATAGCATCATACCTATATATTTTAAAAATAATAAATAATAATAAAAAGCTCAACTCAGTTTAATAGAGCTCAAAAAGTATGCGATCTTGTATGCGACTGATGAATCAGTTTTAGCTGTCAAACTAGCTCAGTGTGGTACATGTGGACCAGTTTGGTTTGTAGCCTTTCTTATGTCCCAATGCGATTAATCTTGTTTTTAAAATAACTTATGTTGTTGCTCTTAATGTGCCAAAAGTAAACCACACCTCCAGTTGTTAAACTGGGAAACCTGTGATTCTCCACTTACCGTAAATACTTGTCAATTTGTAATGGTGCTTTGTCAGAGCACCTTGTCTGTCAGCACCCTGGGTGTAGGTGATTAGCTTTTCCTCTGTAATTACAGGGCTTTGTCATCGATTTACACTTACACTTCCCCTCAACAAGACAACTGCTTCCTGTCTGCTGACGTTTGACTGGGTCCACAGGATCAATAGCGCTTGTTATGGAGTCAGTACATCAGCTCCAGCTACAGGAGTTGGCAGGCTAGCAAGCTTGCTGCTGTTCTCTGACACTGTGCCTTATCAGCATCTAACTCGGGCCTTTTAAACTCCTCGCGGGCTAAAGACTCATCAACAGCGTCTTTGTTGTTCCATTTTAAACTCCTCCTCCTCGATTTCACCGTTTGTAGCCTTTTGTTTCCTCAGTTCAAATACAGACGATGATGTTACATCAGTTCCAAGGTGCACTACAAGACATTTTCAGCCCACAAACGAGAATCGTTAGAATTGTCCGATTAATCAAACATTTGTCCAATTAGAGAGTCTGTGGGCCCAGAGGGACTGACTCATCCGCCAGCAGCCTGTTAGAAGCCCGACACTCCAATTTTTCCACTGGCTAAAAGCAAAAAACAAGAGTCCTTTGGGAAGAAAAAAATAACACATCAAGCCTCATGCTGGCAACCTAATTTAATCCAGGCTTTGAGTTTAACACCTATATAAAATGAATTAGATATGTTATATTTTTCATGCTAGGAAGTCACACTTCCTGAATGCAGCACAGCATTTCAATATAAATTTAAACTGCATCCTTTCAGGGAGACCCAGTCAATTACTTCAGAGGCAGCGAGTGTGATTAAGGCCAGGGACAATGCGCATTATTCGGGTAATGCGAATGCAGTGTGAAGGAGACAACGTGAAATGGTTTTTCTTCCACAGATTTCACTGTCACGATAATGTCAGTCTTATTGTATAATTAAATTAGCTCATTCCTTAACAACGATTCAAAACACGTCTAGTTTGAGAAGCCACTAAATATTGTATGTTAATCCTGGGAAATTTTGGGGGAAGCTCAATCCCATTCTGCTGATTTCTTTCACCCCTACAAAATATAAAGGAGCCAAAATAATCACAAACAACAATGCCCTTGGGACGTCAAGAAACCAGATAGTAAATGTTAAAGTCAACACTGGTTCTGCTCAGGAATGATGGCTTTCCTTACTGACAGTGACGAGTGACAAGGTTGCACTAATTGGAGCACAAGCATGCACCCAGTGTTCGTTCCTGACTATTTCAGTGGGAGTAAGCTGTGCTCTAAGGGATGAAAGAATTAACCTTACTCTTTTACTGTATGGTACTTATTATTCACAGTACGGCAACACTGACTTTAGAAACACTGCAGGCTGTTTGATTGTCATATTAGAACAGTTTCTTTTTGAGAAAAACGTTCTGATCTGTTCATGGAACTTTGAAAGACAAGAGAGCTTGACTAAGAGGTTTATATTTTTATAACTGTTCACTCTTCTGCAAACATTTTTTTCGCTGTTTCATTTACATGGGTGTGGAACACTTAAATATAATGGTGACAAATATCTAACAAATTCTGATTCAAGGCAGATGGCAAGTCACCAGATCACTGGTGACCACTTTCTCTACATTCCTGGGGAAATGTCTGTTGATTACATTGAGATTTGCATGTGCCTGAAAATCAGTCGAGTTTTAGCACACCAGAAATCTGTTTTCAGATCAGTTACAGCTACTCGTATTGACTGAAATTAATATAGAATTAAATCAGAGATGACACACAGGACATCCAGCTGAAAACTTGAATGAAGCATCTTCTCCAGTTCGTTACTATGAGCCCATCATTATTTGAAATATGGTTACTGAACTGATAGCTGTGCTCATTACAGATTTGGTTGACGTGTATAGATACTCCTGTTCCTTTAAAGAAGACTTGGGAGATACTTGAAATATTTTATTGCTGTTCCATATATCAAAATGTGCTCATTACTTTGCCAGAGTGATTAAATTGTGTGCTAGATACAGTGTGGGTCCCACTACCAATCATATATTCCTGTTAGGTGCACTTTAAAGAGATAGACAAAACAAAACATATTAAACCAGACCGTTGAAAATTGAGCCAACAGAAATTTCAACATAATGTAAGCTGTCTTTAACGTCATTACAGTGAAAAATCGTAGACTTGGCCTTGTCAGAATTCAGCACACTGCGGTCACTATGGTGGTGACTTTCTGTAAGAAGATCAGTACAATTATTGCACTGACTGTATGTTAACTCTCAGCATTGTTTCGGTAGATGAGCCAAGATAATTAGATGAATGCCTATGTCACCAGAGAGCCCGTGGACCTCATTTTAATTTTTAATTATCTGTAATCAAACACTGGAGTCCAATATGATGCAAGATACACTGAGAGGGCTCAGCAGAACACGCCCTAGAGACTGTGACGCAATCGGTAGTAGGCAGTCTTGACCACCAACATCAGATGCAGGACATCTGAGGTTAGAGGGGCAAAGCATATGAGCTTTAGTCATAAACCGGGGAGCTTTTATTCTGAAATGAGATAATGCTGTAGATTTTAAAGTACGTGATTTTATCGGGTGTCAGACACATCCAAAACTTTGGCCAAATCAAAAAATTAAAATAGAGCGAGCTCAGAGAAATTCCTGTATTCCTGTTCATTTTTCATCCTCTCGTTAAAAGGTCACAGAAAGAAATTTAAATCTTATGAAGAGATTATAGGTACAGTGTCTTATAAAAGCAGGTACAGGGTCATTCCATACTGAAAGGAAAGGAAAAGAAACACTCTGATTTGGCTGTGGAGCCTTTTTCTAACCTCTAAATTCTTATATATTGACAAGTGTGATCTGTACAGTATTCTATATGGTCCTGGACTTTTTAAAACACGTCTTGGAAGAGAACCTCATGTCTGCAAGACGGTTTCTTTGTTGTCGCTGCTGAGATGCATGAGTCAGGAGCAGGGTTGTGAGGGATAGATCCTCATTCACTCTTCCCAGTGCCAGCTAAAGGAATGTAATTAGCTCTCGAAACCCCCACAGTCTCTGCCTCACGTGGAGGTGAGGGAAAGTAAGTACAGCATGAGCCCCGCCTTTGCTCCCAACAAATCCAAGAGCGACACCGATCCCATTTTAAAAAGAATTGTTTAACTCCCAATTCCTGTCCGATTCCTCTCTCCCTCCCTCGCCCCTCCACTCGGTAGTATCTCTTTCCTCTCCTCTCCTGTGCCTGTCTTGGCTGTGAGAGAGTGGTGAATAATTCAGGAGACAGGATTGTTTCTGCTTGGGTTTAATGTTGTGGAGAGCTCGACGCACTGAGGCGTTGGGGAGCAGAGTGAGCCCCACTGCCCTGTGGAGAGTGATAGAGACAGAGGCCAGATAATGTACAAAGAGTGGCACACACTTCCTCCCCACCTTCCTGGTCCCGGTGCCCCCTCCCTCAACATGTTGCACCTTGACACCTCGCCCACACATGAAAGAGCCTGCAGGCCCAGACATACAGCAAACCAGCACAGCTGAGACTCATGGTCTGACACCTACTGTATGGAGCCCCATACGATGCTACTGCAGTGAGACTTAATGACGCCATTCTTATTCTTGAGAAGATGAGAGTTATTCTGTTTGAAGCTCAGAATATCACACGTCCCGTGTTAGACGCAGGGGGGCTGCGCTGTTTTTTCAACCAGCTTTAATTAGCGCGCCTTGTGAAGGCATGAGGTAACTCACAGAGCTACGGCTTAAGTAAGACTGAAACAAACTGAGAGGTCGTAAAAGAGATACCGCGAAGCACGACACACAAACTGGTGCAAAGAACTTTCCATTAATGTCCGAAAACATTAATGCAGAGCACGTTGACTCTTAAGAAACATTTACTGACAAACTAAAGAGTCAAGAAGCCACAGTGAAATTGTGAACGCATAGGAATATCGGAAAGGAAAGCACAGAATGGGTGTGGTATAGTCCCCCATCTCTGCAGGGATGTGCAGGATACACGCAAAGTCAAGTTAACAAGAGCTTCATAAGTTTTAAAAGGTAGTGCTGGGATTAAGATCTGGGATTTCAGAATGTTATTTACACACGTGAACAGAATGACTTTTACAGTTTTTGTTTTTCTGTGTGTGTGCACACTGGATGGACGCTGTTATACGACGGCACGTGTAGGCTGACCTAATAACAGCCTTGCGCAGGGAGCAGTGCTATACGGGTGACAGGGAAGAGTGACTTGAGAGAGCCGGCTCCGTTAATGCCTTTTTGCACACTGCTCCCCTGCAGTATCGCCAGAACGGCTGGGTAGCCCCTGGAGATCAGAGCGCGCAGACCAGCTCTTCCTCAGGACTCTCTCCCTGTCGCTCCGGCTCTCCGGCGGAAGGGAAGAGTGCCGTGCAGCTGGGGCTCACGAGCAGACTCCCGCCTCGGCACAGGAGCCTCATTAGGGATTCCGCTGGCTGGTAACAGTGAATCGCTGTGGCAGGATGACATTCTTTCTCCCGCCACACGGTGCTAACAGTAACCTTTTCAGCCTCCTGAGGGAGACTCTCAAGAAGAGTGAAAATTAATTGCAGCTGCGGAAAGCATTTGAGACAAAAAAAAACTTGGTGAGTGAAATAGAATGTAAGTGCTAATGACCATTTGGGCCATCTAGCCAACTGGGTAGTACTTAGCTAATTCATGCAAAGATTTCACCCAGCTGTTTTTTTTAACAGAAACCAGGATATCGGCTTCAACGACATAGCGGTGCAGCTTGTTCCATGCTTCCACTGGGTAAAGAAGTGCCTCCTGTTCTAGTTTTTAAAAGCAGTTCCATGCAATTAAGAGCTTTCCCTTTCCCAGGAACGAAAGGGTGACCACGTGGTGGTAGAAGTGGGATTCTCCCATGTGTTACTGAAACGAGTTACTGAAGTGACTGAAGCCTGCTGGCTCCCAGCTGGGAAAGTCTGATATAAATGGAGAGCAGAGGGGAACTGCTGGGCTCTTAAGTGTTAGAAAACCAACCTTGCTCTTATTACCACTCCTTCTGGTCAACAGCAGAGTTCCCCCCATGTACTGTACTGTAGAACTGCTCAGGAAGTCAGTGTGAGCACTGTCATTGGAGGACGACCAACTATGGTCGGTCTGTAATTAATCGTCACAATGCTGAGCTCTGATTTCAGATGCACGGCTATCACCGCAGTGATAAATGTTACACTGCCAGGAGCAGTTTTAAACGCTCGAGATTTTTATTCATTAATTAAATTAATCTGCCTCTTGTCCCCTGACTGCCCATGTTAGAAACCATCACCTTTTTCAATTTCCCTCCCACGTGATGCTCAGTAGAGGTGAAGCGCATTTACACACCTCAGATTGACCATGTTCAACTGACTGGAAAAGGAAAATGTAGGGCTCCCACTTGGTAGCTCTCATTCCCAGGTGAAAAACCAGTCCAGCTCCAACTGAAGCTTCATTTGCATGCTCATTCTGTTCGTAGAGCTACCCACTCCAGCAGACCACACCTGTAAAAGTCAGAACAGTAATTATCAAAGCACGATTCTCCAGCACACTGGGCTGGCTTTCAGCAGAGCCTGCGATGTAGTTATCTTCATTAACTCTGTTTTTAATCACAGAACAGGCACTTTTGTCATGGTTTTTTTTTCTGTCCCCAGAGGCACAGATGAGCCAGCCATATGGTGTGAGCATCAGAGCTGTAGGTAGGAAGATGTAACAGGATTTAACAATTCGCTCTCTCCCAGTCTAGCAGCAAAGTGATTTATTTGTCACACTGAATTTCCTTTCGTGTGATACTTGTCAGCACCCAGAACGATCAAATCAGGCCACATTTGTAGCTGCTTTCTTGGAAACACAGGACAGGCATGTGTCCTTTGTACATTTTCAAGGTTTTCTCTCTTTTTTTTTTCATTTTGCCGTGGCATCTCAAAGGCACTGTCTAGGTAGGACCTGGCTACAAGCTCTCATTTGATTCACTGCCCAGTTCATGATTCATTCAGAATTGCATGTTATAAAAGACCGTTAACATGTCGCATTGCCCAGAAGCAACTGGGACTCCCAATTCCATAACAAGCTGATCCATTCCAGATTTTACAAGCCACAGTGTCTTGCCTGTGTGCTATCATCAAACTAGAAAGAGTTATGGGGTCACAGTGATATAGCAGGACATAGTACAATTTAACAGATAAAATTCAATGACACTCTTTCCAAAGCAACTCACATTTGTACAGTAGTGCATTTTACAGAAGCAATCTGAGTGAAGTGCTTTGCTGAAGGGTACCGTAGTAGGGTCCCAAATGGGTTTTGCACCCACAATCTACCACTTATAAGCCTAGAGACCCTCACCACTCCTCTACACTGCTGCCTGAGCAGTGCTCCTTCATTAGTGGTGTTTCTGAGAGAGCCTGCAGTTCTCAACTCCTGAAGGTTATCAAGCTGCTGTGCAACAGGAATCTTGCTTCTCACATGCCTAGAGTGCTGACAGGAGAAAAGAATAGTTAGGCTTGGAGCATGGCTCATTAAAAGCGCCGTTAGAATTTACGAAGTGGATTGATTCTGTAGCTCTTTCTAGCCCACTGATAGCACATATGCAAGACACTGCAACTTGTAAAATCGAAAATGGATAGGGTTGACCACTCCTGTCTTGTCTACACCCTGTCTCTTAAGCTAAAAAGGAGAGTTTGGGGAGCACCGTTACACAGTCAGAGAATTCAGATTGTCTCCATCTGTCACCTTAGTGACCAAAAATAATTACAGTCGTAATTCTTCAAAACCTACTCCTTCAATTCAGTGGTGAGGAGGGGACATGTCAGTTTATTAATCTAGGCGTGTGTCCTTGCTGTATCTGTGCAATCATGAAAACCATGCAGACGTTCGTTTTTTCAGGGGTGGGGGATGTGATGCGGAGGAGAAATTTCTTTCTCTCGCTTTCTGAAAATGCAATGGCACTTTTTTATAATGCCATTTGCCATTTCGATTTTTCTTCCCCTCTGAAGGGCTCAGAAGGCAGCTGAATAAAGCTGGAAAACAGGCGTGACATCGCACGAGGCTCGAGCTGTTTATTAACGCTGTGCCAGAAAAAGAATGCTGTCGCGATTTTCAGGTTTTTTCCCCTCTCTTCGAGAGAAACACCTTTATTTAGGAGAAATATTCTACCCTTACTCTCCTTTCAAACCGTGTTTTTTTTACTGTTCTCTAGATCCTTTTTTTCTGTTAATGCTCCACCACAGTGCCTCCGTGTGAACAAAACCCTCTGGAAGACGTGTTGATGAACCTTAGACGAGCACGCCTGGGTTAGCAATGATGCCAGACGCCACCGGCTCCTAACAGGATGCGTTCTAACTATCGATTCTACGGCTAGCCTCCCCCCTGCACTCGGCCTCTCTCAGAGCTGTGTTTTCCTGTGCTTGCAGTTATTTAACTGTAGAATAATAATTAGACATATATTAGCTAATGAGAGCACCACTGTGATAGAGCGATGCTCATTACGTGACCGCCGAGTTTTTAACTTAGCAAGGGCATTTTTTTCCCCCCATGAAATTCATTTGGATTCATTAAAGGAGTGTATAACACGTCCGTTGCTATAGGAACATCAGAAGTCTCACTTTTTAGAAGAAGCATTTTTGTGTATTTAAAAGAAGGCAGTGGTCTTTAATTAAGTGCACCACTAGTCTTAGGTTTAAAATCTTAATCGGGGTCCAAGTTGTATCGGATGACGAGGTTCATGATGTTTGGTGCTTGACCACGCAGGTTTGTCTTCTTTCCTTGCTTCACGCAGACAACGTTACATTTTGTATGAAATGAAGGGGGCGGCCCAGTGGTGCAGGGGTCAGCATTGGTGCCTCTCAGCGCTAGTTCCCTGGGTTCAGTTCATGGGGTGCTGTCTGTGTGGAGCTTGCATGTTCTCCTGTGTTCGTGTTGGTTTCCTCTGGGTGCTCTGGTTCTCTCTCAGAGACATATTGTTGTCACACCGGTAGGATAATTGGTTTCTGGTAAAAATGGCCCTGGGGTGTCTGCGTGTGTCCGCCCTGCGATGGACTAGTATCGTGTCCAGGGTGCACCCTGCCCTGTGCCCATTGCTTTGCTGGGATAGGCTCCTCCGTGATCCTGAACTGGAATAATGGATAAAAAAGAATGTGATGCTTTAAATCTTGTTCCACATGTGCAGTCACAATTTGGTATTTGGACCTGTAATAGAACGCGTGTAACTGCTGTGCCTGCTTTATTGCTGAAGGGTTGTCTGCGGTGTGAAACATTCATCGCTTCCACCGCAAATACCGCATGGCCCCTGGCTGGGGGCTTAAACGATGTTCGTCTTCCCAGCTCTGTCCTTTAATGACAAGAAACAGGGTTTCCGAGGCGCAGCAGCTCAACAGCACGAAAGCCGAGGTGAATTGCTAAGCAACAGCAGAGAGGCAGAGAGCGCTGTACTGTCGGGGTCCCGCCAGTAATGAGGTCACGCGTTTCATCTCCGCATCCATCAGACCGCTCGAGAGCGGCTCCGCCAGGGGAATAAAGAGCCCGAAACCCCCGTTTTCCGAGGGGCCATTTTAATGAGACCGCGCCCAACCTCAACAGAAAACCGTTTCCCATATACTGCGATTTATTTATTTATTTTACGGCATGAAATGGGGGAACAGGGCTGCGAAACCTCAATCAATACATCCTCGATCGAGGCAAACTTTGATCTGTCATCTGACATTTTCTGGCGTCCATACCGGCTCCCAGATCAACAGACGTCCGGCGGCCTGTGTGACAGTTTAGTGCGACATAGCGAAGACGTGTCTCGTTTTGGTCTCTTCAAGTGTTTTTTTTTCAGATAGCCTGTATTACTCACTTTTAAAAAAAAATAAACTGGGTCACTTTCTCGGTTGATTGTCATTTTGCATTATTTTAGCGGATTATATTGTCCGGCCGTGTATCTGAAGTTTTGCTTTTCCTGGATGAGGATGTGACGGTTTAAACCCTTTCATGATCTGCCAGGAAAAAGCTGTACAGTACATCCCCCGCAATGGTTCCGTGCTATTTACATGTAAATAGAGCCCATGGTTTCGCGTTTAATTTATGCAGTATGCATATAAAACAAATTAAGACACTTACGTAAAGTATTTTCATTTGTAGACTATGCATTTTGTAGCATTCTTAACCACCAATCCACTAGCTTTGAAAGTATTTTTATGTCTTGCAAAATGCATTCTATGCATACACATACAATATGAACCCCCCCCCCGAGGAATAACAGGTAAGGCAGTGCTTGCTCGGAGAGCCTGTGGACTGCACCTCTCTGGCTTGAAAATGGTGACCCAGCATGGGGCAGGCAGTGCTTAAGCGCAGCCTACTTTGTAGACGAGCTCTGCCAGCAAGATTCAGTGACAATGGCAGAGGTGCACAATGACGCAGCCAGCAGAGGTTTAGCTGATGTTTTAAAGAAAAAGAGGAGAAGGAGAAGCTCAAATTCTCCTTTCAAAAAAGAAATAGAAGGATACATGATACAGATGTGTCACTGTTCCCAGTGAGAGCTGAGCTCTAAGATCCTGATGTCACGGGTTCGAACCTGGGACAGGTCATGACCCAGAGTGAGACCAGGATTCCTCAAGTTTTGTATTCAAATGTTCCGGCATTGTGCCCTGGAATGGGGTTTGTCTGCTAGGTTTCTCCTGGATTCACATGTGACTTTGTACACCTGACAGCAAATCGAGACATAAAGACACAATTGGCAATTTCCAATTCCAATAGAAAATAATAAATCAGAATGACCAGCTGTAACTACATTACATTCATGCTTGCAAACCTCAGCTCAATCATTCCCACAGGAAACTCTCAAATGTTTTTTCAGAAATACTGTATATCCTAGACATCTCCAACCCTGCTCTCCAGCCCTGTTTTCAGGATGATCAAACTGAATTTTTAGCCTTTTTTTAAACTTAATCCTACATTCAAGGAGAAAGGAGTGTTACAGGATTATCCACAGCAAGGAGCCCGAGCAACACCTCTGTCACGAGTCTGTGTCACAGTGCTCCCTCATCCGGAACTGGGAGACAGTGAAGCTGTCACAGAAGCCTCACAGACAGGGAAAAAAGAAAGAGAGAGAGAAATCGCATGCCTGCCCTGGTTGCTGTACCAACATCAGGTCTAATAGGACCCGTGTAAAGGCTAAATGGTACAGATAAGAAAAGATCACTTTATTGGCCATATACAATTTCTTGTATTACGAATTTGTCTTTTCGCATGCCCCAGCTTGCTCTCCATGAGACGCACAGACACACAGACAGGGAGAGAAGCTTGGGGTCAGAGCACAGGGTCAGCCATTGTTCAGCAACCCTGGAGCAGCTGGGGTTAAGGGCCTTGCTCAGGGAGAGTAGGATTCCTCTGCCGGTCGCAGGATACAGACCGACAACCTTCCAGCCACAGGCGCAGATCCTTAGGCACAGAGCCACCACTCCGCCCCAGATATTAGATATTAGTTTCCCTTTGGCTTTGCATGGTCTGTGCATGCCAAGATGGAACAAGAACGAGCAACTGGGTTGAGACTGAGCTGCTCTGATATCAGGGGAGGAAACACTTGCCTGACATGAAGCTGTAACCTGACAACACCATCGAGTCCAGAGACTTAGAAGGAGACATAATGATCTGTCTCTCCATCCACCACGAGCAGAGGTGTGTTTGCAAAACCTCAGCCCAATCGTGTCCGTTTATCACTGGCTCTGCCCGTGACCCATCTGATTCACCCCACTGCACAACTGTGCCAAACCCGGCTCCTGAATCCCGTCGGGTATTTTAAGGTGCTGCAGCGGACTGGATAGACAGGATAGACCCTGACAGGCCCAGGAGCCGTGCGCAACACAGCCTCGGGGGGCGTCCTACCGCCGACCACAAAAAACACAACCAAACGCCTCAGAAATGAGTGAACTGCACTTTGCTTGCAAACCGGCCAATCTGCTGTGGTTTCACACGCCTGGATTTACAAGTGAGTGAGCGTGCACTGCAGTCCAGAAACAAGGCAACCGGTACAGCCTGGATCTGGAATGCGCTCTGCAATCTGGAGATGTGCCCCCAGTAACAGCAGGCTACACGCGCTGGGAGGACTGAGCCAGGCGATCGCACTTGAGCCGGATGGTGATAATGGAAGCCCTAATGAAGATGCTGCTTCTTCACTGTCTAACAGATTGCAAAGCAGCAGCGTCCACAGGCCTTTCCAGGGGGTGGCTTACTGCAGGAAAGAGAAGCGAGTTTACAGACTGATGTGTGTGTGTGTGTGTGTGTGTTGGGGGGGGGGGGTGCTGCAAGCTGCTGTGAAACAGAAATGTAACTGGGGGCCAAGGAGGGGGGGCAGTTGGTAGTGGGTAATGCTTTGTCTTGGGGATTGATTCTTGGAGGATGAAGCATGAAACACGCTGTGTTTTCTTTTCCGGTATCGATTCCCACAGCCCTGCCAGACAGCAGCACAAGGTGCAGGTCCTGCGCTGGCACCGATTTTCATTCCAGCAGGGCAAAGTGAGATTGAACCCCGCTGACCTCATTTCGCAAGGCGCCGAGCCAAGACCCTCACCGTGACTTTGCTCGGATGCGCACCTTTGTGACGTCTGCCCTGAATGCGCCGCAGTGTATTCTACTGAACAGAACGGACGCGCTTGTCACCTGACGACTAACGCATCGTTGCAAAATAAATTCGTGTCATTGCAAAACACACTCACCTTTCACTTGGGACACAGAAATTTGTGCTGCGTTTATTAAAACTGGACAGAGCTGATAGATAAAGGGGAAAAGAACGTGCTCTGAATATAAAAAGAGCAGTATTTGTTGGCAACAAACCCACGATTCCCTTGGAATAGATTAAAAGCGATGGTCTGTTTTGTTGTTCCTTTCAATTTCCTTGCTCTTGCTCAGGAAGGACTGTCCAACTGATACTGGCGCTGCAAGTAGAAGAGTTTTGATTTCTTACTATTTGAATATTATTTCTATGGATATGAACGCCCTTCAGTTTCCACAGCTCAGAAATGCGCAGTGCATAATTAGAAACAAAAATGTGAGAAATATCTTGAGTGTGATACCCAAGCCTCTGGCTGGTTTCCAGCGCCTGGTTTACATCCTCCTGAAACTCGCTCACAGGAAAAGCTTGCTTGATCCGAGGATTCCTCGATGCCCACGAGTGACACATTGTCGCTGCTAATGAAAGCTGGGAAGAGCACCAATTTCTGTACGTGCTCTTATCAGCTTATCTCTCAAACGCGTTTTATTTCCACCGCCTGTCGGCAGAACATGTAAGGAACTCCGTTTAGTTTTCTGAAAGCTTGAAGTTGTCAGCTTGTTAGAATAAACAGTTTTCTATTCATAAGTGGAAGAAGAATCTGGTTATTAGTATCATGCCTCACAGACTGGCGTTCCTAAAATTAGCTTTGGTATTTTCAGTTTTGTACAGTACGCTAATCCTGCCCACCTGCCACTAACTGTCTGATCCGTGCAGGGATTTTAATTGCTAAATTCAATTTTGAACCTAATTGGAAGACAAAAGTCACATTAAAAATGCATCAGTGGATTAAATGAGATGAGAAGGCTCGAAAGATTGACTTTTCATTGGATAGGCTCCGAGCTCAGAACGCAAAAAAAGCACCCAGGCTGGAAAAAAATACATATCTTCCAAGGTATGAAATCTCTTCCTTGACGTGTTCATAATGGCGTTAATGTGGAAAATTGAAGTGGATTAGCAAATAAATTCAATTGTTTTTTAAAACCATATTATGAATCAGACAAGAGGCCTTCTTATTAAAATCGCCCGTCCTTGTGCTTATTAACACTGTCATCTTCTATCACAGAGCAGAGTCCACGTTCTCTTGAATGCATGTGCCCAGCCACCATCAGCTTATCATGGCAGAGTGGAACATTAACCATAGAGTAAGGACGGGAATGCATCGTTTTACTCAGGGGAGTCCACGTGGAACTGCATCTTTCCACACCAGCAACAGTTTAGCACCATTTTAGAAATTCACCAATGCAGTGCAGTGGATGTTCAGGCACACTGACAGCAGAGCCCCAGCAGAAAGCATTAACACTCACCTGGGTCTTCAACACTCTTCAGGCTTTGCATTATTGCCTGCAACCAGACCTCTTCCTCCTGCAGCGCAGACCTCCGATCAATTCTCGAGGAGCGCAGCAAACTCTAGTTTTATGATTTTCCTTGCAGGCTGTCATCCAAGGTTTAGCGTGCATACAAGGGAAAAAAAAAAGGCAACCCAGAATTAATTTAAATATGAGCTGTAAAATAGGTGATCATTTTTTACGATGCACATTTGCTCGTCCCTGCATGTTAATTCACATCATGGATAGAAAGGAAATGTACAATAGCGCGCTTGAGGGAAAAAACAGTTCTGCAACCAAATCACACTTCATCGCCAAGGTAAATAGGCAAAGATCATTAATATTTATAACAGTATTTATAATGAGAATGGTATGTATGGTTGTGTCCGATAAGGCTGTGATGCTCATGAAATGCTGCTTTAGATTAAACAGAAAATGGAAAATGGTATTACTGATAATCCGCTTGGCCTTTCTGAGATACCAGCACTTTGGGGTATAATGTGATTATGCCAGTTCCAGGATAGGGATTAGAAACGGAAACGAGATTCCCAGGCATCACAGCTGTGCTGTTTATGGAGAAGACCCACAACGTCAGGAAGTTAACTTCCCAGCAGCAACACGCTTTCTCACAGCAGAGAAGCAAGCACACAGAACCATTTTTTCGGAGGTCTAGTGGGTCTGTAAAAAATCAGGCTCATGGTCTTTGCTCTATAGTTAGTTGGCAGTACACTGTAGATTTAAGAAGATGATGAATTGCCTCAAATGTCCCATGAATGCAATTTTGTTCTCCTTGCAGTTGCTTTCTGCGTTTTGCCTCCTGTATTTCTTTCATAAATATTTACAAAATAGGCTCTGTCAAACAAATTAACAGTTGCGTCTTCTATTGCTGTGGGGTGAATCACAAAGAGCCTCACAGTGGGTGCGTGGGGCTTTTGTTATTAAATTGCTGTGGGCTTTGTAGAGGATCTGACAAAAAAAAGGTCTATTTTTAACCACTCATCCTACTTCTTACTATGCTGATGAAGAAATCACACTTTACAAGCTTGCAAAGAGTCAACGATCTCCTCAGGTCCAACAGAAGAATCCTGCAAATGAGAGCTAAAATTACTCCACTAGGCATGTTCAAGTCTGTAAAATGTCATTATCGCAAAGGCAGGCACTCGCTCAAGCAGTGAAATACCAACAGGAGCGACAGAGGGAACGCTTATAGGAGGAAGACACCTATTCTCCGGTCTTGTCTGTGGTACTGCTGTTGTTGAAATACTGAGATATTCATTCTACCACGCTTGGTCGAAAAAATCATCAGCCTTCCATTATCCCCACAAATTAGCAGTTGATTAAAATGCAATATTGTATTTGAGCAACATGTGTCTGTGCCATTTCAGAATCATCCAGCAGAAGCATCGTGTCATTGTTTTTTTTAAATGTTTGAACATTTATCATAGGAAGCATCCCTTCAAGCTTAGCCACCACTCTGGTTGTTAAAAAAGATTTGTAGGTTCCACGTGTAATCTGCACCCTGGTGTCCCTAAGATATTAGCTCTCGTTAGTATAAACCAATCTTTTCCTCTAGGCCCCAGACACCATGAAACAGAGCTGTATTGTCAAGCCCTGCAGAGCAGTTGCGCAGAAATTGTTTTAATTTTCAGGGCAACTTTAAGCTCAAGGTGTTGGAGATCATAAGACCAGAAGGAAATTCTAGTTTCCTTGTGTACACAGGGTTTTCCAAGCCTGTGTCTGGTCAAACAGTATCAGAATGAGATGCTAAAGATCAGATGACATGGATGGAAATGCTCTGTTGTTTACTGAGGGACATGTCAGCATTGAAGAATGAAACATTTACGCCTTAGTCCAAAGTCCAGCTATTCATATCCAGAAGTTTAAAATGAATGAATGTATTAAACTTGCAATGCTTTTGCAACCTGAGAAAAACTTCAGGTTTCAGGTTACCTAAACTGTCTTGATAACATCACGAGTTACAAACATCCTCTGTGCTAATACTGCATACAGCTGCTGTATAGACCAGTAAAACTGTGGTATAGGACTGAGTAACAGGACTCACGGACAGCCAAAACCCAGCACATAGAGACCCAGTAATACAGAGCTGAGTATCAAAGTTTGATAATGCGCAAGGGCAAAGAGTGGGACAAGAATGTAAAACTGCTACCTTCTCATGTGGGTTGCCCACAGCAATCTCGCACTGCTACTGCGCGAGACGAGCTGGGCTCTCTCATGCAGGACATGGACAGGGGCTATTTTAATTTGCTCAGCAATCTGTTTCCTCTTTCACCTAGGAGTGGCAAACTGACCCGTGAATAATAAGAATATAGAGGTGGGAAAGCAACAGCGAAATGCTTTTTTTCTATCAAAATAAACTTCATTCCATGACAGACGTCTTACAATAAGCACACACTCGTGCAAAGCCGTGCAATCTCTACTATATCACAACAAAAAGGGCGATTGTCCTTTATCAGTCAGAGCAAGTGCAATCTCGCACTGCTACTGCGCGAGACGAGCTGGGCTCTCTCATGCAGGACATGGACAGGGGCTATTTTAATTTGCTCAGCAATCTGTTTCCTCTTTCACCTAGGAGTGGCAAACTGACCCGTGAATAATAAGAATATAGAGGTGGGAAAGCAACAGCGAAATGCTTTTTTTCTATCAAAATAAACTTCATTCCATGACAGACGTCTTACAATAAGCACACACTCGTGCAAAGCCGTGCAATCTCTACTATATCACAACAAAAAGGGCGATTGTCCTTTATCAGTCAGAGCAAGTGCAATCTCGCACTGCTACTGCGCGAGACGAGCTGGGCTCTCTCATGCAGGACATGGACAGGGGCTATTTTAATTTGCTCAGCAATCTGTTTCCTCTTTCACCTAGGAGTGGCAAACTGACCCGTGAATAATAAGAATATAGAGGTGGGAAAGCAACAGCGAAATGCTTTTTTTCTATCAAAATAAACTTCATTCCATGACAGACGTCTTACAATAAGCACACACTCGTGCAAAGCCGTGCAATCTCTACTATATCACAACAAAAAGGGCGATTGTCCTTTATCAGTCAGAGCAAGTGCAATCTCGCACTGCTACTGCGCGAGACGAGCTGGGCTCTCTCATGCAGGACATGGACAGGGGCTATTTTAATTTGCTCAGCAATCTGTTTCCTCTTTCACCTAGGAGTGGCAAACTGACCCGTGAATAATAAGAATATAGAGGTGGGAAAGCAACAGCGAAATGCTTTTTTTCTATCAAAATAAACTTCATTCCATGACAGACGTCTTACAATAAGCACACACTCGTGCAAAGCCGTGCAATCTCTACTATATCACAACAAAAAGGGCGATTGTCCTTTATCAGTCAGAGCAAGTGCATGTTGGGGCTGGAATTGCACAGTGAAGGAGCCCCTCCAAGCCCTGCCACTTGACACTTGCTGCTGTCCGTGTCTTTTCCCTGTCCTGGCTCTGGAATCGAGTCCAGGACACTGAGCCGTAAGAGGGCAAAGCTCTATGTTCTATTAATTTCAGAGCAGAAAACAACCCCGATACTTTCACTGCAGTTATGTACAGTAGTGTTAGTACTTTGAATTTAGAGTCCTAAATTATTTACACTCACACAGCATATCTCTCATTGTCAGTCATCTCAGTTCGCTGCTAACACCTCACAGCAGACGTGACGATGCCCAACACACACTGATGATTAGATGACCATGGCTCCCCAAGCTGAACACCTGAGAGCTGCATTTTTCACTATACGAGGGGGGTGTTGGTGGGGGCTGCAGCCTGACATGTTTTTTTGCCCTTAAAGGAAGAGGTCAGAGGGGTCAGAGGTCACTGGCGCAATATCATACAACAGGCAACACTGTCAGGAAATGCCTCACAACCCTGCAGGGTTCCAAAACACAAGCTAGTGATGTCTGGACGACTGGGCGCAGCCTGAGCACCTTTACTAGTTTGGGATTAACTAGAAGTCACTGATGCCAAGCACAGCAGTCCAGAAAATGTGCTGTTATCTAGGGCCTCTATAACACTGGTATTTCAGGACTTGATTGGCTTTCTGTTGGCGAAATGAACGACCATCAGCTTTGGGGAAATCTCCAAAGACGTCCAGCCCATGTTTGCTGCCAGTTTTGAATCACACTTTGTAGGCTCCTTTCTAATGCGAATCTTTGATTGCAAGAATGCTTCTTTTCCAGCACAAGGGCACAAAGAGATTACAGAATGTACGATTTAAATACAGCGCCTTTGACCCTGCTCACCGGCCTGCTGTACCCGAGTTAAAAAATAAAACGGGTTTGCTGAGAGCAAACCTCACTGCAGTGCGATTCCCTTGTGACTCCCCTCAGCTTTGACTACAAGATATCTTTAGGTAAAATGCAACGCATCAGAAAAAACAGGTCGCCCTTCCGGTGACAGCACATGCTGCAAGAATACTGAAACCAGCGTGCACGGGCACTTTAACCCTTTGTGCTGCTGTTGTTGCAGCTACTGGTCAGGGGCAGGGGCCACAGTGACAGCCTTCAAAGGCCACTATCTGGGAGAGGGACGGACACACACCCTCTCTTTGATGACAGGGAGGTGGCACAGGATGAAAAAGGTGGAATGTCTTCTTCTGCATTCATCACTCTAAGCCCCAGGTTGTTTATCACGCGGGTCTCATTCTGGTGACAAATGGTCTTCCGTGCCCTTTTAATCTTTTTCTACCCACGCTCTGCTACGCCAACGCCAAAAACAGGCTGGAAAAACTCTGTCCAGGAAAAAGAACGTACTGTATGTCCCAGCATGAAAAGGTTTCTACCCAAGGGCCGGCCAGGTCAGAGAATGTCACAGGTGCAAGTGGCAAGAGTTCTAGATGAATATCTCCAAGCTTTTTAACATCCAAAGGCACTGTTGAGATAAAAAAAGAATTTCCTTAGGAGAATATTTAAATATTAAAAAACAGAAACAATTTATCGATTCACGCATTACCCGATTATCCAGAATTAACCTGTACTGCCTCACTACTATGAAGCAATGGAAATAAACAGTTTTGTTTTTGTTATTTCTCCATTACGAATGACTTAGTTACAAAGGAGCAGCCTATCCAACCTCTGATGTCTGACTCCGGACCCAGCTGATAGCCCATTGTTGGCTAATCAGCAGACAGAGGGCTGATTGTGGAGATGGACAGAAAACAACACTTCTGCTACGATTCAGAGCTGCAGGAAAAACAATTGTGGTACTGTCCATTGCACTGCAAGCACCATCACACCTGCAGTGATGCTGCTAAAAATAATTTGCGAACACGGCAGTATTAGAATATTGAGCTTTCATAATTTTGGATTTTTAACTGAGGGTAAGAAAAACATCTCTAGAGTCTTTCAGGTAAACCCTGATCTAATATTCACATGCTAGATTTTGATTCCAAGAATATCAGAACAACAGTAATCATTCCGGCCATCTGTCTCCTTTGTTTTTTACCAGCAAAGCAGCCCAAGGACCTCATCTGGCTGTTTCCTGAACGCAGTCAGGGCATCGACAGCACAGCTTGGTAACTTGTTGCAGACTCCCACAACCCTTGGTGTAAAAAGTGCCTCCTGGTTTCACTTTTAAATGCTCTTAAATGGCGTAGTGAAAAAATCCAGTTCTTTTAACAGATCTGGTTGCGCTTCTCTGGACTGATTTGAGAGTAACATCTTTATTCTGCTGATATCTTAGTACCTATAAGAGCATCAGGTGTTGGTATTAAGCCTAAGACATTTCTCGTCTTATGATGAGAACTGAGTCTGGTATCGGTGGAGAAGTGACAACTATTTTTTCCCCTTTTGTTACATCAGCTCCTAACTATCTAATCCTACAGATATTTTATGCCTGGATCTGACAGGAAGAGATCGGTACTCCATATGGAGTAGCCTTGAAGAGTCAGGCATGTGCTTCCCAGACGCGTATTCCCAAGCCAGGAAAAGATTAGAGTTCTTCAGCAGTGTGGAATACGGGGGGGGGGGGGGGGGAGTACGAGGAAGGAGCTCAGTAAATGAATAGAAGGAAAGAGAGGACCCTACAAGAGCACACAGATCTGCTTTCAAACTCCAGGAAACAGCATTCCTGCGAAGCACACAGGCACACCTGTATGTGGATTTTGCTAAGTGGAATGAGACAAGAGGATCAGCCGAAAATCTACTGACAGAACTCCCTCACCCTCACCACCCCTGCCACCGTTTTATCACATAATACCAAGGAAACAAATCCTCTCTGTAGTAAAACCTTTAGAACTGTCTCAACCCATTTGGCTTTCCCTCCCTTCCCTCTCCAGTATTTCATTACATGTGCTTTGATTCTACTTCCCTGTGTACACACAGGGCTTCATAATCCCATCACTCTGGGCTGGTTCACTTTCTAACTCCCCCCCCCCCCCCCCCCCCAAAAAAAAAACATCCCCTGAGCTCCACAGCGGACACAGTGTGTGTCTGGGTCTGTGGAAACACACTGAACAATAAAAGAGCCCCTTGTATCCTTTCATATGACTCCTGTTGCCGAGGATCCCTCCTGCACAGCCCTTCCAGAACCCCCCTGAAAGGAGGAAGGGCCCCCTTTCATATTTAAATCCCTCTACTGGTGCCTACAGTGTATGTGCATGTGTAGCGGAGCTGTGAGATAGCAGTAGGTTTAGGCTTACGGAGGATACAGAGAGGGGCTGACTGGACTGATCCCCCCCCCACAGTGCTACATTCGCTACGCTGGCCACATCTGACAGCTGCCAAGAGGGTTCAAGAGAGCTGCTGGAATTTTCCGCAAGGGAAACTCACCTCTGGATTCTAGGCAGGACTTTCCGTGAATCTTCCCTGCAAATCCAGGTAAGGGAGATAACTATCTGTGAGCTACTACTGGCGCAATGAATGCATTCTCCACTCTCTTTCACACGCTGCTTAGTGGTACATTTTGAGAGCACGCTGCTGGCAGGGACAAGCACATTGGCTTGCCTTCAGTCCACATGCATGCAGGATCAAGGATGCATAATTTATCCACCCTGATCAAACAGCATCAATATTGAATTAGCAGTGTCAAACAATCCTGGAACTGTCACCCTCCTGCTCCGACACAGTGTTTAACTTTGAAGTGTGTGGTTGCTGGCACTGTACAGGGAACGTGCCCTTCTCTTGCAGACAGGCATGGGCATCAGCCTGAGTGCACACACACAAACTGTCAGGGAACTTTCACCTGTGCCTCCTCTCCTGCAGCCACTGTTACAGCTGCACATGCTGCCGCTCCACACATGGCATGACCTAATTGGACAGGACAGGTGGAATCGAACCTTCTCAGCGGAAGGTAAATGTTGCTGCGCTGATGTATGATTTGCCACAGCCGAATGATAAGCACAAAAAAAAAGATTATTATCACAAAGGAATGTTTTCTTGACCCCCTAAAAAAACCCAATATACACTAGTACCGAAGGGCTGGCGTGGAGGTATGGCAATGTGCTGACAACAAAAAGATGCTAGACTTCTGTCAAGGCGCTAACCAGAGATACATACTGTACCCGCAAGGACTGTGAACTGACTTTGTGAGATTTTTTTTTATCATTTATGTGTATAAACATGAAAGACTCTCTGGCTACTCGGTATCTTCAGTCTACAAGAGCATCAGGGTCTCACTTCAGTAACAGAAGTCTCAGGGAGGCTGCGATTTTACAGGTTTAGCAAACTGACTTTCGGGCTTTGCCATGAATTTATCAGCACACGTCAGATCTCCAACACGACGCAGGCTAACATCTCCGAGTAATATTTCATGTGTGTTCCACACAAAAACAGCCTGCGTCAGGATTGAGAGACTGGTATGGGCTTTTCCATATTCAATAACTAGTGACTACAGATTTAAAAGACTTTGCTCTTTTTTAAAAGATTGAAATGATTTTTAAATTCGCCGCCTGCTTCACCACATCACCGGCCTGGCTGTGATTGAAAAAAATATCAATTCCTATTGATGAAGCACTAAAACCAGCCTTCAGACGCCATAACTCTGTTACTGGGCAGAACAGAACCCCTGCATTCTCTCAGTGTACCATACTATATCTTCTGCTGTGATGGGAAAAACGTTGCCTGCTTTGGTGCTTGTGTTGTGTCTGTGTTAGGCAGCTCACACCATGCCCCGCACGAAAGCACTTCAGATGGGTTTAGTCTCTGTATCCTCATTTCTAACAAAGAGCACAGCCAGCTTGATGTTGTAAAGGAGTGAATGGCTCTGAAACTCAGAGTTAATCAGCTTTGCGGAATGCTGTTGCCAGTTGTAGTGTTTTCCTACTAACATTCGCCCTGCAAAATCACACCTTTTATATGCAGTATAAGATCACATGGAAAAGGACTTGCTGCAGATCAGCCTCAGAGGAAATCGTAGTACAGTGTAATGCATCTATCTCCACTTTCATTTTATGGCAATTAAAAATCGAAAGCATTTTAATTTCCTAAAGTCAATAACAAAAAAGTTCTGCGACCCATTATTCATAAAAGGTTGCAACGCAATATTGCAAGTAGAGGCACAGTTATAAGTGCATTTGTAAGGGCAAAGGGGTAGGAATGACATTAGGCTGTTTATTAGCAAAATGTCTGCTGACAGCCTGAGTACAGCAACGCGCAATGAAGTCCAGAGACACATCTGAGGGCGACAGCAGAGTCTCTGTCTTTGCTGTTGCTCATCGTAGCCGGCTCGAGGAATACCTCCACCCTGTGTGGGATTGTACAAACACAGGGGGCTGGTTTTCCCATGGATTTAAAAAGCCTGAGACTCGGAAGCACAGTGAAGATCTGCTGGCTTCACAATGAACAGCCGGTCCCTCGCCCTCCCAATTAAAGTTTGTAATTAACACAGACAACTGACAGCGGAACAATATTATCCCGGAATTAATGTCAAGTGCACTTTTCAAATTGCCAGTTAATCTCCCTCTCCGAGCAGGAGCCTGCGTCTGAGATTAAGAGCTGTTCCTCGTGCTGCGGAGCCACTCGGGAATTCTCCTCTTTCTCCCTGTTTTTATCTCCCCACCTCCAGAGGCAAAGGCCTCCCATCTGTTCAGCGGCTCCTGCGCAGGTGAAACGGGCTGATAAGAGCCGGGTCTGGGACCAGGGCTGCCTGCTGCCAGGATGCACTGCAACTAAAATCCAAGAGACCCCCGCATGAAGGTTTAACACAATCCATCGGCACAGTATTGCAGTATGAAACTTTCCCTATGAATGGTCTTACTGTGCTGGAAAGCTCACCTGTTATGGTTATATGGTTTGTCCTGCCTCTCCAAGCCTTTACCACGATTTCAAAGTGTTTTACTACACTTTACCATAGTGCACCCCTGTACAATTCCATTCGGGCTGTTACAGTTTGCTGGCATACAAAGAACTGCCTACCACTGGAGGAAAAAAAGTCACAAAGGAAACAATTTTTCAAAACATATACTGCCCTACTTATATATCTATTATTGATGCAGGGGTACTACTTAGCAATTCCTTTTCAGTTCATTTATCCTGGTGAGGATCACATATGCAGTATATTACAGTACAAAAAAGGTCAAGTCTAAACCAGAGCCACATTGACCCACTGGGCCAGAGCTCATCCTGGGTTCAGTAGCGTCAAGCAGACTAGGGAGCAGATGAGTCGTCCCCCCCCAGCAATGCTAGTACCCATTTAGACAGCACTGGCGACAAATCACCTCACTCAAGGTACACAACAGCAGTGCCTGCAGTGAGGACTCGAACCCACAATCTGTCAGCCATGAGTCCACAGACTCACCCCCTGCACTGTACTGCTCCCACAGTACACAGGACTTGAAAAAAACTGACAAATAGCAAAACATATGCAGTTATTACATTGTACGCCCATAAGCCAATGAATCTGCAGAAGACATCCAATCTATTTAATTCTGCACAGAAGAATATTACAGTGCTTCATGCTCCAATGCTTAAGAAGACAGCAAAAAAGAAACACATCACCGAAGATAACCACTAAAGTTGGAAATGTATTTGTTGAAAAACTCGAGGTACAATAAAATCACATCAAACATGAATACAGCTCGGCATTTTACTGGAGCAATCTACATTATGTGTTCTGCCCAAGGGTAAAACAGCGGTGCCCTACTAGAGGTCTGAGTCCACAACTTCTATTTATGATCTCTCTCGATATATCTCTCTACAAATTTAAATTAAAAACTCAGGAGCTTCTGCAGCAGCGGCAACAAAGCCAGCCAGCATTCGCTGCTTCTGTTGAACTGTTCAGAATTGCATTTCCCTGCTGCCCTTTGTCACAGGAGTCTACGAGAACGTCTGCACAGATATAAGCAAATTAGTGCTATTGTTTAATTAGCTGTGGGGACAAAAAAACAACTGAGCTTTTAAACAAAGGCTGTAAACACATCATCCCCAGCTGACAAGACTAGAATTCACAGGAACAAGCCAAATATTTGTACTTTTTCGTTTTCCCTCTCCTACATTGTGCTGTGTTTGTTGTCCAGCAGCTTGGGAATTTAAGAGTCAAAGACAATGCAGATTTGGGTGGTTAGCTGTTTTCCTCTTCACAAGAAAAAAGCATCCCAGTCCAAACAACACAAACTCGTAGCCTTACTCAAGCACTGCCTAAAGTAGGTCTAGCACTTGTTTTTACACAGCTGCTATTTTCTGCTCCGAGCTTGTGGGCACCACGGTAAAAAGTACCGAAATTGCGTAGTTAGTGCTCTTAGCAGGTGCAGCTGTGTGTGCACTGCTGTTGCACATCTCACACACAGACGTGTACGGGTGCATCACAACCGAAGAAGGAGTGTTTGGGATTCTTCTGTCCTAGCTGGTGATTAACCCCCCTGCACATCATGGTTTACTCTGTGTTACACCATGGTAAAAGCCGAAAAGCACAGCGGGATCAGTGCAAAGTAAGATACAAACCAGGGAACCCCCACTGTACGGCAATGGAAAGGCAGAAACACGGCCAGCAGTCTTACCTACTCTACATGTGGGTGAAAAGCTGTAATTCCCACTATAGTCAATAAAAGTGGAACATATTTCATTCAGATAATTCATAAAATGGGCAAAAACAGCTTTTCACTCAGTTGCAAGCTTTCCTGTGTTTGCACAGTGCAGTCTCACTATGCTACAACGTGAACTTTCTGAAGATGTTTTGTCAGGCTACCGTGAGGGCGCTGTTCATGATCAGGTACAGTAATTGCCTCCTGCATGTGACGGGAGGCACGTTAAAACTGCGCACTGGCTCGTTTTGCAAACACCTCGGCAAATACTGTACAGATTTGGGTGGAATGGAATAAACATCGAATAAGCATGGAACAAACCTATTACTTGTTCCTGTACAGATTTGTTTTCTTTCCTCCTTTCGAAAACGTCCGTTCCACTTAGACAAGCCGTCGCTTCCTTATCTCCTCTGGGCTTCGCGGGCCGCCCCCCTGCGGGGTCAGACTCGGAAATGTTCGGTCAGATGCCGACAGCCGTCGGCTGCTCTGCCTTCGTCCACGACTTTTTTGCTGTCCGGAAAAAGCATTCCAAACGGATGGCAGTCGATAAAGCTTCTCTTCAAATGGCTGCCAGCAAAACACACAGTAACAGAAACGGACGTGAAAACCAGCATACGAAAAAAGAGACACCTGAATATTATATATGGAGGTAATAAGACCAGTAATAAGGGGGTTTTAATGAAACCTTCCACACAAACCACTTTTGAAGATCTGGAAGGACTCTGCTCTTCAGGCATGTGCCTCAAAAGGACAAAATTCAAGTGTGAACCTCTTCCTCCGGACTTTCATAAAGCGACTCTGTGCAAGAATTTGCCAGAGGGCGACGTAATGGGGCTGAAGAAATATCAGATCCCCCAGGGAGACGTTGTGTTCAGCACCAGGAATCGCTCTGTCGGCAGAATCCAACAGACCTTTCTGCAGCTCGATCTCACTGCAGATATGTAAAGAAAGTGAACGATGATCAGAAAGTCAGGTCTGGGTACAAGATGACAACGCCTGAGCTGGTCGACAGACAGCTGTAACACACAGAGGGGCCCGATCTCCCTTGTTTGTCCGTTCAAATCGTTACCGAGCGAGACCGCAGTGGGCTTGCCTGCTTCAGTGTCTCCCCTCACTGCGGAAAATCAGACTGAGTATCGGGGCCTGGTTTGGAGAACTGCCCCCTGTTTTAAAGAGTCTGCTCTCATTCTTTCACCAACACACCAACAACCTGCCGCTCTGCTGCCTTTGCCTCACAGGCACCTGTGACCCAAAAGCATCTACAGATCTCTGGCTCTATATCAGTGCTACTGCAGAGTCGCCTGATGCAGGTTTGCTTACAGCGAGCACAGCGATCACACTTCTCCGTTGTGAGAGGAGCAGGAACTGGAGACGTAGGGGTTAATAATAGAACGAAGAACAGATCTGTGCATGCTTGGTAGCAACAGCCCACTTTGTCCCAGGTATTGCCCGCTTGATTTCAGTGATCAGTATGCAATCATCATAGCTTTTCTCTACGTTTTGACCTTATTTCCATCCCTGAACCCCTCCATTACATTACAGCCAACACACCCTTTTTTCTCATTTAAATTTTCTTTACCTGTCTCACCAGATTCAGATAAGGCTTCTAAACATGCAACCACACAGAAAAGAGAATTTTATTTTTTTGCAAGGTAGAATACACTCTGGACAGGACACCAGTCCATCACAGGGCAGGATACACCCTGGAAAGGACACCAGTCTGTCACAGGGCAGGATACACCCTGGACAGGACACCAGTCCATTACAGGGCACAGGGCAGGATACTCCCTGGACAGGACACTAGTCCATCACAGGGCACAGGGCAGGACCACACCTTGGACAGGATGCCAGTTTAGATCTTGGGAAGAAACCAGAGCAGCCAGTGAAGATTTGCATGGCTGCTGGGGGAGGTGGAGGGAATGTCCCTCAACACAGAAGGTTCGCTCAAGTCAGAATTAAACACGGGGCCTGAGAGCAGTGAGGGGATGCAGTTCCCAGAGACACAGCACAGCAGCAATGTGCTGGGGGAAGTTTATACGTCAACATTGCCAACAGACGTCAACAGCTTGCATAGAGGTGACCTATCACATGCAGACAGGGAGACCTGAGGGGCACAGGGCCAGGGGCACAGAATAAAGGTCAGGGAGCTTCATCCATGCAGGAGACTCAGCTGCTCCACTGAGCAAGACAGCGGTTTTCAACATGGTGCTCCTTTAAGACTGGGAACAATGCTCTCCTGTCCCTTTTCCCTGTGTCCTTCCCAAGACAGACCCTCGGTCCTGGCTGGCAGACACTGGCGTCACCACTGCTGGAGAAGTGGGGCACAGGAACCAGGGCTTTTGGGAGCCTGTCAGCTGGGGGCTAATCTGATTACAATTTTCTTTTTGTTGGAGGAAGGTGAAATAACAAACCAGACCCTTTCCCATTGTCTGGCCCAGACACCATAACCCAAACCTGATCATTAGCAATGCCTTGACCTCTGAACCCCTTGACCTTTGCCCTTGTCACCCACTGCCATTTGGATTAAAAACAAGTTTTAAAAAAACAACAAAATCCGGCTTCACGCGGAGTAGAGGCTTTTGTTGTAAATGTGTTACACAGAAACAGACCAACAGTTTGGAGCAGGGCTAAATATTTGGCCAGGCACTTTAAACAATAGACAAAGAAACGTTTCAAAGATGTTCTTTCCTCTCGAAAACTCCAAGAAGACGGGAATTTTAGGTTATAACCTTTAATCTCTGTTTTTGCGAAGTTAGTCAACGTGTGCTCAGTTTAGACGTTTCACTAACCGACCCATCTAAATAGGAGGTGAAAATGACTTTTTACAACCCACCTTCAGACTTGTGCACCAAGTAAATTTATAATCCCAAAGTGTTGCCTTTCTGCTTTTCATTGGTTTTGATCATTCAGGGGAGTTTATATCCATAAAATCGAACTGAAATCACTTATTCCCCGAGCCAATCATTTGAGGCAAGCGCAATTTAACCGCAGCGCGATAGATTTCCGGTCTGCTTTCCCTTTGAAGATTACCTCATTCAAACTCCTAAAACTTCTTGGCATAGTTTACCAGTAACAGCCAGTTTCGCATCTGACTAGAAAACTAGGTAAAACACCTGAGCCGCTGATATACAAAAACAAAACAACCCAAATTCTATTATAGTAGCAAAATTTTAAATAGATTAAAAAACGATTTGATTACTCCGAATCCAATGAAACTGTGAGATTAATAAAAAAATTAAAATTCCTCGTTGCACCAAGGGACAGTTTTTAGGTATAACTCGCTCTTATCATTTTGAACAGATTTTTTTTGTTTGGTCCGGGAGAATGCAGCTTCAAAATCCACTCGGCACATTTTAAAAGGTTTTTAATGCTTTAGAACTCCGGCAGGCTGATTGAGTGTTTGAACCTGTGGACAAGTCTTTTAAACCAGCATGACCGCCCCAGACTGCGGGCGCGCTGGAATTTACTCCTGAGGAACCTCTGCCAGCCTCCGCGTCGGCATACTGCATTCCTGTCGCTAGACTGACTGGGTCTTTCATAAAAAAAATATCACCTAGCAAGGGCCTTAAACTCCTAATGCGGGGATGTATTGCGCACTATTTAAAAAAAAACAAAACGTTTTTCCCCTTTTCTTCTGTATTTTCCAGTTTCCAATGTGAGTGGCTAAGTAGAAAATTCTGCAGGGAGAGCTTCATTGAAGGAAAAACGCAAAAACAGTTATGCGCAGACGTTATTCTAGGTACTGTACAGCTCAATTAAACTAGCATGTGCAGGAGTGTTCTTTATCTCAGATGACATGGGCCTTAATTGTTGCAAAAACCATCTTTTAGTCTTCTTTAGGCTTCATATACCCGCTTATCCTGTATCATTATTATTATAATTTAATATGGTTACATATAGATATGGATGTATAGGTGTTCGATAAGGTTTTCTTTCGGTATATCATATTTAAGTCTGCGTTTTTCTCTTTCTCTCTACTCCGCATTCCATTAAAGCTCTCCGGTTCGTACTCCAATGTTATTCAACCTCGCTCCCCTCAGTCTATGTTCATTTGAATTGTATCAATTTCCTTATTAATTCCTTCCTCCCTCCCGGCTCCTGTTGCGCTAGCCTACAGTACTTAAAAAATAGTTCCTGTGTTTCTCCGAGCTGAGCTGCAGACACAACTGAAGCTCGTTCATTCGGTCTCGCTCAGGCCGGCTGTGGGCGCTCTGGGGTTTAGGATATGAAAAAAATATCAACTCTTACAGCTGGCAAGCTAGACGAGTAGGCTACTAACAGAGAGGAAGCGAAAACGGCTGAAGATCGTATTTTGCACTGGTACAACAAATTGCATTCATCTACAGAACTCTTTAGCATCCTATCAACTCACTCAGCTCCCACCTGAGTATTGCAACAGACAGCCCTTTAATTACTTAATCAATAATTAACAGAGTCGACATGACTATCAAGGTTTCTGGTGGTTCTATAGCGCTACAAAGAGCAGAGGGCAGCCTGCAATATCGGAAAACCATTCTACTGCATATAGCTAGAGCTCTCATTGGCTTAGCAATAAACTGGTGAATATTAAAACGCGGGCAGGGGAGAATTCCTCAGTCCTTTCTCAAGGGGGCACAGCGGGTAATGTGGGATTCGCAGTACGCAGGCATTTTGTGTAGTTTGTTGTGCTGTAGCAACTGAAGGATTCATTTTTTAAAACAAAAATGCGAAGAATGCTGGCTGCCGGTTGTGCTGACTAAGCAAAGCCACCGGTGGCTTTTCGCTGTATTAGTGCCTGTGAATTCCAGAGCCTTCCACGCCAATTCACGCCTGCGACTGTCTCTGTGTAGCGCCTCGTCTTTATTTTTTTTAATAAAAATGTGTTCGCTCAAGGAAATTTTTTATTGTAATTACCTTGAAACACTTTTCAGGTCATAAAAATGAAAAGGTCAGCGTTTTTAAATCCTTGAAAAGGCGTGGATTCCAGGACAGCAGGGGCTCTGTAAAAATCGCGCAAGGCTTTGTGGTGTTTTTAGAACAGAATAAAGCTTTACTTGTTCTCTTTTCAATATATGTCAAGCAGCTTGGACTATAGTTCTATGGCTCCAGATTTTATAACCCGCCTAAGACAGAACACCATGCTTTTGAGTACCTGACTGGAAACAGTTGGTTTCAAAGAGTGTCAATATTATGGCTGCAAGTGTACTTATTGTTTGTTTGTTTTTAAATCCACTGTCGACATGAATGAGATGTTGGAAAACATTAGATTACATCACTATCTGATACACAAAGGGTGGGGATTTGTAAAATGTCCACTCTGATAATTTATTATACATGTATTTAATGTGTATTAAATGTATGTGATTTGATTTTCACATGGGCCACTTAAAATTCCAGTCTCGCATTATTCCCTCATCATCTTCAGTAGATGTAGGATAAGTGTCCTCTGTGTTCAAGGCAGAGCTGTTCTGCACCTGTGGCGCATGGCTTCTTAATGTGTGTGTTCAGTTGTGCCCCAGAAGGCTGCAGTCGAGCCCTGAGTGCATGCAAGCACAACAAGCCCCTTTTCCAATCTCCTGCAGCCTGTGTCAGCAGCAGACCCAGCGGGCAGGTGTTTAAATATAGTGGAGATGGAAGCTTTTTCATGTCTCAAGTAAACATCCAATACAGTTCTGAAATTTAGAGACTTTACTGATGTCCAGGGATTTTTTTTAGGTCAGTGTGATATTCAAGAATTTCAGTGGAGTGAAAGTAAGATATTCCTGCTGCCTCTAGGGATCTCTGATAAGATAGGCGTTCGTGACTGCTCCTGTAAAGAACTTCCCTCCCATCGTGAAATGGATTTTGTAACTGGTTGTAATAATTGAAAAAATAATAGAATAAAGCATAATAATTGATTATTATTCTTGTCCTTATCACTCACTAAATAAATAGTCATAATGATTACTGTAAAAGATTACTGTCAAAGAGAGTCGTGGCGCTGCAACTAATTCATTACAGATAGCCCAAGTCCTACAGCCCTGGTGTTGCAGGTTCAAATGCGTTCTACATCAGAAGGTGTCTTGGTTACTGTGTCCAGAGCTTGCCATGCAGTAGCAACTCCTGGGTCTGTTCTGTTGGTGCTCGTGAGCCTGCAGTGTCTGTATTATTCCCCATTATGCACAAATCCTGAAATAGACTACTGCACCAATGTGCTTACTGCTTGCCTTTGAAAAGAAAATCCATCTTCATCCACAACATAAATATTACGTTGTAGCATCACAGATACCATGGCCGTTGGAACTATAAAGATCATTTTTTTTCAGTCGCATCCCTCCTTGGTGCTACTGCTGTTTTCATGACCTTGTCATCTGGCCTAACGAGGGCTCAAGGAACTGAAAACAAAAGCCTGTGTTCAGCACACTGCGGCTGGTGTCTTTTTGATGAAGTATTCGGGTGATCCATGATAGAAAGGAAGGGCTCACTGCAGTGTGGAAGGTTTAACAAGATTTGCAGTTCAAAGTCAGTGTCAGTGCTCACATTAACGAGGCACAGCAAAACAGAATCACTGCGCGGTGATGCATGCATCCGTGCACAGACGTGTGCTCCAAACACGTTAGAATAGGCGCCAGAATTGTCATGAGGACATCTAATCCCACCAGTCTGGAGTAAGATATAGAATGCAATACGAGGATCACTGCTCAAAACCTGTATTTATTGTAATCAATCGAAAAGGATGATCATCACGTGCTACACTGTACCTTCCCTGCACAAAGACACTCTTCTTCAGCCTTTAGTAGACTCCTCAATAGCACCCTAGAATCTACAGAGGTGGATGGACTGTTCCAGCGTCAGTGTTCAAGCCACAGAACCCTGTGTCTTATAACCTGTGTTGATTGTAAGAAGAAGAACTTTAAACTTTATTTTATAAATAAAGTTTAAAACAAAGAGAAGATATTTTTAAATATCTTCTCCAAGTGCTTTATAGGAAAAGGAATGTTGTACTGTTCTCGTAAAAACAAACAATCCCAATAACAAAGACAGGAGAAAACAAGATCAGCACAAAGAAACACAAGGGATTAGAAATGTAGCAGAGGATGCCAGGAGCAGACGCAGGTCTTTCTGAAGAAGACGGCTCTGAGACGGGATTCGAACACGCTCGGGGTGGGTGACTCTCTTATTGTGTTGAGCTGCTGCCTGTGTTCTGGTCATGATCACATCAGCTAGCGTTGACTGATGGACAAAGCATGCTTGCAAAACATGGTTTTCTGTTGATGGGCATTCTGGAAAAAGTAGAAAAACAGAAAAAAAAACCATAAATGTGGTCATGCTTGTAATCAACAGTGTAAGTAGAAAGCGTTATTTAGCACCAGGCTTGTGACCCAGTGTAGTAAAGAGCTGGTGAGCTTGTCCAGCCTCAATACAGAAAGTTCTATCTGATCCGAAGGCCCTCTCAAGGGATCTAATTAGAATTGAAGATTTTTTTTTTCAGTTGCTGTTGAAACTACTGTTGCTGTTAAACAGCAAAGTGCATCTCAATATCCCTGCAAGATATTCCATTCGCAAGTTTTATAAATTATTAGTACGAATGTCCCTCCTGAGACACGAGATTTCGTTCCCCGCAAAACAAAAATTAAAAACATGAAAGGGCTGCATTCTTTTAGAAGCAGTGTGTGCTGGTACCAGAAAGATTTTGTCCCAGTTTGTTTTTAGCTCACAGCTGATATGAATGCATTTTAAGAGTGATTGAATACCTTCATGAAGCCCCTGGAAAGGGTCTATAAATTGTTTTCTTCCATACTCAATAGTTACATGTGTGGCATTGCCTGATGCTGTCATCTGTGTTATATTATACCCTCTTCTTTTTGTCCATGTGCTGAATGTTTGCGAGAAAAAAAGCACTAGCTATTAGGTAGGTTGGTGAGAGAAATCTGCAGGCAACAAAAAATAGCTTATGACATTTAATTGCTAATAAAAGGATTAAAGTCTTTCATCTGGTTTCCCTTAGGGTTTAAAAGGATGCTCATTTTTCTGCACTGGAGATGAGGGTGTGAGGAACAGTGATACCACAGCAGAATGAGCAGTGCCTGGAGAAATATGACAGTATTCCTTCTTTTGTTTTTCTCATTATCAAAGTCAAGTGAAACAGCCCATCCTTACGGATTAGGTGCTAATTAATACTGGATGCACAATGGGGTTTTTTTTTTAAAAGATAATGTTCGATAGGGTGGCACAGTGGTGCATTAGTGAGCTTTGCTGCTTCACAGTGCTGAGGCCCTGGGTTCACTTCCTGGAGTGCTGTCTATGTGGAGTTTGCATGTTCTCTCCATGTTCAAGGGGGTTTCTTCCACGTTAGACTGGTAGCTTATCCAGGGTGTATCCCAGCTTGCTCCCATTGCTTGCCAGGATTGGCTCCGGCTCTCCTGCGACCCTGAATTAGATAAAGCAGTTGGAAAATGGCTGGTTTGCTGGATTATTTTTAATAACCATCAAGCATTCCGACTGAAGGCTCCCTGTAACCCAGGAGTCAAAGATCCTGGTCCCGCAGAACAGGTGTATCTGCAGTTTTTCCAGGTCTCTGCAAAGCACTGTGACACATCCAGGGGTTAGGTTCCATATGACGAGATCTTTCAACAGACAGACCCTGGGAAAACAGGCACAAACGCAGCACCAGCATCGGACGAGCTTAACTTATCCATTGAATTCAATGTTGAAGTTGTTAAAGGCCCAGCAAGACTGAAAACCTGAAGAGATCTGTGCCCTCCGGGGCTGGGATCGGAGCATCCCGGCACTCGCTCTTCCCTGTGGATGTTGCTGACTGAAAACAACCTTCCCATACTGCATTCATCATGCATGAGGAAAGTTAAATATGAATGATTAACGGGCCATTTTGGTTTCAACAACACACAAGTTAGCACAAATTCCCTGCAATCCTGACAGGTATTATCACCTGAGTGCCTGCAGCTGAGCATGCTGGGGTCTCATTGCGGCCCCTCCTGAAATGTCAACGTGCTTGGCCACACGTCAACATGCTCAGAAATGTCGGGCAAAAAAGCTGGGTTCCGAGCAGTTTCACGTGACTTTCAAAGCTGCATCTCCCTGTCTTGTCAAAATTTTGCAGAATGGTGATGAAAGATGTGCAAAGCTTTTTGCTGGATTTTAGTAAAACATTTCATTTTTCCAAGACAAAAATATTTATTAATGAGAGGTGATCTTTAGTACAGTGTGAAAAACACATTCCTCAGCTGTCTAAATATGTTGAACAGTTTTAGTTTTTAAGATTTAACCATAAGAATAAGATTTGCTGTGAACTGACCCAAATTCTGTCTATACATGATGAAGATCCCCATCTTATTTTCATTTAATTGAAAAGCCCCAACAGCTTAGTGTTAATGCAAAATGCCAAGCATAAAAAGAAACAGACACAAACACACCATGACAGTCCTGATGCAGGCAATCGCACAGGCGGTCACGCAGGATGCTTGTACCAGAGGAAGATTAGACAATTCTCTTTTTTAATACTGTAAGGTTCTCAATATCCTCTTTTTCAATTGTAACAAGAACACTGTTTCTGTTCCATTTTTCAATGGACTGTGAAGCATCACATGGTGTTATCCCTGAGGCTGTATTTAGGTCTGAAGGCACAGCTTGAAGCATTCTGCATTAGCCAAAAAATGCAGCTCCCACGCTCCAGTCTAGAGAGGATGTGATGTTTTCTGACAGATGATGATTAATCGTTCCATTATCTTCTGCAGTGTTAAATCTAGCCGTCTTCCCCCTTTTAAAGCGTCACATAATGGTATAATAATCTGTCCGTTTTGTGCTGTGACAGCTTCAGTTGTCAGCTCACAGGAAGACCATTTCTCTATTCCCTGCCAGCCTGCACGCTGTTGGGAAGAGAAACCGGGCATGTGAGTGGGCTTCCTCTCTGAAGTACCTGCCAGTGGCACCTATAGAGTCCGTCAAAACTCTGAATTATTTATCCCTGTTTCAACACCCCTTGGCAGAATGCAGAATATAAATTACCTACTGAAGCTGAGCCTGGTCAGTACCCGAATGGAAGACCTCCTAGGAAAACTAAGGGGACCAGTAGGGGGCGCTCACCCCATGGTCTGTGTGGGTCCTAATGTCCCATTATAGTGACGGGGACCTTCGGATGAGACATTAAAGTGAGGTCCTGACTCTCTGTGGTCATTACAAATCCCAGAGTGTTTCTCGAAAAGAGTAGGGGTGTAACCTCAGTGTCCTGCCCAATTTCCCCCTGGCCTTTACCAGTCTTGGCCTCCTAATAATCCCCCTCTCTGAACTGGCTTCATCACGCTGCTCTCCTCCCCACTGAGAGCTGATGTGTGGGGAGAGGACTGGAGCATCACCATGTGGGGCAGCACACTGGTGCTGGTGTAGAGGAGTCCCCATTACCTGGAACTTGCTTAGACTGCTATTATTATTATTATTATTATTATTATTATTATTATTATTATTATTATTATTAGGGAACAATGAAATTGCAATAAGGAAGTGAAAGAGCTGGGTGCAGCACCACTGGGAATGCTTTATGCCATGGAGTCATTTACCAGTGTTATATAAGAATCTGATATGTGTTCAAGAATGTAGACATGAGATTAATCACAGTGATTCCTTATACAGAACTTTACATCCCAAAGGACCCCAAAGTGCTGTATGTATATGAGGGGACGCCATATACATACACACAGCAGCCCCACCAGGACACCATGGTTGAAAAAAACAACAACAACAAAGCAGTCAGGACCCCAGATTAATGTCTCATCAGAAGGTTGGCACCTCCTACAAAGCTTCCCTGGTTACCATGCCTAAGCATTGCTTTGGAAATCCTGGTCCAGAGAGAAGATCGCCACCTACTGGTCTGCCAAGACCACTACATACAGGAGCAACCTGGTTTGGCATAGAGGGTTTCTGTCCCAGTGCTGAGGACGCCCAACCTTGCTGAGCTTCTGAAAGCGGATGAGATCGGCTTACAGGCTGGTGAGGTTCCTGGATAGTGCAATATTACACCTAGATAAGCAAAACGTTAACGACAAAAAAAGGAGTTAAAAAGGAGTTTGCTTTAGTTCATTTCATAAATTATCCTGTCATTTCCTCTCAAAGTCCATTATTATTATAAATAAACTGTCACTTAAATTAAATACACTGCAGATGAGTGAACACTTGGAAATGTAATTACTACATTACCAAACAAATTAAAATCTTTTTTCCGTACATTACACCTAATTTATTATACAAATTAAGCAGCTCTGTGATATATAGCCATTCCGGGATTATGAGGTACGTTGAAGAGGATCATTGAGCTGAGTTTGTAGGCTGGCAGGCTTCAGTCTTTCAGACTTGAGACAGTGCCAAGAGACCTGTACTTGCCTCAGACTGGCCTGCGGGCCCTGCTATTGATCAGCTGCTGCTTTCCCTCTGGATCCCGATGATTTGTCAGGTGCCACATGACTGAGACAGGTTATTGATTATTCCTGTCTGGCCAGAAGCAATTACCAGAGCTCAAAGGCCTTTTAATAATACCTAAGCGAAACATTGTTGTTTTTCCTTATTCAGAAGCCTATGTAATGTTCCCCGATTTTACAAGCTGCATTTAAAGAAGGCAGCTGAGGGCCAGAGAGTGGAGCTCTGGTCAGGGCTCACAACTTCCCACTAGAAAGGTCTGGGGCTCATCTCCCAGGTGGGACACTGCCTTTCTACACTTGAGCAAAGTCCATCAGTCAAGCTGATTAGGTGGATGTCTTCCTGTGGAGACAGGTACGCCCCAGGTCGGATTACTGGCGTTTTCTACGTATCTATTGCAATGAACTTGAACCTCAGTGAAGAACAGTTTGTTGCACGGATCTTTCTTGCAATAACTACCCTCATTCCCCCTGCTAGGATACACGGGGGAGCACACAACATGAGCTGAGGAATACAAAACTAATTCCAAAATGCTGTGTTAATCATAAATAATTGTCGATTCCAAAGTCATAACAATGTCAGCTAAATCCACATTTACTAAGTTACTTAACCTAAAAGCACTTTCCTGTTGAAACATACTAACCTTTCCTATTGCCCTTAACGCATATTAACCCCAAAATAATGGTAATTAATCCAGATTGGCAGGATGGCGTCCTCTTATTGGTCACCTTTCTTGTGTTTTTACGAATTTTAGAGGTTTCCATGGGTCGAGTCCAAAAGACAGTTTGCCCTGGAAGTGTAGATTTGTCATTTATTGTGTTGGCTTGCTTGTGTTGCCCATTTATTTTAGTGATCTACACAATTGTCAGTCGCTCTGGATGGGAGTATCTGATTAGCAAATAACTATAGAAAACGCAAAACTAAAATGTAAATTGATCATTTAAAAGTATAACTAAAAAGAATTTTAATAGTTATATTTTTATGTAACTTTTTTGTTAAGTAAAATGTTTCTATGATGTAATATAATCACCACAGATTTGCAAGCCAGATAAATTCACGGCACACATTTATATACCTTAATTGGCAGTTAGTAGCTAATTGATCTGAAGGTTTAACCGATCCGTTTCTTGAATGAAGTCAGTCTATCAGCTTCAACTACACGACCGGGGGCTCATTTATACCACTCTCCCACCACCCTGAACATAAAGACATTTCAATCACGCCCATCGAAATCTCTGCTCCTTGCTGCGATCATTTGAGATTAATTAGAAACAATTCAATACCACTTCTTCCCAAACCACGATATGTTTGACGACCGTCATCTGTCTGTGTTGGTAGCGATCACAGCTAAAAGCATGACTTTCTCCAAGGCATGTGTTACTACGTGCATGCCACTGACGCGCTGTTCACTTAAGGAGTATGATAATACGCCGTCTATCGGACTTGCACAACGCGTTTTTGCAGACGCTTGAAACCCAGGGGGACCTGGGAGATAAAGGATGGTTGTTCTCGCCGTGAGACAGCTCTGCTCACAGAGGGATACGACTGAGAGACGCTTGACAGGCAGGCTGACAAACCCAGTGCAATGTGCTCCAAAGAGAAAACCCACACACAAATTTCCTGTCCCCGCGCTTGGGACAGGCTCATGCGCACTTGCAGAGCGTCGGATGCAGATGGAATGCCTGGCGCGTTCGCAATGCTAATTAAGTTAATTAACAATTAACAGCACGCGCGTGTTAAAGAAAAATGTTCATCAGTTACTAAAGCCCATACTGCCGCCAACAAACTCTATTATTTTATGACGATAAAGCAGGCTCATTAAGGTACCGACAAAGATTTTCACAGAAAGTAGGTCAGGTTCTCTAGATTCTAAACATTTATTTTTCCCCCAACGTGAAAGCAGTTTGTAAAAATCAATTTTAAAAAATACAACAGTGAGGTCTGTTAATGCAAAGACCGACTGACGGCAGGTGTACAGCTGTAGCAATGTCCAATTCACACACAAAATGTCTCCTTCGGAAGATCATAACTCGAGTGCGGATCGCGGCTTTCCTGATAACGGCGCTGCAGCAGACTGAGCACTCAAAGATAAAATGCTATACAGACTCGCTGCGGGGTGGCAAAACGGCCGTATCGCACACTCGTTTTACACTGCATTTTGTGTGGCAGATGGTAATTTCAAGCTCCTATTGTAGTGTGATGCCTCTGTTTCTGATTGAAGTGCCACTCTTCTCCTTGCGTGAGGACACACACTGCGACACAGGAGGGAGGCTCCTGTAATCTTTACTGCATGCGCCGCTTTTCAGCGTGAGCCCGGGGCCGGCACCTGCAGCCTGCGACAGGCGCACACACCTGGGCGGAGAGCAGAGCGTTTCTGCTTGCATCCCCGGATTCTGTGCCACTTCTCCTAATCTCTTTAATGCGACAGCTTTATTAAGACTTGCATGAACGTTTGCTTGTTCTGCATTTATAAATGTATCATTGCCCTTGAGCAAAGCTGCACTGTGAGACCCAAACTGGAAATGAAAACATTTCTCGAATTGCTCAATTTCCATCGAAAACAGCAAGCTGGTCAACGGACTGGGAGCGCAAATGGAGATACAGAACGTCTTTCCAAGATGCACCGCCGGGCACTAGTGTGGCCCTTGATGAAAATGTGCCACAGAACTGACCACAATTATCAGAAGACAGGGAAACCAAATTAAAAAAAAAACATAGTTTGCAAGCTAGCTGGGGGCAAGCACAAAACAACAAAGATTTCCCAAAATGACACCAGTCTTCAGGGCACTCATTGCAAGACTGGTATCTCTGACTGTCGAGACACCTTAGTTGTATGAACCGTTGTATCGGAAACAAGGATCAAAGTCCTGATCCAGACAGCGGAGTGTCTGCAGCCGATGCTCTCTGTTTGTGCGTGTTTGGGTGAATGGGGTGGGTATAATCAAGAATTCACATCCACTGTGAAGACAGTGTGCCGCCTCTGCACACGGTGATACTTTTCATCTGTTTCCCTGTGTTTATAATGTTTCCTATCACTGAAACAAGTAGGGAAATGAAATCAATCCCAGAACAGGGAGCTGCCTAGTGTTCCCAGATGCTGTGAATACCTATCACCGCAGCTCTGTTCCCACTGCAGAGTATCCAGTGTGATGCACGCCAAGAAACATCCATCCATTTTCTAACTGCTTCATCCAATATAGGGTCACGGCCTATCCCAGCAAGCAACAGACTCAAGGCACCCACGAAATAAGACATCAGAGCTGCACTGGTGTATCAGTCCCCCCAGAGGACCTGTCTTGACAAACAGCTGGGAACTCCAAGCAGCAGACAGGAAGTACTGCGGACAGCTGCAGGTGTGGAAGGGAGATCAGCACCCCTGCTGTCCTGTTGCTTAGTAACCACTATAAAGTTGCATAGATATATTGGAAAGGACAATCGGGAATTTCTGCTTCCTTGGGGCTTGAAGACAGAAGGGACTTTGAGTGGAAGAGAAAAGAGAGACAGAATCAGTGGTCCCCATTTTAATGCACAACACTTCCAATTCAAAAGAGTCGGTGTGTGTGGGGTGGGAAGTAACTAGTATTTTGAAAACTACAGTTCCTCTCTGAAAAATAAGACCCTGTTGATACACGTATAGAAAATAACAAGATATTCAACTAAACATTCAGAAAGCTCTGTTCCCGAGCTGCTCTCTTTTCTCTCTGGTCCTGGGCCAGCTCTGTTTGTTTACACTGTTGTGTGAGACCTGTTTGCAGACTCGCTGTGTCCCCAGTCCAAGTGCAGTTGTGAAAGATTTAGATGGGGAAAGAAGGAAGCTGCAAACAAAACTGTTCTTGCAACAATTTTACAATCTGTGTTGGAAAGTGACATTGGCCCAAAATGAGAAGCTTAGTAAAGAGTTAGAAAAGTGCAGGTTCTGGAGGCTTTTGCCTGAGCCACTTGGCAATGCCTCCTTTGTAGAAGACCTAATAACCTCTTCAACCTGGGTAATGTGTCTCAGAGCCCTATCAAATTCCTGAACCTCTGTTCCACAAAGTCATCAGCTACCCTTCCTTCCTTTGGACTCGTCTTTTCTTATTCTTCATTCATTACTGAGCGAGGTACACATGCATGGGCACTTCCATTTTTTTTGCATTCGCCACCACTACATCTAAAAACCAAACTGCAAAATAATGTCCACCTGAGCACAGGTCATTATTGTAGGTCTGGAGAGAAGAGTGGAGCTGTGAAGTGGTTCTGTCCAGTTCCTAAGGTCACTATGATTCACATGCTCCCATTACAAGGCAACCCAGCCTGTGAGCCAGATCATTCATTGGTATCAGGTTCTCCAAACTGCCTTGCAGAAAGTGAAAGCAGGAACACACATCACAGATTTGCAGTGCAGTCACCTGTTCCCTTGTATAACAGATAAAGATGCCTTTGTTTCTTCCTGGACTCCCTCTCTCCTTCTCGATGTACTTTGCTTTGGCTCTTTCTGTTCATCATTCTCTCCTGCTCCTTCCTAATCTGATTACCTGCCAGGAAACTGTATCTTGCGCTGCTAGAGCACAGGGGCTGCAGCTGACAGAATGTGAAATGAAATCTGAAGTCTTCTTGTGCAAAGATCCCCTGGGGTCTCTACAAAAGGAGTATGTGCGGGGGGCCACTGATAAGGGCTGGCTCCCAGCCGTCTTATCCTAACCCAGCTGGAGTGGCAGCCTTCTTAAAAAGAAGAGAGCTATTCATCCTGGTCTGATTGAAAACTATTTTAATGAGGGAATAATGTGTCTGGCAGTGTAATGCATCTGTGTAATGAGGTAGAAACTGTTAAGCTAGTGGCTGGCAGTGAGTGATATGCGGTACAGAGCCAAGGCTTCTGTCTTGTGCGTAATCAAGGCTTTCTCTTAATCGAACCCTCCTGAACCCCTGTGTTTCATCTAGGAGTCAGTCCTTTTCATTGCCATTAAAAAGCCAAGAGATCTGAGCTCTGCTTGTGTTTGATGAAGTGCTGCCACCTAGTGGCTGCCTAGACAATGAGAGACAGGACAGCAAATCGGCCGGCCTGCCTGGAGTTGATCGATACGCAAGTCAGATCAGATCGCTTTATGAGCCCTATACAATTTCTTGTATTAGGAATTTGTCTTTTTCCCACTCCCCAGCTTGCTCTCCATGAGACGCACAGACACAAAGACAGGGAGAGAGAAGCTTGGGGGACGTCCTGTCCAGGGTGTACCCTGCCTTGCGCCTGCTGCTGGAGAGTAGGCTCCAGTTTCCCCTGCAAACCTGTACTGGATACGAAATTAGACATATGTGGTTAGAAATTGGATGGATGACACTCCCTCCTTTGCTTAACTGTTCCAAATTACCTAATCGGATTGATTTTTTTCAAGATTATTGAAACCTTTCCAATGAAAGCAAGCTTTCCATGTACCATTTAGATTTTATTTTATGAGGGACAGAATACCCTTAGAAAAACAGGTAATAATACCTTAGATCTTAATATTTTTAACCTGTCATTTGATGTCTGTATGATTGTCTCATTATACCTGTACAATCTGCGGCAGAGCCAAGAAAATTAAATTTAGAAACAATCCAAAGATGTCGGAAGGGTTATTAAAGTCCCTTCACTGTTATTGCATGTCTTCTTTCAGAATGATGCAGATCTTTCGGCCCATTGTTAATAACAGTTTTTACCACTGTATCAGCAATAGCTGCACTGATACGGACTCGCAGCGCTGACCGCTTCAGGCGCTGGAGAGCTGTCCCACTGAACCTTGTCTTGTTTGACGCAGGAGAGATGTCCCCGGCCCTGCAGCTCCTGATTGGCTTGCTGTATCACATGACGTGCGGGGGGGCGGTGCCGGGTCACATGACACAGGGGCCCGTAGAGCACCGCTCCGCCTTCTCCGTGGCCCGGACCAGCAGCATGGAGGGGGGTCCCAAGATGGTGGTGACCTTCGACAAGGTCTACGTCAACATCGGGAACGACTTCGACCCCAAAACCGGCATCTTCCGCTGCAGAATCCCCGGCGCCTACTACTTCTCCTTCACGGTGGGCAAGTTTCCCAGGAAGAACCTGTCCGTGATGCTGATGAAGAACAAGAACGAGGTGCAGGTCATCGTCTACGACGAGCACCACAGCAAGGAGAGGAAGGTGCAAAGCCAGAGTGCCATGCTGCAGCTGGATTTCGGGGACACCGTGTGGCTGCGGCTGCACGGAGACCCCAGATACGCTCTGTACAGCAACACGGGGCCATACACCACCTTTAACGGCTACCTGATCTACCCCGACACCTACTCCTTCCAGAGGAACAGCCTGTCCTACCAGGAGCTCGGGCACGGCTCTGTGGGCCAAGGGCCAGCTGACTGCGCCGGGGCTCAGCGCCTGGACCACATGCTCTCCGACCAGCCAGCGCGCCGCGAGGAAGAAGAAGAGGGTGAGGAGGAGGAGGAGGAGGAGGAGGGGGACCCCAGGTCGGCCTTCTCCATGGCCAGGACCCAGAGCGTCACGGGGGAGGACCAGGGCGCGCTGGAGCACAGGCCCATGACCTTCGACACGGACTTCGTCAACATCGGCGGCGACTTCAACGCCTCGGCCGGCGTCTTCACCTGCAGGGTGCCAGGCGCCTACTACTTCTCCTTCACCATCGGCAAGCTGCCCCACAAGACCGTCTCCGTGAAGCTGATGAAGAACAGCCTGGAGGTGCAGGCCATGATCTACGACGACAGCCGCTCCAAGAGGCGGGAGATGCAGAGCCAGAGCCTGATGCTGTCTCTGAAGAAGGGAGACACCGTGTGGCTCTACAGCCACCAGCACGAGGGCTACGGCGCCTACAGCAACCACGGCAAGTACATCACCTTCACCGGCTTCCTCGTCTACCCGGAGCTCCCACAGCCCCGAACGCAGAGCGCCGCCAAGCAAAAGAATGAAATATGATCCCGTCGTCTGTGCCCCCTTAATTTATTGAGTGAGTGCTTCTATTCCCTTTTCCTCCCCTGGAAACGTGATGGATTGTGCGGAGTGAGACGTCGCCTTTCCTGTCCCTCTGCCCTTTTCTCCCACCGCAGACGCATGTGAAAGGACTGCAAACCGCCTCCCCTTCTGTCTTCGTGTGTGAAGATCAGTTTTCTCCCCTGCTCGGAGACAGCAGTGCGCGCGAGCTGGCTTTCTGGGGACTGACAGAAGAAAGTAACTGGAAATGCTTTCCACTGCAAACCAAAAAAGAAACAAATTAATGGCTGAACATTTAGTTCTCGTCTGGTTGTCATTAATCTGACCTGAGCTTGCTCTGTCACTGTTCAGAGGACTTTCCACTTCAGACAGTGAGATTTCCAATTTGAAGTAAAGAACAAATAATTCAACTGTAGTTTATCGGGCCGTTTTGTTTTTAGATGTGTTTGTCATGCAGAACATAGAATTCCTTCTTTACAATTAAGCTCTCATTTATGATCCTCCCAGAGGAATTTGGGGGCTTTGACAAACTACCTTGTTCAATCTGGGAAGATAATCTACCCGAGAAGCGTTGCTGCCTCTCTCTGGAAAGCCTGGGCTGCTGGTGTTGTTTTTTCAGGGTTTTTTATTTTTCAGAAAAGTTTACAAACCTGCCGTTGAACAGACACAAACACATTCTCTTTTCTGCCAGACATCAAAACCTTTAATAGGTACGATGTGCCTGTTACGGACTGTTTCATGGTAGAGTATAAAAAGGAGTAAGTGCTCTTATTTAATGGGAAAAGAGAATATATTAATACACTGTATTTGGTTTGTTCATTACGTTTGGTGGATCATGAGAATCCATCATTGCCATTTTGTGGTGTTTCTAATGCACATGGGTAAATAAAAAGCAGTCAACTTGAAATAAATCCCTAAAATAATAATTGAGAGACTTATAATTTTAGGCTAATGCTACATTTGATTTCATTTGTGATTCTCATTTTAGTAGTTTTAGCAATTACCAGACAAATAAAAATGATTAAAGAAATAATAGACTGAAATTGTTAGTATGTTACAGCAGTTTTTCTATGAAAAGTGAGTAAATACAAATTATTTAACTGATACTAAAAAGGGCTTCAGTGATCTAGAAACAAAAAAGTTTTTGTTGCTTTCCAGGAATTTTTAAACAGGCAAAAGGATTTAACCCATAATGATCAGCTGCTAAAAAGGTATTTTCACAGGAACCATTCCTTCGTACTTTTAATAATCAAGCACATCAGAGCTGCCCAGCGCAATTTAAAAAGTTTTTAATTGAACTAACACGGGGAAAAGAAGGCATTCTGGGCAGTAAAATGAAAGCTGGTACCTGGTAAAAATGCAGGTCCACCTTCTGCTGAAGGAACTGCTTAGGTAAGGACTGAGCAGTCCTGGTCCTGCACTACTTGTGTCTCCAGATTTTCCATGTCTCTTTAAAGCAGCAGCCCCACCAGCACACCTGAAGCTGTTGAATTCCCCCCATTAAGCCAACAGGGAGCTGAGCTGGAACGAGAACCTGGCGCCAGATCACCTCACACCCGGACTGGGTGATGATAAGAGTCTGATGGTCTAATAAGACACACGTTAGGCGAAACTGGGCACTGCGGCGCATCAGAATGAAAGTGCGTGTACATATGACTCAACTGGGAATATTATTCCCACGGACAAATGACGACTCACCACCGAATGAACGCTGGCGGGTGTCCTTGCAATTGTACTCTCTAAAACTGTATGCATCGTACATTCTAGGAATGCACATTGCGCCCCCTGTCGGACATCAGCGGGGTCTAGCCTGTAGATGCGATCTTCTCTCTCGTGTCCGTGCGTGCGCCGAATTCCGCCCCCTTACGTACCGAATTGAAAAGCGAACTCTCGCCCGAGAGTGTGCGACACCTGATCTGCGCCGGCGCTGCCCTCTCCTTGAACGACACTGACCGTGACAAACCCGCAGTGTCAGGTCCGCTCATCACCCTACCTGGCCGGAGTGAAAAGCGCAGGCCCGCGAGAAAAGCTGAGCTGCCCGGGGAAAAGGGCTTTGAAATGAAGGCGAAAAAAAGAAGACAACCCCAGGAAGGCAGAAAAACGGAACATGGAAAAAACGTGACTGCAATGTCAAAGTAAACATTATTTTGTATTTCTACCCAAAAGTGGACCGTTGCGTTAAACTGGATGTGACATTTTGGTTACTTGTACTTTTTATCACCTGATGAAGCACATGACACACAAAAAAACTAACTTTTATAAGACATATATCCATTGTGCTCTCTTACGTAAAAAAAAGAAATAATTCATTGAGCTGTGCAAAAAAATATTGTAAATGGTCCTTTTGAAAAAAATGGATGCTTAATGTGAAACTTGCCTGTGTACATGAGACGTTTAAAATAAAGATGATTGTTAAAAGGGAAGAATAAGAATGAGAGGCAATTCATTTTTGTTCAAGTGTAATGATTAAGAAAACACCAGCTACCTCTCTTTAACTGTCAAGGTGTCATTCAGTAGATTTGGCTTTAGAAGTACAACCACAGACCTACAGATCACAAGAGCAAAAGAAGACGTATCTCAGCTTGAGGACCTGCTGTGGTTGTCTTTCAGTGTTGTATCAATGAGGTGGCAGGCAGGGCAACCAAAAACAAGCTTCCCTATTTATAGAGACCACCATGGAAAAGCTCCTTGCACTTCTGAAATCCCGATAAACTCACCCCTCTTACAAAGCTGAGAGGCAGATATTTTGCAATCCATTTACTGTTTATATGAAGTTTGGATTGGTTCTCCAAAAAAAACGTGGGATATTTTTCCCTCCCAAGAGATATTTTCCAAAAAATGCCTTGTTGGTTCATGCTTAAATGTTCTAAGCCTTTATCTGGCCTTGAAAACATATTAAAACCTTCCCATGACAGCTTTGTTTTTTAAGGAAACCAATAATTTCAGTGCACAGTGATATACAAATACAACTTAATAATTAAACACAATAATTGTACACAATGTCTGTAATAAAGAGTACACTAGAGCTCATCAAAATGTAAAATATGTAGACAACTATGTGAACTCGGTGTACATTCCTTTATCAAAATTTAATGGTCAGTCATTACATACATAGTATTTTCATACACATATAGTTTAACATCCAAGTGGTAGCAAAACAAATTTGCACTTCTGCTTATGCAAAAGAGGAATTGCATTGCAGCTGAAACAGTGCAGAGCAAAGAACTTGCACAGCTGAAGTTTTAAACGTATGCCTCGAATTACTGGGAATCACCCAGAGATGCTGAAATTCAAGCCCAATGCTGATGGCAGGTTTCCACTGAGCAGAAGCAAGAATTTTCTGGCAAACCAAGAAGTACCACGTTTGTGATCTGCTACTGCAGATAGCGCTGTTGATTAAGTCCGAGCCCTAACTAGCTAGAATTTATAACAGAGTTAAATTTCTACTGTGTTATTAGTGTCAAATATGTTTTTAATTTCCTATTTTAAAAACAAAACATTCTGTGCTGAGAGTCAGGGAACAAAATGGGCTTAGAAAAAGCTGAACGAGAGACTGGCACGTTTTTTTGGCACATAGCAGAACAAGAAAGCTCTTGCCACCAGATCCAGGTGCGTGGCTCTGAGCTACCAAGCGGGACAGGCCCAGGACAGGCGCAGTGGCAGGAGAGGAGCGCCGAGCCTGCCCTGTCTCAGCCCGAGCGGCGAGCGCGTCTCCGCAGGTCTACGAGCGTGGCGTTCACCAGCCGGACAAAGAGCCCGCTCCAGGCCTTCTGCGGGTGCTCCAGCTGCTGGCGCCGCACCTGGTAGGCCGAGTACACGGTGCCCAGCACCAGCGTCTCGAACCGGAACAGCTCCAGAGGCTTCTCCTGGTACGGCAGTGCGGCCAGCATGCGCTCCATGGTAATGACGGTTTTGGGGACATAGTCATTGAGCAGGGTGATGAAGACCTTCCCCTTGCGCATGGAGGCCATCTCCTCGTCCAACATGTAGATGTTGTCATCATCGTCTATCACTAGTCCTCCCAGCAGGAACTGCAACATCAAAAAACAGGCTGAGGCATGGCAGCCAGGTAACTCCGGCACCGTAATGCGCTGCAGCATGGCCTTCTGAGGTGCTTTAAGGCACAGTGCAGAATTAAAAGCATTAAAAAGCACAACATCTCTTCACATTGCAGGTTTGAGCACGCAAGGGAGGGAGGGGGGGGTTAATGGTTTCGAGGGTGGCATGGCGTGGGTTAGGAGAGCTAAAGAGGTTTTGCCTCGCGTGGGCTTGAGTGGGGAATTCGAGAAGCGAGCAGGCGCAGGATTTGCCCCCTCACTGCTGTCCAGGGGGGCTGGCAGTAGGCTTGGCCCTGGGCCCCTGGTCGAGGAAGACAGCAGAGTGAGGCTTGGAGCGAGAGCGAGACTAGAGACCTCTGGGACCGAAGACTTCTCCAAGCACCGGGTGATGGTTTGATACTGTTTGGGAGGTGGTTTTCAACCTGAGAGTGCATGTGCCCCTGTCCTGTGTGAATCCCGCTGTCTCGGGTGGCTCTGGGGAAGTGGGGAGCGTTCCAGCCAGTGGTAGAGTACCAGGGCACTGTCCTCACCATGACATTCCTGGCAGTACTGTCTTATCCTGGGGCTGCTGTTATCGCTGGAGGACTGCCAGAATGTTACTGCCTTGAATCTCTAGTGTTCAGTAAAGGCTTGGCAGCACTAGACTACTTTAATGCAGACTGGGAAAATATAGGTATGATACACATCCCGGAAAAAGCTCCTTAGGAGGAGATGGCACTCCCTCATGAAAAAAAAGTTTCATTGCGGCTCTGACCGTATGTAAACACCAATCCTGCCAGATTGTATACACAGAAGTCACCCCCCTGCTGATAGAGGTTGATTCAGTGTGAATTAGTGCTCCACTATTCAAACTCATTTGTGCTCATATCCTTCCCTGCATCTCTCCTGTGTTTCTTCCTGGTTCAGAATTACATCTCATCACCTTGACACACGTCCGTCAGAGAGAAGAGGTGCTGGAGACCGCCCAGCATCTCTCCCGGTGCCGCCACACAATTCAGAGAGTTCATGACTGTGAGCTGACTCCTTAAGCCATCTGGTGGAAGCTGCTGACACACATCCTGCTATGTAAGAGCTAGCACTGAAACCCTTAATCAGGGAGGAGAGAGGATGAGGTAACTTTTTGTATTAAACAAAACAAAACTCAGCTGTACGCTTACATATCTATTTGATCATATCAATTTCTTGAGACTGATGCAAAAAACAACAACAGAGGCTGACGTTTTAATGAAAACCAATTCAATTTTGTTTGCACGGTAATTACGGCACTAGTATGCCATATTGTGTTTTTGCTCTAAGGGAAAGGTACAAGTCAGCAGTTAGGAATGTCAAATGCATCCCATCCAACTTAATTTATTTTAGTGAAAAACAAAATACAACAACAAGACTCCATGGCAGAGAAAAGAATGTGATTTTTTTTGCATTCTGCTCACACATCTGCACTTTGACTTTTAATTTGTCACAGACAGAGATTCAACATTGTGACGTCACAATGTGATCCTGATGATTTCAAATCTGCTGCATTGTGAGGTAACAATGCGATACAGGTGATGTTAAATGTGCTACAGTGTGATGTCACAATGTGAAACATGCAAAACACAAACAATCAGCATACACACTCTTCCAGTCAATGCAACCTGTTTCTTGCATGTGTTAATGCAGGCAATGGTATTAAAAATCCTCAAAGACAGGGAAACATAATCCAGAGCACTCAAGTGGAAACCACTCGGATGTGCATTTTAAAACTGGGAACAGGAGATGCTTCTTCACCCAGAATTTCGTGGGAGACTGTATCATAGCTAATCAGCCCATGCAGTCCAAGGTACTAACTCCCAAACGAATGGCCTAAAGACTTCTAGGATGGAAAGCAGGACAATCAAAATTGCACCGAGCCCTAAAAGGGCGTTTTTAGACGACTGTGATAATTCCCAATGCTTATATTCTAGTGGACATAGCCTTGTGTATAGCTGATAGCCCGGTTGCCATGAGTACATGGTGCTTTGTTATCTTTTTTTTTACCATTTCGGTGGTTATCTAGCTCGTTGAACTAACTTCTGGAAATAGGAAATAAAGTAACATATATATATATAAACACAATCTGTCCAATTGATAATTCGCGCTCTGGTTGTTCTCTCTTTAAGGCGCATCTGCTTTTAATTGGAGTAGCTCCGGACACGGCGAGTGAGCTGCTTTCACGCCGCTGTCTGAAGAGACAGATTTGTGAGCCGCTTTGGAGTGCAACCATGTCAGAACGCGCTCCGACTTCAAATCGCGTTAACACATCAGATCACAAGAATATTAATATGCGCGGTTTCAGAGGCAGAGTGCGGCTTCTTCATGGGACCACCTCACATTTTATTCAGGAGAAACAGCCGTGGTCTACAAAGTGCCTTGCTTTTTCTATGATCTGTGAAACAGATGGGACACGAACGGAACTGGCACATTCTTTTCGGCTCAGCGAGGGAGTCAGGCCAGTTTATAATTAATATCAGCGCGCACCATCACGTTTTGTACAATCAGGGACGCCAATCAGCAAGGGGCGAGGGTCAGAAAGGTTCTGAAGCTTGGACTCGTGAACTCATGTTGTGGGGTTTAAATCCCAAGCGAGGGTCCTGCTGTTGTACCCGTGAGAGAGAGGCGCTTCTCTGGGATCACTCCAGTAAAACGCTCAGGGATTAAAGCGCCAGCCAACGTAGTAGCAGCAGTAATAGTCATATACCATCAGCATACTGTAAATATGGAAGTGAAAAAAATATATACATTACCTCATACATAAGGTTTGCGTCGCTAACGTTTTTAATGAAATTAAGGGATGTTACAGTAGCAAGACCCTGTAGAGCAGGAATGTAGAAATCTGTAAAAAAAAAAAAGCTTTATTTTCTAACGGGAAAGGCATAGAAAGAGGAAATGCATTTGGTTGCTAGCGACCTTTCTTTGCTGACCACATAATACTCGAACGGATTCTTAGAGGTTTCAATATTTGGATTTTGTTATTCCGAAATTGTAGTCCCGCACCAGAAACCCTGCTCTCCCGCGGCACCGCTATCATGCCAGTCCGTCACATTTCTCTGCCAGACTTTTCATAGCTCGGCTCAAGCGAGGCATTTTCGCTCTCGGCTCTTTTTCGCTGTCTGAAGTCTTCCCATTTATCTGCAACACAAGTCGCGATCCGTATTCGGATGCTCCCTGACCCCTCCCACCCAAAAAAAAAAAGCAAAAAAAGTTATACAGAAGTTATATTTGGCTCAGAACGGACACCATGAATTCCTGCCTTTGGCTTCCGAGCATTTTTCTTAAAAGGTATCCTGATGAATGTGCCACGTAACACACCGACTTCAGAGTAGGTGGCGACTGCATGCCCTCGCGAATAAATTCAGTTATAGCGTTCAAAAGCATATACGGGTGTCCTAATCTAAACCTATTCATCTAAAATAAGGCCATTTTGGGGATGCGACGCCTTTGCCGGAGATATCATCTCAGAACACACGCAAAAGAGCTCCCAGAACTCAAGAAAACGACGCACCCTGAAAACAAGTGCACCAACGGCGATTCGGTCGGACTCAGGGATGGAACGGAATCAGGTGTTCGCTTCATATCGAGTCCTGGTTTTATTTTTTTGGTATAAAACGAGCAACTACAATATACCCGTGACTCTGTATTAATATGACTGTAATGCTACTACTAACGGATACATGCTTTTAAACTGTCATTCCCCAAGGAAAAAGTATTCCCCACACAACAGTCACCACCAAAAGGAGGTTAGAACAAACTTTTTCGGGATATAAAAGTCATACCTTACCTTATCCAAACGTTAAGTTGTAGAGGAGATCATGTCTTAGACCTATTACCCGTTATTATACCGTGGGACATAGAGGCGTCTCCCGGGTAGGAGTACTACAAATTCACAATGAAAAGGGTGTTGCCACGCACTTCTTAATGCTACTGCAGAAAAGGTACTATTAACAGCAACCGTCATTATTTTATCGCTTCAACAACTGCTTTAAAAAAAAAACAACTGACGTGCGACACGGGGTATTAACAGGACAAAATTCCCCCTGGTGTTAACCCAATTAATATTTATAATGGTGATGCACACTTAACCAAAACAGTCTCGGTCCCGATTTTGAGCAAACTTCAGAACTTACAGAAACTAGGCTAACTCAAAAGCACCTTCCCTGGTTACATTTGGTTATAAAAATCTTAACGATTAAAAAAAAAAAACGGGAGATAGCATGCGTCTCGCTGCTCTGCGGAGAGTGGCGCCGGGTTGCCCGCCTATCACCGACATCACAGCCGACATCGATACGTTTGCTGCTACTACAACAAGCCCACCTGTGTCCTTCCGAGAGCCCCCGAAGACACAGAGAGCCACACCGGCCAAGAGGCAGAGCCTGAGCTGCGCGACCGCAGACATCCTGACAGCAACACAACCTCTCCCTCCTCGTGATTGAATTCTTCTTCATCCAGCTGCGCCAGTCCTCGCCTCACTTCCTGCCCCTTGAAACCGTTTGAGCTGCGCTAGAACACCCCAACGCCAAGACACCCTCTGCTCTCCGTCGCCTCCTGTAATAACAACAGAAAACGCCTTTCGGGTCGCTCGTAGAAAGTAGAAACCCCAGGCGAGTGGAGCTTTTCCTTGACCCGTTCGATTCGGTTTAGAACTGACTTCGATCTGAAGTCCGTAAACTCCGAAACAAGTGCCGAACAAAACAAAGAAATTCGCATATGCGCCGCCGCATCCTGGACACGGCAGGTATTTCAGAGTCCGTTACGAGTAATGCGATTTGTATTGTCATGGGGCAGCCTCAGAGCTTCTCTGTGGTTTGGCTACGGTAAACCACAAAGCTGAAGTTTTGAAAAGCCTCGAAAGGTCGTGGATAGGAAGGGAAAACGTCCATTCCAGCTTCAAAATGTGGAATAAATAAAAGTATATTTAAAAAAAAAAAACTTGGGAGTCTTTTGTCCTGGACAGTTCTGTTAAAGCGTTCATGTATCAGTTTGCAGTTTCAGTGCAGTTTTTGAAACATTTCTGACTTTTGAAGTACTAGCACAAAGAGAACACAAGGCATTGCACTTGGTTGTTTTTTTTTCAACCCAGGGCTATGAATGCGTCACAGAAATATTTTAAGAAACTGCTGCTGGTTTATTTGACTGTGACACTGTAACGTACATTCCGTTATCTCTGCAGATTTGGCTGCGGTCTGTTCTGTTATTGCTTCGGTGTGTGTTCCCTCCCCCGTTGTGTCGGCGTTCAAGTAAATAAAAATGAAGAAGAAAAAAAAGTTACAAGAAACAGCTACCGATTCGTAACACTTGACTGGTTCTATTTGCAAGCTCCGAGACTGCGAATAAGGTAAACAGACGCGCAGTTCAAGCGGAGGCCACAGATGAGGAATGCGGTGCTGCTCCCGGAGGCTTGTCTTGCTCAGGCGTTTGCGGTCCAGCCCGCATCTGGAGCGCGACTCCTCCTCCGCGCCCTGGAGCGGTGGAGAGCCTGTCGCCGGGAACCCGGCAGGACAGGCGGCGACTTGAGAAACGATTCCAAGGAAGAGCCGCACTTCCACAGGAAAAATAAAAGTAGCCGCAGGGCAGATTTAACGCGTGCACACGCGAGTTGAATATAAAAAAAAGTCCCTTAAAGGTTATGTCAAAAGTTTGGCCAACAGATCAACCTGCAGCTCCCAGCTGGCAGCCCCACTGGAGCTCAGCAGGTGTGAGTCTGGTCAGTACCTGGGTGGGAGACTCCTGGGAAAGCTAAGGCTGCTGCTGGAAGAGGTGTTAGTGGGGCCAGTAGGGGGTGCTCACCCTGTGGTCTGTGAGGGTCCTAATGCCCCAGTAAAGTGACGGGGACACTATACTGTAAAAAAGGCGCCGTCCTTCGGATGAGATGTAAAACTGAGGTCCTGACTCTCTGGGGTCATTAAAAATCCCAGGGTGTTTCTTGAAAAGACTAGGGATGTTACCCCAGTATCCTGGCCACATTTCCCATTGGCCCTGACCAGTCATGGCCTCCTAATATTCCCATCTGTGAACTGGCTTCATCACTCTGCTCTCCTCCCCACTGAGAGCTGGTGTGTGTGAGAGGACTGGAGCATCATCCAGGTGGGGCTGCACACTGGTGGGGGTGGAGGGGATCCCCAATACCTGTAAAGCACTTTGAGTGGAGTGTCCAGAAAAGCGCTATAGAAGTGTAAGCAATTATTATTAAAACACAAGACAACAGAGTACTTATTTCAGATTTTATTTACATAAATATTGCACGGGGGGGGGCGCGGAGGAACAGGCGAGGCGCTCCCCCCCCCGAGTGGGGCTCACACGCGCGCGCGGTGTCGGACTCGCGGGTGGTTATTTGCTCTCTGGCGCCTTCGCCCCGGCCTCCAGCTGGGCGCTGCCCCTGGGCTCCCGGTAGGCCGGGAACGCCTCCCACGGGCTGTTCAGGTCGAACTTCCGGAACTCCTGCGCCAGCTCCACCGGCTCGGCGACGACCCGCTTCACCTCGTCATCGTAACGCACCTGGCGGAGGGAGGGGGGGGGCACAGTGAGGGGCAGGGCCAGATTGTGGTGCTCGTAGTGTGCCCTAGACCCTTCACTCCAAAATGTGCACAGAGAGGGGTCAACGCCAACTGAATGCCGTCGATGGACAGGATGCACTTTAAACTAGTCTAATGCTGAACCCCGTGATTGATGGAGCGAGTCCAGTGACCATCCCTTCGATGCTTCTAGTTTCTAGAACAGCCGCTAGAGAGCGTAGGATTATTGATTTGGTGCTTCTAAAGTTGACTGCAAGCATGTTGTTTCAGTTCGTTGTTCGTTAGTCACTAGTGTTTCCCTCCTTCGTAGGCCCTAACAATGTTGTAGGCCCTAGGCCCTGTGCCTGCAGTGCCTGATGGGAAATCCAGCACTGGTGAGGGGTGAGCGACTGCCTTCCTTCATGCCAGCACCCGGCCACCTTCCCAAACATTCCAGGTCTTCGACAAACAGTGACTGAAGAAATTCAGACACCCGGTGTCACAGGAACTGACTCATCGGAAGAACCGGATAATTAAAACAATGAGGCGACTAAGAGATGCGAGACAACACAAGCTAGAGGATAAGTACTAATTTTTCTCAGACAGAGCCCCACACTTTCCCTTATGCGCTGGTGAATCATGATAACACAGAGAGAGAGAGGGCTGTTTAACACACAAGCATCTGAAAAAGTAACAAGTCCGAGTTTCTGTTCTACAGCAGTCTTCCCAACAGCAGGCTGACAGGCTGTGACCGGCTGACACTTCCTACCTCCACGTATCCCGAGAGAGGAAAGTCTTTCCGGAATGGATGGCCCTCGAAGCCGTAGTCTGTGAGGATCCTCCTCAGATCTGGGTGATTGGCAAAGAAAACCCCAAACATGTCCCATATCTGAGGGCACAGCAGATATGACACTATAAATACAGGAAACGGGTTAAAATGATGACATCAAACCGGCCGACCCACCCCGCTGTTGGGCCCGTTTCCATATCGTGTTCACGCCTGCAAGGGTTCAGCCGTTGTGCCCGACACAGCCGTGACTACGCAGCGCCCCCCCCACAAAAAGTATTTCGATTAATTACAACTGAGGTACACGCCTTTTTTTAAAAAAGAGCTCAAACTCAGAAGTTTTTCCCATCAGAAATCAGATCCAAATACCAAAACTAAACCTCCGCCTGCTGTTCTATGCATTGACACATGATGTCAATAAAGTTATTTTGTAGGGACCTACAGATTATATAACGGGTTGTGAGAATATATACGGCATACAAATGCAGTGCATATGCGTGTGACTGGACCTATTAGCTCTGCTGCCTTGCAGCTCTTGGGTCCCGGGTTCGATTCTGGAACGGGGTGCTTCTGTGTGGAGTCTGCATGGTCCCCAGTGTTTGTGTGGGTTTTCACTGGGTGGTCAGGTTTCCACCCGCGTGTTATGTGTTCTTCCAAGAAAGGACGCTAACAACCAAATGCATTTCCCCTTTCTATATCTTTCCTGCCTTGATCAGTTGGCATTTAGGCACTGCCTCGGTGTGCATGCGCCCTGTGGGTGGCTGGCACCAGGGTGCAGTCATACCTTCTGTCCTGAGTTTACAGGAGAGGCTTTCTGTTCTTTCCAACCTTTTCCAGGGATATGTGGCTTTCCGACAGCTGACAACAGATGAATAAACACGGAGTCTGCTGAAATGAAACCCCCGACTCTGACGCCAGGCGCCCAGCTCGCCTGGTCTCTTACCTCTCTCTCATACCAGTTGGCCGCCTGATGGACTGGCACTGCAGAGTCCACTGTGGTCAGCTCGTCAGTGTAAGTCTTCACGCGAATCCGGGAGTTATAGCGCAAGGACAGGAGGTTGTACACTATCTGGTGTTTTATGAAAAGAGAAAGAAAACAATTAAAAAAAACAACACATTATGCTGCTAAACATCAGCTGCCCCGTCACAAAAAAAAGATTAAGACCTGTGCTAAATTTCAAATGCCTCTCATTACATCATAGAAAATGCCTTCAAGGAGTGGATTTGACCTCTTCAAATAGCTGCAGAATGTTTTTCTTAAACAAATGGGCCTTCTGTAATGAAGCATAAGGCATTTGTGATGTGGTTCCAGCCAGTTAATGTAATCTACAGCATGCCATTGTCAAATATGGATAAGCCATTGACTTTGTGTAGTCAGAAGTAGGGTGATGAGCAGATGCTGGCTGTCGCCTTACAAACATTGAGATATAGGTGAGGATTCAGAGCTCTTCACCAGGTTAAAGCAACACTGCCTATGGACAAGATGGCGGCAGCTATCAATTCCCAGGGTACTGGGTGGGAATTGAACCTGCCCTGCTGCACTGGTGCTGGCGACTCATGGGGACAAAGCGGGCCCACGGGGCATGTGGTACCTCGAAGCGGTTCTGGCGGCTGGGGATGTCCACCGCGGTCAGGTCGGCCAAGCTCTTGAACTGGGCGTTGGTGTGGTCGCGCAGGAACGTCAGCACAGGGATCACGCCGTCCGGGTGGATCATCACCTCCAGCTCGTTGAAACATGTCACCTGACACCACGCAGTCAGACAAAAACCAAATAAAAAAGGTGAGGTGGGAGTGTGACCACGAGCCACCGGGCTGGAGGCTTTTCCCCCTTCTTCAGATCAGCTCGCCGTTTCCTGTCGCGGCTGGGGAACCGCCAAACCCGGCTCCACCCAGCGGATTCCTGCAGCCCCCATGTTGCTGCACGAGAGGAAGGAAGACCTGTGCGCGCGCACACACACTGCCGACACTCCCTACTGTCATAAACATTTGCAGCTGGACATGCTGCCAGCTCACCGGCCTCAAGGAGACACAGTTATGGGCTGTACCACGGCAACTGAAGACAGCTCATCTCCTCTGGCACTTGGCAAAAGGAACGCTACTTGGGTTGGTCATGGAGATTTAAAGCAGGGTTCTCCAATCCTAGTCCTGGAGAGCTCCAATCCTATTAGTCCAGGGGTCTCCAACCCTGTCCCGGAGAACCCCAAACCTATTAATACAGGGGTCTCCAACCCTAGTCCTGGAGAGCCCCAATCCTGTTAGTACAACCCTGGTTGTGCTAAATCAAATATGATGAGTTTCATAAGAAACAGCACATTCTGGTAGATGCCACTGATACAAACCTACGAAAAACAAAAACTCAAAACCAAGCCTTGAAAATAAAATTTATGCCAAGAACTTTTTTATGCAAAGAATAAGAAAGATTAAGAAGCAAAAACAATCTGCTCACAAAAATAACTCAGCAGATTTGGAAGAGACCAAATCCGTTGAAGGAATGGGCTAATTTAACCACACAAATGACATACCTGCACCTGCTGCACATACTTAGGAAGGATTTCTGCAACATATTCACCAAATGCTGACAGCTGCTTGTGAGTGACTTCATCCTTGGGTCTGACAGTAGCTGAGTGCCAAAAGGGTATAAAAGAGTTATAAGATAAAGGGGATTGGGAAAGGCTTGACATTAAACATTAAAAAAAGGATGGAGTCAGTAATATCCAGATCCTGTTCAAACATATTCCATCCTGAATCACACTGTAAAAATAATCACAATGCATCATGAATGTTGTTTAGTGGCATGTAGCTTTCTGCGCTGGAACATTTAATATTATTTGTTTTTGTCTTTTTCCTCTCGTAAAGAGGTCTTCGGACATTATCAGCACAGCACTTTATTATAACCCAGGCTTTCCAAAATCGATGTCCTGTAAACGAACACTCACGCCTAGTCTCGGTAGCTGTGCCCTCTGACCTCGCCGGCACCACAGCTGCACTCCGGGTGGCAACTAAAGAATGTGAAAACGAGAAAAAAAAGTCACGCAGTATCCAATAATAAAAAACCCTAGACAACGTGTACAGTGTTTTCATTGTTAGTGCTGAAAAAACGAGTCCATTGTACTGCTATCACCACATCTGCTTACTACAATAAACCATTAAACAGTATATATCATAAGGTAATTTCCGTGCGATTATTTTTGCACTATGCATTATTTGGTGAAAGCAGAATATAACTGACTCTTCGGCTCTTAATTCGCAAGAATTGCACATCACAACGCTTTGAAAAGTCATCTTTCAACAACAGAGCGCTTCGTAATTATCACACCAGAGAAAGGTCATGCATAAAAAACACCAAATTGCATTTCATCTCACGGAAAAAAAGAATCAGACCTACACTAAGGCAAAGCACGGACACAAGTATTTTATAAATATATATATAGTCTAATTATTAAATATCTCAAGTGTAAAGACTTACAATTAAAGCTCCTACTGAATCCTCCGCGGACAAACCGGACCAGGGAGGCCGCCATGTCTACCCGGAAGTTGGTATCCCCAAGGCTGTCCGCGAGAAGGAAGTGACGTTCAAAATCACGCCGAACTATAGTACCGGCCATGTTGGCTCAATAGTTTCCTATGGTTTTATTTAAGCTGAGCCAATAATTCTTGAAAACGAGTAACAGCACAAACAACCAATAAAACAAATGGAATATTTATTAAATATGTATATAACATTTTTTCCTGTATACAGTTTGAAAAGAAAGCAGTAAACAAATACATTTTACTTTTAATTTGCTTGAATACATTGTGATCTTGTGCATTTCCTGGTTATTTGCGTTATTCTGTAACTGTATTACAAAGACGCTGCAAAGAAAATTCAAAATGATCTAAGCCAACAACTCACCATGGGCCAAACACCTGGCACATGACATTTAAAGCAGACAAATGATAGCAGATACGTAAAACGTACAAACTATCTGCCAAATAATCTACTGGACAGGTTAGATAGACTAAATGGTCTCCATTATCTTTAACTTATCTTTCGTTCTTAAGATGAGAAACACTGAAGAGAACAATGAAAACGCCTTACACGTTTATGTTGATACATAATTTCTATCTCCCAGAAGTTAAGGAAACAGAAATATGTAGGCTATATAGTTAAAAATTTAGAGTTTAAACAAGAGATGTTAGAATTGTACAATGTGCTAATATATCTCATTTAGAACACTATATACACATTACAAAAAATACACTGTTGCTCTGGTAGGAGAAAAGAAACACAACGTTTCGGCTGTGGAGCCTTCTATGGGTGTGTTTCATTTACAACAGTCGATATCCCGGCTTCCTTCAAGAAAGTATCCCGCTAACTAAACGGCATCTAGTTTCATTGTGGCTTTGGGTTATTGCAAGTGATTTTTCGCTGCCATTCTAAGGACCTTCAACTCCCCCCCAAATTATCTTTACTCTATTGCATTGCGGTAGAGAAAACAAACTGCGTTCGGTCTCTTAGCATTTGACGTCTGCCAAGTGGAATCTGCTGAATTGTGAAGCCGTGTGATCCGTTTCCAGCCGGACTCCTTGGAGTGTTGCACACAGCCGGAAAGGGGTCCTCACGGTTTTCCCTTCCGTGGTGTTGCTGGTGCTTGATGTGTTTGTGGGCAGTCCCTCTTTTCGAGTTCCAAAACAATTACAGACAACAAAAAATTCAGGCATTGGTGTCATAAATAGCTGCACAGTAATTAAGATTAAGAAAACTTCAGGGTTGGAGGTTTGGGAAAGTACAGGTAAATCTTGCAGATTTTGGTTGAACTTCAGAATAAATGCTCGCAGATGATGTGTGTATGTGATAAACCCTGTTGCAGCATCAAATTGACAAATTGACACATCTCACAAGCTGTTCAATAAAGAAAAAGGACGTTAATAATTAATGACGCTTGTATCTCGCATAATAAGATTCTCATTATTAACGTCTCACCCGCTAAAATCGTGGTGCCCGTGTTGAAGAAAATCGCTCTAGTCAAAAGCAAAGATTAAAAGATGAATTTCTGATCATGTTTAGCTACGTTTCAATATACCTTTGCACTGTTCATCTGCTATTTCAATGCGATCTGTTGCAATAATGAAAGCGATTGAAGCTAAACTGAAAATGGCATACATGTATGTGTATTTTTTAACAAAGTCTCGTCGTTAAGAAAAGCGTTTCCCAACGAACGCAGTGTTCCTGAGGCCTAATTTGTTGTTGCGTATGTCGTTATGCACCTTTACGAGAGCGCTGAGTTTCTCGAGTTTTTGTGTGTTTTGCTCACGAGCTACCGGGCCCAAGAAGCCGGTTTTGAGACCTACTTTAATGTTATTTACTGAAAATTGACGGTTATGTTATGCTCTCTATGGCCAAGTCCCGGAGAGCAAAGCAGTGCAGCTTGTTTCTTGTAGAAAAATGCTTTAATGGAGGGACTAACCAATTAATATGCAAATCTAGTCATTGAAAACTTGGAATGCACTGTAAACCAGATATCTAAGTAAAACAGGATATTGCATTAGTTGTTTTAACGTTGACATTGTAGAATGGCATTGTTCTACACAGTGCAGTGTTTTGGATTCATGGAAAAAATAACCAAATAGCATTGTATTCATTTTACAAATTGTTTATTTCACGAAGTTACTCGTTACCAATAGTGGGCCGTACGATCTCCTTAACTGTGACATGGTGGTTAGCATAGTTTCCTGGGCTCGACTCTGCCTTGGACAGCCTGTGAGTGTGGAATTTGCATGTTGTCCCCATATTTGTGTGTGTGTTTTTTTAACAGGTTTCCGGTTTCCCCCCTCACCACCGCCTGAAGATGTGTACATCGAGTTTGACAGGATTGGCTACACGAAAGTGTGCCTTTCCAGACAGTCTCTGGGGCCTGTGCTCCGTGCAGCCCGTACAGATATCCTCCTCTTTTTTTCCGTGACAATCCTGATGTCATTCATTTACTCAACTGAACCACTGGCTAGTAAATTATGTTACAGTAAGAACAGGGAACTTGGGATATTACAAAATCTTTAAATATTTAATCTGGAAAGTGACATAGTTGCTAAAATATTTAGGAATGTCTAAGGATTTAATACCGGGTTAAATAGTTAGAAATGCCTGGTTTCACGTTCTTACTGCGACGTGCATGTTCTGATAAAAGGTAGCGGCGACGGGGGGCGATGCCCTGACTAATATTAGGGACACACAGGTTGCTGCAATGCCATAAGACTCTAAAACTGTTTATTGTGCGTCAGGTGGTCCAGTCCGTGGTCTGTTGCTTTGTTGGCCGATGACATGGAGTCCTGTGAGGATACAGGGGTGCTGAATGTCGGAGGCCCGCTGGGAGAAGAGAATTATTTCCTGGGCTACACCTTCACGGATCGCTCGCACTCCAGCCGCGTGGTGAAAAGCATCATGGACCTGTGCCTGGAGGACGGGCTCTTCGCGGATGTCACCGTCGTGGTGGACGGCAAGGAGTTCCAGCTGCACCGCCTGGTCCTGTCGGCCCAGAGCTGCTTCTTCAGGTCCATGTTCACCTCCAACCTGAAGGAGGCGCACAACCGCAGCATCGAGCTGAAGGACGTCAGCGCCCCCGTCTTCCAGCTGCTGGTGGACTACATCTACCACGGCACCATCAAGCTGAGGGTGGAGGACCTGCAGGACACGTACGAGATGGCGGACATGTACCAGCTGACCGCGCTGTTTGAGGAGTGCTCGCGGTTCCTGTCCCGCACGGTGGACGTCAAGAACTGCCTGCAGGTGAGGAGAAGGACATCTCTGGGGTCTTTAAGCCAGTGGCGGCCAAGAGTCGGGCCTGGGGGGGGGGAGTTAGAATGAGTTTTCTCGCAGTCAGGAACTCTGTGATTGCCAAAGACGGGGGTGGAAGGAAATAGCACCGTCAGGTGCTAAAATAATTCAAGCGAGAAGGTGAACTCAGAGCCCAGATGAGATGGAAACCAGAAACCCTTGTTGCCCTTGAAGTTCAAGAGGCTAGTCTGGAATCTTTCACCAACGCTCTTCTGCCCATCGTGAAGGCCAGGGAGCTAGGAAGAGCTAGAAAGCCTGTTGCACTGTGGATCTCTTTGGCCCTCACTGGTAGAAACTCATGGTAAAAACCATAAGCATTCCTGTCCCAGTCTGCTGCAGGTCCTTATTCCAGCAAATCGTTAACTGGTTAATTAATCCATCTGGAGCAGCTGGGTGAATTTGTTTATTAATTGTCAGTTAAGTGAATAAAGGACTGGGCTCAGACTCCTGCGGTACCATGTCAAGACTATCTGGAGGGCTGAAGGGTCTCGTAGTTTTGATCAGCCTGAGCTCTTAATGACTTGTTTGCACCAATTAACTAAACTGGTCTTAATCCCCATTGTTTCCAGGTCTTCTACTATTGTGGATTTTAAACTGTAATACTGTAGTATTGTAGTGTTCAGGACTAGGCTCGAGTAGCACTGATTGAGCTGTCATATAGACATGGTCTAACGGATGACACCTGCTGGCCCGACGGGCTTATGGACAACCCAAAACAAACCGGCTAGCTTTACAGTGCCTCTCCACCTCTGGGGTATTTTACTCCTGGTCTGAGTCCCCCCTCAGAAAGATAATTCTTCAACTTAATGTCTCATCACTCCTTTCTCTTTTTCTCATTTGCAGAAAAATATATTACATTAATTGTGTTTCGCCCCATGGCAAAAGAAGTCCATAAGCTTAATAAAAGGTTTATCTCTTGAAGAATATGGATAATACCTGACAGGAATTTGACATGAGAGGCCAGGTCTAAAGAAGAAGCGTTCTCCTGTAAAGAACTTAGGAAAACGCTCAGCCTCTTGTGCCTTTGTGATTTTACGCTCGTATGTGTCATCTGTCTCCCGGCTGCAGGTGATGTGGCTGGCCGACCAGCACAGTGACCAAGAGCTGTACACCGCTGCCAAGCACTGCGCCAAGATCCACCTGGTGCAGCTCCACCAGACAGAGGAGTTCCTCAGCCTGCCCCTTCGCCTTCTCATGGACATAATTAAAGGTCGGTTTCCAGCGCCTCTGCTAGGGGGACTCCTGTGACTGTTCTTGTGTGTCAGCTGGCTGCAGTGTCCCAGGACGGAATGAGCACTGCAAGAAAACAACGTGAGCTGACCCATTTTACGGATGTGTCGCTACTAGCTTTTGGAGCTGTGGATGTTATGCATTCACATCTGAAAGCATCTCAGCAGTGTCACCAGCATGTGGTCTAGCAGTCACACCCGACTGCTGCAAAGGATCGGGTCAGTCAGATGTTTTTGTGTTTGGTGCCAGAAATAGAACCGCGAATTACTGGCAAGCAGATGCACTGGAAAAGTGCATGACGTACGGATGTCGGTTGCTAAATTAGAAAAGTTACTAACACCCTCGACTCTATGCGATTTTTGTGATGCGTGAGGTAGACAAAATTCACTGGCAAAGACGTGAGTTTTTCTTCTTTTTCTCTTCCTCCTTCTAGATGGAGTTCCAAGCTCCCAGAATCCAACAGCTGCAATCGATTCGTGGATAAACCACAACAAGGAAGAGAGGCAGGAGCACTCGGATGTTCTCCAGGACAGTCTTAAGGTACAGTGGACAATTTGTTTTGATCTGAAAAGAGGGCCACTTCAGGATCTGAAGTGAGAAGCGTGCGTTCGGCGTCTCGAGCGCAGGTTTCGACAGAGGCCGAGAGAGCAAGCCGTTGACGTGCTCCCCGGTCTGGCGGTTGGTGGGGGAGCACCGCGTGACTTCTGTTTCCTTGTCGCTGCGTTGCAGGAGATCGGCGAGAACGTGCACATCTACCTGATTGGGAAGGAGGACACCCGCACCCACTCCCTGGCCGTGTCCCTGCACTGCGACGAGGATGACGCCATCAGCGTCAGCGGGCAGAACAGCCTGTGCCACCAGATCACGGCGGCCTGCAAGCACGGCGGCGACCTCTACGTGGTGGGCGGGTCCATCCCCCGGCGCATGTGGAAGTGCAACATGCACACCATGGACTGGGAGCGCTGCGCCCCGCTGCCCCGCGACCGGCTGCAGCACACGCTGGTGTCCGTGCCGGGCGAGGACGCCATCTACTCCCTGGGCGGGAAGACGCTGCAGGACACCCTGTCCAACGCGGTCATCTACTACACCGTGCGGGACAACATGTGGACCGAGACCAACCCGCTGGACACCGCCGTGTCCGGGGCGGCCGGGGTCAACCTGGGCGGCACCATCTACCTGCTGGGCGGCGAGGAGAATGACATGGACTTCTTCACCAAGCCCTCGCGGCTCATCCAGTGCTTCGACACGGCCGCCCAGAAGTGCCACACCAAGCCCTACCTGCTGCCCTTCGCCGGCTGCATGCACGCCACGGCCCACAAGGACCTGATCTTCGTCGTGGCCGAGGGCGACTCCCTGGTGTGCTACAACCCCCTGCTGGACAGCTTCACGCGCCTGCGCTTCCCGGAGGTGTGGAGCTGCGTGCCCTCGCTCTGGAAGGTGGCCAGCTGCAATGGCTGCATCTACGTCTTCCGGGACAAGTGCAAGAAGGGCGACGCCAACACGCTCAAGTTCAACCCCGCCACCTCGGTGGTGTCCGTCATCAAGGGCATCAAGATCCTCCTGACGAACTGGCAGTTCGTTCTGGCCTGATCACCCCCCCCGTTCCTCCACCCCGTCCCCCGGCCCTCTCCGCTCCTCCCGGGAGAGGGCGCTGCGAGCCCTTCACTCTGCGAGCTCTCCGTCCCGCTGCCAAGGGAGAAGAAACCCCGTCCGGCTGACCGGGATAACCAGAGAGCTCGGATGTTTGGAGGAGCGCGGATCCGCCCCGGAGAGTCCCAGCTTTGTGATTCCGACGCCACGCGCAGCAGAGCGATTCCCACTCCGAGCTGCGGATGCTGAAACCCCACACTAAGAGCCTCGGCAGCTCTCGAAGACGAAAAATACGATTTCCCGCCGGCAGACGCTGACCGTCTTGCTCCTGTGGTCTGTGACCTGTCCGTTACCCATGAATTGTCTCGGGTGTTTTTTTTCTGTTTGATAATTCTTCTGTACGATAGCTTGGTTTGATATGTTTTGCCTTTGCCTGCATTTTCAAAGGTGTCTTTCGGCGTGTGGAATACTCTGATGCCACCTTAACGCCGCCATCACCTTGCACTGAACCGATAGTCGAGTATTTCACAGCTTCATTCCATGCAGACATGGAGTGACAGCCCTTCTTCATTCTCTCCCATTAATAATTCATGCGCAGCGCCAACTGCTGTTCCCTTCAAGGTGAAACAAACAGCTCATCAAAGGCAGAGAGCCTTTTGAAGCGATTCCTGGTGAAAGACCGGTGAAAGTGGATTGTGTTTTTGGACAAACTAATTTTATTGTTTGACCATCGTGCCACTGTAGAGAGTGAAAAGGTGTGGCTGGTGGGGTTGATACTCTTGTTGTGTTAATAGCATTTTTTGCTTTCCTGAATAATGAAGGCAAACCGATTCCACGTGCCATTTCATGCGCCAGTCCAAAAAACAAGAAATCAAGGCTAAAGCTCCAGGCCTCGCAGCCTGCCTCTGTCAAAGGATGGGAGATCCTCCATGCGGCAGGGTCAAGCAGAACCATGGCGAGGAGCTGGCTGGCGACCATCGCTGCAGATAGGAGGACTGTTTCTGCCGAGATTGTCTCATTTTCTGCTTCGCCTCTCTCGCGCTCACTTGGCAGTGGCAGGAGGAGCCTGTGGAAAGGAGGAGCGCTCCGGACACACAGAAGGCAATGTTCTTTCAGTTTAATAGCTTCTGTGAAGCTAGATGCCACCATCCACCCACGCAGACCGAGGAGACTTTTGTGTTTTTCCAAGAACGGCAGGATCTGGTGTTGCGCACGATACACAGAGCTGATTCTGAAGTACAGCTTGCCCCACTTTTCTACCATCGCTGGATCAAGCAGCTGTAGAGCTCGGTTGTAAAGAAACCAAGCCCGATCGACCAACAGAACCGAGGTTTTCTGTGCAGATGTATATGAGGAAGATATTTCCCTGTATGTAAATGTTTTTCTAAAATAGCTTTGCAACAAGTATCTATAAAAAAAAAACGCCGTATGTGACTTACTATTAAGTTTAACACTACTCGTGGTTTGAAATATCAGTTAGTTTTCCTGCTCTTCTTTACAACTTGAACCACACTTGAATATCCGATGTAGTAAAGGGTTCCTTTAATGCAGACTTTAGGAGATTCAGATGTTAAGGATATGTGAAGCAATGTACTTTTCAGAGGAGAAGCATAGACGCATTTAACAAACACTGAAACAACTTGTAAAAATAAGTTTTATTAGATTTATAAGAGATGTATAATATACAGGTTAAAAAACAAGGTTACAGCTGTTCATGACTCAGTGTTATTTTGAGAATGTGTTAACAAGCATGTTAAATACATTTAAGCTTTTTACAGCTTTTTGGTTATATTGCTTGTTCATGTTTAATTTGAAACGTTGATAGTCAGATAGGGCTGAAACAAGCTGAATAGTAGTAAGTGAGGGAGTGGAAGTGAGCTGTTGTTTTCACATAGGTGAAAGCTGACCACTGTTTCATGAAGCAGTTATTCAATGAAGGAGCCGCTGGAATTGGCATCAGGAAAGGCTGTTTTGCAGTTGTGAAAGTCCCATAAACAGACCATGACAGAAGTGTCAGAGAAATAGCCCCTAAGGTGAGAAGGCATATGCTTGGAAAACTAGAATCACTTGCTTAGCCATGGGAAATAACAATCTGTGTGACATTATCCCCCAGGAACGGAGAATAGAGAACCGTGTCTGGTCCTACAGGATTACTGCACATATTTCGCAACTTTATTCCTGCTTAAATTAAGATTCAGTCCTGTTACAGGTTCTCTTTTCCAACACTGTTCTCAACTGCTTCATGCATGTTCAGCTCAATCCATTGACTGTGGCAGTCGGATGTCAGCAGTCGGTAGGCAATGTGACAGTTCTGTCATCTGGCAGAGGCCTAGCCGACAAACTCCCATGAATAAAATGTCCTAATGTTAAGATCAGATCTGCATGTGTTGATTCCAGGAAACTGCATTTCCGAGCCTGTATGCTGCGGTCTGCCTTCAGGCATTAGCAGGAAAAGTCACATATGAGAAAAGTAAAAATTGAATAAAGGAAATATTGTGTACACAGGTATTAGTTTTGTGGAGTCACCCAAGTGTCATGTTGCGCATGAGACAGGGGCCAAGCTCTGGGGGTTGTGTGGCATGCAAGGTCAGTTGTAAAGTCTGACAGAGAAAAAAACAACGTCCGAGATCACCTGCGCAAGAGCTCCTTGTTTCACCAGGATAAGGCGACCGTGCACGTTCAAGCCAACGCGGACTCAACACTGACATAAGTTGTTTATAATTATTAGTAATGAGGTGCATGGGGCTGGGAAAGTGTAGACAAGGGTGTGACACAAAACCTTTATATTCAAGTCTGCCCTGGAACAGATGCCGAGAGACGCTGCTTTGAAAAGCTGGTTAGCGCCGTGCATCTCGGCAACACTGTCGAGCCCCATACAGGCAAGAGATGTTATGAATCCAAAGCCCTTCCACCAAAGTGGTACTTGACTTGGAAGTGGCACAGCCTCCTGGTAATTAGCCTTCGCAGCATTTCTGTTTAAAAAGCACTTTCATTGATGACACACTCACTTTTCTAGGCACAGCCGCCTTAAGCTGCGTCAAGTGGTGTTGCTGCTTCTTCGAGAGCAGGTCTCTTGATTTGTGTCCACATCAGATAAGCAGTCCTTTCACTGAAGGGGCCACACTTTTTCCCTACACCCAACACACAACCACGCTACAAGCAGCTCGTTTCACCCTCAAGACGATTCTAAAATGCAGCATATCGAAAAGACTGAGAAACTCGGCAGGGGCCAGCAGTCAAAACCGTTCACCCATGGTGAAAAGTAAGCTATTTATTTACATTCACAAATACAAGAGAACAATTGAGCCAGACACACAAATTAGGTTTTTATGTTTCATATCTTAACACTGTGCCTTAAAATGAGGTGCATGGTAACTAGATGCATTCAAAAGAAGTAAAGAAATAATATATACAGTAGAATCATTAAGGAACATCTTTCGTTAGGCATTTTATTTCTATTTTAATCTATTTTATTCAGATTGAATCTTCACTTAACCTTAAGAGAGCCCTTGGGTCATCACGGTTTGGGATTCACAGGAAAAAGAAAACATTGAGTGTCTGACTGAAGTTTTATAATAATTCCAACCTGCTGGAATGCACCAGGTTTCCAAAACATCATAATCGTGTTTTGGAGATAGTCATAAATCCCCTAGAATAACACTGGAGAGGACATGTGTCACTTGTTCCAATACAGAATGTTTTTCAAAGTACAGTACACTTCTGCTTTGTTTTGAGAAATCAAACAAGGAACTGAAAACACCAGTTACTGTCACTGGTAGATTTTATAATAAAGGGAACAGATCTGCAGATTCTTGCCAACAGGAGGTTTCAGTTGATAAATTAAGTAAAATTATAATAACGTTTATTTTTGAAGAAAGTTGGCCTGGACATCACTGGCAATCCTAAAACTCTTCAACAGAGACAGGTCTCTATACCTTCCAACAGACAGCAAGACAGCAATATTTTCGCTGCAAATTAAACAAAATTGCAGCTTGTGATGATGGGTTTTTAAAGAAACATTTGGAACAACACATTTCATTGGTTTCAGTGCAGTTCAAATGGTTTTATGCATTTACATACTGTGCAATACGTTCTTCTCACATTAAGCTTTAATTTCGAATGCTCTCCTATGGAATTCACATATCCAAAACACTGCAAAGTTTCCTCGTAAAATGTAGGCTTGAGTGGTGGCACAGTTGTGCAGTGTTTAGCTCTGCTGCCTGGCAGCACTGGGGTCCCGGGTTCAATTCCAGACCTGGGGTGCTGTATGTTTGGAGCTTGTATGTTCTCCCTGCGTTTTGATGGGTTTCCAATGGGTGCTCTGGTTTCCTCTCCCATTCTTAAGAGATAATGGTAGGCTAAGTGGCTTCTGGGTAAAGTGGTCCTGCTGCAAGTCTGTCTGTGTCTGGGTGTACCCTGCAGTGGACTGGTGTCACCCTCCGAGGGGTATCCTGCCTCGTGCCCAGTGCTTCCCAGGATGGGCTCCTGCCCGCCGTGACCCTGCATTGGATACGCGGTCATCTAAATCGATGCGATTCAGGCTGGATCATCGACTGCTCCCTCTCCCGTCAGCTGGAATCCTGTGCGCAAACCTGCCGATGGTACTGGTGCAGCACCTCCATCTGCGCGGCGCGGACAAGGATGTGAGGGCGTACCGAGGCCAGGGCCCTGCACGCCTCCTCGGGGCTCCAGCAGTGCAGCTGGACACAGAGAGAGACAGCAGAGCTCAGTCAGACACAAAGAGAAGACATCAGAGCCCCATCAGACACAAAGAGAAGACAGCCGAGCCCCGTCAGACACAAGAGAGACAGCAGAGCTCAGTCAGACACAAGAGAGACAGCAGAGCTCAGTCAGACACAAAGAGAAGACAGCTGAGCCCCGTCAGACACAAGAGAAGACAGCTGAGCCCCGTCAGACACAAAGAGAAGACAGCAGAGCCCCATCAGACACAAAGAGAAGACAGCAGAGCCCCATCAGACACAAGAGAGACAGCAGAGCTCAGTCAGACACAATGAGAAGACATCAGAGCCCCGTCAGACACAAAGAGAAGACAGCCGAGCCCCGTCAGACACAAGAGAGACAGCAGAGCTCAGTCAGACACAAAGAGAAGACATCAGAGCCCCATCAGACACAAAGAGAAGACATCAGAGCCCCGTCAGACACAAAGAGAAGACAGCCGAGCCCCGTCAGACACAAAGAGAAGACAGCCGAGCCCCGTCAGACACAAAGAGAAGACAGCAGAGCCCCGTCAGACACAAACAGAAGACAGCAGAGCCCCGTCAGACACAAACAGAAGACAGCAGAGCCCCGTCAGACACAAACAGAAGGCAGCAGAGCCCCGTCAGACACAAACAGAAGGCAGCAGAGCCCCGTCAGACACAAGAGAGACAGCAGAGCTCAGTCAGACACAAAGAGAAGACATCAGAGCCCCATCAGACACAAAGAGAAGACATCAGAGCCCCGTCAGACACAAAGAGAAGACAGCCGAGCCCCGTCAGACACAAAGAGAAGACAGCCGAGCCCCGTCAGACACAAACAGAAGACAGCAGAGCCCCGTCAGACACAAACAGAAGACAGCAGAGCCCCGTCAGACACAAACAGAAGGCAGCAGAGCCCCGTCAGACACAAACAGAAGGCAGCAGAGCCCCGTCAGACATCTCTCCAGCTACAGGAGCAGTCCTGGGAGAACACTAACATGCACCGATCGGCACCAGCCAGGACACATCAGATTCCACTCTGCGTGGCCAGGATCCTTCTGCTGTAGCAGTTGATGGCTTACAGATAAAGAGGAATCAGCTTCAGTGTTTAAAGATATTTTTTCCCCCACTCTTGTGAAAAATGTGTGGCGAGTCATTAATTATAGACAGAAGTTTTTTGCGTTCAACATAAAGACTTCAGTTACACCTCAGAGAAAACCTACCCCAAAAAAGAAAGCAACAATACAACATGTAATATATCTTTCAGTTTATATTTTACCCTTTGTTCTTAGACAGATAATGGTACGTACACAAGATACTGCTCTACTGTGCTTGAAGATGGAATATCCCTCATATACAATAAGGTGGTTAATTCAATATCAGGATATTGCATGTAATTAGCATTTTAATCCCAATGCACTTTAAATGCTGAAGGGGACCCAGTTCATCCACCCTTGACGTGCAGCTGGACCTGCTGTCCCATTGCGCTGCAGGTCAGGTGGAGTATTGAGAAACATCCTGTAGGACTGAGCAAGCCCAAAGTGGAACTGAACGACTGCCCTGGGGTTAGCAATCCCACTATTAACACCAGTGACATAGGCCCTTTAATAACCCAGCGGCCAGGACCCATGGTTTAATGTTTCATCCCGAGGGATTCCAAGTCAATCCACAGGAATAACGATCATATGACTTTATCTCTCTCTCTATCTCTCTCTTTAAGGTGGGAATCGACGTCTGGGTCCTTTTCTAACGATGGCTCACTTGCCTCGCGCGCCTCCCTCGACCTACCCGGATCAGATACGCGGCCACCATGGTAGCGCTGCGCGACCTCCCGGCCTTGCAGTGCACGTAGACGCTGGCCCCCCGCTCGCGGTGCCGCAGCGCGAACTCCACCCCCCTGCGCAGGTCCTCCAGGCTGGGCACCCCGGTCAGGTCCACCGTGCTGAGCCGCAGCTGCTCCACTCCTGCCGCCCTCCAGTCCTGCGGCGGAACAGACAGGCGGGGCGCCCCCCCGGCATTGGCGTGAGCATCATCCATCAGCACTCTCACCCAGCTACTGTGGTTAATGCGTTCAGTTCAATTCAAGCTGTACTGTCCCCTGGCAGGAGCCCGACGCTACATCCACCCATCCGTCTTCCGACTGCTTTATCCAGTACTGGGTCGCAGGGAAGCCGGAGTCTGTCCCGGCAAGCAACAGGCACAAGGCAGGATACACCCTGGGCGGGACGTCAGTCCATCGCAGAGCAGACCCACACACGGACACCAAAACAGACGCACGCACACCTGGGCCAGTTTCCCCAGAAGCCAGCATGTCTCTGAAACAATGGGAGGACGCACAAGCTCCACGCAGAGGGAACCCCAGCGCTCTGAGGCAGCGATGCTAAAGACAGCGCCACCGTGCCCACCTCAAACACAACAATACAACAGGAACAGACAGTCTTTGCTGGTTCCACCGTACCACGGCCCTTCAGGAGATAAAGAGGGTTTCGTTGTTTCGGAGTGAGAAGGCAGAGGGGCTGAAAGATGTCACGAGTCTTGTGCCACTACTACTACACCTGGGGACACAAAGACATTCTATAGAACCCTCTGCTTGTAGAGGGGAATTCTGTCTACCTTCACGTAGCTGAGTTTCTTAAACAAAACTGCTGGTGTATGTAGCACCTAATCATAGCTTTGCCATGCATTATCATGGCTTCTCTACTGCATCCCACAGTCCGTATCAAGCCTTGCGGTAGCTCCACGACGCTCTGCAATTTCCGTGAACCCTGCTGCACCCTGTTTTCAAATTAATACAACAGTAATTTTGATCTTGATCTGTGTTCATTTGTCCTCCCTAAAAGGCAGGCCCTATCCAGGTTATACAAGCAGCGCAGCCTGTGTCCAGTACATTACAGTCCCTGCAGGTATTTGTAAGGACCAGAGCCATTCCCCATTTCGGGTGACACCTGCACACCCCCACACCTGACACTGGAGGACCTGAGAGAGCAGGGTGTGAGCCTGTGCCTTCCCGCAGCCCGAGGAGGGCAAAACCTCAGAGCACATGAGTGAGAAGGACCCTGCTCTCTGCCGGTCTTCTTGTGCGAGAAAGACGCCGTTAAAAATAAATAAACTACGAGTCTCCAAGGATACCGGTTTCGAGCGTCAGAGCTCCTTCTGTTAGCAGCAGACAGGCCGGCTGTGATCTCCTCACCTCAGCCGAGTTGCAGAAGTATTTGGTTTCATATTCCTCGTTCATGGTGATCACCCCTCTCACGTTCTGTTCCCGGACCAGCTGCAACACAGAGCGCGCAGAAGGTGAGCAGCGCGGGGGCGACGAGTCCACAGGCCATTCGATGACACAGAAACTGAAGTAGCGTAACTATATCTGCACGTGTACCGTTCTTCTACATCATACGGCTTGTAACTACCGTCCATCCACCATACAAATAAACAAACTAAAGTGGTATTACCTGTATTTCCTCAACAGAAAAAATAAAAGCAGCTATTTTTACATTTTTTAAACATTTAAATAAGGCGAAATGCTCAATTATCCGTCCATCCATTTTCAAAGTGATTCGTCCAATTCGGGGTCATGGGGGAGCCAGAGTCTATCCTGGCAAGCAAAGGGTGCAAGGGGCAGGATAAACTCTGCACACACACCGGGTAGATGGACTCAAGGGCAACTGGCCTAGCAGTCTGTCTTTGAACTGCTGGGGGAAATCAGACCACCGGAGGAAACTCATGGGGAGAACATGCAAACTCCACACAGATAGCACCCCAGGAATTGAACCCAGGGCCCCAGCTCTGCGAAGCAGCAACGGTAACCACTGCGCCACATTTCTGCTCTGTAACGGTCTGCATGGATGTTAATTTATCTGAGGCCTTTATTCAATGTGACTGAGAATTGTAAAAATTAAAATACAGCAAAAAGCATTGTGTATCATGCAGAAAAGGCTAAGGATTTGTCAATGCAAGAGCATAGCAGTTATACCAAACACAGTGAAGAATTACAGAACATAAAAGTACAGTTATACAGCAGACAAGTGTGTCAGCCACATTTGAAATGGATTTGAGATTGGCTCAGATACCCAGGTGAAAACATGTAATCGCTTTATCATTTCAGACTCACAAATGATACAATTTGGACAGCATTTTATAGAAAAGATATTGCCATTTTGGAATCCGTGCAGAGAAGGGCAACGAGAGACATTCTGGAGCCAAGCTGAAGGGACTGAGTCTCTTTAGTCAGAAGAGTGTCACTGTGTAACAGGGCATTCTACAGAAATGTGCCTATACTGTGCAATGTCTGAGGGGTATAAGACCCTCGTCGTCCGTCTCTGCCATCAAAAACACATTCCTTCAAGTTTTCCCAGGTTTTCCTAAAAACTTCTTTCTTAACATTTTATTTCTGACGGCGGACTAGCGATTTGTTAGCTTCCCTACATAGCGCTTCGAGATATCGTCACAGGTACCCCCCCCCTTATAAGAATCCATTTTATTTGTATATAGCGCCTTTCAATGCAGCGCATTCTCACGGCTCTGTATTAAAAAACACGTGCAAGAACATGTCGCGTTGTGTTTTACACACACACACACTCGATTGCAGCGAACTGTTTTACGATATTTCACCGCGGTGTCGAAAATCCAATTGAGTTTATTCTCCCAACCCCCACCACCACCACCCCCCCAGCTCGGCAAATCCAAAACTTCCGTGTGCACGGAGCTCAACACGTCACCTCGTCCGTCATCCACCTGAACGGCAGCGCTCCAAGCACGACCGTGTGATCCACCCTGTCGAACCAGCGCCTGGGCGAGATCTTCTCCATGCACACGTTGTAGGCCAGGGTGGGGTAGAAGAGTATTCTCGCTAACACCCCTGCCATCGCCGCCGGTTTCCGCGTCCCTTCCCTCTCTAGCTGGACGCCCAGGGAATAACTTTCAAAACGCACGACCCCCCGCCTCTCCCCTCCATTTAATTCAGACCGGCCAGGGAGAGAGACGCGCACTCCTGCCGTCAGACCCGTTCGGTACTGTCCGTGCGCCCCCTAGCGGCCCGGAAGACCCGATTCACGCTCAACCCGCCGCCTGGGCGACCCAGTTTCAAGAAAGTTCTGTTCGCCAGGAGGACCCACGCTGTGTTAAAGCCCCCAGACCCGCCGGAAGTCTGTTGCTTTCATTTAATTTGATTTTCACAAACGTAGCTTGTAAATGATAAAGCGTTTAAGGCGATAGGTGACACTTACACACTCCTGGGACTTGGGCAAAACTTTGCTTTGCCATAAAAGGGATGAACCCATACCTGTTGTTTTCTAATTGAAGATTATCGGTATTGATCCCCTACTGTCGCGGTCCTGCGTTTCTAAGGGATGGCCGCTCGACTTCTGAGAGGCAGTAAATCTTGTCTTCAGATAAGGCCGACATGTTAACGAGTCTGAACGGTTTTAAAACGCCGAATACCAAAATTAAATTGGTTTTTTTTTGTAATAGGAAGCCTTTGTAAATTATAGATACACATAGGATCCCGACGCCTAAACCCCCCCCCAAGATTAGGGAAAGAAAAATCGAACATAATTTAATCAAATATTCGGTACACTGTTGCAGTCCACAATAGATTCGTGTTTTCTGATTTGTTCATTCCAGGGGGGTAGAAATGTAGGGATAACTGTTGATGTGCTTGTATAACCTTAACACGATTAAATTACGCTCGATTCCACGGAAGCTGAGATACGGGTCCCCGTGTTATCAACACGCGCCTTCCCAGTTTTGACCATATAAGTACAAAGATCCCCCCAAAGGCTATGCGCACAGACACAACGGGGGAGGGAAAAAAAGCAAATATCTTCGTCCTAACGCGGAGTTTACCGTGATCGTGGTGCCCAACAGTTCAGATTTCCCTACAGTATTTGAAAATGAACACCGGCATTAGTTACAGGAGTTCTTGGCAAACCTGTGTTTGGGTTTGCTTGCATTGGGACCGTCTTGCACAAGGAGGAGCCATCGGGAGAGACCAGTTTGGATCCACTGCACTAACACGATCCCGTGTTAAAAGACTAGGATTGGGATTATAGTGACCGTGGATCAATAACTGCAAGTCTGGGCCCCTGTGCATATATATACACACACACACACCCGGCAGCACGTCCTGCGCTTATCGGCTGTCACGTGCGGCCACTTCAGAACTAGAACCCGCAGCTCCAGGAACAGCGCCGCGCGCCGTGGACCGCACCATCTCGCGCGAAGGAACAACACTGACCGCGTCCGCAATAATCACCCAGCAGAGACCCGGGCGAAAGCGTGGCGAGACCGGCCCCGACCCACGTTTCACCTTTCAAGAAATAGAATAAAAAAAAAAACAACAACCAGAAGGAAAGAGGCAGAAACAAAAGTTTGTAAAAAGTTACAGTCCAAACACCACTCCCCCCCCATCAATCCCCCGCGCCCCCCTCCCCTCCGGTATGTATGGCTCGTACCAAATCCTCACATGGAAAGGGGGGGGGGGTCAGGTAGTTTGGTTGTTATTGGCATACGAAAAAACATCTTGGGAAAACCTAGCCAGGGACACGCTGTTGCCCTTAAATTACCGAAGGGCACGAAATAATGCCCATGGACAGCTGCTATCGCACAAAGAGCAGCGCTTATCTCGTTAAATCTTGGACTTGGCTCCACCTCCTCTCCCCCCTCCTTCAGGGGCGGTGGTAAATGCAGGAAAGGCAGCCATTTTGCAGAGTCCGCTTGGTGGACAGTATAGGCTAAGGTGGGTTTTGCCGTAGAAGGAATTTTTTTAGTAGAATTATATAACAACAATAAAACTCAATAAAATAATCCTGTAGGAGACCGATATTTTGTTACCTTGAAAACCGGATCCTCGCTGCATCGTCGTGTGGGAGGTACGTATGTGCTTTTTTAAAAAAAACAGGAGAATGTGCGATTTTGTGGATTGCAAAATATCAGCTAAGTTAGCTGTAATAACCACAACAGTGCCTGGGGTTTTGTTTTGTCCTAATCTTAAAATGGCAGGTCATATAGCGGGTTATTCCCTTTCTTAGTTTCTGATATACGGCTAACTACACTCGCGGCGTGGAAGGGAGGTTTGCGGAGCGCGTTTCTAACTAGCCATCTTTGAAACTGGTGTGGCGAGCTAGCTGTCTTTATTTGACCCATTACTCTCGGTGAGAACGACTTGTCATCGTCGGTTTCGGCCCGGGCACACGGTGTCCCTGGCTGTTAGCAGGCTAGAAAAACACCTTGGGCGAAAACCGTGTTTGCGGCTGCTCTCCCGGCGCGTTGCAACTCGGCGCTGGAGGTGTCGAGATCGACCAGAACGGTTGTTGTTTTTTTAAAATATAATATAAACAGGTAATGCAAAATGTAAATCGTCTGCACGCCAGCTTGGATTAACTTGATGTTGAAATGGATTACGTAATATTGGAAGTGTTTTTTTTTTCGTACCCCTTTTACAGAGACACTCGAGCTATGCAGGGTCGGGTTGAAAATGTTCGCTTCAAACTTGCCTCCCACCCCCCACCTTCCAGTTAATGTGAGTGGACGGCGTGAGTGTGGGACGTGAATATGTTCCTTTCCCCCCCGTGGTCGGACGTTGTATCGAAATGCAGTCTTGGAGACCCAAGTTATCACATGAGCGTGTCTTGTAAGTGGGGGGGGGGGGTGTAGCTTGTAATTTCTCGTCACTGCAAACGGGCCTTGTGTCAACAGCAAACCCTCGTGGGTGTGAGATCTCAGATCTCAGAAACGTGCGGCTTGACCGTGTAACATCTGCACGACTGCTCGGCGCGTCGCTCCGTTAGCTCCGTGTCTGACTTTCCGGCGGTGGGGTTGGTTTGCCCTCATCTGTAAGCACCCCCCAGGCATCGGGAAGCCGGCCGGGCTCCGTGCGTCTTCAGGTGGCTTTTTGCGTGGCGCTGCGTGAAGATCTGGCCGCGCGTGTCGCCGTGGGGGACGCGCAAGCCTGGCGCGTCCCGTGTGTCGGTCTCGGGTTTGAGGACGTTCACCGACTTTTGCGCCTGCACGCCCCCGTAGTTTGTATTTCTTTGTGTGTACGTGCGGGTGTGGATGTGTTTCCCCCCCCCGTTCGCGAAGTCCGTGTCGGCTCCCGATGCACCGCCGCGTGTCCTTGTCTTTATCTGCCGCCGCCCCGCCGGGTCCCCTCGCGCGGAAGTGCGCAGCCCAGCCGGAGTGGTCGAGCAGGGTGCTCGTCAGGAGGGGCTCTGCAAAGCCCCCCGCCCCACCGCCTGCCCCTGCTCTTCCTCTTAGCGCGAAGACCTGACGTGCAAACGTGCAAGGTAGACACCCCACTTTCCGCGGCGGATCCCCCTGATTCCTTGACTCCTGGGGGAGAGTAGCGATTGAAGAAGGCAGCGCACCAGATGTTCCCGTCTGAGTCACGAGGTTGCCCTGCGCCTGGTTTTACCTGCTTGCAGTGCCCGTGTTTGTGTACCGACACCTGCAAAGCATTACACGCCCTCTGGATTACTGCGCGCGGTGCTGTAAGGCACGGGGCTGTTTTTAATTTAATGCCCCGAGTCTGTCCAAATAATTCCTGACTGGAGGTCTGGGGGTGCCTTCTGCACGGAGGGCATACCACACACACCTGTGGTGGACTGGTGTCCTCACACACACACACCCAGGCTGGGTGTGTGTGTGAGTGTCCTGTGATGGACTGGTGTCCTGTCCAGGGGAGTGAGTGTGTGTGTGTGAGTGTCCTGTGGTGGACTGGTGTCCTGTCCAGGGGAGTGAGTGTGTGTGTGAGTGTCCTGTGATGGACTGGTGTCCTGTCCAGGCTGGGTGTGTGTGTGTGAGTGTCCTTTGATGGACTGGTGGCCTGTGCAGAGGGGGTGTGTGTCTGTCTGTGTATACCCTGTGATGGACTGGTGTCCTGTCCAGGGGAATGAGTGTGTGTGTGTGTATGTGTGACTGTCCTTTGATGGACTGGTGTCCTGTCCAGAGGGGGTGTCCTGTCCAGAGGGGGTGTGTGTCTGTGTGTGTACCCTGTGATGGACTGGTGTCCTGTCCAGAGGGGGTGTGTGTCTGTGTGTGTACCCTGTGATGGACTGGTGTCCTGTCCAGAATATATTTCTGGGTGAGACAGTGCATGGACAGAGCTTTTGCACTGGTCTGAGAGAGGAGTACTATGAAGTACATTGGAACCATAGGAACTGTGGCTGGTTGAAGGATTATCATTCTTTTTATTCATGAGAAGCAGCTCTACATGTGGTCTGGCAGCACTTTGTGCAATTTCGAACAGTTCTTGAACACCAGGAGCAACTCAAGGCCTGTAAAGACAAAGACAAACTGAGGCTTGCCATCTTTTCTGCCCCAGTATACAAAAAGTAGCATGTTTCGAGGGGAATTGCAGAAAATGCTTTGCATTCAGATTTTTTCACTGGAAACAGTATTTTGTACGTATGCTTCCAGGAAGTCTCTGAGCAAAGTACCCTGTCGCAGCTCGAGAAGATGACTGTACTCTGGGTGTGTTGTTGGACACAGTCTTAGTTCTCTGTAAAAGCTATTGTCTTATTTACAGAGATGGGATAAACCAGTTATGTAAAACTGTGGGATAGTCTATAAGAAGGCATTCAGACAGGCTCTTCTCTGTTTTTGATTGACTCCAGCATCACGTGGACAAGACCAGCTGTAAAAGTTCGCCAAGGTACTGCAGAGCCACATGTAGCAGCTGTCATCAATTGTGCATGTTTCTGCCCTTGCGGAGGGCGCTCTCAAAAGCAGGATACTGAGGCTAGTCATTACCAGTTACAGTTGTCCTCTGTGGTGTAAAACCTTCAAACCCCTGTCTGCGCTCAGCTGTGGCAGCTGCAAATGTCCTGAGTGTGGTTTTTCTGTAGGGTTAACCCAGAGTGGGGATGTGGTTTTTATAACCCCTCCACACTTCGTTCAGAATCTCATAGGATGGAATTATGATCACCTCACAGCAGTGCTACAGTAGAGTCCTTTCATTTCTCCCTGAAAAGCAGAAAAGCCGTTTTCCCACCAGTGGTGCCGGTTTTGAATTCTAGCAGAAAGGGCGGCATGGTAGCGCAGTGGGCAGTGTTGCTGCCTTGCAGAGCCGATTCCCTGGGCTCAATCCCAGGGGTCCTGTCTGTGTGGAGTTTGCATGTTCTCCCTGCCTTGGCGAGGGTCTCCTCCAGGTGCTCCAGTTTCCTCCCACAGCCCAAAGACATGCTGGTAGGTTAATTGGTTTCTGGCAGGTCTGGCCCAGGTGTGTCTGCGACGAACTGGCATCCTGTCCAGGGTGTACCCTGCCTTGCACCCACTGCTTGCTGGGATAGGCTCCGGCCCCCCCCCCTGCACTGGATACAGCAGTGAGGAAATGAATAGATGGGTTTAGAAAGCGCTGGCACTTGAGGGCTGCAGAACCGGCAGCCCCAGTGATGTGTGCATCCTCTGTGAGTGTCGTTTGCTCTTCTGTGCTCCAGAAGGGTTCCTGGGAGCTGTGCTCTGGGGTTCAGAAAGCAGGGAACCTGTGGGCGTCCCTGGGCAGGGAGAGCAGCGCGTGTGGGGTTTCTCGCTGGCCGAGCAGTGGTGCAAGTGAAGGTCCAGAGTGGCCCCGCGCGTGCGCCCTGTGTTCTTTTCGAGGAAGCAGTACTTATCGAGGCTTCTTAACAGTCGCGTGATCAGAAGTTTGTTTGGCAAGCCTGATATTGCAGCTTCAGATCACAATTGCCTCTTTCACGAAGGACTCCCGTGATTTTCGTTTGTTCCTAATGAGTTGTAAATGGACTTTGTTTCAGAGTTCAGGCCACTAAGAAAGGGAGTTCTGGGTAGATTGGTGGTTTAAAAAAGCAATTCAATTCAGTATCCCTTGACTTCCACCTCACCTCTTGGTGGAATTCCAGAAATGGCCGATTAATTTTGAGTACATTTTGAGTTCTGCACTTCGCAGAAGAGCAGACGTTTGTGGAGAGCTCTTGCTGGTTTGAATTTGTACAGCCTAGGAAAGACAAACAGTCCTTAGCGACGCTATCCGAATGTCACTTATGTAATGGTGTTCTTTTGTCTAACACACACAGCAATGTTTTATCCTTGGCATATTAATTAGGACGTCATATTCTAAAACGGCTCATTTTATTAACTTTGAGAAACATCTTCGGTGGCTTTCGGTGGGTTTTGATTAATACAATCAAATTGCGGTTCTACTGATATCATTTAAGTCAGTGCCGTCATTTGGAGTAGTTTGAAAAACATGTAGATTCCTACTTCACAGTTAGGAATGTATGTTTAGTTTTTTTAATAAGACTTATCTGGAAATGTGTACTTTTTTTCATGGTGCTCCTGAAGGAATAGTGTCCAAACCTTGAACCCGAGGGCAACAATCAAGCACATTTTGCAGGTTTTGTAAAGATTGAGGACATGAGTGTTTTTTTTTTACATATTAGGTGCACTGCGAGACCAAAGGTGAGGAACAGAGAGTCTTGTGTACCTTATGCACTCAAGTGAACCTTAGCTCTCTCCCCCTGTTAAGGCATTAGATGAACTTTGGTTATCAGTTGGATCAGAATTGACCGTTTGCTTGTGTGTTGCACAGTGAAAACTTCTGTAGTGTCATGTTCACAAGTTTTGTTTCCAGGACTACCGTGAAACTAGAGCTCTCGCATTTACATCTGTCTGACCCAACTGACAGGCACCTGTAGGGTGGTGTTGTAAAGAATGAGCAGGAACTTGACTCGGGCTGCATTCTGAGACAGGTGTTGGAAGTTACTTTGCTGTTGTCCGTAATGATTTCTCTTCACTGTAATTAAATCTTTTTTTTTCTGGCGTCAGGGGTCCGCCCACAAACGTTTGTACTACATCATCTTTTTTTAATCAGTCATCTAGGGGAACCTTTGACCTCCATTTGATACTTTGTTAGTGTTTCCACAGTAACGGCGGTCTTTTCCTTGTGTCCTGCTGTGGGAGAGAATTGCCAAACCCGGTTCTTTAAACACCTCCTTCTGTTCTGGAAGGAGTTGGTTCTGATCGGGCGGCCCGGAACAGATCTTAGCTGGCGCGCTGAGCACAGAACTGGCATTGCGGCTAAGGACATCTTCAGCTTTGAGATCCTTTTAATTCTTGATGTCGCCCATCGAGGCCTGTGTAAACGCCTTTCTTGTGCAAGCATCAATGCTCTTTTTAAAAGGCCTCATATCCGTGTTTTAAATCTGACAGCGATGCCCTGGGTTGGAGGCTGGAGTCTGTATTTTGCAAGTGCCACATTTAATATTTCCTGCTCGCATCGGCAGCAATTAAAAATGGGTCAGATTCTACTTTTTGTGGCACACAATAACCAGGCTTTTTCTCCAGGAGCCGGATGGATTTGAAACACATCAAATTTGCATGAGAACGCCCCATATGTGCAAAGTGCAAGGCCTTGGCTTAAAATCCTGCTTGCGCTCATGATCTTTTTCAATGAATTAAAAAGGCTTATCGCTCCTTAAATGGGCTTATATAACTGAGGTGATTCACAGTGGCTGTTTGCAGTGTAAGTGCTTGTGAGAGCTTCCTACTTCTTTAACCCATCCCTGCCTGTTTCCCAGGAAGGTTAATGCATTTGTTTCAGTCAGAAGCCTTTTTTTCTTTGTCCTCAGCGGACCAAGCTCTCGTCGACGAAGCATCTTAAAGTGAATAAACGAGGCGGGTCGTTGGTGGGGTAGGCTGAAATGAAGACTTCTCGCTGTTCAGGTTGGGCAGTGGTGTTCCACGAGCTGGAGGACACAGGTGGAAACTGGAAGGGTGTTTCACCAACTGAGGGCTGGAGGCACTTCTTTACCCAGAGGGTTGTGGGAGTCTGGAACAAGTTACCCAGCCATGTTGTTGAAGCTGGTACTCCGGCTTCATTTAAGAAACAGCTGGAGAGCCTTGAATCAATTAACTGCTAAATACCAGAGGAGCCAGACAGGCCTCATGGGCCTCCCCTCGGTTGCAGCTGTTCTTGGGTTCTTGTTAAATCTTGTAAAAGTCCCCAGATTTGGTTTCCAGCGTTGGGAGAAATGGAAACGTAGCTGAGGTTGTGGTTAAGAAGGCAATTTTAGTTGCACTGAATGTGGCCACGGTTCCTTGCTTTATCCCTGTGTGTCCCCCAGTGTGCCCATCGCCAGCCCAGCTGCCTTTATTCAGAGGATCAGACAGCCCACAAATGGCCGCCAGCGTGATCTTAAAGGTAGTAATAATATTTCCATGCACTTATATAGCTCTCTTCTGCACACTCCACTCAATGCGCTTTACAGGTAATGGGGATCCCCTCCACCCCCACCAGTGTGCAGCCCCACCTGGATGATGCACCAGTACTCTCTCCACACACCAGCTCTCAGTGGGGAGGAGAGCAGAGTGATGAAGCCAATTTATTGATGGGGATTATTAGGAGGCCATGACTGGTAAAGGCTGAGGGGAAATCTGGCCAGAAGGCCTGGTTAACACCCCTACTCTTTTCGAGAAACACCCTGGGGTTTTTCCTGACCACAGAGAGTCAGGACCTCGGTTATATGTCTCATCTGAAGGACGACATCTTCTTAACGGTGCTGCTGAGAGACCGTCGCTGTGTTCAACAACGTTTGCTTGTGCTCTTTGTAAGAGAATGTCCTTGTTGTTTTGATGTTAAATACACCGTAATCGGGCAGTTTTAAGACCTTGGTATGTGCAGAAGGGGAGTTTTTACCTTCGTGGGCTGCGGTTGCCTGAGAGAAGCCAGTTGAACCCCGAGCCTTGCTCTTTGCACCAGGAAGTGAGTAGGTTCCGTTTATCCTCAAGTACACAGGCTGACTACCCGGGGTCAGAAATCTCTACCTTGGGTAGTTTGGGGTTTCCTAGGTGTTACCAGTCACTTGATCCTGGCCGGCAATGGTCACAGTTGAGCAGCTGCAGAGTTTTGGAGTCTGCTTGTCTAAATGTCCACCTGTGCTCTTGAATCATTTATTTCACTGTAACACCTCAGCTGGCCATTGTCAGGACGAATGAGTGTTGGACTCGGAGGGAGCGATATGGAAAGAATCCTAATCTCGCAGAAACATTTCAGTTTTAGTGGTGAATTCGACGGAGAGGAGGGTGAGGGGAGGGTGGCTTCTGCATGCTCCTTGGCCAACAGCAAGGCGACGCAATCGAGAGAGACTTCACCAAGAAGGGAAAGTAGTTTCTGCTGCAGCGCGGTTCTGTTTTCCCGTGTGGCGGAAGCAAGTGCTTGAGGGGTGTTTTGAGAGCACAGTAACCAGAAATGCTGGTTCAGCTGCCACCAGATACTGAAAGCAGTTCTCATCTTTTCTGGGTGCAAGAGCCCTGTTGGGGGGGGGGGGGGGGGAAACTCCCTTGAATAAGAACCCCACCCCCGCCCTGCTCCAGTTAAAATACAAAATCAAATTGCAGTTTGTAGGGGAGCCACTCATTAGAAAATAATGTACGCCAAACTGTGGAGTAAAACAAGTGTCCAGTGCTTTTGCAGTATAACCTGGGGGATGAGAAGGTCCTCTTATTGGCTGGGAGGCTCTGGTCAGTCTCTGAGGGCTCCAGCTGGGAATAAAGCCCTTTCTGAATGAAGCAGCCTTGGACAAGTGATGTGATAACCCCAAAGAGTGACCAGGTGTACCACAGCCTTGTAGCTCTTGGGTCCAGTTCTGGGCTGGGGTAGTGTTAGCTTGTTCTCCAGGTGCTCTGGTTGGTTCCGGTTCTGGACTGGGGTACAGTTAGCTTGTTCTCCAGGTGCTCTGGTTGGTTCTGGTTCTGAGCTGGGGTACAGTTAGCTTGTGCTTCGGGTGGGTCTCGTTCTGGACTGGGGGTCTAGTTAGCTTGTTCTTCAGGTGCTCTGGTTGGTTCTGGTTCTGGGCTGGGGTACAGTTAGCTTGTTCTCCAGGTGCTCTGGTTGGTTCTGGTTCTGGACTGGGGTGCTCCCGGCCTTCCGGTCCCCCCCATGCTAGTGTGTAGAGAGCTGGCCGCTGGGTTCGGTTCCAGCTCTCCATGGCCCTCCAGGCATAATGCAGCTCCTGAAAACAGGTGGGTGTAGGTCAATGAGGGCACTCGAGAGTGAGAACTTGCAGAAAAATCAAGCGTGGTGACGGATTGCCTGACGTAGCAGTGGAAATAACACAGGAGTTTAATGTCTATGAGCATCTTAACTTGGGCCTGATGGGCATTTTTGATGTGCATCCATACTCTTGGAAGCATCCTCGAACTCCGTTTGGCTTTCATCAAAGTCCTGAACTTTGCATGCCGGCTTCCTGCATGTCCCGCAGCCCCTGTGTACTCAAATGAGTTCCCGTCATCGTTTCCTGCTTTGCGTCTCTGAAGGTGCGATTGCGCAGGCTTGCTGCTTTGCCCTGGGGTTGCTTTCTCTGCTGGTGCTCTTCGCCTCTGCCCTCCTGCTTGGATCATTCTGAAATGGGAAGAACCAGCAAAAAGGATGTGTATGAAGTTTTTTTGTGGTGCAGTGAGGCTACGGTTGTTCATGTCCAGCTGTTCATGTTTCAGGGCTGTTGAGTGCAATATTAGCACCCGTACAGCTCTGAGGAATCTGTAGATCAGTCCGGTTAAGCCTATAACCCCTTAAAAAGATAAACTGGTGGTTAAGAGTTGATTTAAAATGGCAACCCACAGACATATCGGCCCTCCAGGACTGGGATTGGCCAGCCTTGACTGAGCAGAGCACAGACTGCCCTTTCAGTTACTGTAACCTTGAGCCACGTCTTGCCCCCTGCACAAGCCGAGCAGTGCGATTGTAGCCTCCTACTGGATTTGCTGGTGCTTATTTTTATCAGTTTCTGCAATGTGGTTATGGGGTTTAATACACGCTTGGGTTTTTTTTTGGTATTCTGATTCATCGTTTGAAAAACCTCAGAACTGCCATTTCCCTTTCTTTCTTGATGACCATATTTGGTTAAAATGCGTCTGTTAAGCTCTCCTAGCTTGTCGGCCAGCACAGCACAGGTGCTGAAACCTTTGCCAGTGTCGCTGTCCTGTCTAAAATTAGGGCCCTTTCACATTATTTTCAAAACCACGATCTTCTTTGATCGTTTGGATCGCTGGGCACAGCCGAGGCCTTGGCAGTAGACGAACTCTACAAGCGGAAACTCGCATTGCTCCATTTCTTTATTTCCTGTGTGAGTTTATAACTTGGGCCTGCACGTTCCTGTCTCTCGCTTCTGTAGCGATATTAAGTTCTTCTTTCACTTTCTATGTGCACACTCTGGCCCTAGACGATTTGGAGGAGGGAGGAGGGAGGAGGGGGGGAGGGTATTTGGGTCGAATTGTACATCCTCGGTGCAAAATTGGGGAGTTGTGATATTTCCCAGACCCGGTGCAAATTGTGGTGGTTCTTGTTAACACCTGAAGCCCATCCTGCTCACGGAGGTGATTATTCTCCAGCCCTGGGGTCTGCTGTCGTGGGGGTGGAGGGAGAAGTAGCTCTTTGTTGTTGTTGTTGTTTTTTGTTGTTGGCGTTTCACAGTGTGACGATGCCGAGACTTAAGCGAGGTGCCCCGCTTCTGTTTTTTGTAGCGGTAAAACCTTCATTTTTTCGTGGGTAAGCGGGACCCACAAGTTTTCCTGGGCTCCTGCCCGACGTTCCAGTGGGCAGCGGTTCAAAACTGGGAGCTCCCCAGCAGCCCCAGTTCCGAAGGCGTCCCCTTGAAGAGACCCCTGCCCGCGTTCCGCCCTGCGGCTGACGGCCAGCGGATAACCCTGGGGAGCGTTGAAGTCGCTTGCTTTGTTGGCGGCCGGTGGGGTGGCGATATTCACAAAGGGACGCGGCGTTCGTGCGCGTGTGAGGTGTGTGGAAAGGGGGGGGGTTTGACGATGCCGAGGGCGGAGAAGCGGGAGATGGCTCTCGGCCGCCATCTTCGTGGGGAAAGTTTTCGAGGCGTGCGGGGCGCGGGGCTCTCCTCTCTGCCCGTCCTTTAGGGGGGGTGCGATTGCGTCGTGCTGTCGGGAGCTCGTGTGACTGCCCCCCCCCCCCCCCGTGATCCCCGCCTCTGCGGGCCGTCCACAAGAGCGTTTGGGCGCCGCCTGGGTGCGCGGCGGGCCCTTACTCATCACGCGCTCCTGTCCAAACAGCTTTGTCACGTGCCGCTAATTGAGCCCTACAGCAGCTGCTGCAGGTGTCAGAATCGCTTTCACTCCGCTGTGCTCAATTTCTTTTCTTAATCCCATCTTTTGTGTCTTTTTTTTTTTTTGTTCCCTGTTCAGGATAACGCTGAAACAAAGTCTCGAGTGTGTTCCCGTGACAAGTGAACAGAAGGTAAGAGAAACTTGATTTCTGCAGCACTGAAAGTGCTGTGCTGTGTTCGTGAATGCTTCTGTGCATGCATGTGTCTTGTGTGTGTGAAGGATAGCCATTTCTGCATTGGAGTCTGAAACACATTAGGTGCTGCGAACAGTGTTAAATGTTCTTGCCAATGGCAGTAATCACTCTTCTGTATGTCTTAGTTGTAGTACATAATGGCATTTCTGTAGCAACGTACATCCCAGAGCACTTCACACAGACAGAGCGGCACCCACATCCTCCAACACTGAAACACAGCCCCACCTGGGCGCCACCACTAACTATCAGCAGCTCCCTGCACAGCAGAACGGGTGGAGAAGCCAGCAGAGGCTGCACTGATTGAATTAAGGAATAATGCAGAAGTGAGAAGAGCGCCACCTACCGGCCCACCGGCGCCGCTTGTCGCAGTGACCTGGTTTTCCATGGAGGTCTTGATGAAGAGGCGCTATGTCCGTCGTTCTGGGCCGCGCCTGGGCAAGTCTCGTGAAACCCTGCAGCCAGCAGAGTGCGTTTTTGTGTGTGGCATGCTGGATGGGGAATTGACCATGTCTGCTTTACTGAGGTGGACGACTGCACTCAGAAAACCTCTTTAGCAGGGTTAAAAAAAAGGGGTGTCTGAACACTGCTGGTGTGCCTGTGATGGCTTGATGCTGCAGGAGTCAAATTGACTTTTGTGTGTCCTCATTACCAACATTTCTGTAGCATCTAGTAGGATTTTTATTTTTACTAGAATGTGAAATCTCTGTGGCACTGCATATACTTGAAGGGCAAAAAAAAATTCTGTTAATGTTACTAGCTGGGCCTTTTCAATAGAAATCAAATTGTTCTTCCTAATTTTAATGCTATAAGTCACTTGGGGGAGTGGATCATGTTTCGATGTTCTAATTAAAGGGGAACTGGAAAGCTATTTTTATATTTCAGGGTTAGAAAGAATCAGCATTGATGAGCGCATTTCAAACCCCAGTGAAAGGAAAATGTGCACAGTAACAAATTTAACACAAAATAGACAATTTCTAGGTATGTGCAGCACCATATTGCAATAATTGTGTCCGACTCAGAACGAGGCAACAAAACTTCCGGCGATGTGAAGCAGCTCTATTTCACTGTAAACAAGCAGGCTTGTGAACACATCTCTTTTAATCCAATGAAAATACTGCTCTTGACTCGGAGACGGTTTTGCCGACAAATACTACTTGTTAACTCTGCATGCAGATCACATACTGCACAACCTGTACTTATGTAATGCGATGTACCGGCGAATGAGTCATTACCGTGCCCGGCGAGTAGGAAAGAGGCCGTTTCCTGTCGCAGTTCTTGTGGGCGCTCGCAGTCGCCCGTGGCGAGAACAGCCAACCGACAGCAGCGACGGCTGTGCGGCACTTTCACACAGTCCGCAGTCTGGTGCTTGATTTGAGATTTGTAGAATTTCTCTGTACGGTCAGTGAAGTTACTTTGTGACCGAGATCTAATTACCGTTTAGAGAAACTGGGGCTGCTGTTCCCCTTTTAAAAAAAAAAACAAAACAAAACTTGCTATCCGTCCAAGTGCCATTAACGTCCGAACACCCCGGTATGTTCAGGCACCTCAAAATCGTCCACCAAGCTTGAGGAGGGGAAGGAAACGGCCCAGAGGCTCCAGCGGGAAGACGGCTTTGCTGGCCCTCTGGCTCATCTGCCCACGGCTGGGCTAACGTTGGAGAAACTGCAGCCAAGCAAGCGTCTTTCATTTACACCTAGATTTTCTTTCAAACTCCTCTTCTAAATGGTATTTAAAATAAAGAGGATGAGTGGAAATCAAGCTGTTTTGTCGAAAGGCACCTAAAATATACAGTGATTGCAGACCATTGCCATGGTAACCGTGTCGAAGCAGGGTGCGCAGTGCGTAGGTACATGTTTCTATAATTGTACAGTATTTTTTTTGTTGTGGCAGTGTATTCCTGCCTGGAGAAAAGCTGTATTTTGTACTCCAGCCTGTTCAGCATCTCGGAAGCTGGCTGAAAGGTCTGCGGCACACCAGGCAGTGTAGCCTTGCAGGGTGTGTAGTCTCTCGCTGTTGCTCTTTACGAATGACAGACGGGGAAGGGTGCTGTCTTCTAAAGGCCATGCTCATGCTCAGCTGTGAGCAGTGCTCGTTGGTACAGTCGAAAGCTTTCTGCTGCTGGACTGCTAGACCCCTGTTGATCCACGGTTAACACTCTCACTTGCGTGTGCTGGGAAGCCCTTTCTGTGCGTGACCTGAAAAGCTCGGTTCTCGGGGGTTCTGCACCCCTGCCGTCTCAGTTGTCAACATAAGGACCATAAAAACGAGCAGAGGGCATTCAGCCCATCTCACCGGTTGGGCTGTCAGTAAAAAATTTAAGCAGTGGTACTGGGATATCGGAAGGCCAGGTGTGAGATTCAGACCTGTGCCTCCTCATGTGCCTGTGAGCTGCTCACTTCCAGGGCCACAAGAGCAGTGAAGTCTTGCTCTTAATTGCACCAGATATTGGCCTGGCAGAACAAAGAGGAGGAGGTATTGAAAGGTCTTTTTGAGCCGGAAATGTTACATTGTCCGAGTGTGTTCTGGAATAGGAAATAGTAAAGTTTTTTTTTTTTTAACACTATCCTGTAGCTAAGGTTAAAAGCTGTGTTCAAACTTTTTTTTTATACACCACTTTTCAGGGAAAGTACTGTATGTCAATACCAATTTGGATACAAACATAAGTATATAACTCACTAGTTATAATTGGAAAAATTAGAAACTGTTTTCTTGAAATGTTTTTTTATTTATTGAAAGTAACTTTTGGCGGTGCGGGGGCTCTGTGGCCCAGGATCTGCGCTTGTGGCTGGAAGGTTGCCGGTTTGTATCCTGTGGCTGGCAGAGGAATCCTACTCCACTGGGCCCCTGAGCAAGGCCCTTAACCCCAACTGCTCCAGGGGCGCCGTATAAATGGCTCTCCCTCTCTGTGTGTCTCATGGAGAGCAAGCTGGGGTCTGGGAAAAGACAAATTCCTAATGCAGGAAATTGTATATGACCAATAAAGTGATCTTATCTTTATTTAAATTTGAGTTTAAATCCAAATGAACTATATTTTGTAAGAACTCGAAAGTAGGCCGCAATTTAGGAGTTCTGACATTTACATATTTCCTTGGCTGAAATAATGCCCCCGAGATTGATCATCTACAAACAAAGAAGAATTTGTTAAGCAAACTTTCAGGGCCGCGAAGATTAAAGCATGAAGCCTGCATCCAGTCTGCAGCTGCCAGGCCGAAAGTGAGTTGGTACTCCACCATTGTAATTATCACGTTGTGTAACATGGTTTTGATGCGAGTTTGTTTTTGGTTTTATGTGGGAATCTGTGTGGAGGTCTGCAGGGTGGAGGTATGTGTAAGTGATCTTTGGTGCTAGAGGAAGAATCGGCTGAAGCAATAGCCCTGCCAGCACACCTAGCCTCTCTTCTCAGGCTGTGCCACCAGAAGAATGCCAAGTTCAAATCCAGGGTTGCCAAAGGTTGTCAACTTAGGGGTTTTCTAATGAGCTGAGAAGTATCAAGGGCGAAACCTGATTCAAATCTTAAGCTTCTCCCCAAAATTACAGGGCATATATTTGTGTTTTAAGCACAGGGATTATATTTGTATTATACCAAGTGTTAAGTATTCTGAATTTCTTAATGATTCTTGAAAGTTAAGTTTTTAAAAGAGGTCAACAACACACCCCTAAAAAGAAATTAACTTCCAGTTTTTTTGGTCTTCTTTGAAGTCTAATTTGACTTTCACACTAGTGTTGTCACCTTAATAAAGAGCTCCCCACTGTGACCTTGTTCAAATGCTGTTGGCTTGTTAAGGTCTTCTGCACTCACAATTCTGGGCTGTCCTTGGGTTATGAAGCTCAGGTATAATTCACATTATACTCAGTGTGATAAAGTTGAATGGTGTTTGAGGCATCTTACTCTGTTGCTGTAGCATATGGGAGGAATTGATATGGGTGGACTAGATCACTTATTTTTGTATTAGTGCCTTTTGATAGAGGGCTTTCTCAAGGCACTTTATGTAAATTATACAATAAAGTATACAGAATATACAGTGAAACCAGATATAATTGAGATGTTAACAGAAATATATTAAGGATTAAAGGCGATCAAACATTTTTAAGGTGAGTTTTAAATACATTGACAGAACTTTTGTTTTTAGTATGTTGTCTGAACTTGGTGTTGGCAATAGATGCCAAGAGCCTGTGCAGATTTTAGGGGGAATAAAGGATAAAACAATTTAAAAAAAATACATTTGTAGTGAATTCATGTTTACTAACCCAAAATACTTAACCAATGACTGAGATATTTGTGTGCAATAGGAGTTAAGATTAGTTAAGTGCAGCCTGTAGGCCTGAGAGTGTCAGCCGGAAATCTTTTTCCCGCCTTAAGTTTTTGCAGGGATGAGTATTGGCATTGGGGTCTTTTTTTGGGGAAATGGTTGGAAATCTTTCTTGCAACTCTTGTTTTTTTTAGCTCCAGTGCAAGCGTTCGATAGGTAATTTGACAGAATGATGTAGCAGAACAAGCGATTCATCAGGCTGCTGTTACTGGAAGCCTCGTTAAAAAGTCTCGGTGTTTTCACAAAGCTTTCGCTGTCATGGATGAAGACAGCTGTGACAGATGTACAAATAGATTTTTTTTTTAATCCAGCAGTGCTGTCCTACTTTTTTTTGCTTCCGATGAGGAAATGCTGAATTGTCGATCACCGTGAGTTGCCGTTTCGAACCCCGTGCCATTGCCACCAGATCGAGCGACTTGCACACGGTTCTCTGCATGAGTGAAAAGAAGAGAAGGCAAGAGAAGATCACTTTATTGGCCATTTACAATTTCTTGTATTAGGAATGTGTCTTTTCGCATACCAACCTGCTCCATGAGACACACAGACAGGGAGAGAGAAGCTGGGGGTCAGAGCGCAGGGTCAGCTATTTATACAGCGCCCCTGGAGCAGCTGGGGTTAAGGGCCTTGCTCAGGGGCCCAACGGAGTAGGATTCCTCTGCTGGCCGTGGGATACAAACCAGCAACCTTCCAGCCACAGGCGCAGATCCTTAGCCGCCCGGAGAGCCTCCCTTTTGCAAGTTGCAAGTTCCGCTGTGCGTTAAAGGGGCAGGGCGTTCTATCGGTGGGAGAAATGTCGCTGTTGCAGGCGGTGCCACGTGCTCGCAGCCACCCAGAGAGTGAAGTCGAAGGCTCCTCAAACCCAGGCACCCCTTGCCGGCTGCCCCCTTAGAGCAGCCCCGTCACAGCTGGATAGTGCCGTGGCCCACACGTCTTATCCCTAGTCTGTGCTCCAAGCCGGCACCTTCAGAGATCTTTTCTTTTTTCTGCACGGTTCCTCCTCAGTGCTTTTTGAAAACTATGAAGTAGTAAAAGTACGGTCAGCTCAGAGCTCATAAATTATCACTTGGGAGAGCGTGGAGTGGCTGGGGGAAGAGAGAGGTGCCTTCCTTTACCTCACAGTCAGGCAGCCTCATTTTCTGAGTGTCGCCGTGTTCCGCTGTTTCTGTTCTCCCCCCTCCCAGCTCCTCTCTCCATCCTTGGTTCTCCCTTTAAGCTGCCATTGGAGCCCCCAGTGCAGCTGGTGCCCCAGACTCTCTCCCGCAGATCCGCTAGCTTTGAGATCTGCATTATTTAATACAGCTCAGCCCCAGCCCCGCACTGGGAGAGAGCAGCCTGCGCGGCCTCATGCAGCACTGCCTGTGTGGAGCACACAGCCATGCCGTATTAAATTTGCATGCATATAAAGGGCCCTTAACGCGGCAGTTCTCTTTTTGTAAGTAAGTGATTGTTTCGAAAGATCAGAGCAGAGCTGCAACTTCTATTCCATGCGTGTTCTTGAATGTGACTATTAGCGTTTAAAAGTCCTCTTAAATCTTTTTTTTTACAGTGGCTCTGTGGTGCGCGTGCCCTTCTGCATGGCATAAAGCTGTGGTGAAATCTACAGACTGAATGCCAGTGATGTTTTATTTGCCCAGTAATGATGTGATGACTTGTTAGTTTAGATAAAATCACAATTACATACCCACAAGCTTGTTGAAAGTCTCCAGCCCCTATAATTTTGTGTGATTGTGGTTATGGTTATAACTCTAGCATATCCATGTCTCCTGTTCCTTTCCACATGATGTGTGGTACGGTTTAGTTATGGATCGTCCTTGTCATAAGCTGTAGCTGCTTTTGCACTCTCCATTTTGCAGGTAGCTTGCTTAACCATTAAGTGGGGTTTAATTGCACAATTAAATAGCTTACTTTGCAGAACCATCAGCGGATGGTAAAATGTTTTACATTTGCCTTTAGACGAAGCAGATTGCTTGACGTTTTGTAATGTCTGCTTCTGCATTGAATGTGAAACAGCCCTTTCATTCATTTTCTCACCTCCTCATCCAGTTCAGACTCACGAGGGTGCCGGAGTCTATCCCAGCTAGCGGTGGGCACAGGGCGGGTTACATCCTGGACGGGACGCCGGTCCGTTGCAGGGCAGACGCGCGGACACCAAACCGTGAACACTCACACCAGTGCCAGTTTTCCCAGACACCAGTTAGCCTACCTGCATGTCTTTGGGCTGTGGGTTTAAACCGGCGCACCTAGGGGAAACTCATAAGTCCCGGGAGAACATGCAAACTCCACGCAGACAGCACCTCAGATAAGGAATTGAGCCCAGAGCCCCTGGCTCTGCGAGAGCTCCACTGCTCTGCCCCCTGAAACCATCCATTTTCCAGAAGAAATTCTGGGTCTTTTGTTGGGAATTTGTTTTGTATTAACCCATGCAGAAAATCTGAAGCCTGCACAGAATACATGCTGGGTGACCTTGACTGTTTGCTGAAGCCCGCCCCAGAACCCCAGCTCTGATCACAGAATCAGAAATGCCCGGGGATGAACACCATCACACTCGCTCATCCGAGCAGGGGAACGAGTCCGCCTGTCCCATTGCTTACATCGCGTAGCGTGCTAACGAGACAGCAGCCTATTAACTCCGTGATCCAGAAGCCCTTAAATGATTCCAGATTACCAGACATTTGGCTTAATTTTGCTCGATTAAAATCTCCTTTCAGCGAGCACGAGACAGCAGCGGTGTTGGGTCGCTTTATCATGTTGTTCTGCAGTAATTTATTCGTTCCATTTAGCAACATTAGTGGACTTCCGAGATTTCCCTGTACATTTCAGAGGAGTGAGGGGGAAGTTCACTTAGGCTTATTTTATCCATCACATAATCCTGTTTTTAGTTTTACTATGGCTAGAGCCTCACTTTTTGAAACACTTTTGGCTGCCAGGAACCCCAAATTCTGCTGATCTATATATCCCCTGAATTTTTTTAAAAGCCGGTAAAAGGAGTGTGTGTGGGGGGGCTGGTGAAGGAGGTGGGGGGTGTAGCACTTGGTTTTTGCGAGCTCCATTCAGGCGTGCAGTGGACGCCTGCGCTCGGGGTCCTGATGCAGACACAGCTGCGAGACTGGGGCTGGAGCGGAGAGTTTCAGACAATAGCAGCATCGCCGAGCAGGTTAAAAGCATCAGCAGTCGCAGCGAGCAGACGGGGAGGGGGGGAACTCTGGGGCAGCTTTTTGGGCGGCGGCAGCGGCTTTCGGGAGGGGAGGGAAAGTCACACCAGCGAGAGGAAACGAACGCAAAAAAAAACCAAAGTGGGGCATCAGTTGTCGGATGTCTGGGGTTAAACCTTTAATGTGACGCCTTTTTTTTTCCGTAAAAGAAGAAACGAGCGCCGCCAATATCCAGTACCGACGGGAGCGCTGTGTGCGTTAGAGGAGCTGCGGTTGCCTTTCTGTGTTCTCATAACCCCCCCCTCCCTCCTCTGTTTTGCGATCTTCTGCAAGGGTTTGGTGATGACAGCCTCCGCTGACAATTGTGATGTTAATCAGGTGGACAGAGTCTCGGGGGGCCTGGTTGTTGACGGTGAAAATGGGTGAGTGCCTTTAACAGTACTCCGTTAGATTATTTTTTTTAAGGCTGTTTTCAATTTAAAATTGTTGCCTTCCTTGGCATTAAAAAAAAACGCGCCGTTTTGTTGGCATTGCACACCTGTTTTTATTCTGTGTATAGACTGAACAGCTGTTTGCTTCATGCTTTACAGATTTTCTGTAGCAGTTTCATTCCACTTGATCTCCGCTCTGTGTAGATGTGTGTGTGTGTGTATATATATACTGTTCCCATCTCCTCCTTATTTCTGTTTTTAGTTCTGCGCCTTGTGTTGCCAGTGCAGCGCATAATTACTCAAAGGGTATGCTAGGATCTCCCGTATATTAGGTCTTGCAAGTTGGTGAGCACTTTTGAACCCCGTCTTGAAAGTTACTTTTGTACCCCGGCCTTCAGATTGCGTTGTCCCCGTCTTGCTTTAATGCGCAGTGTCCTGGAAGGTGTTACAAAGAGATTGTGATAAATGTCTGACTCCCGGCATTCGGAAAGGTCAGTGTGCACAGCGGATGTCTCCAGAATGCGGTGTTAATAGAACCATTTAACATGGCCGAGGACACTCAGGGCAGGTAATAAGCTTTGTGGTACGTGTGATGAGAATTTAATTTAAGCCATACATCACCTGGGGAGAGCGCGGGTGTGTGTTTTGCCCTGGCTCGCCGAGATGCTTGCTGCGGTGCCACTCCTGGCGCTGTGCTGGCCAAGAGCGCATTGAAAAGCCACTGACCGCCGCAGGTGAAGCGGTGATTTCCGCCGCGTCGCGTGCAGCAGCCCCGAGCGCGCGTGATGTCCGAGCAGCACAGGGATCCTGATATCGTGCAGCGTTAACCTGGCAATCAAGCCGGGTCTCTCCCTGCCACTGCTTGAAACTCAAGCCTCTTGTTTACAGTACGGCATGAGCAGTGCCTCTTCTGCACCGTAGCGCGACACCACTAAGAGGTTGTTCTAAATAAATAAAAGTCTGCTGATCCTGTTCTATGCAGTAATCTGTCTCTTAGCACCTCTGATTTGCCGTTTTTCAACCTATTGCCAAAGTTATAAGATGCCGAACTTGATTGGCCTGTTCGTGGTTTTTATTTTATTTTATAAAGGGAATTTCTTGTCTGTCTGGGCCTCTGTTTGACACCAGAATTGAAATCTGGCCTGCCCCTTAATAATAAAGATTTTGCGAATGCCTCGCCTGTTCCCTCTTTTTCCTAGGGCATCGAAGGGCGTCGCAGGGTTCCTCTGCAGTTATTTTTATGGGCCTGCAGGTTGAGGGGCTACGTGGTGGAGTTTTGAGGGCCGGGAGGAGCACGTGTTCAGACTGGAGATGTCTTGACGGTCTCCATCTGCAGCGAGAGCCGAGTTACTGTTTCTAGGCAAAAGGTCATAAAGAGTTACGAGAACACATAAAAGGTTCAATGAGCTTGGCTAAAACTGTGTGGTTTGTAAACGAGCCCTGGCAGATTTGTGTATAATGACAGAAAAGGAAACAGTATAAACTTTTTTTTTTGTTACAGCAGGTCTAAGGTTTAAGCCGGTGGTGAATTTGGCTGCGCCCCACCTGGGCGACGGGAGGCGAGCGGAGCGTTAAGTCAGCACGCCGGAGTTGTGCGTGGCGCGCTTCAGGGCGACTGGTTTACACCCGCAGCCGTGTGCTTTGCGAATCGGAAGCCGGGTGCTTTTCGCAGCCGGCCCGTCCAGTAACGGGGCGACGCTGCGCTCAGACACGCCTGCGGGGAGAGGCCAGGTGGCGGTGGGGCCCCAGCAGGGAGCTTTTGTTGCCGTCTGAGGGTTATGGCCTGGACAGACCGTGCAGTTTTTCTTTAAAAAAAAACAAAGGCTTATCTCCGAGAGAGAGAGAGAGCTGTGAGGCCGTCCCCTTGTCATTTCCCTTCTTGCTCAAACTGCGCCTTTTCTTCTTCCTTTCAAAGGGAGCGACTGCTGCCGCCCCGAGCCGCCGGGCTCCCGTGCGCCTGATTGTCGCGCTGTTGTCCGCGGCCTGTTCGTTGTTGTGTCCGCGGTAAAGCGGCGCAGTGTGCGAGGTCCTTGGGGGGTGGGGGGGGGGGGCGGTGATGTATTGTCCCCTGATGGACGCATGAACACGGCGTTGCCAGCTGCCAGCGGAGGCGCCGCGGTCTTTGCTCCGGTTACCCCTCGGGCCGCACCCCCTCGCCCGTCCTCGCGGGAGCCGCAGGACGCGGCAGTCCGTGCCCCGGCCTGGCTCCGGGCCGGGTGTGCCGTATCCTTTCCCTTCGGAGGCGTTCGTTCTGCCAGCCCCTGCCCGCCCGTGTGCCGTGTAGATTTACGGCTTTAATTCCGCTTCGTGGGCTCTTTGCTGCGCGCGTGCGCTTCGGAAGACGTTGCCGCGTGTTGGCAGGGGGCCGAGGAAGCTGCGTCCTGGGACCCCGGTGGCGGGTCGGGCCCCGTGCTGATGACACGGCAGATGAGCTCTCCCCTCCTGCCCCGCGGCACAGCAGGGCTGCAAGATTCGCCCTGAACCTCGGGCGCCACACAGGAAGTCTCTGAGTACAGCGGACAAACAGCCAGGTGTGAAACTGCCGCTTTATCTGCTGTAACAGGACGTCACAGTTCATTTCACCTCATTGAACCGTGTGTTTTTTTTCCGCTTCTGCGTTACTAGATGAGGGGATTGGGAAGGGGTGTGTGTGTGTGTGTCAGTCTTCTAACTTATTTGAATTTTCAAAGCGAGCGTTTGCGGGTGGCTCAGCCTTGCGTGGCAAGTTAACATTCAGGGTTGGACAAAGGGTGCTATTTTTGTGTCATGCCGTGCCAGGGAAGTATTGTGACATTTGTGATTCAAGATGAAACCATTTTTTGCTACAACCGCCCCCCTTATATATTTTCAGCGTTTCTCTCATCTCTGATTCACAGAAGATGTCCCTTGAGGCATTGCAGGTCTTGGTAAGACCTTTAAAGACTATTACAGCCCTCTGGCTTTGTGTGTTTGCTAAGATCGTTTTGGGTTGATCTGATAGCTCACAAAATATTTTCATTTGTTTACGCCATTAATTTGATGTAATGTCTTCATAAAAGGTGCCCCTGGAAGCAATAGTGCTGACCCTGACTAAAGCTAATAACCCTGCTGTCCTTTCCAACGCGCTGGTGGTCTTGTGGATTAGTTGTGCTCCCTTGTGGATGCCTCTCTGTATTGTCCTCATTGCAACCCCTGGGCACCTCCCCGCCTGTCTCAGGCTTGGTGAGATTCTGGAAGACCACACCAGCTTGTCAAAGGTCATATTAGGTCACTTTTCCTTCTGAATATTTTTTTTGGGGGGGGTGTTCCCCGCTTCCCAAAGTCTCGGCCATGCTCTGCACTAGTGCATCTTGAAGCACAAGAGATCTTGTTCGCAAAGTGTAAGCTTTGTGTTTCGCTCTCCGTTTTTGATCGGCACGCCCCAGCTACTCTTCTTATGCTGGATTAAGCTCGTGTTGAAATTCCAAACTGTGCCCTGTGCCTCAGTGCAAACTAAATGTTGTTATTTCTTGCTGTGTTGGTGGGGGGTAAGTTCTGGGGAGTGCTGTGAAAAATGCAGAGCATTTAAAGTGTGCTGCAAGGCGAAGGGGTTTAAGAGGTGCTGGTGTGTACCACACACCCAGTTCCAGCTCAGTGCTTTATTGCCGTCACTAGTTGCATGGGATTTGGTATAATAAACAATTTGGTAGAATTAAAATGTTCGAGAAGTCCATGCGATCAGGAGGGTGCAGTTGTCATGATGTCTTTCTATCGAGCGGATCGGGCGCCCCCTTGTAACAGTGGGCTCTGGTGTGCAAGGCCAGTGAGCCTCATCGGCGTCTCTGCTCAGGCGCTGTGCTGCTCAGTGGGACAGAAACGGGCAGGGAGGCTGTCTCGGCTCAGCTCGGCGTCCTGCCAGCTGCTCCTTTAGTGCCCTGACGTCCAGGCCTTGGCTGTGAAGACGTGTGTCCAGCGTAGTGGTTTTATTACGCGTATACAGAGACAGATGGCAACTGTACATGCTGTGAAGATTATAAGTTTTCACTTGGTCTTGCCAATAAATCAGTATTGGACAGGGGGCGGTTGGGGGGGGGGCAAAGCTAATTAGGATCCTTCAAACCAAACCCAGCTGTGAGTTACAGGCTTGTATACTTTCTTCCTCTATCGAAACTGCGGTACAGAATTTTACCTGCGGTTTTCTGCCAGATGGATAGGCTCTGAATCCCCCCCCACCTCCAGCCATCTCCACCAGGTGATTTGCAATTCAAAATGTGTGATGCCAGTGGCAGTCATGTTAGGGTGTGGTACACAGTGGGTGGGAAAGAAGAGAGAAGCTCAGATCTCTTGGCGTGGAGCTGTAATTATCAATGGTTCTGTGTGCCAGTGTACAATTCCTATCACTTTCTGTGAAGGGAAAATAGCAGCATTCCAAGAACAATACATTCTTGCCTGTTAGTCTGTACTGTTCCCTGCTAGTCTAATAATGTCTCTTTTCTTTCTTTTAAAAGAAGTATAGCTTGTGCTTTGAATTAACTGTTTAATAGCAGGATTCTGTTCATTCATTCTTTTGAACGATCAGTGATTCAAACACTCCCCCACTCTTTCATATCTCATAGGACTGAATTGTAGGAGTGTGCGCTTTGTGTAAAATTTCCATAATCTTCAGTCACAGGAGAGAGATTGGCATGTAACATTTAATCACACAGTGTCCTTGGGAAGAAAAAAATGAAGCGTGCAGACTGTAGTTTGAGAACACGGTCGTGACTGACTGATCGGAGCTGCACACCGCCAAATGCCATGAAAGCTCATTGAATCTTGAGTGTATTGGGGGTTGATGGCATCCTTTATCCTTTTTATTGTTTTTCCGAATGTGTTAAGAACTGCAAAAAAAACCCCACCTTTTTTTATTGCAGCACCACACCAGTAGGTTTCGAATGGGCTCCATTTGCTTTTGTATTTGCCCGCTAGTGAGAGCCTCGGTCCGACTGAGCCAAGGGAGGAGCAGGCCTCTGCCGGGCTCGGGCACCATGTGATCCAGGGCGCTGGCTAACCTAAGTATTAGAGAGACAGCTGGCGCTGTCGAGGAGGACAGTTCAAGTTCGTTGGGAATAAGATATTTTCCTGTTTTCATGCATGTTGTTGGTGTAGATGTTGCTTGTAGCCGTTAATCATGCGAGACACCAGTGGAGGGCTGTTAGCTTTCGCTGTGCACTGCCCTGACTGCGTATATATCAATAATTTATATTGCATCCTGTCAGAAATGGGCAGTGTGAAATGCAGTAGGTTCGTGGTGAGATACGCGTTTTTTTTATGTACGAAAGCTGGTGAGGGATCATTTTACCTATGAATCTATAGTTGGCGATCTCCAGCAAAAGAACACCTTTCTCCTTTCTGTTTTGGAAGAGTGGCTGTCAGAAAAATTTGTTGCGATCCCAGTCAGCTGGTGCTGCTGTTGCCCCTTGATGCCTGTTGTCAGTAACATCTATACCAAGACAAACAGTTTTGAGTATAAACTTCTGGACCATCTCGTGGGAGCTACTGGTTTCATTGCGTCTTTTCACTGCTCACCAAATTCCTATTCATTAAAGCCACAGACACTTGACGTATAGAACTGCAGGCTTATGGCTTGGCTTGAACACTGCTGAGCACAGATACACTTTACTGGAGGACTGACGTGTTGCTTGAAGAAATACTTAATAGAATATTGACCGGAGGGCAGAATCACCTTAAGACGGGTCCAAAAAAACGTTGATTTTAATAAACTTGGAAGTTTTGAAAATTTACAACCATTCATCCGTTTTGGTTGGTGTGTTTTAATATATTGCCCTTAGTCGCAATGCTCTCTTGCCCCTGCCCAAAAAAAAATCAAAACTGCAATGAAAACCATCAGGGGTTTCAATTTCATTTTTCGCAGTTTGTGAAGGTGGTTTGTGTGCCACATGACATGTAAGATGGCTTTCTTGAGTACTCTGAAACTTCCCTCCTCGAGACCACTTTCCCTCTCGCAGCGTATGCCCTGCTTCAGGGTGCACTTCACAATAGCCAAAAATAACCTTTGATTTTTTTTCCAGCACGCTTACAATTAAGAGGAATATATATTTTTGCCTGTGCTGTATGCGAGCTACTCAGAGTAGCTGATATGAAGGCTACGATGCATTCTGGAGCATTTGTTTTAGTACCTCAATGTGACTTGTTTGCTTCCTTTCTGGGAAGGAAACCTTTTTAGTAACGCTGGATCTCCCGTGAACTTCTCGTCTTTAACACCAAGTTAGGGTTTTGCACATCTACCCTTAACGTCTGCCTGAGCACATGTGGGGCGTTCGATCTGTCCTGTGCTCTGATCTTGTCAAGCAGGAGCAGGAACAGGGCCTCTTGCCTGCAGCGTGGAAGGATGCAGACCCTTAAATGTACGAAAACGGACGTAGATTTTTAAAAAACATTTGCACTGATCCAAGAAGCGCATCAAACATGGAGAGAGTGATGCAGTCTAGAATCCATACGCTTTGACCCCTTGTCCTTTAGTAACTTTTTTTAAAAAGACTTGTGAAAATCTGAAACGGTATCCCTAGCTAGCCATGACGATGAAGCCGATACTCGTTTCTTTCAAGGGACGACTCAGATCACCAGGTTACCAGCAACCGAGGCATCTAGATGGGCCCCTCTTGCATATCCCTCCCACTGTAAGGGCCTTTTCGGTCTAGGTTTGTCATGTTTAAGCTGGGTGATGCCGTTAAGCTGCGAAGGCTGCACAGAAGGCTGCAAAATGGGTTCTTGTAAAAGTTGTTCTTTGGCGTGTTACTGTACGTGGTTTCGTTTAGCATTTTCTCTTCCTGCTTTCAGCTGCACCCATGCGGTGAAGGCCGTATTGAAAATGGTGAGCCTTTTCGAGTGGAGCGGGTATTTGCATGCACTGGGCCGGGAGGGGTACTTGGTCTCTATGCCCGCCAGGGCACAAGCGCCTGCCGCCGAAACCGTGGCAACTGCACGGTGCTGTCAGGGGAATGGGCAGGCTGGCCCCTTTTATGAAGGGCAACTGCTGTTATCTCTGGTTCACGCATGAAGATGCAGTGAGGGAACTCCCCTCCCCCCCCCACCACTCACCCTCCTGCAAAAGTGGGTTGGCGGTTCTCAGAAGTGTAGCTGAAAACGGTTTTGGAGTTCGTGTACTGTACTTGCTGTGCAGGTTAGGTGTGTTTTCCACTCCCTCCGATGTACATCCCTTAGAAGAAAAAGTGGTGCGGTTTTAATTAAACCTGCCTCCTTACCTGATCTCTGGGGGCTCCAGTGTTTTCTGACCTCTACTGCCTTTCCGTCCAGCTGTGTTACCATATGAATGCCACCTTCTTGCACCGACCTCCTCCTCCTCCTCCTCCTCCTCAACATGTGAGTGACCTGGATGCTGGTTTCTGTTAGAGGACAGGATTGGCGAGAGAACGGAGTAGCTCTGAGCCCAGATGAGCTGTGTGTATTGAAGAGAGGTGCAGGAGAAGAGGAGAACTCAAGGTTACGTCCACCTTAAGTAGGGCATATTACTCTGCCTGAACAGGAGAAATAACACTGCTCAGCGTAACGATCTGTGGATTTTGCCATAGACGTGCAGAGCAGACAGAAGGATTCTGTTGCAGTGATGATTGTGCTTTCATTGCCCCGGTGCTTGTTAGCTGTAATTTGTGTACGTTGTTTACAGTGCTGCTCTAGTTTCTCCAGTAGTGTTACAAAAATTCAGTTGCCAAAAGAATATGAAGTACTTAGTAGCCTTTTCATGTCTGAAAATACCCACCCGTGTGATTTTGCCGTGTTTGAGTGTATTACAGTTGGAGCACTAGTACACAGAAGGGAAGAGGCCTTCATTATGAACGGCAACCTTGTTCAACGTGGATTGGATCATACTAGAATGCAAAAATATACATGACTGGGTCTTAAATTCTAGTGATTTTTTTTTAAGGTGAAACAAGATGCTCCTGTTGTAGAGCCTGCAGGATTGGTATTGGAAAGGTTTATCATCAGTCTGTAATATTTTTGTTGTAAGGGACTTTTTTCAAGTGTTCATTTGATTGAATTGATGGTACGCTGCACAGATAAATGTTTCTGTGTCAGTCTTTCAGCCATAGCCAGTTTATAGATAGTCTCGCCTCGGAGAGCTACTGCTGCGTTTGATAGTTATGTTAAGGCACCTCTTGGCTTTGGAAGATTGTGATTAACTCGATAACTTAAAAGTTACTCTTTTAATGCTGTGCAGCGTCTTTCCAGTTCACAGGTGCAACATCTGAAAGATCTTTCCAAATTCACGTTTGTTCACATAAGCTTGTAACTGTCCCATGTAGTCTGGTAAAAAAAAAAGAGGAATTAAGCACTAAGTGGGCAAGCAAAGCATTTCAATGAAGCGCAGAAATTATTTGTTTCCGATAAACATCTGTTTCCGTGGCTGTCGGTTGCAACTTGGTCAAATACCAGCACAGTGATCCCAGTTTGTCTAGGGGGTGTGCGCCTTTTTGATGAACCTAGTGCTGGTGTCTGTACGCATTGAGGCCTTCATTAATAGCCAGGTGTGTACCTTCGTGATTTATGGATCAGGCTTGATCAAGGGCTACGTTAGCTGAATTCTCTCCTGTCTTGACATGCTGGCAAAGGTATGGGTTCTTGCCTTTTGCAGGCGCTCCGTAAACAGTTTCTAGGCCTTGATATACAATACAAGCAAGGTAGTTTTGTATTTCTCTTCAATTTAAAAATAATCCCAGAAGTGAAGGGGATACTGTGAGACAAAGTCGTAGCTCATTGTGGCAGGTATTTTTGTGTTATGGATATTACAGATGCAGATGAGTTGTTGTTTTCCCCACCTTGGTGTGCAAATGATTAATGCCGTGTTGCTGCAGTGAGCGCTAAGTTCATAAAAGCAATAAAACCTAATTGTTTTATTTAGAAAGCTAAAGTCACTGTAGGCATTTATATTGCTTTGTTTCCCTCCCCCCCCCCCCCCTTCTGTTCCGCTTGCTCACGCCTGCGGTGATCGCTCTCTAGTCTGGGACACAGCTGTTCCTCTTGCGTGGGGCTCCAGGTCACCCGATCAGGCTGAACTTACTTAGAGAAATTCAAGGTACTGCTTCCTCCCAACTTAGTTTTTTTGTCCCCGATAAATGAAGTAAATAAGATTCTGTAGCAAACTACGATGAGCCCTCCTGCCAAATCCACAGAGTTTGGAGAGCAGGCTTTTTTTCCCCTCGCTGCAAGTTCTTTGACAAATGGCCCCTCACAGCCCGAAGCACTGAATCTGAAAATGCTTTTGAGCTGAATAATAGCTGCCTCAGTGAGGAGCCTTGCAAACCCAGATATTCTTTAAAAAAAAAAAAAAAATTCCCTTTCTTAACATGTAACAATAACACATGCCTTTGCTTCGCAGCTGTCTTGTTAAAAAGGGTATTGAATTCACTAATGAGGTTTATCTGGGGGTCCCAGTGGATGTTTCCTGAAAGGAATCTGTGTCGGGCTTGTAACATCGTGACCACAGCGCCAGTTGGTTATCATTATCTTCATCTAATTCTTTCCCATCATGCAGCTTAGAGTTGTTTATTGGAAGTGTTGTTTTCCTTGCCTATTACCAACAGACCTCAGATGACTTGGCTTTATTTAAACACGGATGGAGACTTGCTGGAAGTTTGGTCAGCAGTTCTCTCCAGCACTCGGGAGGTGCTCAACGATCTTCTCTTAGAGGAATGGAGTTTTAAACCTCGCACACAACGCGAGCTGCCGAGCCTGTGGTATTTTGAAGGACGAACCACCGACGCGAAGCTTCTGTGTGGGTGCAGATGTATGTTTTAAATGCCTTCAGGGTGGAAGCCCGGTTTGAGAGGCAGAAATGAAGCATCGCAAGTAAAAGGGTGGTGACTTCATGAGCACCAGCTGCCTGGAGAAGCACCTCAACCCCCTGCAGGTTTGCTACGACACGCTAGCAGCATGTTTAATGAAGCAGGACCGGGCTTCGCTGCCGATTAAACAGGTTTGACGAGTAAATATTTCAATGATCTTCAAAGACGCTTTGCATCAAGTGAGATGCCTCCAGGATCTTTTGGAAAGTGCAGTGTGTCAGGATCCGCCAATGCCCTGAAGTGCTGCAGCTTTCAGGCTTCGCGACAATAACGAGTGGAACAGTTTTTTTCCCCCCCCCTCTCTTAATGAGTGTCCGGTGCTGCTTCCCTAACATGTGACTCTCATCTGTTTTGCGTTGTCCCCCAGTCTGTCTGAGCCATTTGAACTGATCTTATGCAGCCAGGATCTGTGCGGCTTTAAAATGGCAAACATCTTTAATGACATAAGGTTTTGTTGAAAAATGAGTAAGACTAAGGTGTAAGTCTGCAGAACCTTTGATATTTAAGGCATTCCAAAGGTTAACAAGATTAAGTGTTTTTTTACTAGCTTATACATCTTATTTTAGTCTCTTCCTAATGCATTTGCACAAAAGTAATGATGTGTAGCCTAATGCACTCTGTTTAAAGCTGCCAGCTCTGAGGGTTATGCCACCTGCTGGTTGTACAGAAAAACTGTTCCCCGGCACTGAGCAGTCTTGGAGCAACCCAGGGCATTTGGCATCTCTACAAACTGACACATCTGCCAGCTCTGTGCGATTGCTCAGCCTTGCCCACCAGGGGCGACACGCAGACTCCCGAGAATACCAGTTAATCGCGGAGAGTCAACAATCTGTCACCCTGAAAACCTTCCAAATCCTTTACTTCCTGAAGTTTTATTGTAGTTTAGCCCACTTGCAGTCAGACAGCATTGGCAGGAAGAGTTCCAGCTGTCGATCTGCTCGGCGCTTCCTAGAAAGGACGCAAGGCTGTTGGTTAAGTTGCTGACTTGTGTGTTTAGCAAACTTAAGTGAAGTGAGCTTATAAAATGTCTGTTGTTAATGGCCGTGTTTGCAGTCGCAGACTCCGCTGTGGCCAAGTAAAGCTGTGCGCTCTTGCCTTGTTTGCGCCTCGAAACGAAGAGGGGCTCTCCGGTTCCGTTCTTCAGCGAGCGTCGCTTGAGCTCTTTAACAGATGACCGCCTCCGGCCCCTGCAGGGCTGGCGGTACAGCAGGACATGTTTTTCTCCCAAGGCAGGGTCTCGGGCTAACGTTCTGGAAACCAGCCCATAGTGCGACGTGCCCTGCCGGGCTCCAGAATTCAGCGGGGGCCGTTCCTGTTCGAGCAGATTGGCAACTGCCAGGCCAAAACCCGTGGCAGGAGTTTACGAGCTGCAGAGGGAACCCTTGTTGTTGTTCTGTCCTGGGTGCTCACAGGCCCGTGTGTTCATTTGCACGAGCTTCGTGCTGTGAAGCAGCGCAGAAGTTTCTGGTTCTTTCCAGAAAGTGAGAAAGGGAAGTGTTTTCACTAGTGGGATGATGATGATGGGGGGGGGGGGGGGGTGTCAGCTTTTCACCACATGGGCCTTGCGTTGTGGGCTCGGCTCGTTTACGGTCCGGCGCTCCCAAAATGTGCGGTCGGAGAGCTTTTGTTCTGAATGGAAGCTTCTTTCCGAGTAAGGCGCCCTAAAAAAGCGTAAAGGGGGTGTCGCGTGTGAACTGGAGCCTGTCTCCACGTGTCTCGAGTTTAAAAATGAAACTTTTCAGGGTGAGGTGTCGGATAAGAGGTCCCAGGAGGGATTTTTTGTTTTTTACTCCAGTCCTTTGTGATTCTGCCAGTGTCGCAGCAGCTGAAGGGCGCGTCTTGGCTTTTCACGCTTACCTGTCTGTTTTTGGAGCCCCGGCCCTCGTGCTCGTCGTCAGCCCCGGCGCGCTGGCTAATTTGCCTCCGAAAAAGTGAAGCGCGTGCAGCTGATGTTTATTGGGTTGGACCCACGCCATAGCCATCACACATCACTTGAACGCCTATACATTACCACAGACACGGTGTACATATAGAGCAGGAGATCAGAAGTGTAATTGACATGATTTAGGAGCCTGCCTTGTGAAGTTTTGTTTTTAAAAAAAGTGCCTTTTGTTGTTGTTTTTTTTTTTAAAGTCTTAATTGCTGTTTCGTGATATTATATGTTTTTGTAGTGATTGTCAAAGGCACTGGATGGATAGCGTCGACCCTGACGTCCTGTATCTGTCCACGGAGCAGCACGGGCAGCCACAGTGTGAGCTTACCCATACTGCCCTGGAAGTCCCTGCCCTGGGGGGGTAAGAACCAGCTTCGTCTCTCCACCACACTTTCACCTACCGGCCTCTTGTCGCTGGGCCCCTGGGCGGCCCAGGAAGGCGGCGCCTTACCGTCGTGGCAGCCGAGTGCGTGCATGGTCTGCGGTGGGCTACATCGGGATTATCTCCACCTGCTCCTGACTTGGCGGCGCAGGAGACTCGGGTTCAAATCCCAGCAGGCCTGCAGCTTAGCACACCTCATGTCGGTTTGCTTTAATTTTATTTCTAAACTGCCCCTTGAGAAACTGTAAATGTTCTTCTGCATTTGACTGACTGCTGAGCTTGTGTGTTTTCTTTACTCCGATCTGTGGAGGGAGTTTGGAGAATAAGAATAACAGGGAATGAAGAGTAACAGCAGACCTGTTAAGGGAAAAGGTGTAATTAAACCTGTTTTGTTTATTCTTCATACAATTCACCCTTTTCAAATGTTTCATGTAGACAGGCATCCCTTAAAATGAGATGAAAAGTTGTTGGGCTGTCTGTTGCCTGATAAGATTAAAGTTTTTTCCACATCTTTTATTAAATCTCTACCTGTTCTGCCCATTTTCTCTGCACAGGCCGTAATAAATGACCGGCAATTTTTTTAGCGCTACAGGGGTCACTTGTAACCTATTACAAAGGTTTGCGATTTTACAGACAAATATTTGACATGTTGTATATTGGCTGAAAGAATTAGCACATAACTCATAGAACTGCCCTGATGTTAAATGTCCCTGCATCTGTGCAATTGCTGAATATCATTACACCTGAGGCCGCTGCTGCTGGAGGTGATCTACACTTTGCTTTCTGAATGACCCGATCACCAGAGCGTTTCAAGAAGATTGCACATGGGTGTATTCAGACTGCCACCTTGAAGAAGGTGTAGGAACTGAAACCAGTTGAGACAGGCAGCTAACACACACTATTAAGGTTTTCTGTAAGGGGTCCGTGTAGGTGTCGAACAATTTAAAGGACAGCTGCAGAAATGCACTGCCCTGAAAAGCAAATTTAAACCAAGTCCTTCTTGGACAAAACTGTGCCGTTTGATTGAATGCAGAATCATGACTGGTTTTGATCTGTTGGCAATCAGACAGGGGCTTTCTACTGTACATTCTACTGCAGTTTGATGGGGCTACTCTCACATTGGTAGATTCCTGAGTTTCATATTTTCCTATTTAGAAGGACTTTGAACAAAATATCTTGATTTTAAAATTGTAGTTCCCGCCCCGAAGGCGGAATGTTCAGTTTCTCTATAATTTGCTTTTTCAAAGTTTTTGATCTTTGACACTTAAACCTGTCACGTTTATACCATTAAGAATCAGAATCCCTTAAAAGCACAGCTTTTAATGGAATGTGGTCCATAATGTTTGAATTGTCCACTTACACTGTACAGGAGAATTGTGTTCAGAAGTAGATGCTGCCAACTAAAGCATTGCAAGTTTGTAGGAAGCTGTTGAGAGTAGTTCTATGTCTCATTGTTCCATCTGAATTTTAACATTTTCTTTTAAAGAAATTGCACCTAAAAAGGTTAGTTTAGGTAGAGGTCTGGGCCGTTTTGTCAGAAATAAAAGCCATAGAAAAGCATCAGGTATAAAGAGAAATAAAACTAATCCCAGGATGTGTACACAGGTCAGCAACATTTTTTTTTTTTGCCTGTGTGGTGAATGTCCTTTGGCAGTCAGTGCCTCAGCATGACCAGTGCCATGTGACCCCACTGTCCCACAGCCCAGCCCCGATGAAGAACAACAGGGCTCTGCTGATGGCTGTGTGATTGTCTGTGGCGCGGAGCATTAGCACAGGATTATCAAACCCCTCACAGTCTTCATTCATTCCGGGATGTCACACGCTCTTATCAACATCAATCTGACACGTGATTCATCAGTATTGCTTCGGTGGTAGAAACGTTCACAAAAAGACTAAAGCACATCAGCACTTTCCTTTGTAGACTCGTGCGAAACCGCATTTTAAGGCTGGCATCCCCCTGATAATCTGCTACAAATTTGGGAAGGGAGGTTTTGTCCTCTCAGTCCGAAGTTTACTGTTGTGTCTTGCACTCGTTTTTTTTGTTGTTGTTTTTTTCTCCCATTCGCCTCCATGTTTTCCTTTATGCAAGTTTTTAATCTGAAAGTGTTGGGAGTGATCGTACAGATTGTGGGTTTTTAGTCTTTTTTTTTTCTTTTGGCTGTACATTTTCTCCCCCACCCCCCCACCCCCCTTACTGTAGATCAGTATTAAGGATTGGTGCTTCGTAAATACTTTTTTTAGACTTGAGAAGAGTGTGGGATTGTGTTCGGTTTTGTTTGAGAGTGGGTTTTGGCGTTGTGAGGAAGATGACTTCTTTCAAGCTGGATTTCCTGCCTGAGATGATGGTGGATCACTGTAATCTAAACGCTAGTCCTGTGTAAGTACTCATCCAGCCTTTTCTCGTTGTCAGTGAGCAGGCAGCGTACAACCAGATAACCAAGCAGTATATAACCAGACTGTACTGGGATTTGTGCAACTGTATCTAATATATCAAAGCATGAACTGTATTGTGAACATTTTGTATTAACCGCACATTTCTGGCAGTAAAGAGTTGTCTTGAGGCTTTGTGGAGCAGGCAGGAGCTTTTTTTAATGTAACTGGTCCACATTCCTTTCGTGAAAGAGTTTGCATTTCAAGTGCGGAGTCTGAGGTCTTAAACAGTGCGGTCCTCGTTTTTGTTTGATCTCTGTAGATTTATAAACCACACCGGGAATGGTCTCTTTCCCTGTCTTTTCGTGGAAATGGTTATACTTTGTGGGGAATTGGGTCTTGAGTGGAAGGACGAAGGGTGAACTGCCTGGTGGTGTAAATAAGCACACGCCCTGTTTGAAAGCGAGCAGTGTGCTGCAGCTCACATCCAGAGCTTTGTGGTGCAGTAAAGTCCTGTTACACTGAAGACATGAGGCTTCCTGCTGAGAATTAAAACTACTTTGAAATGTATCCTGATGAATTGAAGGGGATGGGGGAAAAAAAGCACGTCGTACGATTTGTTGAAATTGGACTTACAGAAATCCCCTTCTTTTAATAAAATAAGTGTCAGGCAGGTAAGACTGCCTTGCAAGTCATTAGCAGGATTTTAATTTTGCTGAAAGAAAGGTCAGTGTGTTCTTCAGCCATCAGAGAAATTCGACAGAATTGTGATTTTGTTGGGTTACATTATTTTTTATCTTTTGCAAGAACTCAATTATTTGAATAACTGGAAGGAGCACATGTGCATTCATACCATTGTGTTTCTTGGACACATTTTTTGGAAGATTGACTTGTACTGTAAAATGGAGCCAGTTAAGTCCCATGCAGTGTGGTTGAAAAAAACCCTGAAGGAAATGGCTGTCACCGCTTGAGCTGCAGGAAAACGTTTTTTTTAAGTTATTGGAATCCAGCTGGTGCCACGTTTGTTTAATTTTGCATTTTCCGTTTTTCATTGCGTGGCTGAACTCGACTGGGGCTGCTACCAGATCAACGTGTTTGAGCACAGAAAATGCTCACCCCGTCTTTCTGTCTGAATGCAGACCAGGAGGACGCGAAGGGCAAGTGATTTGTCCCTGCTGCTTTCAGGCTTTCTGCACGGGGATCTTGGCCTTCAGTTCTGCAGCTTGCATGTATTCTAACAAATAAGGGGCAAAGATTGCAGAACAGACAGGGGGGAGGAATCCCCTCGTCTTCTCCAAGGGCTCCCCGATGTCCCATTCCAGTGTCAACGAAGCCGAGTCTGTGCGCAGAGCTGTTGCCAGTCAGCCGTGTGGCCGATCGTGCAGGCCTCAGCACATGCGCTTAGCGGCACCTGTCCACCCAGGCTCCTTTATGCTGCACCATGCCCCCTCCTGACTTGTGCCGGGAACACAATCCGGCACCCACCGCCTCGGATGGCAGCCTGCTCCAGAGCCTCGGCTTCTCTGGCGAAGGCCTCGATCTCCAGAAACCCGGTGTCGGACGTTCTCGTTCCCCGCGCACAGACGCACTCGTTCTGGGCTCTGGGTCTTGCAGGGAAAAGCTGAATAGCTGCAGCAGAGTGTATTTGCACACCAAGCCATGCGTTTTTAACCTTTTGTAGTGCCTTTTGTTTTATGTCGCTGGCGCCGTAGGGAAGCGCAGTCACGGAGCAGGAAAAATGCTGGCTTATCCTAGCTGCTGTGTGAGTTCTCACTGACAAGGCTGCATTTCTTCAGCAGAGTAAAGGTACATTACAGTGGTATAACTTGTGTACGTGTTTCCCCGATTGTTAGTATATTTAATTGGTGTAGAGAACTCAGCTGCTTATATACAGATAGCATTGAAAGGTTTAGCTCTGTGCATCTCTCTTGCCAGAAATCACTGGCATTCCAATGGACTCAGAAGGCTCCAGAATCATGAGGTAGTGTATCCTGTAGTCTGCTTTACTGCTCATCAGCCGCACCCTGCCTGCGATGTAGACCGTCCGCACTGAGCGTTATCCTTATAAACCCTCTGCCTGCTTGATTGTTAGCAATAAGCTTTGATTTCCCGTAGAAATGGTGCAATCCACTGTTTGATCCAGATGTTTATGGTGCCAGCCAGACTTTGTTGCAGTGTCAGGACAGGTGTCCTAGGATGTTGTTCTGATTTTTTTTAAGTTGTCAGATGCTTTTTAAAAATTATATTTATAGCTCAAACCGCAGTTCAGAGTTTGTGGCACAGGCTTTACAGCCCTGTAGTCAAAGCCGATACCCCGGCTTCTTTTAAGAAGCAGTTGGATGAGATCCTGCAGATCGGCACAGGCAGCGCTGCTTTACACAAAGGGTTGTGGGGGACTGGAACTAATCGGCCATGTTGTCGATGGAAGCCCTGGTATCGGCTGAATGAGATCCACTTAGCAACCAAATGAGCTACATGGACTGGAAGGCCTCCTGTTTCTTGTGGCCTTTACTAAAACAAATGGCAGTTCGGGCCACATCTTAAAAGCCTTAATTCTGGAGAGCTCTATAACACCTTGCTAGTCTTAGTGCTCAATTCAGTGAAAGCATAATGCGTTCAAAAGCTATGATTTAGTCAGCATTGCACTAGATTGAGACTTGTCTGCAGCTGTAGAAACCTTATTAATCTACTTAGTGGAACTGTGGATTAACTAGACATCGCTGAGGTACATTTATTCAGTTAAGATGCAAAGAAAGTGCCCATTTTTAGGCAAAGCAAGCCTTGGCACTTACAATATCTCCTTTAAAAGATTTCGCACGGATTAACGTTCAAGTCCTCGGAGTTTTGTTTTTTTTGCTGAGGGATGAAAGAAATCTGTTCCTCCAGCTTAATAAATAGCCATTTGCAATGGCAAATTTCATGGACTTTTGCTAAATAGACGAGCTGATACCATCTTCTCCCAGGGTGAAATCCAGCAGTTGTGACAGGCTCAGACCTGCAGGGGGCAGTGGTCGGGCCGGTTGAGGCTAATGGGAAGAGGCAGCTTGTCTCCAGTAGGGGATGGTTTTGCCTCTGGAGATGTTAGCTGCCTCTGCTGTCATGCTTCACCTGCAAATAGGATTCACAAAACAAAAATAAGATTCTGACTGTTGAGTGAAGGCATGACCATGATATTTTTTCCTCTCAGTTTGCCTCTTGGGATCCCTCGCAGAGGGATTTTTAATTGGATTCCAACCAGGACATTTTTTTTCAGCTTTTCGGTCCGATATTCAGAGAGTATTATAGAAATACAAATCCAAATTTTGCGCTGTGCGTCAATGCCAACGTCAAAAACAGCCTTAAATTGTTCAAAATGGCACGTGATCTTTTTTTTGCATGGCTTCCAAAGGGTAGCGCCTAGGAAAAACCGCACGGGAGATGTGGGGTTTAAGAGAAGGATTTGTGCTTTGAATAGGTGAATGTTAGACTGGGTGAATCACTGTCACATCAATGGGGTAATGTCATTTCTACTTGAAGCAAAAGCTCATTTCTGATGACATTAAGGTCTTTTCCTACATGTTATTTTGAAAGGTCTGACATTAGTCATGCGGTAGCATCTCACCTCGACTGATTTTCTTCTGAAGGGAAGTTTTGTCGGTGTTATTGCAGCCGAAGAGTGAGGCGTGCTTGAATCTCTGCAGTTTTTTTTTTTTACCAAGTGTTTGATGCTCCTGCTTCTTTTTGTTCCATGCCTCCTTATTCCCAGTGGAGCAGCTGGCGAGATCCATCGTCCCTTAGGGGTTTGGGTTCTGATGGACTTCAAAGCCTTAGATAAGCTGTAGATAAATGTCCTGTGGGAATAATTCGAGCTGTTATTGATCTGGACCTAGACCTGCAAAAACCCATTTGTGCTTTGAAGTAATTTGTGTTTCTGTGTAATGGAAGAAGAATTGACTTGTGTTATTAACCGCCGTCATTTAGTTTCTCAAGGGGGATACGGGGTTAGGTTATTGAAGTTTTTTTTTTTAATATGGGGTCACTTATTTTGAAGGAAAGATTGTAATTCGAACAGTGTAGAAGGCTAGAATCTGTCCGTCTCCCCTTTGAATAGAAGTGTGCCACCGGGGGAAGATGAGAATTTGTGCAAGGTGTGCAGCTCTGGGCATGTCGAACACAAAAATACATCAAGAGTTTCTGTCTTGGGCATATTCCTTCCCCTAAAATTCATCTTTCGTCAAAACAGGACAGGCTTCTACTTCCCTCTTGAATGTACTGTGGATGATCATAGGTGATAAATGTGTATTTTTTTTCTGTTCTTAAAATTTAACAGATTCCATGAAGGTTGTCCTTTGACTCTGGTTTAAAATAGACATAATTGTAACAGATATTAGACTGTATGATAAGACTTGACACGGCAAGATCACTGGCACTGAGGCATTGTTTCATATATGGGGTGGATCATATATCCGAAACCACTCTTTGGTCTCCTGAGGTTATGGTATTGAATCCAGCTCTGTTCTGAGGGAGCTGCAGCAGAGAGTTTCGCAGTTGATAATGCTTGCAGCCTTGCAGATGAGGCGTGGCACTGCTGTCTTTTTCTCTTTCCTTCCCATCACTAAAAGATGATCATCCCTTGATGACACGCACCTCCTCGGCACAGTGAAAGCTAGCTGGGTTTTTTTTTCCTGTTGTGTGGAATAGATTAATAATCTTGGAGGTCTTTCCCTGATTTTGTTACATGTGCAGGACAGATCGTTGTCTATTTATAAAATGCAGTAGAAGACCTAAGTACTGGAACTTGATCTTCATTTTCTAGAATGTCTTAATCGCCCCCTTTTGCTGGGATGAATGTGTTGACTGAGGTGAGAAGAGAAAATGAGCTAATATGTGTTTAATCAATACACATTACATCTGAAAGGAAATGATCATCGGCTGCTAAAGCATAGTGCATTTTAGTTAGCTTGGAGGACAGAAATGCACATTTCCAAACGATGTACTTGACTTCTTAATTGTCTTTTTTTAACTAAAGATTGAGCAGTGCCACTCTTACGATGGGCCAATCTGTTTACATCTCACCTGTTCAGCTTATAGATCAGTCTGCTCTTCATCAGCAAGCACAGATTTTTAAACGTCAAGTGTTTTGCCCTTTTGCCTAATTTAAAATTTGAAGTCCGATGTTGTTTTGCCCAAAGTGAAATAAAGACTGTCCCGTTTCTATTGATTTGATATACTTGGGTTAGGTTAGGAAGGTTTACATTTTTTCATGGAAGTTTGAGCTGTTTGATGTTGCCTTACGTTGCCATCAGGTTTCATGGCTTTATGGCAGAGCTGCAGAATAAAATGCAGTGTATGAGCATGGCAGCTAATTGTATTGACACAGTATAGTGCACAGGCATGGGTTGTTTTTACTGGGTACCTTATGGCTGTTACTTATCGCTGCAAAGTTCTGTTTTTTTTGTAGGTTGTAGGTAAAGTCGAATCAAAGTCATCTTAAAAAGTCATGTTTTCTGAGTGATCTCCTATGGCTCAGCCAGAATCACGCCACGACCCTGCAAACAGATGCCCTCACCTTGTCTCCTGCATCCCTTTCGGCTGCTCTAGCAGTGTCTTTTGGGTCCCTTCAGAGGGAGGCTCTGGACGGAACCCAAGTTTTTGCCACCGCCAGTAACCCTGCCCCCCAGCTCCCCCCACCCCATCCTCACCGGCCTCTCGCGGTCTCTTCCTCAGCGCCAAGAAGATGAACGGGACGCTGGACCACCCAGACCAGCCCGACATCGACGCCATCAAGATGTTCGTGGGGCAGATCCCCAGGACCTGGTCCGAGAAGGAGCTGCGGGAGCTGTTTGAGCCGTACGGCGCCGTGTACGAGATCAACGTCCTCCGGGATCGGAGTCAAAACCCACCGCAGAGCAAAGGTGAGCCTTTCAGCTCGCCTGATGTCTGGGCTGGCTGCCTTTTCGCCATTGTTTGGCTCTTTCTCTTGCGTCGAGATTTCATTTTCCGGTGACGGGTCCTTTTATTCTTTGACATTCAACCGGTCTAAAAGGCAGCATTTTTTAAATACAAAAAGACTGAATTTTCTAACATGCCTTGTTACCTCTGTCTTTAAGAACAGCGGGGGTGCGAGCTCTTGGGGTCAGCGGAAAAGACGACTTGTGTTCTCCGTCTGTTTTGTTCCAGCGATTCACTTTTGATTTAGAAGAAAATCAAGATGTAGAAATATGAACTTTGCCATCTTCTTTCGGTTCCGTTCGTACGCTATAAATTTCTGGTAGACATGGGAAATTAATCCAAGCGCTAAACATCTGTTAATGGGCTTTTCCAATAGCTAGTTCATATTTTTTCAGTCCATTAAATCCTTTTAAATCTCCTCGGCATCTTTATTCTGCAATGTGTAAAAACCACATAGGATACATTTTTTGTTTGCCCTACCTTTTGGACCGCTGTCTGACAGCAGACTGGGCCTTACAATGCTGTCCTGTGAAAGAGGTGTAAATCCATGCTTTCAAAGCAGAAATGAACCTTTATTAGTTTTGCAGCTTTTACGGTTTTCCTCAAAGTACAGGTTTTTTTTTTTACAAATTAAATGGGCATGTACAGGCCCTTGTCCTGGATGACAGCCTCGCTGTCCGGAATGAAGTGAGAGCCGACCTTACTGGGACAGCATCTCACTTTTCAGCAGCTGGCGATTCTGAGAGACCATAAAACTTTTGCTGTAAAACTGGCAATAGTGGAAAGGTTGTAATAATTGTCTGGTAGAACATAAATGCAGGAAACGTCCCTGGCATACATTCCTGTTCTGTCCTGGCCGAAGAGTCTCACTTTAACGGTAACCTTTCCGACATTCTTGTGTTTGGCTGAAATCACTTAAAAGTCCTTTCAGATTAAGCCAGGTAAGAGATTAAACTGTTTAGGTAATAAAATGGGCCTACAGCTCAAAACTTTTTTTCCAGTTTCTTCTGTTTCTTCAATTTCCCAATTGATTTAATCGATTTCCTAGTAGTAGCATTTTACTGGGCAGGCATTACAGTGCAGGTAATAATCCAAATCAAACCAGATCTGTTTTAGAAATGGGGTAAAAATGTACTATGAGGTCATTGGGGTTAATGGCGATGAATTCTGTGATTTTGTTTTCCCTGCAGGTTGTTGTTTTGTAACTTATTATACACGTAAAGCAGCATTGGAAGCACAAAACGCCCTTCACAACATGAAGATCCTGCCAGGGGTAAGTGCCACAAGGCCAGGCTGTTACTGAGACATGGGCCCCCGGGGAAGAGGCTGCCGATGTCTGCGATTCTTGGGTTGGTCTCGCTCTGAAGTGGCAGTTTGACGTCCTCCATTGACGCTCTGTGCTTAATGTTCCGAACTTAAAAATAGAGTGGCTTCGGGTTTAGAGTCCAAAATGGTTAGGAAGAGCCAAGTAATGGTTTTGCAGCAGACGGCCCTTTCTCTGGTGTTCCCCTGAGCTTTTTCTTCCTGTATCTGTCTTCTTCAAGGTTTCGGCTGTGGCGCCAGTGTCTCTTCCACGTGCATGAAGAAGGCCCCACAGACGGAACTTTGCATTCTTTCTTTCTTTCTGCTTTCCCACGTGGAATAAACCTACTTGTTCTGTTAATCTCAGGCTGGCACAACTCCCCACTCGAACCTTCTTAGTTTCCCCCCCCCCCCCACAGTGGATTGCGGTGTTAAATATAGGTTTAATTGTGCCGAGACTGTTCATGTATAGCGTCTTTTTTTTCCCTGAATCTTGCAAACAGCCATATTCTAAGTACTGGTTCTTTCTGTCCCAGCCTAATTCCACTTCCTAGATTTGTTCAGTCTTCAAAATACTCAGCTGATAAATGGGTGAAGCTTAATATACAGTATTTTAAGTACATTAGTGAGCAGTGTTTAGGATCATGGGAGAAGCGTCTCTCTCTTTGAAACTGGCGCTCTCCTCGTCTCTCGGTGTGTAACTCGAGTACTTGTTTTGATTTCCTGTGACGTTTCTCCTCTCCAACAGATGCATCACCCTATTCAGATGAAGCCGGCGGACAGTGAAAAGAACAATGGTAAATGTTTTGATTTGTGGCCGACTAGGGCGACAGGGCAATCCAGGACACTGGGTCACCTGGGGAGGACAAGGAGTGTGGAAATCTCCCAGCGCCGTATGCGTTACTGCTGTTAACGGCTCCTCCAAGGGGACGGGGGCTCCCCAGCATGCCCTTATCCTCCCGGCTGAGTGTGTTTGTGGGGAGATGAACCAGCACTCGCTTGGGATTGTACCCAGATGGGGCCTCCCCCTTTTGCAGGAGGAGGTGGAGGGGTTGGGTGTGGAGGGCGGAGCTTTTCCAAAAGCCGCAGAAGAGACGCAAGGCTGAATGGTACCTCTCGGCGGAGAATCTGGGACTTGTATGAGCTGTTGTGCACTGTGTTGCGCTTCATGCAGGTTTCCAAGAACATCTTGGTTAATCTCGCGATCAAAAAGAGTAGAACCGCTCTTATCAAGTTGGTGGATTTATTTTTAAAGGAGCCTAACATCCACGTATGGATGTCTTCATTGTTGCAGTTTTATATGAAGAGGAAAAAACTTTCTCTATTGTTACCTGTTTTTAAGTTAAAGGAGGAAAAAAAACGCAGGCATGTTTTGTTTGTTCCATGGTGTCTCTTCAAAGAGATTTAACATTTGGGTGAAATCTAGAAACGTTGACAACATTTCACTCTGGTGCTCTTTTGATGTCGAGCAAGTGTGTGTGGCGTTAACATTACTGTTTGATTGTTCTGTTCCAGCGGTGGAAGACAGGAAGTTGTTCATAGGAATGATTTCAAAGAAGTGTAATGAAAACGACATCAGGCTCATGTTCTCACCCTACGGACAGATTGAGGAATGTAGAATATTGCGCGGACCGGATGGGTTGAGTCGAGGTAAGGCAGCTTCACTTGAAGTCCCTCTTCTACTCAAACTAAAGCAGTGGGACGTTAGAGCACAGTTCTGTTGTGCTTCTGTCTTGTTTACTCAGCATTTCACAGCTGTCTCGAGCAATTGTGCAGTGTATAAAAAACAATTTTAGATCAACTTTCGTAGTTTTTTATTTATCTTTATTTAAGATGCCATCTTCTAGTAAATATATCAGGGTCTTCTTTGTAATGACTCTTCTTCTTATGTTCGCAGGATGTGCTTTTGTTACCTTTACAGCAAGACAAATGGCACAGTCAGCTATAAAAGCAATGCACCAGTCACAGACTATGGAGGTAAATCTTAACAACATAAATCATTACCTGGTGGCTCATTTTTCCTTGTGCTCCTTAAATCAGGGAGATAAACCATTCGCAGTTTTTCTGTGTTAGGCCTTACGTTTTCTTTCTTAGCCTGTGAAAATGGGCCTGCTAAACTGTTAATACTCAACACCAGTGTTTTTTGAAGCTTAAAGCCAGGTTGCTTTCCTGGCAGCGAACTCCTGTGCACTTGAAATGGTATTTACATTAGGAGTGTCTTACTGGAAAATCAGGGCTCAATCTGGCCAGGAGCAGTGAAGAAGAAAGGAGAGATGGCAAATTCATGTCCCTGCACAGCTGGTCAGAATTGAGAAGGAATTTTCCAAGTGGTGGAAAGTCCGGCAGTATATTTCATTGTTTCTCATTTTGCTCATGAAATTAGCCATGGAAAGGGAGGCTTGTATTGATTGTTGTGGAGCTGTGGGCTGAGAGTGTCAGAGCAGTCACACGGGGTCACGTTGTTCAAGTTTCCCCGCACGTTAATAAGGGGTAGACGGTTCCAAAACTGCCGTGCGTTTTTCAGATGCGTCTTTCAGATTCATTCAGCTGCTTGGCAACTCTTTAGACTGACTTACTCCAAAATGATGAGTCTCTTCTTGTTTTCAGGGTAGCTTTTTGAACTTTTACCCTTCTCTGTTTCAAGGAGGGGGGGTTAAAGTTTGGTTATAAAGCAAGGTGTGTTGCTAATTAATTTTCAGTAGAGGTGTTGGAAAGTGTAAGCAGGTGGTAACTTAAACACCTGTGCTGTATAATAACATCATTAATACCTGCTCAGCTGTTCAGAACTATAGTATCCTTTGCTTTGCTGTGTGAGATCCTTTTAAAGCGAGACGCCCAACAGTCTTCTGCATCGGTCAGACCTGAGCTCCCCCAGCTTCGTGTGTTTTAACAGGACTGAACATTGACCTCTTTCTCCCTCCCCGATTCTCTTTGTGCAGGGCTGCTCCTCCCCTATTGTGGTGAAGTTTGCTGACACACAGAAGGACAAAGAACAGAAGAGAATTGCACAGCAGCTTCAGCAGCAGATGCAGCAGCTCAATGCTGCCTCCATGTGGGGGAATCTTACAGGCCTCAACTCCCTCGGGCCCCAGTATCTAGCAGTAAGTGTCATTTCAAGAGCCTGAAAGGATGAGCAAAAAATAGGTGGAAAAGTCCAGTCTCATGGCGCTACTGTTTTTCTTGATGGGGGACATTTATGAACTAGAGAAGTCTTCCTGCTTCGTTTTCCAAAAACTGCTTTAAAGAAGTCTTTAAAGCGTGCTTTGGTTGAATTTGTGGGGGAGGTAGCTTGCACCTGGGGAGCTCACCTTAGTGGTTATTTAGGAATCCCCACTTTTGTCTTGCAAGGTTTGGATTGGTTATGGATTTGCGCAGTAGCTTTTTTTTAAATTGGAATTTAGCAGCATAAGTCTGCTTTCCGTAGCTTGAGTAGAAAACTGAGGTTGCGTTAATTTTATGTTCACGTCTATAAGTAAGGAGTACAGCTTCCTTTATGACTTGAGCCATATGATATGCTTTTCGGAGGGACGCATGTCTTCTTAATCAGTAGGTATCCTCTGAAGGGAGCTTGTTTTCTCCACTTGTCTATGGTCGTCATACGGCCGTTCTGTTTGCCATTTGGTTTGCAGTGTTTTGACTGACCACTGTGTGAAGTTTTTGTTCTCTGGTTTGTTTGGGTTTTTATTTTTGCATAATGGTCATGGAGCTCTGTTGGATCAGGCACAGCATTGCTGCAGTGTGCAATTAATCCCCTAAAACCCCTCAAATCTAAAAATCCACATCAAGACTAAATTGGCTGAGCATCCCCACCCAGCCTGCATGCTGAACTCCAACACAGCTGCCTGGCCCAGATGTTAGTGCTGCTCCATGGTGTGCTGTGGATCTCTCACTTCTTTCTGCCTTTTCTTCCTTCAGTCTTTCTCCCTTTTCTGAGTTTTTTTTTTCTTTCTCGCCTTCCTCCTTTGCTGTTTCTCTCTTTTCTCCAGTATTCACCAGAGTGGAAGCAGTCCTGACCCTCTCTGTGTTTTCTGTTTTGGTGTAATGTCTAGCTTTATTTGCAGCTCCTTCAGCAGTCTGCTTCTTCTGGGAACCTGAATGCACTCAGCAACCTTCATCCAATGACAGGTAATTCTCCAGCCCCTTCTGGCCCCACCACCTGAACAACAAAAAAAGAGATGTTAGTAAGAGGGTTTTGTATCATGTGAGCCCTTCCCCCCTCAGACCAAGCTGTGCAGCAGATGAGCAAAAGACATTATTAATTGCTCCATGTGCATGACTCTCTTGATAATGGCTTAAGAGGGCCTCCTCTATAGTTATAACCACAGAATAGCCTGAGACAGGAGAATGTTGTGTTGTTTAGACCAATTTCTCTCCCATGGTGCTTCAGAACATGGCTGAGCGTAACTGGTGTTTATCCTGAGCGGCATTTAATGCACTTGTCTAATAACACTGCCATAATGGGCTAGAAACTCAGTATCCAGCTAATACTGTCACAATGATGTTCAAGCTGATGGATCAGGCTTGGTTTTCCAGTCATTCCCCAAAACGATTATCCTGCAGATAGAATCTGTAGGGAACGGTATTTAATAGGTTTCTACCAAGGTGATAATTATACAGATGATGAGCATAAGCAGTACTGCTCTGTGCAGTCATGATTAGTTTTACATGGAGTGGAAAAGGAAGTGGGCATTATGATTTGGTTTCTAGTTTCGTTTACTTTTATTTAGTAAAATCACAGAGGGAGACGCATAGTCTGTGTGCCCCACTTGCTGTAAAATGAGAGCGTGTCAAGAACTTGACCTGAACAGTTTTGTTTTCTGTAGTGCATGCATTAATCTTGCCCTGAAATGGTTGTGTTGGTGTGTTACGGTGGTCATAGCTGTTCCCTTCTGCACGTAGGTGAGCGTGTTGATTTTTTTTTTCCCCCCCAAAAGTGTCTTGTTATTGTCTTCGAAGGCCGTGGCCGAGTTTTACTCCGCTCCTTTGAAAGTCCTTGTAGTCCTGCACGCGGCCTCGCGGTTGCGGGCGGCTGTCTGTTGCCCGTTGCTGTTCAGCGGGAGGTGTGCATGCTTTCAGCCCTCCTCCTTCTCTGGTGCCCAGAGAGTGCCCTCCCACTGGGATTCGTTATGCTGCCTTGGCGATCTAAAAAAATGAAGACTCACTCAGTTCCTGAAACTGAAGGCTGCAGTTTGCGAGTCTTTAACTTCAGAGAGATCCAGCCTGGCTTCTTTTTATGAACTACAGGCCATCAGGCCTATTTTGCTTAAATGGACGTGGTGTTCCCAAGCAGCATCATTACTTGATATTTCCTCATAACCGAGTCTTCTAATGTAGTTCAGATCTGGACAGAACTAAATTGATCCAGACTTCCACACAGCTGGATGCATTTACACAGTTTGTTTTGCACAGAGAAAGAAGTCAGAGCTACAAGACCTCTGTTTTTAGACTTGATGGGGTGGAGGGGGGGTGTCCTTGGGTTGCTGGGGTTCCTGCAGCGTGGAGGTCTGGTGTGTCTGTGCGGCTGCATGCGTGGGGAGGGTCTAACTGTCCCCTCCCGTGTGTGTGCTGTGTTGCAGGGTTAAATGCAATGCAGAATCTGGCTGCTCTGGCGGCTGCAGCCAGCGCCACACAGAGCACTCCCACTGGCTCAAACGCGCTCACTACTTCAAGCAGCCCCCTCAGTGTGCTCACCAGCTCAGGTACGGGACAGCAGGCACAATCTTCCTGGGATACATACAAGGGTTTGTTTGACTTTTCTTATTTTTAACCATTTTTAACAATGCAAAACGGTTAAGATCTTAATTTTTTTGTAAAAAAAATGTAAATATTGAGCGGTTGAGTGCAATTCTGAAATAATAGTCTGACTTGCAGTTTACACGGTCCTGGGGTGTTCCTTGAGGGGTCCACAGGTTTGATTCTTCACCAGATTGAGCACCTTGATGAAAATCGGTGCTCATAAGCTTTAAGCCTCCAGCCAGTCAGCCCTGGTTGTTTTTGTTCAAGTATCCTAAGGCGCAGGGCTGTTTGCTAGTTCTGAAGGGAGGTGCAAAACTAACAGCTCCATTTAGCTCAACGCGTGAGCTCTCTTGTAGAAGAATTACTTCCAGGGTTAGTACGTTGTGCATGTCCTACAGGAACAAACGTGCAGGTTTCACCCAACTGATGCCAGAGTGGGAAGAGAGGTGCAGATTAAACAGATTGTAGAGTGCAGATGTCTGTATTGCTCTGGAGCAATGCTACAAAGGATGCAGAAATGCAAGGAAGGCTAATTTATTTTAGTCCCTTTACCCCCTGATAGGTTTAACTCCTTTTTGGAGTATGTTGGTAGTTTTTACATAACTGGTTGAAGGGTTTGTAGACCAAAAGGAGGTAGAGGCTGATCTAGTTAGTAAACTCTGCAGCTGACAGAGCAGTAGTCTTGGTAGAAGCCGTGATGGTTCACATTTCTGAAAGAATTGCACAGAATTTTGCTACCCATCTTGCTGCAGTAATTTCACTGATCCTGCATGCAGTCACTGATTGATTTATGGACAGTGAGCAGCAGTACTATTTGTTGAAGTAACGTAACGTTTTCTGCTGTGTGTTGTAATTCACTTTATTTTGTAGAGTCTTGAGCGATGGAATTGAAACCTGGAGCTTATGTGTCAAAATGTTTTGTGTTTCTGTAGCTGGGTCCTCCCCCACGTCTAGTACCAACTCTTCAGTGAACCCGATGGCGTCACTTGGGGCGCTCCAGTCCCTGGCTGCTGGGGCCACAGCAGGGCTCAATGTGGGGTCTCTAGCAGGTGAGAGAACTGTGTGTGCCCGCCCCCCCCCCCCAACACCCCAGCTGGGAGTTTAGGACATGTACTGTATCTGCTCATTGCAGTTTGTAACATGGTACAACTGAAAACGTAACTCGTAGTGCTTAATTTGTGTTGTAGATAAAGCAAAGGAACAAGTAAAGGTTTATTCCATGAAGGAAAGAAACGCAACGTTTTGAAGAAGGCTCCACAGCAGAAACGTTGTTTCTTTTCTTCTCTTTTCAGCATCGAATAAACTGTTGTTTGTTCCTTTGCAGTGCACATACTGGCGCAGCTCCCTACTTGAACTACTAAAGCAAATGGTAGTTTTTGGTGAAAGGATGTAAGATTTGTGCCTGATAAGCTTGACTTAATGCATTTTCTTCCCTATTCTTTAATATATGTATAAACCCAGATCCTCTCTTCAGATGTTTTATTTAACTGAGGAAAAACCTCAGTTTTTCCTCAGTCTTGAGAGGATCTTTAAAATGGGAGCATTTTGCCGAATTTTGTTTCCCCCAAAAGCAGGTCAGAGGGGCGGGATAAGTGGGCGACGGTTCATGGCATCTATGGACGGTGCGTCCTCCGAGGGCTGGACAGCAGTCAGCTTGAAGACCCGCGTCTGTGAGCGGGCTTGCTGGGATTGCTGTCAGCGGTGGCTGTTGTGTCTTTGCAGGGATGGCCGCCCTGAACGGAGGCCTGGGCAGCGGCGCCCTCTCGAACGGAACGGGCAGCACCATGGAGGCCCTGACCCAGGCGTACTCGGGGATCCAGCAGTACGCAGCAGCGGCACTGCCCACGCTCTACAACCAGAGCCTGCTCACGCAGCAGAGCGTCAGCGCCGCAGGGAGCCAGAAGGAAGGCAAGTGGCTTCTTCCGCAGCCCGTGAGGCCCCCTCCCTTGGCCGCAGTGTGGCGCGCTGCCCCTCGGCTCGGGTTAAATCGGATCTGGGATCTACCTGGATGAGCTGCTGGGGATGGCCCAGCTCCCTCTGGCAGAGCTAGTTACGAGGGTGAAGTGTCCGACCCGGCGTGCCCCTGGTTAACGAGGGTGAAGTGTCCGATAGGCGTGCCCCTGGTGGCGAGTGTAAAGCCTGTTGCAGATAAAGTGTGGTCATACTGGCTTAAAAAAAAAGGCACTCCCTGAGGACGCAGGTTGAGCTCTGAGGCCCCTCCTCTTTGTCCGAGCCACGACTTCGGCCAACGGTCATTTTGAATCTCGGTTATACTTGTTTAGTTTTTTTGCATTTGCTTTCTCAGTGCCCTCTAAGGTCATTTAAAGTGGTTCTTTTAGCATCGGTCTTTTCTGTGCTTCTGCACGCCATGCACGATTTGAATGTGGCAAGGGTGGTTAATGACCCTTGCCCCTGCCCTTCCCTTGTCGGTGCATCCACTGCTTCGGTTTAAGTCCGCTGTGCAGATACGGGTCAGTTAGAGCTGACACAGCTGAGAACGGACTGGAATTTCAAGCCAGCTTTCGAGATGCGGACTCGAGCGCGTTTAACCACCATGTCGTTTTGTGTTCCAAGGTCCGGAAGGGGCGAACCTGTTTATTTACCATCTACCCCAGGAATTTGGAGACCAGGATCTTCTCCAGATGTTCATGCCGTTTGGAAACGTCATCTCTGCCAAGGTGTTTATTGACAAGCAGACAAACCTCAGCAAATGTTTTGGTAAGTCCAGAGGATTTCCCGTGGCAAGTCCAGCTATTGAGAAAAGATATTGGTCAACTTATTCCTTGTTTTTATGCATTACTGTGCTTGGAATATGACAGTAGTAATGCAAGAAATGTTTTTGTCTCTTTGCCTCATAATTGGAGCATTATATTGTTCTTAATCATCACTGAACACCAGCTGCCTGGGGCATGTTACATGTTGTATGTAATATACATGACGGAGCCTGAAGTTCTCAATGTTAAGTCTTCACACACAAAAAAACGTCACTATAGACATGCTTGGAAAAAGGTTTACATCAGTAACAGCATGTTTTATGTAATGACAGCCATGCACTATTGCTTAAGGAGAATGTGACTTTTAAAACGCAGATGTCGTTCAAAGGCTATCGATCGATCATTTGCTTGCGCGTCTGCATAACAGAGTGTGTTGCTCAGTGACATTGCAGAGGAACTCAGTAGTGTGGAAATGAGCAGTGGGCCGTGAAGCAAGCTTGTTCACAGCAGTGAAAGAATATTATCCGAGACATAAAGCCACGCTGGAACTTATCTGTGCGGTGAAATCGTAATTTGATTCTTGAGAAAATTGCCCTTTGGAGCTCGCGAGCATATACAGGCTGCTTTTATTTTCCTAGCGGCAAGTGCTTAATTCTGAACAGAAGAAGTACGGGGACGCCTGCGATTCTAAATCTCGAGCTTGTCGCAGCTTTGAATTATCGCCGATTTGTCAATATTCTGTTTCGTTACTGTTTCTTGTCGAAAGCCGTGACGTATTCAGCGAGGGTTTTGAACTGCCAGCAACACCTGATTTTTGCCAACTGAAAGAAAACTCTCCAATTGGAACCAAAAAAAACTAGGGTCCAAATTTTCTGTTGACGTGTATGTGTCCCAGGATCATCATCTGGGTCACTCGTCTCTATTAGCAAAGTTGGTGTGGCGTATAGGTGTTAAATTAGAAATTTACAATCGCAGTTGCATTAAACAGTAGTTTCCAGAGGGCTGTTGTAGAAACGTCTTGTGTGCAGTGATTCATGGGAATGTTCTTTTTGCAGGTTTTGTAAGTTACGACAATCCAGTCTCGTCTCAGGCGGCCATTCAATCCATGAACGGTTTTCAGATCGGCATGAAGCGACTGAAAGTCCAGCTAAAACGATCCAAAAATGACAGCAAGCCATACTGAGCGTTTTTCTCTCAAATGGACTTGGTTAGAAAATGTTTCCTGGTAAGTTGAGAGTGGAAAGATAGATGACCCCTTGCATATTCTTGGAGCTCCACTTGCTGGGGTTGCTGTTATTCTCTGTAGTCACAAAACAAATGTTAAAATTAAGATTTTGTTCTATTTAAAATAACAGATACGTTTTTTTTTCTGTTGTGGTTTTCAACTTTTTTAAAAAAAACTGTACTTTTTTTTTCCTTTTTTAAGTTAAAGTGCCATATCATATAGAAGTTTGCGGTGTAACAGTTATTAAAGTTGTTAGGCATGTTACACAAAGAAAGCCAGTAGCCATAATAAATGTCTTCTGCTTTTAACCCCTGAATTGAATGTCAAACCTCTAGTAAGACTGCCCCTGTGGAGTGTTTTCAAAGAAAGCAATTCAAGGTTCCTCACAAAACTGACCATTTTCTTCACTTCTGCGACATGGAAGAAAAAGCTAATTATGACAAGTTATGCTGATAAACATTACCTATGAGCACATGCATATCTTGGTTGAGAGGGGTTTAAAATGAGGTAGTTAAACAAGGTGTGCTATGAGACTGAGCTCATGATCTAAATTGCTTCAAAGTGGTTTCAACTTGACTGCATCATCTATACAAGGGAGCTTGAAATCTGGCCAGTAATGTTGCAGAAAAGCAGGTGTTTGCAGTTCATTGCTCAGAATCGAAAGCTACATGTAGCTGGTGATAAATCATGAAGCACAAAACATCCATTTCCTTTCTCAAAACCGGGCCACAGGGCATTTTCACACAGAATTATGTATAATGTATCGTATGGATTTTTCCTGCATTGGAATGTCCTGTGCAAATCGAAGCAATCTAAAGTTTCCAGCTGCCGTACAGTTACTTTTCCCCATTCTCCCGAAATATCAGTGAAGCAGATAACACCCGTGACGTGAAAGACTCGCATTTCTGCACCTTGTACATCAATTACACACATCAGTATTGTATTTTTACACATGAACAATTATTGGGAGTGAGGCGCTGCAGCCGTCAGGTTTCGGTCTTGCGGCTCGCTCGTTGGACTTCCTGCTACACGTGTCCAGGTGCCTGTCTGCAGTAAAGTCCGGCGCTGTCATTCAGCAGCACGGAGGCATCCTGAAACTGGCGTAGATATCGGGCTGCAGGCGGTCCTGGGAAGTCCCCCAGACTTAGTCTCGGATGTGGGTTTCGGGCATCGGAGAGTCCTGCAGCCCCGCCGTTTGATAGAGAGCAGAGGCTGGGGTCTGACGGGGAGCACGGTCCTCAGCTTTGCACCTGGGCAGACCCCGTCTTTCTTCTGAGTTTTGTTTCCCATGGGGGTGGTCCGTCACCGAGTTTGAACAAGTGCCGCCACCTTGCTTTCAACTGTCCAGGAGAAATCAAAGGTTCCTAACGGAGCCAGTGAAATATTCTGCAGAGGGCTCTGCTAGACCTAAGAAGCATTACACCAGGAGAGGAGGCCATTTGGTAGTTAGTATTGATCGGAGGGTCTCATCCAGCTGTTTCCTGAAGGATGTCAGGGTAGCGGCCTCAACAGCGTGGCTGGGTGGCTTGTTCCACACTCCTACAACCCTTTGAATAAAGAAATGCCTCCCAGGTTTTCCTAGAACACAAAGAAAAATAAAAGGTGGAGGGTTAGGAGTGATCGATCCAGGCCGGAGAACAAAAATTCCACGGAGCAGTTTGAGCTCGAGTTATATTCCCTGCTTCTCCCCAGGAATTCCTTCTTGGAGTATTTTTTTTTCCTTTTCCCTCCCTCTGCAGCAGGAAAGCGATCTCCAGTCCCTGCCATGGGCTGGATAGTTTCGCTGCAGCAGTGGTGATAGTGTAGCTATGGACAACCATGGAGTAAAAAAAAAGGATATTTTAAATGTGATGGAGTATAATGTTTTTAGTGTGAAAGCCTATAAGCTACTGGTCCAAACCCCAGTTCAAGAAATGGCTGAACATGGTTCCATTCGCCTATGTCAGCACAATATTTAAACACGGCTAGTTTTCAAAATCCCTTGTATTTCCTTACGTGGGGGGTGGGGGGGAGTTTTCAAGTCATGTGCACTCCTCCTCAGTGTTTTCTCTTCTACCTCTCAAATTGAAGCTACAATCTGATTTTACTGGCACAGGCACAGAGCGCTGTGTTGAAACACTGGCTTTCGTATATAGATTTCCGGAGTGAGTTGTATTATAGAAAATAAAAGCACTAAGTATTTTTCAAATTTGGTGACGTAAATTATCTGTTTTGGGAAATAATTAAATGAATACTTAGGCTTCCAGGGTCATATAATGAGATTTTTATATAAATGCAAAGAGAAAAAGTTGTCCAGATGATGTATATTACAAAACTGTAATGCCTTTTCTATTTTTATAGAGGTTTTATACTGCTCCTGAGTGTCGGAGTATATTTATTGCCTAAATTATTTCTCTGAAAAAGACAGTATTTTGTAGAATCCTAATGTTGGTTAATATATTCAAATGTGTGAGGTTTAAACTACTGACCTATGTAGCCCTTTTCACTCAGTGTTGTGAATTGTTGATGTACACAGTGGGGGGGAAAAATGTGAAACTTATCTGAAGGGTTTAACCAGTGCTGCTAAAGATCCCAAACAATTTGAGCTCTTGAGTGGAGATTTCACAGTCGCTGTCATGCCTGGAGCACAGCTGTCTGTCTGCATGTGTAGAGTACCGCTGTGTGCACCCTTGTAGCCTGAGCAAATGAGGTGTCTGGCAATCTGAAGCTGGCAGAGAGCAAATGGTTACCAGGCTGTCTTAATTTCCTGCTCTCGATGTGTAAATCCCCAAGAAACGGCTCTCCATTCCGTTTTGGAAGGGGGGTGGCCCCTGTGAAACGAGGAGAAATAGTTTAAAATGTTGTGAAGAACAAACCGTGGGGGGGAGAGTGTGGAGTCCAGGGCGTAGATTAGTTACGAAGGGGTCAGTGCATCATGGGAACACTGCTCTGACCATGCAACACATTCACTTTAACTTTTTACTTTGTGAATATATATATATACACACATGTTAATAAAACCCTGTGTTATTGTAGCCATTCCTGGCCCCCTCACCCTTTTCCAGTAGTAAAAAGACTCGTTTCAGTATAAAAAAAAATGGGTCCTTATTTGTGAAGTCACTGGCCTTCCATGCAGACTGTCCTCGTCATGTGCCAAATGTTCTCTTCTTCAGCAGATGTTTACAAGGCAAAAGGGTCTGATGAAGTCTTAATTAAAAGTTGTGGCTTTGTAATATTTGTTTTGACAAGCCAGGTTTACATTTTTGTTTTTCTCTAGTCTAAGGCCTCTCTAACAAGTTTTACATTTTCACCTTTTTTCTGTTATTAAAGACTTTTTTTTTTATTTAAGCAGTCACTTTGCCTTTAAAAAACTTTTCTCACCTCTTCTGAATGAACGTGAACCAGAAACTGATGCTCTGTGACAGCTTGGTGTTGTCTGGTGGCTTCTAAGGGGTTTGGGTGTCCTAGGGTCAATATCTGAGCCACTCCTTTCCTCTTGTAGCTCCACAAAATCCACTCGTTTTCCAAACAAGAAGCACAAAAACAGCACTGCCCAGAAGGGCTAGTGCGAACAGAAGACCGCTCTAGCCCGCACAAAAAGAATCCGTAACAAAAAAGCTCTTTTTGACGTCTCTGAGAGTTCCTCAGGTTTGGGTGCATTACATTCCCAAAGTCACTGAAATCTGAGCAGCTCCATGCAGCAAAATTATTTTATATTTTTCACCAATGCAATCAACCTTTTAGGTATACCAGATTGCATACCTCGGTTTCAATCTGATACAAATTTTTGATGTGTTCTGTAGTAAAGATCTCAGAGGCTTTACCAATTTATTATCTTTTGACCTTAAGAGCCCCCCTTTTTTTTTAGCCTTAACAAAATGCCCACCCTGGAAAAGCCACGTCAGCGTTTCATTTGAGCGAGTCGGCAGTCTGTGTTGTCTTAGTGTTGTCTCATCTGTTAATGACGTCAGCATGTGCTCAGCCCCTCCTCTCCTTCGTGTTGCATTAATTGTTCAATGTTTAGAGGATGTACAGAGCCCCATGCAGAGAGAATCATTTATGGTTTTCTTTTGTCCCTTCCTTTTTTAGTTGTTGCTTTAACTAGGGTGTTCTCCCTGTTTTGTTTTGTTTTATTCTAGATATCTTCGTGCCCGTTTGTTCATCGTTTGCCTAGCATGTCGATGTGACGTCAAAAGTTCATCGTCCAATCCTTGTCTTCTGAGCTTCTCTGATGCTTGAAATTTCACCTTTGACCTTGTTAACTTTTGACGCTTATTAATTATACAGTTTTTGTTTTTTGTTCTTCATTTCTGTCGTTTTGTGTGCTGCCAACGAGATGTGATAGCAAGACTGCAAAACCGTGATGAAAAGTTATATATTTGAAGTTACATTTGAATATTGTTACAAGCAAAAAGAGAATCTATTTTTCTAGAACTTCCTAACATAACCACTAGATTTTGCAAAAAAAAAACTTTTGTTCACTTTTGTTTTAGGGTTGTTTTGTTTTCTTTGTTCTTTTCTCTTTTTTTGAAGCAGTCTTCCTAGCACATCAAATGTATTTGTCTGTAAGCAGCCAATTCAATTTATAGAAGCTACTTCTGTGTGTGTGTGGTTTCTTGTTAGTTCTACTTTTTTAGGATGTCTATGGTCACATTTTGCTGAAACTGAGGATGACTTTGTAATTTTGTGCTAGGTTAGTTAGCATGATGTATTTTTTGGGAGTTTCTATTAACCGAGTGACGTCATTATTATGGACACTTGAAATGCCTTTTTTTCTTTTAGTGTCTTGTCATCTTTAGGCACTTTTTTCATTTTTTTGTGTGGCGATCAGCATTTGTCTGAAGTGAAATATTCTAAAATGAGCAAACATAATTTGTCACAATTAGTTTAGTATATATCTTGCATGCATGTTATTTTCTTAACTGCACTGAAAATCCTCAGCAAAATGTGATTTAGTTTTGTTTAAAAAAAATATAAAAAAACAATAAAAATAGTGCCAAAACTTTTGCATGTTGCTGTTGGTCACGTTTTTCTGTATCTTTTGTTCCTTTTATGTCCCTTTCTCTATAGTTTAACCTTGCAGAGAAAAAGATATAAAAAGCAGGTTTGGTTTAATATTATTTTAAAGTGTCGATGTGGCAAATACAATTTAGGTGCCATTAAGATTCATCACTGTGTGTTTAGACTATGGTGGAATTTTTTTTTATAAAGATCTGTGAGATTCATCACCTGTGTGCAGTGGAAGTGAGATGTGCATTTGTTTTTCAGTAATCCTCTAGAGTAAAAAAAAAATTTTCCACAGATGGAGATTGTCTTGAGTTCAATTACATTAAAAAATTGGTAACATCCCTTCAGTCTGGGAATCATACTCCATTTCTGTGTAGGTACTGTATATATTGTGTGATCAAGAGCGTTTGATATTTTAACACCTCTATACTTTTAAAAATCATTTTTTTCTTTACATGTGATATCGGTCTTGTCAAAGCTGTGGCTTAATAGAGCTTGTTGGTTGTCGTTTTTAAGAAATTGTGTGTAGCCAATCTAAGCATATTCTGCAGAAGAACCTTGTCTTGCATTTTGCATAGAAACATGCGTCAATCAGATGACAGCTTCCTTATTTTGAAATTATAGTGACTAAGAATTACAGCAGTAACAAGTTTATTTTATTATACAGTATAGGCAATTTTTTAATTTACAAAAAATCAGAAGGCATAACTTCTCTTCGGTCTTTTTTGTTCCAAATAATTATAGTCTTCATGAATTGTCAGCTTAAGTGTAACAAAGTAACTTGGAGACGTTTAAGATGAGAAGGAAAGTTTGAAGGTGAAATCAAGGAATGAGTGTTTCCTCTTGGAGCCAGATGATCTTCAATGTTTACGGTCTCTCTCATTTTAGGTTTATTTTATGGGGACATGCCTTAAGCGATATACTGCCACTTACCTAAAGGTTTAAGCAATTTATTTCTCAGTGCAGTTAGTAATCCTATCATTAGATTTGCCATAGTCTAAACACACATTGCCTGGTAATTCTTATTTTTAATCCATAGATGTATTCTGAGCCAGATAAAATCTCTTCTCCCTTATCGTAGGAAGCATTCAAAGTCTTTGGGAGGAAAATTGCCACTTTAAGATCTGCAAAGTCAGCATCAAGCGATTTGTGAATTCTAGGTTTTTCTTTTTTTGGGCTCCAGTGATCAGTGTTGACTAATTTTTCTTCTGTGGACTTCAGTTTCAGAAATCGCCCTAATACCTGTGGAAATGTTCAAAATCAAAATACCAAAATGTTTGATCTTATGATAGACTGTGGTTGTTCAATTGATTTGAGATACTTTCGTGACTGACTTTCCTATTTTCTCAGCTGCTTTTTGTGAGTTTAAATGTAATCTTTGGAAGAAACCTGTGGGATTTTTTATTGGTACAAAGTGATTGTATTAAACACTAGGTTTTGTACAGTTTTTGCCTTTTCTACTAGAAAAAATGTAAATCTGTTTCACAATGTGAAATTGAAATAAAATGAGAAAAAAAAAACTTGTAGAATTTGCCACTATGACCAAACTTAACAGTCTGTACTGCAGTAAGATTAAACATTGGGGAAAAAAATCTGTGAAGTCTTCTTTAATTCTGACAAAAGCTTTTTTTCTTTTGGAAGTCAGTGTGTGATTTTTGATGTACAGCATAGGTAAAATACTGATATAATTAGCTGGCAAAAAATGTTGCTTTTTTTGAACGCAGTTTCTGTAGTTGAATTTGAAATTACAAGTTTGGAACAAGCAAGTATTTGTTTAAAGATTTTCTTACCCTTTTTGTCTTGATGGGGGTACTAAGCTGTTTTAATTGCACACGCAACGAGCAGTCATTTTGTATGCCAAGTGTGGTACCTATTTTTGTTTATTTACAATTAAAATGTTTGAGAAGATTCACAAGCATTGTGTCTGGGATTTTTTTTGTTCCCAATTTAAAAATATATGTGCACATTACACAGTTCTTATAAAGAATAGCCTTTGAAGGAAGCAAGTTTTTTTTAGGCTCATTCATCTGTATTCTGCGGCTCTCTGGAGTCCAGGGTGAAAGGAACAATTTCTTGCAATTTGAAGCTGTAAATTCATGAAAGAGCTGGGGCCGACAGAAGGCTGAGGATTTGACAGGTGGTCTGAGATGCAAAAAAAAAAAGCCCCATCTCATCAGGTTATCGTTTCTTAAAATAGAAATGCACACTGCAGCCCACAGACTTACAACACGTCAAAGAAATTCCTCTTCTTTTTGGCACGTTCACGTTTCTTCCCATTTTCTTCAGCGTGCGTTTTGGTGGAGCAGCAGAGAGGGATATCTTGCCCCAACGGGGGCATTTCCAAAAACATCCGGGGCCGTTTTGCACCTGCCCCTCTGCTTTTTCCATAGCATCCAGAGGGAGCTATTCCCGATTACTAACTTATCCAGAGCGGCTGACGATTGCATCCCATTGATACAGCTGTGTATTTTACTGGCGCGATTCAGGTGAAGTACCGTGCAGAAGGGTACAACGGCATCAACTCGCCTGGGATTCGGACCCACAGCTTTCCAGCGATGAGCCTGGAACCCCGACCACCCCCACCTGTGCACTTTGTCGTCCTGTGTGCGCTTGTGCTCTCTGCCCAGTTTGTCGAGAGGTTCGTGCAGACAAAAGCCGGCCCCCCCCTTGAGTTGCATGGTCGTGCCGCACGGTGTAAGTATTTCTTTTGAACTTGGAACTGGTGCAGACAAACACTGAGCAACTGTGCCGACTGGCCCTGCCGAGGTGAGTTATTTATAGATGGCGGGGGTGGGGGGGGGTTGCCTTGAGATCTGTCGAGATGAGACCCGTTTTTGTTGTTGCCGATAAAGGGCGCGAAAAGAGCGTTGGTGAGGATTTCTGGTGTGCATGCACTCGTGGCTGTAGAGGAGCGCGGCTCTGTCGCAGTCACTGCCTTGTTGCAGCGATGACACTCCAGCTCTCGATAGGTATGGGCTGCCCTGCACACTGCTCCGGTTCCAGCTGTTCTGATTGGCAATGGGAAATGAATGCTGAAGCAGGACTGGCTTCTCCTTTTTGCTCCCTTGTCTTCAGGCTGCTCTCAGGAGAACTGTTCGCTCGCGACTGCTGCCTTGACACTTAACACATCCTGGGATTGAACCCTGTGCTGTGAAGTTATCACGCTGAGGGGTGGAAAGTGTTGCAGGTTAAGAGCCTGCTGAATTGCCACTAAGGGCCGATGTTTTTAGCTTTTTTTATTGAAATCCAAAATTAACAGCTTTTCTGCTCCTTGGTCCTGAACTCGTGCGATACACAAAACTCCTCATGGATACAGTGACAGCAGAAAAGTATAAAGTAGTGTTTATGATCTGAGATGCCAAAAGCACTTTAGCCTTACCCATGAGATACAGCATAAAAGTTCTGATAGCTCAGCATGAAATGTTAATTTGGAATATTGTGTGCTGGGCAAGCTTAGCTTTCATATACTGAGCGGCCTAATAAACCTATCACTTATGGGTCTGTGGCCATGATCTGCAACAAATAAATGAAAAATTGATTTTTTATAGCAGGTGCCACAGCATTTTATTGAATAAACCATCTGCTTGTTACCTGCTTAGTTCAGAGCAGAGGTGAGAGCTGGAGCAAGTCAAGGGACCCCTTGGAGGGGGCACCAGGCTAGCGTGGGGCAGATACCTCTCTTCATACATCCAGGGGGCATTTTACACAAGGCAAATCTTAGGAATTGTTTGGACTGCAGGAGCAAACGAGGAAAAAGCCCTCACCGCCGCATGCAGAGCATGCCAACTCCCCACAGTTGTGTCGAGTGTCTGATTCGAACCCTGTGAAGAGGCAGCTCTGCGTCAGACTTGGCCTAGGTAAGTTCATTAGCCTGGGTAAAGAGTGTCATCAACGTGGCTGAACAAGGAATTCACTCTGCATGTCGCTTGTTAACGGCCACTGTTGGAAGACATACCAGCGCTGCGTTAGTGCTGCACAGCTTCACGGCTGCTCGTGCTGCCCTGTGGGATCTTTCCATCAGCCCACCTGTTGGAGCCTTGACGAGCACATGCCTTTGGGTCATCCCCCAGGTGTTCAAGGGGGCTAGCGTTCAGTATCTGCGATGTAACGGTCAGTCTCTTCTCCCACGAGAGCTGCATGGTGTTGTCCATCTGGAATGTCCCATCGAGAGCTGTAGGGGAATTCCTGGGATTTGGTCGTTCTAGATTCATGTGTTCAGGATGCCATCAGTCTGTTCTGATGTTCTGTAGTGATGACACTCTCCTGATCAGACTGTCTCTTACCTCTACCTTGATTGGCCTGTCATACACAACCACCATGTCCTGTATAACTGTGTGACTCGGTGTCACCCAATAGCATGGGCTACGCAACACCTTGACTGACCGCTGAAGAGGACTGGTCAGTCCACATATTCCAGCCTCCAACATACTGCTGGCACAAGGGCCTTGTTCTCTAGGATCACTAGGCACATGGGTTTATTTCTTTTACTTATTTATTGGTTTTCAGTGGACTAGAAGTTCAACTTCGCTGTCCAATAATCAATTGATCAAAATGATGCTGGAAGCATGTGATCAATACACTAAATTAGTATGCTTTAGTTCTCTGAAAACATGCATAAATAGTAATGTTGCTTTTGAATATCAATCTATAAGTAAAGACTGCCATCTGCTACTCAGTGCAGAAACGGGAGTGATTATATGCTGTCAGTTCCCCCTGATTTCTAGTTCTGCCTCGGTGTTGATTTTACGAGTGTTGTAATTGACTTAGGAAGACTACTTACCCACTAAGATAGATAAAAATATATCGAATACATTTCAATGAGCATTAAATGAAAACGCAGACGACCAGAAAAAAAATAAAATTTTTAATTGTACGATGGATTGTACATATAACAAATCCGTCAAAATAGAACTTGAATTTTTCTAGCTTTGACCAGGAATTACCAGGATAGCTCTAAGGAGCAGTTCAAAGCCTTTCTAATAATACCTCATGCATGTGAAGAATTTCAAGATGATCAAAGTACAGTTTAAAGTCAGAGTGTGCTCAAGGAACATGATCACAGCGCAAACTGCAGAATCTGCTGACACTGACGTAGCATGCATGACACTGGCGCTTGTTATCTTGCCCCAGTATTGATGAGGTGTCTCAGCTGAATTTTTTTTTTTGTTCTGTCGTGGGTTATAATCTGCCTTGTCGGGTTACTAAATTATTGCTTTATGGTCCGGGCACAGGAAAAGATGCATCTTCTTTCACAACAACAAAGGCTCTGGCCCACGAACTCTTGAGATCCGCGCCAAAGCACATGCTGTCTGATGTCGCGGCTCGAAGGACAACCTGTTGTTCATGACAAAAGCTCGGGAGCAGCTGCAGGATATAACACCACAATATAGCTATTGGCATTAAAGCGATATTGACAGGGTGATTTACAGAGCTCGTTGGTCTGAAGCGGAATTTGTTCCCCATATATCTGGAGTTTCAAGGTGCAAATCTAACGAGCCGGCATAGCGGGGATCTTCGGTTCCTGGAAATAGTTTCCAAAAACCGCCGGGGAGTTTTAATGGGGAGTGTGAAAAATGGGTCAGATTCTTGCCTTGCAACGGGTGAAACGGCTTTGTAAGGTCCCTGCTGATATCCCGCATTCCCTTTTCTGTGCCCTTTCCAGGCGATGAGAACGACGGAAACTGGCGGTTTAGAGAGCGTGCTGTGGCAATCTTTGGTTACTTGTTAGTGGTCTGTATGGATTTCACATCAAAAATGAGTTTCAGCTTCAAACGTCCTTATGCATCTTGCCATGAAGATTATACTACTCACAGCTCCTGCTATCTCAGTCCTAGTACCCCCTCACTGGACGTTTTTGCCCTCTGTAGGGAGTATTTGGATCATCATTGTTAACTCACTCTCTCCCTTCTCTGTTAAACGCTGTAAGAAAACACTGGGCTTGAATTGCTGCACACACAACCCTGCAGCGTTCCCTCCAGCAGCAGGTGAGGGGGGTGTAAGAGTGTACCGCAGGTTTAAGAAAAAACAGCTTTTCTGGGCACTATGTGCTTTAATCTAGCCTGTGAACCTGGAGCAGTTCTGTCAAAGAGCCCACTGCACCTCCCCCATCGACAGCTTCAGCTTGTAAGCGCTCCAGGAGCAGTGGCGACCCACCTCGTGCATCAAGAGGTGATAAAAAAAAACAGCTTGCTGTCTCTCCGAGTCCAAAATTTAATTTAAATGACCAAAGAGCCGAGGGCTGAAAGCCCCAGGCTTGTTCAAAACACTGAAGTGTAATTTGAGCCCAATAAGGCGTAAGCCTTTGTGAACTATTCTAAGAAGCTGTTGCTGACGATGATGCCCAGGAGCCTGCGTGCTGTCAATCTGAGCTCCTGCATGCTGGGCACCCTGTGGTCATGTGTTGTGAAGCCTCGCGGCTCGGTTTTCATGATTTAAAGCAGAGACCGCCCTCCCCCGACCTCACAGGTCTGCCGGGCGCTTGTTCCTCACGAGCAGGTGGGCTTCGGCGGCGGCGAGTTCAGGGTGTGGGTGCACGAGGGGGTTTCGAAAGCAGTGGGGTTGGGGTCTGGGGGGCTGGGGGTGGGGGAAGTGATACTTTGTGGGCGTCGCACTGCGACCTTGGGCCTCGCAGAGGGCAGGGCTGGATTCCTGCCGAGACACGTGGTCCGGAGTGACGGGCACAGCTGGGCGCAGTTGCTAAAGAAGACATTCCTCTGGCTGGGAGAAGGAGCCACTCCGTGCCACGCCATGCCAACGCCTCCAGCCCCGGTGAGCGCCGGCTTTCCAGGCGGGTCGCACTCAGGCCCGGTTCGAAGGAAGCCGTCCCCTTGATTCCCGCGACGGGCCATGAGCCAGTCGGTCTCCTGGAGTTTCGCCGCCTTCCTTGTGGAATTGCTCGGACTTCTCTGCTCTCCGACTAATTCCTGAACGCTGGATCTGGTTTCTCAGTCGCCCTTGAGCTGAATGAGTGGGATTTGTGCTTTCCTGACAAAGCTGTGGCAAGAGCTCTCTATTTTCTTTCAGCTGTGGAGTTCCCTAAGGCAATATCGGGCTGAACCCTGCTCCCTAGTGTCTGCGTTTCTTTCCACGCCGCAAGTGGATGAGTATTTTTATGAGGCAGTTTGGAGCAGACATGGGCCAGGACCAAACCAAGCAGCAGATCGAGAAGGGCCTTCACCTGTACCAGACCAACCAGACTGACAAAGCGCTGCAGGTGTGGCTGAAGGTTCTGGAGAAGACCTCTGACCCAGGAGGGAAGTTTAGGGTTCTGGGCTGTCTAATCACGGCCCACTCCGAGATGGGCAAATACAAAGAGATGCTGAAGGTAAGAGAATCATCCCTGTGCTTCTATCTATACTCTGTTCCAAGCTACATTTTTCTCCCTCTGATATACACACCAACTGCAAACTGCATAAAAAGCATTGATCTTTCATGTTTTCTTAACCTGACGCTGCATGCTACATTAATTTCCAGAACCCTGTTTCATGAATGTTCCTCTTTTCTTCTTCGGTTAAACTCCTTTTATTGGCTAAGTGTGAAACTACCTGTACTGCCACCTCCGGTGATAAAGCACATCCATTACAATCGCCACACATTTGAACTCTGTCCTCTTTTCCTCAACTCACGGACGCCACCACAGTCCCTGCCTCTCAAGCAGAAAAACGAAAAGACACAAAATCAATTGCATCGCTCGTTTCTCCAAACTAATCCTCCGGTCGATCCTTCTCGGAAGTCTGTCATTCATTCGGAAACATTTGCTGAAAAAGTTTCCTGCCGCTCTCCTCCTCCCATTAGGAAAAGCATATGGAAACCTTTTGCCACTCAGAGGGTCTCTTCCCTTGCTATTGGCCATGAAACTGATCGTAAAGGGAAAAAAATCAGAAACCCTTTATCACTTCAATACACAAAGACTCAAGAATGTCACAAAGATGACAAGAATTTGAGCATGAAATCCAGGGGCTGGGAAGTGCAGTATCTTTCCTGTTAGAAAAATGGGGGATTTTAAACTCCTTGTATTAATTGGTAGCACAAAACTGTCTTGTTCTTCAGTTCATTTGAGATACTGGAGCGAGTGGCTTCCTTAGAAACCTTGTCATTCTGTGCTCTGTCCATGTACTGAGTGATCTCATTTTATTAATACTGAATCTTTTTTTTTCCAACTTCTGGCTGTCCTCTCTGTCAAATCCTCAGAAGGAGGTAGATTCTCGCTGTCTCCATGAGAACTGTGCACGCAGTCAGATGGGCAGGCTTTCAAAGCACAGACACTCCTGCAAAGAGCTGGCCTGCTTCTTGTGCTTTTACCTCCATTGGGCACAGGGGAAAGGAGCTCAGCTTTGGATTTTTTTTAAACTGAAAAGTTTTAAGTTACAAAACAGATTTCCTAGAGATCTGTGGGATCTGAATTAGATTTTCATGGAGCGTTGAATAACTGCAGTCTGTACATATACAGTACATGCCTGTCATCTGTAAAGAAACAGTATCTGTTTCAATGCACACTGACAGATTTTATCAGTGCAAATGTCAAGTGGGTTCAGAGTCATTGTGCTGGCAGACAATAAAACCCTCTCTGTGCGTACATGTATTTCTGAGTAAAGAAATGGCAGAATATTGGAATATATTGGAAAGGCTTTAGTAAAAGACAATGCGAGCCCTGTCAGAACTGGATCCAGGCACAGATGTCAGACTGCACAAGCAAGGAATACATTTCTAACAATATGAATCTGGGCGATTCCTAATGTTTTGGACTCCTGGGGTCATGACTGGGTGTTCTTTGGTGGTGGGGGGTCTTTTTTTTTCATTCACCTCTGCTAAGAAATGTATGAGATGTATTCTCCAAGAAACTATTTTTTTAACGTTCCTTTCTGGGAAGTCTATTCTCCGGTGAATTGTTCCCTGTGAAGAAGGGCTCTCAGGTCGTGGGAAATGCTTTGAAACCCTACTGGTGTGGAGTCAGAAAAACAATATAAGCACCTTGTTCTACTGTGCTGCACCTCCACAGAGCTCCTTCCCCCACTGTCACTATACTATACAGAAGATGTAATGCAATAAGTTCCCAATGCCCCCAATTTGGAACTCTCAGACTTTAAGAGGAGACCTGATTATAACTGAGCTTGATATAGTACCTTGTCCTGAATTCCTCAGCTAATTCAGTTCATGTGTCTTGGTGAGTCAAGCTTACTTGCAGAAATTTCTTTGGGTTTGTGAGCCAAGAATACTAGATCAGGCCCAGGCTGATTTACATCCAGCCACCTCCTGGCTACATGTGCTCCACTGCAAGTTCAGAAAGTGTTTTCCATGATGTGGCACTTACCACACTTTCACATTTTCACACCCGCCTCTCGTCCCATCCGTCAGGATGCAGGAGCTGGTTTCTTGTATACTGCAGTAAGGATTTCGCGTGAACCCAGTGGTGAAAAAAAGGGGCGCTAGAAGATGTTCTTATTTCATCCCCTGTTCTGCCACTGATTCGCTGTCTCTTTCTGTGTGTAAGTTACTGAACCACTAAGTTCTCTACCTACTGGGCGCAACACTAAACCCAACATCCTAGTTGTCAAATTCCCTGAACACATCTGCTAAATCAGAACAAATGTGGTTTAGGAGAGTGGTGCATATTGCCTGATTAGAGCCTTGCATGGAACTGCTGTGCTCCGATCACACTTGCCTGCTCTCTGCTAGCATTAGTTGGCTGTGGACCTGCAGAGACCTGCCTAAGGTCTAGAGACCACAGGGCTCATGATCATTGCTTTGTTTGAACAGGGTTAACCTCATGTCAAAGTAAGCTCATCATTAGAGTTTTAGGGTAGGAAAAGAAAAACATTTTCACAGACGAACCTCAAAGAGATTGAACCAGATGATTTTGTAGAGATCTCTCTCCACAGCAACTTTTTTTTTTGTCCGATGCTTCGTTGATCTTCAGCAAGGTTCAACAACGCTAACGGAAGGCGTGGGATTGCAATGAGAGGAGCTCATGCACGAGAGTGAGGCCGGTGGTGCTTTGTGTTGCAGTACGCTCTGGCCCAGATCGACACGGCCCGGGAGATGGAGGACCCCGACTACCTCACCGAAGGCTACCTCAACCTCGCGCGGAGCAACGAGAAGCTGTGCGACTTCCAGAAGACCGTCTCGTACTGCAAGACCTGCCTGAACATGCAGGGTACCACCATCAGCCTGCAGCTGAACGGCCAGGTGTGCCTCAGCATGGGCAACGCCTTCCTGGGCCTCAGCGTGTTCCAGAAGGCCCTGGAGAGCTACGAGAAGGCGCTGCGCTACGCCCACAACAACGACGACAAGATGCTGGAGTGTCGAGTCTGCTGCAGCCTGGGCAGCTTCTACATCCAGCTCAAGGTATGTGCACCTGTAAGGTACATACAGGCCTGGGTACAAGTATACAGTAGATTACAGGTGTGTGCACCTGTAAGGTACATACAGGCCTGGATACAGGTATACAGTAGATTATAGGTGTGTGCACCTGTAAGGTACATACAGGCCTGGATACAGGTATACAGTAGATTATAGGTGTGTGCACCTGTAAGGTACATACAGGCCTGGATACAGGTATACAGTAGATTATAGGTGTGTGCACCTGTAAGGTACATACAGGCCTGGATACAGGTATACAGTAGATTATAGGTGTGTGCACCTGTAAGGTACATACAGGCCTGGATACAGGTATACAGTAGATTATAGGTGTGTGCACCTGTAAGGTACATACAGGCCTGGGTACAGGTATACAGTAGATTATAAGTGTGTGCACCTGTAAGGTACATACAGGCCTGGGTACAAGTATACAGTAGATTATATGTGTGTGCACCTGTAAGATACATACAGGCCTGGGTACAGGTATACAGTAGATTTAGACCTATAAGGTATATATAGAGTTGTGTACAGGTGTTATAGGTATTTGGACCTATAAAATCTATAAACTGTAGATCTGTATGCAGCTACTGTATATATGAAGTATATATTATAGCTAGTTGGTCCTGCATAAACGTGTATGCAGATATATATTACAGATATTTGGACCTATGATATAAAGTATGCACAGACCTGTATGCAGGCATATTTTATATCTATTTGCATCTATACAAAAAACATATATTAGATGTACATAAAAATAGATGTTTAGATCTATACGGTATATATGTACTGTAGGTATAACTATTTTGATTTAAAAAGCTGTGTTTTGGTAATAAATTAGCAATACATGATTTACAGGTCACCTTTCTTTCAGTCACTAAAAATATATAGAAAACTGAAGCTGTCAAATAATTCTGTTATTGTCTTTTGGATTCTGTTCTGCAGTCTGATATTTTGTTTTAACAAGGGAGAAGTGCTCCCTGCTAGATGTTTAATCAAACCGATTCTTGGCTTTGGCCTTTCCTTTGAAACTCCCAATGTGAAGTCCCAGATCTCAGGGAGTGATCTGTCAATGTCTGCTTTGGTGCTAATCAGGGCTTCACAGCTAATTGATTTCACAGTGGAGTTAAAGACCTGAGCTCTGCGTGGCTCTGTGAATCTCACACATGACACATAGTTGTTTCGTTTCACAGCCGCATATTAAAGTCTATACTGAACATTTCCCTACAAGAATACCCTTCTTATTTTCACTCCTATTAAAACAGGAAAACAGGAAAGATGGGAGCTCTTTTTTAACACCAGCCCTCCTCAGTGTGCTCTAGGGTCACTGCTACAGGGTGACACCACATATTACAGCAGGCAGTTTTTAGTAAAAGCCTCTATGGAGAAGATTTGACATCCATGTCTTTATCTTGGTCTCAGCAGCATACAACATGAAATACAAAAAAACTGGGGAAACTGGGTATGTGTGTAATAATAGCTGATTGTAAATGCTTTAAACGATGAAGTGTACTCAACATTGTACTGCATATTGTTGAAGTAGAAAGTGAAATTCTGGGAACTGCAGCCCCTACAGAAGATAACTCTGAATGACACGGCTAGGATAGGTGGGTGTTCATTTAGGTTCAATGTGTCAGCTGGAAAGATGGGAAAAAGCCAGACTTCGCCCTTGATCATCTGATCCTCCCTCTAAGATGAGACACCTGCATTTCCATCGCAGGGAAAACTCATTCAGAAAGAAAGGCTGAAAATGGGTATGTTTCCACCCCCAGGGAGAGATGGTGGAAGGAAACTGAAAGACATCATTCTCAGACAAACAGGTTGTGATGATATTTCTGTCCTGCCATTATTAGTAGAGGCAGCCTGGAGCGCAGGGCAGGGGTTGAGTCTGTTGCAGGGCACACAGTCAGGGTGGTCAACAAAGATACCCAGACAGCAGAGGATAGTGATTGTGTTTTGCAACTTGGTGCTTCTTTAATGAACTTTTCCTTCTTCTGGCTGCTAAAGTCTGTGTCACAGCAGAATGCAAGAAGGTCACCTCTTCTACTGTTAGTTAGAAATGTCTAACTAACTGTTCTTTTGACCACCAGGGGTTGGATGACGTTTTTTTCGTTATTGGCATTTAGGGAAGTTAATGGACATCAATGTAATGACTGATCTGACCACCTTAGTGGCTGCACCCCAACTTGTTGATTCAGGCATAGGAAAAAGCTAAATATGGTCTTTGTTGCCATTTGTAGGACCAGTACAAACCTGCGCTTCATTAAATAAATGCTTTAACCAATAGTATGAGCAAGTTTGTTCAATCAAACAAAATTGTCCCGTGCTGGGGTAACAGTTTGTGAGTCTCCCAAAAGGAGAATAAGTGCATATCTGGCTTCGCATCACAGAGGACAAAGCCTCTGAAATCTGGCTTGTCTGGCATAAACCCAGACAAATGGCCACCCTGCGCCCAGGGACAATTTAGAGATGCCAGTTATCCCAGCCAGCATGCCTTGGCACAGTGGGAGGATAGCAGAGCACCCTTGTGAACACAGAAGGCACTCCGTTAAGGTAAAGGAATGGAGGCCAGCCAACACAAAACATGTCTCAGAGCCTTCCCTTTGCGATTTTTCAGAAAAGCAAGCGGTCTGCTCAAATCTGTTTAATTCCGAGAAGAAAACAAAGAGGGCAGACAGGTGGCTCAACAATGCTCTTTGATTCCTCGGAGCTCTCAGTTCACTCATTAGCTGTCTTGGTGTAAGACGGAGCTCATCCTTGAGCACACAAGCACTGCTCAGGCCCGGGTGCCGCGAGCTTACCCGTCCACGCGCAGGCCTGAGGAGCACTGAAGAACAGCGCCTTGCAGAGGGCTCAGGTCTCGCTCAATACGCAGCAGACAAGGTTCTTGCGATCTTCCAGGGGATATCTTAGGTGTCTTATCATCCCTGTCTTTGCGCTCACTAAGGTTTCATTCAGTGTCAACAATACCTGCGTGGGGGATCGGAAATGCCTCCTCCTGCTATTTGCAGTGGTATCGCCCTGTGAAATAAAAAAGTAATTGAAAATAAAAGAAGCTAGGGGTTGTAAGCCTTGCTGGTCTCCTGTGGCTTGACCTATAAGACTCTAAAGGAACAAGTAATAGGTTTATTCCATGCTGAAAAAAAGAGGAAAGAAAACACAACATTTCGGCCGTGGAGCCTTCTTCAGGTGTGAAGGCTCTTGGGCGTGCTCACACCAGGTATGCTCACACCTGAAGAAGGCTCCACGGCCGAAACGTTGTGTTTTCTTTCTTCTTTTTTTCAGCAGGGAATAAACCTGTTACTTGTTCCTCTGCAGCCTACGCATGCTGACGCAGCTCCCCACCTGAACTGCTACAAGACTCTAGACGTCTATCTGCTGCATGCCGGCTGTAGGAGAGCTCCCTCGCGCACTCTCACTCCCTGGGCTCTCTCCCCTCCCGCAGGACTACGAGAAAGCCCTGTTCTTCCCGTGCAAAGCGGCGGAGCTGGTGAACGATTACGGCAAGGGCTGGAGCCTGAAGTACCGGGCCATGAGCCAGTACCACATGGCCGTCGCCTACAGGAAACTGGGCCGCCTCCCGGACGCCATGGAGTGCTGTGAGGTAGGGGTCCGCACGACAGCCACCCTGGCCAGCGGCTGCATCCCCCCGCACTTCGCCAACATCTCACTGGGCAGTAAGGGTGGCTTCAGAGCGCCCCAGCAGTGTTCCCGTGTCAGAGAGTGTTCCTCCCTACGTACAGTGTCGCCAGCAGCAGTATCACCCTGCAGCTCACAGCTGGCAGCCCACTGGAGCTCAGCAGGTGTTAAAAGGCGCCGTCCTTCGGATGAGACGTAAAACCAAGGTCCTGACTCTCTGTGGTCATTAGAAATTCCAGGTTATAAGATAAGAGAGATCACTTTATTGGCCATATACAATTTCTTGCATTAGGAATTCATCTTTTCGCATACCCCAACATGCTCTCCATGAGACACACAGACAGGGAGAGAAGCTTAGGGTCAGAGCACAGGGTCAGCCATTGTACAGCACCCCTGGAGCAGTTGGGGTTAAGGGCCTTGCTCAGGGGCCCAATGGAGTAGGATTCCCCTGCTAGCCGTGGGATTTGAACCAGCAACCTTCCAGCCACAGGCACAGATCCTTAGCCACAGAGTCACTGCTCCACCTTTTTGTTTCTCAAAAAGAGTAACAGTGTTACTCCGACATCCTGGCCAAATTTCCCTCTAGCCTTTACCAGTCATGGCCTCCTAATAATCCCCATCTCTGATCGGTCACATGCACTGTCCTGTTTCAAGATAGCCACAGCCTAATAATAACAACAACATAACACACTTGCCTCTTCAGTCTGAGCTGTGTGGCAGGTGTCTTAGCAGAATCTGTTACCTTAATCCCCCTTCACTCCAACTTAATCATGTCATTCACTCACCAGCCACCTCCTCGCTGCCCTGTGCCATGCTCCTCTTGTGTGCGGAGCAAACTGACATGGACAGATGCAGTTGTCATTAGGCTCCTGTTTCATAATAGACTCTACCCCCCAAAATGATAAAAATACCCCTTCCTACACACAAGTGCCCCGTCCATTCAGAACCAGGCACTTGCGTAATGGAGAGGAGGAGGCCCCCGGTACCCTCGGGAACAACAGCTGAAATGAAGCTCGATGTCACTGGGTTGGTGTAACAGCGTGATATTTTACTGAAAAGACACAAGTTGGTCTCCAGCAGTGGTCCGGGATCACAAGTTATTTCCGTTCATCGCAAGTTGAAAGCTTTTTTAGAAAGCGTCACTACCTAAAGAGCCCTGTGTCTAATTACAATGTTCCTGTTGGACCACAAATTGACCTTCTCCCCTTGTTTTAAACTGCTTCTATTTCGAGCAGAATCTGCCGATCTCTGCTGCAACGCTCGTGGTTTGCCGGATTCATTCAGCCTTGTCTTCTGACCTTTTGAAACCAGTTTGGTCCGTAAAAGAAGCGTCTTTAACTTTACAAAACAAAAGATGAATAAAACACTAAGTTTCAAACGGCATTTGTTAGGATCGGTCTTAAAGGGCTTTGCACAGCCTGCACGACAGGAGCTGGGATCTTTTTTTTTTCCCAACCCAAACGGTAAAAGCCACCTCGCCACAGGAGCGCACCGCTCCTCAGCCCTTAGTACCGTAATACGGGCCGCGGCAGCGAGCGCTCTGTTGACGCAGCTGTGCAGAGATCTGGCACAAGCGGTTTAAATAGACGGAGGCACACGCGCCCGGGAGCCGAGCAGATCTGATTACAGACGGGCTTAAGGTCTGTCCTGCCAGTTGCCAAAAACACATCCTCCGTCTAGCCGCCGGGGATTCTGAAGAGGAGCTGGAGTTGACTTGGTATTCGGTAAACTGCGGGCGCGCTGAGCCATCTGTACCCCCGGCGCGCTAGGTTTAATTAAAATTCATTTTCCTGTATTGGACGTGTTCCTGATCTCTGGACTCCCGGGGATTTTCTGCGGGAAAATAATCTTCTTCTTCTTCTCATATATTTCTCTTTTAAACGCAGTCACTTAATCCAGAAAAATCCAGAAGCACTTGCTAAACTACACTTGCCTTGGACCGTCCTGTTCGGACGCCATGTTCCAAACGCTCCACACCTTCTCCCTCTCTGTTGGGGTGGATTGGAGCGTCAGGCTAGTGTGAACATAGCTCGTATTTTTAGATTTGAACCTGAGACGTGGCAGTGGGATGGCTATTAATTGCTACACAGTGTAACAATTTCAAACTCGTTTTGCGCCGGACGATGTTCGGAGACGGGGTGTGTCGAGTGCCATTATTGAAACGATGCCCCTAACGATCATGTTAGAAACGGGGAAAAAACGCGGTGAGATCATGGGAAAGCGTGGCTGGTGAAGTTAAAGAAAGTGCGAGACGACAACGTGAGAAACAGCAGCAATACGAACACACGTTTTACAAGTGGAAAACCTCAGAAAATGTCTTAAAATACTGTATAGTTACACCGGTAGTCCTTCCTAACGACTGATTCCAGCAATTAAGAAAGGCAACTATTTTAGGATTCTGGGTTCAGCTTCTTAACATTCTGTATGTCATGTTACTAACATTGTTCTGCATGACAGCGTTTCTTAAATTGCATTATATTAAGTGCTATATTTAAAGGAGCTGTGCAAATTCTACAGGGCATTTCTAAAACTTGCGTATTTAACCACCCTAATTAAATGAAGCTCTTTTTGTGGACCGGGGATACAACGAGTATGCGCCAGTTGTCGGCTGCTGCAGAATCAGAACATTCCTACTCTTTCTTGAATTTTACTGCCCTCCGGTGGCGATGAGGCTGAACTGGCTCAAACGAATCGTGTTCTCCACTCGCGTTCTGCGGAATAATCCGACGATCGGGTGGGATTTAATCACACAATCTTCAGACAGACACAAGGTTTAAAGATCAAAATGATCAAAAATACTTTGTTTTGCGACTCCCCCCCCCCCAAAAAAAACGACCTTCAGGCGTTTAAAAGTGTAAGCACAGCATTGTGATTATTTTTAACAAGTTTCTTGCTCACAGGTCCTTTCTGATTATGCATGGAAGGAATCATGTCTTCACCACATAAACATAAAAAACTTTCTTTTCGTTTTTCAAATCATACACCACGTGCTTGTTTACTACGGACAACGGAACGTGTAGTTTACGTGAATAATTAACTATAAAAATACTGACTTCATATTAGAAATTTCTTGGATTATTGATTTAGTTAACTTTTAATTCTGTTTTGTTATCAAATTCATTGTTAATTCGTTTTTTATGATAGAGGACCAATGTCTAATAGAGGACAGTGCAATTATCATTAACACCTTTCTGATCAAGCCTGGAGTCTGTAACAATTTACAGAAAATAAATAAAAATCCCCAGGTACTGATCGATTTTAAAAACTGCATTTGAACAACTCTGTCCTCTACCGCATCTCATATTCCAGACAACAATAAACCAGACCGTGCCCGTTTCCTGAAAATGAATTTTTAATCCTTTCGTGAATCCTGTGAGTCCTGTTTTACCACTTATGGCCTCTGCATTGTCCGTGCACAGGCACCAGGAAATGTTGAGAGAGATTGATTTACACATGATTGCAAAAGCGTGCCACTCCGGAGCCTATGCTATGCCACAGAGGATCCTGACAGGACTGTTAAGGCAGGGAGTTCAAAGTCAGGTCATCTCCTCACACACGACCTCCACAGAACCGGGCTGAAATCTGTCAGGTCATTTTTAGAGGGATTGTCAAGACAGTGAGTGTTCGGTCCTGTCCACACTGACTGATAATAATGATAATGTAATAATGTTGCTTTATTATCCCTATACAATTTCTTGCATTAGGAATTCATCTTTTCACATACCCCAGCTTGCTCTCCATGAGACACAAACATACAGACAGGGAGAGAAGCTTGGGGTCAGAGCACAGGGTCAGCCATTGTACAGCACCCCTGGGGTTAAGGGCCTTGCTCAGGGGCCCAAGCCAGCTGCCAGCTGCAGGAGCTCATATAGACACCTGATGTCGTTTGCCAAGGTCTTAAGACAGAGTAGAGAAAAGAAGGCAGAAGAAGAGGATTACCTTTCCACTTGTCCCAGGAAGGAGCGTTTCGGGCACAAAACACCCAGTTTTAGGGTGTTTTGCACCCAGTGTATCTTCACCTTGCAGTATCGCTGACCGTGTTTGAGCTCCCCGGCTCTCCTGCCCCGCCCTCGAACCCGGGGTCAGTGTCTGTGTCTCCGTGTCCTTTCCAGGAGTCGATGAAGATCGCCCTGCAGCACAGCGACCGCCCCCTGCAGGCCCTCTGCCTGCTGAACTTCGCCGACATTCACAGGAGCCGGAGCAATGTGGAGGTAGGCTCCTGCCCGGCGTCCGGGGCGCAGCGACAACGAGAGATTTCGATGTGCAGGTCAGCGCTTGTGACCCAGTTTCCCTCCCACGGCGACATGCCCAGTGACACCAGACCAGGGCCGCCCCTTGCTTTTTGAGGGGCCTAGGCCAGATCTTGGAAAGGGGCCCCTTCAGATCACAGTTTGCACATAGACTAGTGTGATCAGCTCCCACCACAAACATTCTTACCGTGCAGCATTCCTGTAGCAGCAGCTGAAACCACACTGCTATTGTCATCTTACGGCAAAGAAATAAACTACTGCACTTACATTCACAGCTCATAATACTGTATTATCATTTATAACTAGCAGATAGCCTAGAGTAGCACAAAAGCAACAGATGGAGCCACTGGAGGGATTTTTTGGGGGTTCACATTAGAAGGTGCCGATTAAAAAAACATGTCGTGTTGCACATTGTGGGCCCCCCCCCGGTGGCCTAAGAAGCCAAGGTTTGGCCCTGCATCAGACGCAGCTCTGGTCTCCTTCATAGAGGAGGTGGAAGCACCTACGATCTGGTGTCAGGCTGGGAGTCCTCAGACTGTAAGTCCGCCTCTGACCTGGGGGGTTCTGGGATTGTGTCCTTGTTTTGCTCATGGCCACGGTGGCCTTTGACCTCCTGCCCACCTGTGTCTTGTGGTCTTCTGAAATCTAGCTCAGGCTGTGCCGAGTAATCCTCACAGCTTTACTTGTCAGGAACTTGTAAGGCAAAAGAAGCAGGAACCTTTAATCCTGGGTTAACGCTCTGATCCATATTAGCGCCTCCCCGTCTGTTTCTGTCTTCAAGAAAGCATTCCCTCGTTACGAGTCCTCGATGTGCATCATGACAGAAATTGGCAATCGCCTGGGACAGGCGCACATCTATCTGGGCGTGGCAAAGTGCTGGCTTCTGCAGAAGGACCTGGACAAGGTACTGTATCAGTGGATCGTCTTCCTACTGTCAGGCAGCCTGCAGAATCTGCTGCTGTCGGCGCCCGAGAGCCTGTAGCTAAAACCCGTGGCTGGAACATTGGGGATTCGCATGAAATACAGTCCTGAATATAGACTGTCATATAATCCCACGCTTTCTGTAAAAGAAACGCTCCTTGCCTGAGCTGTCTTAACCTCACCTAGATGTAGTCGAGCGCTGGCTGCCTTGCACTACACTGCTTGCAGAGCTGTCGTTCTGTATACCCAGTAAGGGTTTTACAGTGCTGCTTTGTTCTGGGCTGGATTGTATACGCAATGTGTGACCTAAATAGTCAACAGGCTGCTTTAGCTGCATCCCAAGATATGCTTCACCAGTCTTGGAAGTATCCTTCTTTTTATTTTATTCTTCAGAGAGCACGCAGGGAAGCTGCATTAAAGGGGAACCGCCGCCCTATTTTTATATTTCAGGGTCAGAAAGAATCAGCACTGATAAGTGCATTTCAAACCACAATGAAAGTAAAATGCACTCAGTACCTTGTAAAACCGCCAATTTATTACTGTACATAATAAAATAGTATATTTAGTAAATATACTAAAATAGTAAATTTAAATAATTAAATTTCCAGATATGCGTAGCGCCATGTTCTGCGATTCAGGACGAGGCAACAAAGCGTCCGGTGACTGGAAGCAGCAGCGTCTCTTTTAATTCAGTAGAAATATTGCTCTCAATTTCAAGACCGTTTTGCAAACAGATACTACTTGTTAACTCTCCATGCAGATCACGTTGGAACATTGCTGTGGCGAAATGTCTGCTGCACAACCTGTACTTACTCGCTCGTACATCACAGTACATTGACCCTTACAGGGACCAGAGAGCAGGAAGGGCTGCACCACGTCTTGGCTCTTGTGAACTCTCGCTCTCGCCCGTTGTTGAGACTAATGGTTAACGACTTACAGCCCGTTCACAAAGTTCACGATTTAGTGCTGCATTCGAAATCTGTAAAAATGTTATATACCATCAATGAACGTATTTTGTGACAGATTTAATTAACCGGTCTGAGAAATTGTGTCTGCAGTGCCCCCTTTAAACAATTGTCACCCGGTCGCAGTAGTGGTGCTGGGTCATGAAATACTGCCTCTGTTTTCTCCCCTCAGGCTCTTGACGCTCTTCAGAGGGCTCAGGAACTTTCAGAAGGAGTGGGGAACAAGGTACGGTGTTTGTACATGTGACCAATTCCTGCTGTTCCAACGTCAGTGATTTTTCCTGTAATCCCGGAGGGGAAGCGGCACCTTTAGTTTTACTGCAGTACCGTAAGAAAAGCCCGATGGCTGCTAATGGTATTGTTGGCTGCTTGCTTCTTTAATCTGTGTAATCGCTGTAGCAGCAGGGCACTGTGACTTCGCAGTAAAACCACAGGGCAGGGAAAAGCATGATCCAAACTTTTGGCAAAAGATAGCAAAGCAAATCTGCAGTATGAATCAGGGGTGGCTCTAATCCAGGACGTGGAGAGTCATGGTCCAGCGGGTCACACACAGTAGGTCCCCCGTGTAATTATCACTTTGTAGGGACTTGGAAGATGTGTTTTTTGATCAGTTTAGCTGGTAGGTTCAATGAGAGGAGGAGTGGCCAGTTGTGGACCTTGAATATTTAAATTGCCCAGGTTTATGGACCTGGATTATGTGGTCAAAACAGAGCGGTTCCAAGAGTTTAGGATCCGATGTCATGAAGGTGCCCCATAAGCCCTGCTGGACCGTGGCTGTGCAGGACCGTGCCTCTCCACCCCAGGTATAAAAACGCGGTGAGCCCATGGCACCCACTGGACGAATTAAATGATTAGGTGCGCGTAAGGGATTGTGCGCGCGTTAACATCGAGACCCAACGCCACGGGGAGACCGGCTGCCAGCGCTCCCCCTCTCTGCGTGCGGGTGGGTGGTGGCGGAGGAGGTCTGGGGCTGCGCTGAGGCGTGCCGTTGCCGTCCCCCCAGCTCTGCGTCCTGAAGGTGCACTGCCTCAGCGAGAGGATATTCCGCTCCCGGGAGCAGCAGGAGCAGCTGCGGGAGCAGGTGGTGAAGTTCCTGGAGTGCGTGGAGGAGCTGGAGCTGTACTGCGGGATGTGTGGCGAGTCCATCGGGGAGAGGAACCAGCAGCTGCAGGCCCTGCCCTGCTCCCACGTCTTCCACTTGAAGTAGGTACCCCACCGCCTGGGCCGCACCCCCCGGCGCCCACCACCTGCCGAGCATCCTTACCCCACGCGCGATCGTGGCGTGCTGGCCAGGGGACCCGAGCGAGGCCACGAAAATTTGCCGTGATGTTGCACCAGGGAAGAATGAGAGCGGAGGGTGTGTTGTTTCACTCCTGTCTTGACCGGTTTATTGGCTTTGCTGCTGCAGTGCGTGTTTTCCGTCGCGCAGGTGTCTGCAGTCGAACGGGACGAAGGGCTGTCCAAGATGCCGGCGCTCCTCCGTGAAGCCCGGGTTCGTGTGAGCGGAGACGGAAGCCCCTTCGTTTGGGTTCAGGACAACACTGACGCCCTCCACTCCCCGTCCCACAACCCCCAAAACAGGGCGCCAGGCGGGGAAGGCACTCCTGTCTGGGCCGAGGCAGCGAGGGCACCAGGACACTCCTGGAGACGCGCGTAAAGACGGACGGCTCTCGAACGGGGATCGCAAGCGTAACGAGGCCGAGCGACAGCTCCGTGCTGGAAACTCATTTCGTTACTGTCCCCTTCTTTTTATTTTATACCAGGAAAAAAAATCAAGCTGGAGAAAAAAAGGACATGAATTTTTGGATTTCGTTCTTTGTTTTTCGGAAGTACCGTCTTGAAAAGGGACGGCGTCTTTCTTCTTGTGTCTTTATTTAGAGCGTTTCCGCGGACAGCCGTGCTCACAGGAATGGAGGGAGGGGGCTCGTTTCTGACAGCTGTCAGGCTGGAAGAGCAGAGAGATGATTCACTGATGGCTAAGATAACGGTTTCCCAGAATACATGCTCTGGATCACCTTTAACTTTAGTGGATTTTTTAAATGATTCTGTCATGACATGCAAGTTCCCTTCTTTAGCTGTTGTGCCTCCTTTTGTGTTGGTGCTGTTCTGTAATTATATACTGTATGTATTATACTACCCTTTGGAGCCTATAAGCCACTGGGTTTTGCATTGACTAGCAGGACAAATTGCAAAAAACTGTGTTTCCCCCCCCCCACAGTGGAACAGTCGAGCAAGCAATTTGCACCTCTCTATCTCTGTTGAAACAGTGAACATTATCAGCACTCTGCTGGTTCTCACCCAGTGGCATTATTATTCTTTTCTCCTTAAATACCTCCACATACTACTGAAGAGATATCAGATTTGGAGAGGTCAATCTGATAGTGGTACAGTATATTCAGTATGAAAGTATACAAGGAATGCAAATGATTAAGGGTTAGAGTACAGTGTGCACAGTGAGCTCTGCAATGAAGTGTTGGTTTTGAGACGAACATTTTACATTTCCTTCCTCTCAACCAAATGCTCTCCTTGGCTCATCTGCAAATGTGCCTGAACAGCAACACCCTTTTCATTCAGAGTCTTTTTTTTAAGCAGACATGTAAATTACTAGTGCATTCACAAATTTGCTTAATACTCATCATGTACAATGTTTCATACATGTTACATTAGACAAAAGACACTATTGTAAGGCTTAAATGTATGTTTTGACCTTTGGCTAGAATTAGTACAGTGGAGTTTTTTTTTAAAATTTTTAATATGTAATATGCTGTTTTTCTATCATTTGTTGTCCATTATTTTCAATGACTGGTATTGGTATACATTATGTTTTCATATTTCTAGTTTGTATTTCTCTATAGTTAATTCATTATTATATTGTCAATGAGATCAACCATTTCTCAGTCTTCATTTTTTTAGAATTTGTTGTTTAATGCCGTTCACTGAATTTCAGCTCGGCTCCTTAAAGCTACCAATCTTTAATCATTGGACAAATGTTTCAATCACTTAGCTCATATGATGGATTTTCACATTTTTGTCATCTTAGACTGAATTGTTCCTTCATCAGAGTTATTCAGAACTATGTCAAATCAACACCTTCAAGCTTCCACTCAGAACGACCAAACTGTTTGTTTTTTCTGCAGCATTTCAAAAATATAAAAATCACTTTTTTGGGGGAGTGGAGCCATGTTCAATCCTTTGACAAAAAAAAATAAAGACTTGCTGGAATAAATTAATCTTTAAAAATAATTTAGGAGCTTTGTTTTGAAATATCAAATTTTGTTTTGAAGAACGTATTCATTGTGACTGATGTGAAGTCTAAACCAAAGCGCTCTGCAGAGAGGTTACAGTCTCAGGGATGCAGGAGTGCAAAGGGGAGATCTGAGCTCTTGGGAGATCTACTCTTTGGTTTGATCTACTATTTTCTATAGAAATATTCCGCAATAATGATTATGTTGTGCCCCATGCAATATAACACATTAGGGATGACAACTCTGACTCCAGGCAGCCCGCAAGCAGAGACTCCAGCAGAATTTCATTTCTCCTTTGAGAGGGCTGAGCTGTTCCAGAAGGCGTGGTTTGTGTAAGCTTGGATCAGAAAAGGGCTCAAAACTACGGTTATAAAACATTCATGCAGTTTTCTATCTGGCCTCTGAGATACCCGAGATAAGCAATGAAATACCTTTAGCACTTTGGAAGCACCTCACAAGCTTTGTCAAACCTCCAGTGCCTCTGTATCCAAGTGAAATCAACCTGCTAGTTTACTATGTTGTGGTGAAACAGACAAAGGTTAAGAACTTTGGAAAGTCATTGTATCAGTAGAATAAGATTAGGGCAGGAATTGTATTATATCAGGTTTCTGGATAAAGAATTTATATAGAGGAGGTTGCCATGTGATTATGTTATTCTGGACCTCTCTTCCCAAGGATATCAGGGACTCACCTTCTCTAAGCTCTTACAAATCCAGACTCAAAAACCTTCTTCTTTAGAAGAGCCTTTACTTAACTGGTTCCATTCTTTACCCCTGTGCTCCTACTGTATTTAGTACCATCATCTACTGTCTCCTCTGCATATTCTCATCCTGTGTATCTTGTGTATTTTTTATTGTTTATTTTTCATTGTTGTTGTTCTGATATACTTTAAAATATATAACATTTTACCATATTACCACAATATAACAAATATATAATATTATTACCATGATTCAGGTTTTGGCATGACATTCTAGAAGGTGAGATTGAGGTCCCGGTGCTAAAAATACTGGTTTGAAATACATGATTTAAACTTCATGCTGTGAAAGTTGTTTTCGGAAAAGATTTAAGGGTTTTGAGAGGAGTAGGTGAAAAAACTCATGGCGAAGCGCCGAGGCAGCCTATACCTGTACAATTACGCACAGTGAAGTGCTGGATCTAGGTGTGTTTTGAATTATCACAGCAGTATAAACCCTGCCGAGTTTTTAACTTGCTATAAAAGAAACAAACTGATTATTAAAAAAAATGTTGGCACTCTAAACAAGAAAAAAAACCACTAAGAAGTGGATAAGTGATAATGACCAATGCGCGCAAAAGAGAGAGGGCCGGTGAAGTCACTTACAGTGATTAGGCATCGCTATTCAAAACCTGGGTGGTCATGTCCTTTGCGGTGCGCAATAATGTGCCTTTTTACATGAAGTGCTTTTAGGCCACCGGAACTGTCAGGACACACCTTATGCTAAATGCATATAAGATCAAACTTTTGCAGTCTTGGCATCTCTTGGAAATTTGAGATACTGAAGTGCGACATTCAGTAACGCGCACTGAACGTCATTTAAACGGTTTTTCCAAAGGCAGTCAGAAAGATGAGAATTTAAGGCGATGTCGCTGTTGAGATCAAGACGAACGCTTTGAAATGTCCAGACAGCTTGTGCCGATCTCGCCTAAAGACAGTAGTGGAACGGTCTCGGTCCCGTATCTTATCTCCAGTGAATACAGTGCGTGAAACCGAAAGGAAAAAGATGCTTGTTGGCTATCGGTCATGACAATTTTCCCAAGATTTGGACACGAGTAAGTTTCCCGTTCAATAGCAGTGCAGCTGAATTGAAATCCATTTAAGACGCCGGTCTAGGCTGGCAGTCTCCAGAAGCGCCACTTGAAACCATTTATATTATATTACGGGCCAACGAGTTTTGTAAAAGCAGCGTATACTGTATTTTATTTTTAAAATCCACCGTGAAGTAATCCAAACTGTTGATCGGGCATCATGTTGAAACGTGCACTTAACATGAAAAGGCAGGGATGACGGAGAGAGACACACACGTGCACACAGATCACCCGGAGCAGTAGAAATACCGACCGGCAGCGTGCGTATTCACCGCGGAGCCCTCGGCGACACGGACTGAAGTTTGTGGAAAAGACGAAGGAGGCTGACTACTTGGATATTCGTCCGGAAGGTGGGTGAGTTCTTCACAATATTTTAAAATGCCAGCTATTAAAATATGGGGGCCTCCCAAGACAAGGTAGATGGGACCATCATGTTCTGCAAAGGATGGGGGTTTTGGGGTGTGTAAAGACTTTGCCACTGGATACCAGCCATAGGAAATTTAATATCTCGAATTCTTTTAGCATGATATTTGCCGAGGTATTTCAGAAATGCCGTCCCTCAGGTTCTTCGCTGAACTTGTTTTGTGTTGGGTTTTTTTATACAAGAACTACCGCGTGTGTGGACTTGTTGAGCTTTGCGTTCAGAGGCCGGTGTCGTAGACGAAGCTGGCTGTGCGAGGCTTGTCCCGGGGAGGGAAAAATAAAACCAACTTCTCTTATTGAGCTCAGTCAGCAGTTGGCACTACAGCAGCGGTCGCCACAGGCTGGCGGTGTGGGTGCTGGTCCATTTTCACTCAATCAGGGCAGGGTGCCATGGTGTGGACCGGACACCTGATCAGTACTGCTGCACCAATCTTCACGTTGTTATCCTATGCGCCCATCATCGAGTACAGCAGGTGTTGACGACTGAAGTGTGCGCTGTACCTGGAATAGCGCGACAGCAAGGAAAACAAAAGAGGAAGAGGTAACTACAGTACACTTCCCCATGCTGGCCAGTTACCACACAACACAAGCCCCCCGCGGCACCGTGCAATCACAGCTGTAGCCAAAGGCTGGTTTTCACACGTGACCAGCCTTTTTTTTTTACGGAAGCGCTTTGGTGCCGTCGAGTTATCTCGTAATATGCACATTCTCCTGTACTTGATCCTCCCGACGCGGCGCAGTTGGCGTACAACACCTATATCATCATGATCTGACTTTCAGTCTAAAGCGTTGGAATCGATTGCACGGCACACTCGTTCTCACTCGACGCGTGAGCGTCCTCTTGTTTAAAGTTGTGTTCACATTAGATACAAATAGTCATATTTCCTTATGCATTAGCCCCAGTGGAAAGTACGGCCGTGCGCGTTCTCCAACGCTGCATATGGTCACAAACATTCAACCCCCAGTTCCAGTTCCGCTCTCGGTAGCGTCTATCTTTGCACAAAGTCACGGGTTGTTCGAACACTCAGATGGCCATCGCTATCTCGTCATTACAAGATATGAGATTTCTTTTGCTTGATGGAAGCAATGTACGGCAGCGCATTGCTGCCATCAAGGTAAAACAATACCTGAGTTAACTCGTGATTGAGTGATTTCCTGAGGGTTTTGGTGTCGGACCTGTACTTTGCCTTTGGGTGCTGGTTTCACCTGGGGCCGGCAGGTGGCGTCGCTCAGCAGAAGCGGCTGCGTGATGCTCGAGGTGAACCGCGCCCTGCGTGTCCAGCACGGGCAGTGCCGCAGCGGTCGAGACCAGTACATCAGGATCCACTGGGAGTGCGTTGACCCAGGCAAGGGCGCTGTGTTGGCCAGGCAGCGCCGAGGCTGACACGCGTGTAAAAGAACACGTAACGAGACGGCCCTTGGGGGGGAAAAAAAGATCGCGCTTCTGCGCGTCAAGCCTTTATCTGGGTCCAGACCCCCTGGATGTAGATGAACTTCAGGGCAATGTGACAGCCCGCTGCATGCGCGAGTTTGCAAAGTAGCCGTTTCCAAGAAAGCCGGTGTGTCCATGCGGCGGCTTTTTTATTTTTTAAACCTCCCACAAGGCCCGGGTTCGACCTGAATCAGACAGCTGAGTTGATTTAATGCAAGCCCCGGTGCCTGTTCTGGGACGGCTTGATTAACGCTTTGGAAGCTCGATGGTTGCTTTTAGTGGGGGAACCTTTGTTGAGTGTCGCTCCAGACGGAGAAAAGAATGCGAGAGGAGGAAGGTGCTGATGGGGGGGAGCACTCTCGGTGTTCTGCCTTCTCTTTTCAGGAAGTTCGTACAACTTCGAGAAGCAAGACACCAGTCATCTAGACATCCCCTGTGCCTGCTTCCCCATCATGCACTACGGAAGGTAAACAAGTGGAGGCTCAGCTGATGTGGGCATGCTGGTAAGATCAGATGTTCAAGAACAAGTAAAGGTGTATTCAGCTGCGGAGCCCTCTTCAGGTGTGACACCTGACACCCGAAGGAGACTCCACAGCCGAAATGTAGTCTCTTTTCTTTTCAGTGTGGAATACACCTTTACTTGTTCCTTTGTAGCCTATGCATGCTGACGCAGCTCCCTACTTGAACTTATTTCACCTAGATAAAATATCAGTCCATCATCCCAGGAAGAATGACATTTCTAAACTCCTGACATATAGCAAACATAAAGGTTCTTTGGATGTGCATTCATATGAAAGCAGTTTTCCCATTCAAATTTCTTTTGCTTACCAGATGCCCCATCTCAGCTGCATAATCGATGAAAGGGTGAGCCCTGTGACGTGTATGTCTCCCAACAGGTTTGCCTTCTCAAACACCTAAGCAACTGAGCCCCTAAAGGACACTTAAGAAATAACAGGACAGAGATGTGGCCTGAGCCCTATCGATGTGCTCAGAGTAAAAAGACTACACTCTTGCAGTAAGGAGAGGCCTTTTGAAATCCTGGATGTCAGTGCAGGGAATGAAAAGTGCACTAACTAGTCCGGTCAGTCCTGAATATCAGAAATGGTGTCTTTCCATCGCTGCAGTCTGTAATAGTGTAATTTGGCCGGCGAAAGAAATCAAGACCCACAAAAATAACTTGTAAAGAAAATGGTTAATGTGCCTCGCATCTATTTGTAAGGATGAATGAGCACTTGGCAAATTCAGGAGAGATATAATTATCTGATCAGATTTTTGCACCACATAAATAACAAAGGCTTTTTCCTGTAAAAAAACAATGTTTTGGCAACACGGAAGACATAATGGGCAAACAGCCACATCAATAACACTGTCAGGTGCTTGTGTCTTTGGCTACAGGGTGTTAGGATATGAGTGTGTGTTATATGTTTGGAGTAGTTGTATACTGACGTTTTTAACTGTTCGTCTCCAGATGTCTGCAGCGCATTATTCACAGAAGCAGAGGGAGTCCTGACGTCTGCAAATGTCCCATCACAACATCCAGATAATTCCAGCTGTGTGTTCCTGATCCGCGTCCCATTGCGAAAGGTGACTCTTCTGTTATAAAAGTGAAGAATTATGGGCCAGAACAGTGCATGCTGGGTATTACAAGAGATATTCTTGTCTTTTAACTTTCTCTAGATTTCTCCAGTTCTGAGATTGAAAATTCTGAGCCAGCCTAACTGTAATTATTTAGGCATCTGCTAATCTATGCTTGGATACCGAATACGTAAAATCTTGTAAAACTCATGGAAGTTTCTTCCCTCATGTTTTGCAGATTTTACTTGAATTTGAAGTGTATGATATGCAGATGTCTGAAGGCTGTGCCTCCGAGTACATTAGGGTTTATAACGGTGACAGTAAAGACTCTCCAGTGTTACGGGAGAAGACCTGTGGGAAAAGACAGATTCCTCCCGTTTTCCCAATAATAATAATACCATGCTAATAGAGTTTGTCAGTGATGGGTTGCTCTCAGCATCTGGAATTAGGGCAAAGTACAAAACTGGTAAGTCAGCAAGGGGTGAGATCTGAGCTGGAAGATACAGTAGTGTAGCTTCTTCGCTCTTGGGTTCTGGGTTCATTTATAGTCTGGAAAACCTTCTGTGTGAAGCTTGCATGTTCCACCTGGGCTTTCACCAGGTGTTCCAGTTTCCACTAGTCAAAGTCATGCTGCACTTCTCAATTGCCCTGTGTGCTTGTATGCACTAATGCACTAATCCCATTTGGGACATAGTCCTGCCTTGTGTTCTAGACTTCCAGGGTTGGTTTCAGGTTGACTTTTACCCAGAATGTAGTCGTTTTCTCAGTATGTATGGATGAATTCTGAGCTGGAATGGCGAATAAATGTGATTCTCCTTTCCTTTCTACATGGTGTGATTTCAGAACTGGGGTTAGTCTTGTGAGAGGATTTGACAGTTGGGCTTCTAAGCTTCTAAGTAAAACCATAATGGCATTAAAAACGTGTCTCCCTGAACTCGGGAAGCGAATTTGGTTATTTATCGTATCCATACAAGTGTACAGTGGAACTCGTGCCCTGTGGACTTGATCCATGAAACTTAGTACACTTAAAATTTGGATATTGAACTTGCAGAACGAGCGGTAGGTGTGTTGATGATTCCGTACACGAGAGACTGGGCAGCTTCGCTCTATTTTAACTCCAGGTAGGAATATTCCATGCTCCCACTGCTTTGTTTGGATAGGTAGAAGAATCTTGTAACTGCTCTGTATGCACATGAAAGGCAGATTGTGTTTTTTTTGTTTTACAGTGGACTGTGGTGCGACTCTGACAGCATCAAAGGGAGAATTCACATCTCTGAACTTCCCCTTTCTATCCCAATAATTACGACTGTACCTGGGTCCTCATAGCTCCACGTGGGTACAAGGACAGGATATTCTGGATATTTGATCATCCTCTTACACTGCCAGGGACAGTGGGATTCCTGGTATTTTTTTAAAATAATTAGGTATTTGTTTTTTTCAACAAAACTTATATTGTCTTTGTTCCCTTGTTTCAGGTTTGAGCTGTTTTTTTTTAAATGCCTTGTTTGCAACAGTAATTTTAAAAAGCAGACTGAACAAACGGTCTTTTCCCAGAAGTTATATTGTGATCCTGCCAAGTCTGGGTGCTGAATACACTTATTCCTGGCAAAAACAAGAGTCAGTGCAAATCATCAGAATAAGTTAGGGACCCCCCTTTATTTATCAGCAAGTGCCACTATGAATAATTATAATTTTGCACTATAATTATAGCAAAAAAAAATACATTCAGTAACTCCATATACTTGCCTATAGGAATTTATAACCTATTTGTAATGTTATATATTGTAATATTTCAGGGCCGTGGCAAAGTATTATCATTTGAATGGAAAAAACTACTGATCGGTAGATCTTGTTGACTTGCCAAATACAACAGGTAGATCTTAAGCTACAAAAGTGTGGGCACCCCTGCACTACACGATCTTTATTATATCTGCACTTGTTGATAAGGGCTTGGTGACTGTCCTGTCCTTCCAGTTCGGGAAGTCCCCTGTGTGTGAGTATGATTACATGACAATCCAGGATGGAACACAGTTGGATTCTGGGAACAGGAACTACTGTGGTGACGCCGCTGTCCTGGGCTTCATGGCTTCCGGAAACATGCACACAGAACAGTCCAAAACTTCAGCAGGAGCTCAGTTCCAATGCAAATTTGGCAATACTCTTTTTCTGAACTTATCCCACTTTAGCAGCTGGGGTGGGTGAGTGTTCATACCAGAAAATCCAGCTACTTCAGTACATGACCTTTCAACGTCCGTTTCAGAAACAGTTTTACGTTACTGAGGGCAGCAGTAACACGAATATGAAGATCCAGAGCATAATTAACAGGATTGAAGTCTTTGGGTGGTGTTGTTGGTCAGAAGAACAGGTTGTTACTGTAGATCTCATTGTGCTCGTCTAGTAGCAATGCTGATCTAGAACTTTATCCAGTCCCTTCTTGAAAAACTCTGGAGTTTTTCAAGAAGCAAATCCTGCTCTAATTTTCAGATGATCAACGCAGTTCTTTGGTGAAAGGGTGACTTAAATCCTCACTTTTGACATGTCTTCCTGATCTATTGTAAATGAGTTTTTTTTAAGTCTTGGACAGTTTTGGATCCTTTGTTTTATTCAACTTAGTTACCTTTTTTGTAAGTGAAAAAATTTGATGTTTCACATTTGTCTTTGAATTATTTCTTAGAAACACTGTATGGTATAAAGCAGTTGGGTAAATGACTATTTCTTAGAAAACTGGTGTATGTTTCATTGAACTGAGGGCTGCACAGGAAACACAGGGGTTAATTCAATGCTACAAAAAGATGGTACCACCCATGGCTTTAAAACAGTTTGATTAACCAGAACTTATTACTGAGCAATACAGGACCCAGTGCTCAAGACTAAGGCACAGCAAACGTCACAAAACTGCATGCTTAGCTCTGCAACAACTGAGCTTTGTGGTGTAGAGAGGTAAGCAGATACACGATGCCAAACTGGATATCAGCCTGTATTGGTATTAAACAATCAATTTGCTGAAAGGAAGAGGAATACATCTACTAAAAAATGCAAAGGTTTTAGATGTTGCCAACAGCAACGGAAAGAGAGCTTGGTGTTTCTCAGAAAGTTTATTCAATTCTGTACCGAAGGTTTACAAACAGACATGCTGGCTTGGTACTGCTGCCGCCATCTTGGCAGTCTGACTCCTGCTGCAAAGGGCGTTACCCTTCCTCTCGGTATGCAGATAAACATGCACATCTCACACACGCTCCAGAAGCCACACAATTCTCCTAAGCCATTTAGACACTACAGGATCACAAACAGCCACTCCAGAACTATTCTATATAACTCGGCTATAAACACTTAGCAATTTTATCTACAGTGTAAAGCAGAGGCTCATTTTAGATAAAGAGATACACTGAAGAGCAAGAAAAAAAAAACACTTTTCTATAAAACAGTCTTCATGCGTCACAGAACTTCCACAGCGCAACCACAAGGTTGCCCAAGGAGGAAAATCAATGAGCCGATCAGCACCGCACACTTCTTCAAAACATGCCCATGTCCTATTTACACAATTCCAATACATCTCATTTAGTGAAAATACTCAAATTTTTCTCCAACTGGCAATTAATACAAGGTTTGTCTGACAAAGTAACTCACTATAATTAGGACTGCAGTGTGCTAGAAATGGCATAAACTCACAGAAGCAGGCAGGTACAGTACCTAGCTAACCCAAACGCTGCCTCGCAGAATCGCCCTATAAGCTGCAGAAGTGCTTGCCAATACATTTCTCTCCCTCCAATGACTGACACGGCCGGCGCTCCGGGAGTCTTGCAGGAGTGCTCCTCAGGCTTCCAGCACGCACCACCAGAAGACCACCAGGGAGGCCAGCAGGGGGAGGAGGAGGGGCCTGGCGCTGGCAGGGCCGCTGTTGCACAGGTCCGAATTGCAGCACTTGAAGGTGAAACTCTTTATGTCGGAGAACTGCACGCTGAGCTTTTGAAAGTCACAGGATTGATATTCAAAGCACTGCTGAATAGTTTTACCTCCTTAATAAAACAAACCAAAAAAAAATTAAAGTTAGCTCCACACTGCAGGTGATGAACAGCCAAATGAAGGTTCCTACAGTTTGTAATGATAATATGTATGTGATTAAACACAACAGTATATACTATGCCTTCATGCACTCTGTGCTAACTGCCTATAGTGTTTTGGACTGAAATGACCAATACACAAACGTCACAGACCCATTAGCCCATGTGCACCACAATGCAGCAGTAGCTGGGGTTCTAGTTTTAAAGCCCCAGTGCTGTTGTAGCCTTGAGCAGGGCACTACACTACCTTAATCCAGCTTTATATATGGGTACAAATGTCACTAGGGATAAAAGAAACTTCTCCAATCACACCAACCAGTATATTTTAAGGAAGAAAAAAAAACATGTATCCACTGTATTTTTCACATATTCTTCCTCTGTGGAAAAATAACACTTGTTAATAAGTAAAATCAAACCTGTCTCAGTTAGTTTCAGGCATGAATTCTTCGTGCCACAATCCTCTACAGTGGGGCAGGTTGGCGAAGTTCCTGTGCATTTATAGCACTTGAGGGCAAAGCCTGGGGGGGAAAAAAAAAGAATGCTATAATGCCATAAAGAACAAAACTCACTCTCAACTCTAAAATCTGCACGGCATTTCAAGCAGTATCTAATGGTACTTTTGCAAAGTAAACTGTCTTTACTGTACTTGACTTGTGAGGTTAAAGCCAAAACACTGAAGGACATCACCTACTCCTCAGCAGTATTTAGCCCCTTGGGGAAACAAAACATACAATATAGGGCCCATTTACAGTATATTGTTACAGTAAGGAAATGGAACTCTGTTACACTATACACAGCAATAGCTGAATGCATTAATACCTAGATCCAAAGGTCGTTTGCTTTTTACATACAAGTCAGCATTATCCACACCGAATGCAAACAAGAGTCATAGTCACACATTTTAAAAGGGAGCTGGCCGATACTCTGGGTCACACTACACCAGGGGGGGCCTGACACCAAAAGTATCTTTAAAACCCCCAGCTTCTCAAGAACAAGGAGAGGCTTCAGGTTGTCCAACTGACCCACCGATGAGTTCACTTAGGTAGTGAAAGTAAATCCTGGGGCATCCTGACCCTCCAGGACCGGACCCCTGACATTCTTCACTAAGAGCGAAGGACCAGGACAGGGTAGGTCTCCCAGGATATCATGGGCTGCCATTCGCAAAGAGTGCTTCAGCTGGGACGCTGCATTCGTCAGGTACATACAGGCCAGGCGTGACTAACCCCAATTCCCACCCAGCCAAACCCTCCATCTTCATGGCTGTTTGAAAGGGAGCCAGATAGCTCAGATTACCCATGATGCAAATACCAAGGGCTGCAAGCGTCAGACCAGAGCTGATCGATCCCGATTTAACTGGACCCATTACCTTACTAATGGATCTCCGACGCCCTGCCAGACTGTGGTTATCCAGGGCCATGGTCAGTCTTCTTGCGCGGACTGAATGCTGTTTCTATTAAGTAGGTCTGATTTGGTTCTATACAATGACAACGAATTGCCTTCTCGCATTGCGATTCCAGGGAAGACAACCTACAGTATGTGGAAACACCTTGGGACCATGGAAACTCGTGAAATATTTGGTGGAGGTAGCAAAATCCCTGGTTTCATGTTCATCCTGTAATATGTACGAGAATGACCCCATGAACATTTTTTTTTGAGACACGCTACAAGATGTGGTTCTCGGCTTTTACATTCATTTGCAACCTACACATTTTGGCTAGCAGCACAGAAAACCTGGATGCTAAACTGTTTTCTTTTCAGTCTTCTTTACGGTTGAGGCAGATTTGCACAATAAAGGGCGGGTCACTACAAAACTATGTAGGTTTCCCCAGTCCTCAACACTTCCTGCTTTATTACGGCATTGAACCAACAATTCACTCGAATGGAATATCTGCAAGGTTTTTATTGTTAAGATGAGGGTGCATTTCACCATACTTATGAAGATCAACAGTGGGGAAGGCAACCTTGAACAAAGTTCAAGAGCTAAAAACAAATCAAGCCATTTAAAATTCATAATTCATTGCATTAAGAGTTAATTCATGGTGTCACAACAATGAAGGGTTGCATTGTGTAACAGATGGGAGGGGAGAAAAAAAAAAAGACTAGCAGGGCTAGAACGACCAGCATCTGCTGACATTCAACAAAGGTTTAGCACTTAAGCCACCTGCTTGCTTCCAGTCCCTGAGCAATTTGAAACCATGCCGTTTCTCAAAGTGACGCGCTTTCTGGACACTGTCCGACACAGCAGCAGCCCTCCTGATATGGAGGCGGTGGCCGTCATCCCACATCTAACTGGAGGCTCCAGCGCCTCGCACTGTGGCGATGCTTAACTGGAGACGGGTTTGTGCGGAGATTTCTTCTTAGTGGTAAACTGTCGCACCACTACGGAAAACTCCACAGCAGCACAGTTATTTACAGCGGAGACTTTGTTTTGTATCGGCTCCACGCCCGGACAGGCGCTGGCTGGAGTTCAGCTTTTGACCGTATTTATTAAGGGTCAAAACGGACGCCAATTTCATATCTGCACCGAACAAAACCCGACATGATCATCGCGGGTGACAAAAATAAGGCTCAGGTACCGACCAATACTGAAGACTGCGGAGCAGAGGACCAGCGAAATCACCAGCGTGTTCTTCATTCTTCCTTCGATCGCTCACTTTCTAGGTAAAAGAGAAGAAGCATGTAGTTTTAACAGTTATTTCTTGCTCATTTGGCGTTAGGGGAGAGAAAAAAAAGACTGCGTTATCAACAAGTCTTCCTTGAAGCTGTAGCTTCAGGCTACTGACAGCAGTGACCGCTGGGCAGGCGAATTAGTTTAGTTGTCGCTTAACGGAAAACCGAGTAAAATCCTTACGCTTCCGTTTAACAGGGAATAAAGAGGTACAACTCGATCTGCAAAAAGCGAAAACATTCATGAACGAAGCCTTTCGAGCAGATACAGGTTCAGCCTGCGCAACACAGCAGCACTCGCACAGCCTGTGCGGAGGCTAACGTAACGGCGTGTTTGGGGGGAAAAAGATTTGAACGTGAACGGTAATAACAGTATTGTACTGCGGCACAGCGCAAAAACCCGATTATAGTTTAGAGATTCAAGAATACGACGTGTAAACCTGGTCACTTAAAAGCTGACCGAGGAGTACATTTCCTCCAATTTTTAGTACTGCCAAAAATAGCACAGACTCCCAGCTCCCCCTTTGTACTCTCGGCTGCGCCGAAAGGTGGGCGCTTTATCACCAAGATAGACGCAATGTGACAAATACTTCATCATTTGTTCTTTTTTTTTAATCTAGATTTAGCATAACATAAAAGCAGGTTGCCAGCACTACTCACCTCCGCTGTCACTACCCTTGAATAGGCGTCACTGGTTTTATACAGCTCCCGTGTGACCGACCGCGCTGACGTCACCAGCTCCCCTCCCTCAGCCCTTGTCATCTCACGGGCAGGGGGGACACGAGCGCCCACGATGACTCACCGCGAGCCCAGCCCTCACAAAACACTTCTCAGCCGGCACGCGTGGGATTACCCACGAATGACGGGACTCTTTCGGGAGATAGCGTGAAACTAGAAGCTGGAGGCGGCTGCGTGGCGAGGGTGTTGGTTCCCCACTCTCCCCTCTCGGCTTACTTGTTGGTATGTTCTCCCATGCGTGCTCGCCATTGGTCCAGGGGCGCGGCCGGGGAGGTTTAATAAAATAGCTTAGTGACAAGATTGAAATGATATAACGCCACAAGGTTGTTTTTTTTTCGGGAAAAATGGCCATTCGATACCAAAACAAGTCCAAATCGTTTTTAAAATCCAGATTTGGCAAAGTACTTTTATCCTTTGCGAAAGGGTTTGCAAACGTACTTGAACCTGTCCGAAAGGAGAGCATAGCATGTTTTGATCTCCCTCAATATATACTGATGGATAAAAGAAACGCAATACCTCCTCCTCCACACTCTGGCCCTCCCGTCTGCGTGGAACAGGCTGCAGAGTGACTCATCCGTGAGGAGGACCCGAAGCCACTGCTGACGAGTCCATCGCAGCCTCAGGCCCAAGCCAGTCGGGCGGGACGTCTCGGAGGTGTGAGCAGAGGGCCTCTGACAGGTCGCCTTGCTCTAAGGCCAGCAGCATGGAGCCTCACTGTCCTGTCACTGATGCGGGCATTGTGTCTGCTGGCAGTTTTAGCAGCAGTACAGGTGGCAGATCTGAAACAATCTCTCAGATTGACCAGTCTGAAGTGTCGGCCCTGCTCTGGTGTGGTCACTTGAGGGCAACCGGATCCTGGACGGTCATCTGTCCTGCCGGTCTGCTGAAGCCTTCTCTGCAGTCGGGACACAGTGGAGCAGCTTACTCCATATTGTCCTTACAGCTTGCTCCATACTCCTGCAGCATGCCAATGGCCTCTCCCTTGCGTCTGGTGATATTCGAGGCATTGTGGAACACACAGAAAACTAAGTGTGGCCTTTTTCTTGCAGTGATCTAAGCTTTGAATGAAGGCCTTTTTTAAAGGTGACCTGATCCAGAATTTTTCCACCTGGACCTCGCTGGGTAAAAGTGCACCCAACGAGCTTTCGTATAATTAGCATGTTGCAATGCCTCACTGCACAAGCTGTATTGCTGTTCAGAGGGCTTAAAACAAATTGACAACTTTTTGTGAAATTACATAAGCTATAACTATAGTATTCTCATTCCAGAAAATACTGCGTTTCTTTTTTCCATCAGTATAATTGCATTTGATTCATGTCAGTGGTTGTTTCTTAGTAATGAGCTTTGCTTCAAATTTAATAATTTCCAAAGGTTTGGTTTAAAAAGCCTGGACACAAACCATCTGTTTATTGCATGTTTCTTAATGACTGCATGCATTCCATGAGATACAAGTGTGAGCAGCATTTCACCAGATGTTTCATGTTGAAAACGTTCTCCTCTCTCTAGTGAGTTAACGAGACAGCAGCAGTACTTGATAGCAAAAAGAAAAGTGATCTTGGAAATAATCACAGGACTCCTGGGCACATCTTGTTGACTGTCTGCAGAGAGCTTTCTAATTATAACAAAGACACAAGCAAGCCAAAACAGAAAAGTCCACATGATTCTAACTGACCTTGACACAAATGTAGGCACAGTCTAGCTGCTTGACCAGAGCCTGCACCACACAGTCAGAGGTGCAGATTTATATGAGCACTGACAAGAAGAAGTCAGTGAGACAAGCACTTAAGTCTGTTTCAGCAAGCTCCTGTATTCCCCATGCAGCATTAACCCACAGGCAAGTCAGATCATTGTGTTCTTCCAGAGAATCTCGTTCTGCAGCAGCTGCAGGGTTGGGACAGATCTAATCTGTCGGGGCGTGCTTAGCTTGAGACTTGGATTTCAGGGGGAAATGAGTTGAGGTTTCTGGTCTTGTGGCCACAGGGAACTAGCTGCCTGTTGTAATTTTTTGGGCTAAACACATTGTGCCGAAACTTTGGGCATTTTCCAAAACATGCAAAATCGTGTACCGAGTCTGTTACAGTAGCAAAGGCTCAAATGTGCTGATTTGCACTTCAGTGCAACCCTCTGCCCTGATATTTTGTAAGAATCAGAAATTGTTATTCTTAAGTCAGAGGGCTTAAAACAAATTGATGCCTTTTTGTGAAAGTACACAAGCTATAACTATAGTATTCTCATTCCAGAAAATGTTGTGTTTCTTTTTTCCATTAGTATATTTGTGCAAGTTTTTTAGTTTACATTTCTACAAAAATAGATTAGGATCGTGTCCTTCGAGCATTATTTTATTTTTAAAAGGTTGTTATATTCTTCTATTCTGAATTAAATAATGGTGCACTTTAATTTGCAGTATGCACAGAGAAATTACACATTTGTAAAATAGAAATGCTTCTAAATTTTCTGCACAACACTGTATTTTTGATTTAGGATACATGTCCTGTCTATATACTGTAGTACTCATCAGCGACTGAGTATGTTCACCCTGCATAATGACCTCTCCACATCGTTGCCTGTATATGTAGCACATATCAAAATGCCTTTCATTGTACTTTTAACAGTAGCATTAATGGCATATTCATATCCAAACACTGCAAAATTATAAATAATGAGACCCAAAGTATTGTACATAGAACAAGTTTATTTGTGTGCATGCAGCTCATTAGCAATATGAATTAACAGTTTTACCTGGAGGTTTTTACTGGTGTTTTCTAAGGCATGTACTGTACTGTATTTGGTTTCCATTACTTCAGTTCTCTTCCCCCTTCTTTAAATCTTTGGACAAAGAGGACCTATCCACTTTTTATTTGAACTGGCTGACTGATCCCTGTAACTGAATCTCTTGCTTTATTAAACCTGTGTTTTAGACCCTACATTTCTACATTCAGCCTTTGGTTTCACTATACATTGGTGCAATTGTGCTGCTGCAGAGAGCTTAACCGACTAAACCATGTCCAGTCTCAAGGGGTTACGCTCTTAGTTTCGCCTAATCAGCTCACAGGTGACCAGTTCACAATGTCTGGACAGGTGGAAATCACACTGTGGCTCCAACACCTACAAACAAGCAATGGTCTGCTTACACCCCTCACACCTGAAGGAAGACTGATACTAATTATGGTGGAATTAGCCTAATTGAGTCAGAGATAAGTGGAACAAAAACCAGAAGACACAGGGCCCCCGAGAGCCAGGACTGAGACCAGGGGCCCTTAGTTCTGGTCCTATGGACCCTAACAAATACCGGGGTTTGTTTAGGTTAGCTTTCTTCACTTCATCAAATCCTTAATTAGACTAATTGAGTTGCTTTATTGTATTTATTTGCCTTTTTGCTCTACTCCGAAATTAGAGATCTTTTGTGACTTACAGACTGCAACCTCCTACATGTTCAGGAACTGAAGACAATTGAAAAGGTAAAGTTAGTATCAGTATAAGTACAATCAAAAGTTCAGTTATGAGACAGAGCTCAGATGTAACAAACACGTGTGGGTGTCCCCAGGACTGATAAGGGACCCCTGCTCTAGACTATACTGACCTGCTGGTCTGTAGAGTTTATTGTGGGTTTTTTTACACACACCTCACATGACGTATATTGCGAGTTTCACTTTGAATGCTCCTTCAATAAGTGGAACTGTGATGGGGATGGTTTATACTGCCTTAGTTCAAGACGGGTAACATGCGTGTCCCTGCAGGCACTTGTGACTAACATTTTTGCAGAGAAATGTTCCAGAGAAATGTTTCATGTCTGTCAGTTAAAGACTCCTAAAGAAATGTCTATGCATTTTATCCAAGCTTTTATTCAGGGGGTTGCTAAGCAGCTCTGTGCCTCTGTACTCTCTCTAACTGTCCTGCTGAAGCAGAAGTGTGTTTAGATCACGTTTGTTCTGATCAATTGAAAACCAAATCATTCTTTTTTACATTCCCAACAGCTATATTGACAATTTGCCAACAGCATACCACCAAAATGTCATATTTTTTCATCCAGGTCTAAAAATATCTGCCATTCAAGCCATTTCTGGAAAACAAGAATATTGTTTTTAACTCAGACCTAATACCTATGCTGGTACTCAAATCCAAAGTCCACATTTCCATATCACTGAATAGGACTGCTTTTTCCAGAGACTGGTTACCTCTGTAATGTTAGGAAAATGTTCCTTTCAAATCTACCTCCAGTGCTTATTTATGAATTAACGCAGTTTACAATTCTAACATACTTTATCTGCTCTTTCACAAAATAGCACAGTTACTGTATGATAGTGAAAACGTGATGCCAATAATGTTTTTCATGTCAGTGTGCATGAATGAATTTTGCCCTTGACATATCTGTTCATTCTCTCCTGGGAAGAGATCTGAAATTAAGATTTTACTCAGGTGTATGAAAACATAATATGTTTGGTATGTTTGGTACCAATTACTGTACCAAGATAATATAGTGATTGGGCCAAACAACCAACAAGGAAGTTGTTCCAGTTTTATAAACTCAATAGACGCACACATGTAGAGGAATTGCAATGCAAGCATTGCCGATAATAACTTTTTTAGCATTTAAAAATAACAAAGAAACACTGTGGGTCACAAAAGTCTACAGTGTAGTTTAAAATTAAAATATTATTTATAATTTTTTTATTAATTTCCTGAAAAAAGCAGACATGAATGACCGTTGCACCATTTTGACCTAAAAAACCTGTACTTTCCTGTAGGTATCCAGGCAATCTTCTCCTCTGGATCTAGTTAGATAAAATAATTACGTGATTGATCCAGATTTAAATCTGTTGCTAAATTAACTCAATTATATGCATTTATTGCAGTTTGGCAATGTCAATGAAATATGCTTCAAAGCATGTTTGCCTGCTACTTCTGCAAAAATGCAATACAGCTTGTGCACATCCCAAAAAGTGTACATAAGCAAATCAAATAAAATCACTACTCAACTGGAAAGCAAGACACTTTGTACATCATAGGGATCATTTTATGCTAGGGTTACAATATGAGGAGTACAATTAAAAATACATTAAAATAAACAAAAACTCAATGATACAGACTGTTATTAAGAAAGGGCGAGTGCTCTAGAGCAGAAAATCGGTTATAGGTTTCACGTCTCTTACGAACACATTCCTCTCTATTTGTTTACAAGACATTGGTGGCCCGTATATTTAGCAGAAGCAGACGAGTTAGTTCAGCGGCTGGGCTGTTATCTGCGCCTGTCTCCGTGCTTAGAGAACACACCACCAGAACACCACCAGAGAAGCCAGCAGGCCGAGGAGAGGCTTGCTGACAGCTGCCGCAGTGCTGCTGTTGCACAGGTTGCTGCTGCAGCATCTGTATGAAAATCCCGTCGATACCTGGGGGAACATCTGGCCGAGTCTGGCATTGTCACAATCTGTATACCTGATGCACTGCCGGATAGTTTTTCCAGCTTGAAGAGAGAAAAAAAAATAAACAAAGTGCAAAAAAACGAACAGATTAGTCCCAAAACCCTCAAAAAACAGCACAGCAGATCTGAACTGCTTTGTGCATATTGTCAGATCACTGCTCTTAAACAAGGACATTATATGTTAAGAAGAGCTCGATACATCATGTGTTTGATTTTTATTTTCACTTTAAGAATATAATACAAGGTATAAATCGAGGAGGGTTCATTTTGGCCCATCTTGCCTGTATCAATGATAGTAATCTTCTCAATCCAAGGATCTAATCCAACCACTTCCCAAAGGATTCTATGTAACATCTTCAACAACATGTGGGAGTAATGTGTTCCTGAAACCCAGGGCACTTTGAATCCTAAATCCCCCGTCTATCCATCGCTATTTCTTTTGAGGCCTGTGGATCCTGGTCTTTTTGCTGAGTCTGAAGTACACAACTGTTGTTGTCAATGCATGGCATATATTTTTTGAGTATCTGCTACAGTTCCTTTCACAAAATTCTTTTTGAGACCGATTCCCAACGACTCCACCTCCTCCAGCAATGCCAATTCAAACAAAAAACTCCTCTGTGAATGTGCCACACCTTAAAATGTCCCACATTCAGGACGAGGGTGCCTCGTGCCTTTTTAGACGGAAGATTTCGAAATGCAACGGTCAGAGGAATAGATTAGTCATCCTGCATGAGGGGAAGCAAGAATTTTAGTCTTGCTCAAGAGGAGGCGAATTCTTTCTAGATGTTTGTTTCTCTTGAGGTTATTTGCCATGCTGAATGGCCATCCCACTAAAAACGACACTATCTTAAAGAGCTGCTGCATTTTTGAGGGAAGGGCAAGGAATTAATGGAGTTTATAGCAAAATCTCGGGAGGGGTGACAACAGCCAGGTTCAATCAGCCTCAGCTGTCAGTAATTAGCAATCACTACTGACATTATTTACCTCACATAAATAGTGTATGTGACCCTCTTCACTCCCTCGTATCCATCTTCTGTATCCGCCCCTGGGTCACTCCTCACTCTGGAGGAGGTTCCCAGCCTCCTTGTCGGCTGGCCTTAAGCCAAGGGGGTGAACTCTGATTTACTGTGATTAAAACACTTTATTAAACTGTCCATGTGCAGAATTCCTGCATGTTGTTATTCCCAGTGAAAGGTAACAATGGCCTTTGCGACAGTAAAAGCTACAGCTATGTGTTGTCTTCCTGGTAGGCATACACCTGGGGAACACTTAACATCGCGTGAACTAGGAATTCTGGGAATATTGTCCTCTCTTAAATTCCCTCTGGGGTCACAAAGCCTTTACTTAACTGGTTCCAATTTTTCACCCCTCTGCTTTTCTTAGTACCACCATCCATGTCTCCTCTGCCTATTGTAATTGTGTTTTATCTTGTGTATTCTTTTTATTTATTGTTGTTGTCATCCTGTAAAGCGCTCTGAGAAGCCACCTTTAAAGGCACTACATAAAATAAAATTTATTATTATTATCACTTTGTCGAATCTCAATTGAACTGCGAGCTGCCATGGCAGTAGAATTTTAATCATTTTAAAAAGCTGGTGTGTTCAGTTCTAAAATACCAGCTATTGATGGTGATTTTTTCGTATTCCTTTTTTGAGCTCCAGAACCCCCCCCCAAAAAAACGTTCCTTGCATTTTTTTTATTGCTCAGCTTTGAAACACAACCAAACACCCCCAAACGTACGCTCTGCACAGCCACTGGCCAGAAACAGAGGAGAGAGAGAGAGCGTTTCTGTGTCTGGGTGACTCTTTTAAAATCCTTGCCTATAATTCAGAATAAAACCAGAATAACGCTCTCCAATGTACACAAACAAGACAATTGACAAAAAGAGACAACTCCTTCACACCCTGACACTTTAATTTCTGTGGGCACTGAGAGCACATGCTATTTTAAGCAAAACAAAAAAGTGGTGGGATTTATTTTTTTCTAGAATGTCACTAATCATATTATTTACCTTTCTGTGTAAATGGGGCTTACTGGACCAGAACTCATCCTGGTTGCCAAGGTGTTATGCGAACAGAGCACAAGACTCCACCTTCTGGGTGTGACTCCACCTCCAGTGGGTGTGACTCCACCCCCCCTGGATGGGATATCAGCCCCTGGCCATGCTGGTCCCCACACATACAACTGGGGGCACTGGGACAAAGCAGCTCTCTCAAGGTACGCCTGTGTAAATGTAAGGCTTGCTAGAATCAAAATCACTCTAACCTCTTTCCTTTAGCGTCAGACAGGCATCCTCATAGGTACAGTCCTGCACGTATGTGCAACGACCAGAGTAATCTGTGCATTTGTAGCACCTGAGAGCAGAGCCTGGAAGAGAAAGGAGGAAGGAACATTAATTCTTTCTTTCAGATTCCGTAATCCATATCTAAATAAAGAAACGTAGTAGGGGGAGACCTGTGAACTGTAGGCATCCCCCTTTTTGCTGAACGGAGGCCCTCCAAGGGAAATCTAGTGATGTGAAATACCATTTCACTAATAGCAGAGATTTTACTTCAGCTGCTCATGGTTGTGCAATCTGGTGTTAATTCTGTGGTTGGGGGTGTCCAGAGGTAAGGATGGGGCCACAGATACAGTCCCCCCCCACAGCACCTCCCCACCACACACATGGAAAAGGCCCACTACAGCAAATGCATACTGTATGCTTGGCTAAAGTAACTAAATTGAAATCATTTTTATTTAACGACGTCATTATGGATACCCATAAAAGACCAAAAAAGTATGTTGTGCCTATGAGCCACCCTATTCATTACGCAGAAGAGAAAAGTGAAGCAGGTTTCAGACTAATGTGGTCTCTCTTAGAACAGTTTTTAATAGACTCATACTGTAGTTAGATTATGCACAGAACCAGCGTATTGGATGTATTGACTGGTATGTATTGACCAGTCCTGGTCCTGAAGAGCCCTGTTATTCTTACAGGTTACCAGGAATCACCAGTTAATCACAGATTAGGCAAGTGATCAATTAAGCAATCAATGTTTCAGCAAAGGGACACTGTAGTCTTTAAGGGCTGAAGGATAAACTGTACCAATTTATGTTCCAAATGATCTCTAAATTATGTAGTACCCGATCAGTTGTATTGATCATAGCAAAATTGTTGCAGGCTCTTTTGGAAATTGGTGGTCACCTGCGAAACCTGCTGGACTGCATCACCAGGGTTGGACAAACCTGACCTACAACGTTATGCACTAATGTAAGTACCGCCCATATTTTTGATGAAGCCGTGCCTAAGTGACAAAGATACTGCTAATCACTCAAACCCTAAACTCGAAACCCTTGTAATAATGTCATTTTAATCACCAAAGGCAGGACTGTAGCACTGTTATTCAGTTTAAAGGTAATTAGAAATATCAACACATGTAACCCTCAAAGGACCACAGCTTTCCATCTCTGACTTCTGATTTAACTGATGAACGCTTAAAAAGATGATCAAGGCGCATGCATCTCGCAAGATCTTACAGGCTGGTGGAGGGAAACCTGTAACACACGCAGCACCGCAGCTCTTCAGCAACAGCTCTGGACCCCGCTGGTATAAAGAATCTATAATCTACAACTGTATCTGTGCCAGCCAACGCCTGGAAACATTATTCTTCCCCTTATCGTAACCGTTGTGTTTACACATATGGATCTACTGTAATTCGAAACGATTAAGGGCGTTTTAAAAAATAAAAGTGCAAAATTTAAAGTTCACAAATAGGGGGACGGCATTTATTATGTAGCGCGGTATAAATAAAAGATAAACATCATAAATCTTCTTAACCTAATTAATCACCACAACACTCTGATACAATGATATAGACAGTGGCGCTTCCTACGGGGATGGTGGAAATAATTTCAGATATCCGACCATTCTCCCCTTGTAGACATACTGTATTTTAAACTCTAACAAATAAAAAGCGGAAAATGTGTTTTATTTGTTAGAGATGATTAAATTTTGGTTTCACACGAAGTTAAAGCGTGTCAAAATCGCCATCGTATGACTGAATAAAGTACCAGACATCAACTCCGAGCAAATACATTGATCTGTCAATATGCGCTGTTGATTCGTCAGCTGTAAAACGGATTGAATCGGTGATTAGTTTCATCTCCTTCTCTGGTCCGGCCCTGAGCAGTGTAAACTACAAAAACTGCGAGACTTACCAAGACCGAAGAGCGCAAAGCAGACAACTAACGCAATCACCAAAGTGTTGTTCATTCTTGCAGGTCCCCGTTTGCGTCTTTTAGATCTGATTTCTGAAAGAAAGAGGAACGTATTGATGTATTAGCCCCGAGTATTCCATTGATGGATATCTCGAAATTAGCCTATATGAGCATCAGAGGCAGTCTTTTCGAGAATCTCACATAATATTGTTTTCTTCTTCTGCGATTCAAATTGGGGAACTTGCAACCAAAATCTACAATATTTTATCGTGTAAAATATACAAGCGACACACTTTCCCCGTTTCCCCCTGTTAAGTTGTCAATACCCTGGTTTCTCAACCCCTGTCTTACTGACTGGCACCGGTCCCTGTCCGCACGTTCATAGACAGAGCCCCAGAAGCGCCGTTAATAGTGTGTGTGGATTCTGCTGTTTATTCCGTTGTTTGTGCACGTCGCAAAAATCGCACGGTATTACTACACGTGAAGGGGACTGTAAATAAAACCGCACCACAATTAAAAGAATGTGTAACAGTTTTTCAAAGCGATGAAGTCATCCAGTCAAAAAAAAAAGCACCCAGTCGCAAGGAATCAATCAAATTTTATTTCCAGCCCAACCACTGGCTCCTGCTGGGGTATCTGAAAGGATGTACGACCCAGCTGCCTCTGTGACACGGTAACTGTGAACTGTTAGCTGTACTTGTCTATATAAACATGACAATCGCATTACTGTTTGCGATCCCCACTCGCACGAGCCCTGCTTCGCTCCCTTGTTTTGGAAGGACGTTTTGGTCGCTCGTACCGTCCTGGCAGGAACACATTGATAAGGCAGCGGTGGTGACATTAACGCAGTGGCATTAAGGTAGCCTCGCAGTGAGGGAAATTTAAACTCCTCTCTTCCACCTGGCTGGGAGCGAAGCTTGCGCTCTCGTTTTGCACTAGTGGACCTGTTGCCCGAGGGCAGTCTTCAAAAACATGCTTCAATACAACTTAACGCGTAAGTGTGCCATTTGTCTTGGTTCCGACATTATTTTCTCCTTTCTTTTTTCTTCAGCCCACACTGCAAAATTAAGGTGTTATTATCTCGTAACGACGCAATAATTACTGCGAAACAACGCATTATCCCACACATTTTTCCCCATGTGGGACCTCTCAGCAAACAAAATAACACCACGCAATGTTATCCATTTTGTTTTTGCAAGTACTGTAGGTTAACGTAGAATACTTAAAAGCGCAGCGATTTCCAAAGCAGATAAAAAAAAAGATTTCCCCCCTTACCTTCAGTCGTCGGTCAAGTAGCAGAAATCCAACTGGAGCCAGTCATCCCGCGATAGTCTTACACCCTCTGCGCCAAAGGCCACCTCGCTCCTCCCCCGGCTCCCCGTCCAATTACAGCTTCGGTTCCGATGGTGATGCCCCATCGTCTCCAAAAAAAAGAGAAGAAAGAAAAGATCAAAGTAAATTCAGAAATAAAATATATAAATAAGTATATAGGCTGAGTCTTGCATCTTCGTTCTCTAATAAACCTTAAACACCCTGGCAGGGTTTAGTTCAGCACCAGATGCTGAGTAGTGGAAAGGCCTGTGTGCTGCATTTATGAATGTATGTTTTTCAGTCCACATTCATTGGCATTCATCCATTAATCTACACTCATTCAATATTGTGTTGGAACCCGGCTGCAAAAGTGTTTTCTTTTTTTTTCTGGAAAAGGGAAACTGCTACGTGTTTAAGCGGCAATTCATTCCCCTCAGAAGACATTTGTGCGTCTGATTTGGTCTATAGTGTTCTGGTCAGACATCACACTACGTCCTGCTAGAGTCAGGCTCGCATGATTTTACTGTGCTCAAAAGACTTGCAGGCTAACAATGGGCGGAGCGGTGGCTCTGTGGCTCAGGATCTGCACCTGTGGCTGGAAGGTTGCTGGTTCGTATCCCGCAGCTGGCAGAGGAATCCTACTCTGGGCCCCTGAGCAAGGCCCTTAACCCCAACTGCTCCAGGGGCGCTGTATAAATGGCTAACCCTGCACTCTGAACCCAAGCTTCTCTCTGTGTCTCATGGAGAGCAAGCTGGGGAACTTGAAAAAGACAAATTCCTAATACAAGAAATTGAATATGGCCAATAAAGTGATCTTCTTTTTTTTTCTCAATGTTGACCATCAGCTATGTGGGTCAGACACTGAAAAGCAGCAATGAATGTCACGTTTACCAAGACACCAGCAGCCCTGCACTGTTCATGCATAGACACCCATGCAGCCTTGAGTTCAGATACCAAAGCACTGTCATGCTAAAAATATCTGTCTCTCCCTATTTTACGCAGCTTAAAAACATTTTTCAGTTTTTTTTTGTGGGCAGAAGTCAGTAGGAGCCTTCACTAAGTAGCTGGATAGTACAAAAGCTTAATTATGAGGACATCAATTTGCATTTCACAGCTGGAAGACAGACAATAGGATTCTGTGTATCAGTGCCCACAAATATTCTGTACTTTGCCTTCTCCTACAGTGACAAAGAATTGGGGCTAACCTCAATAGATCTGTTGTAGTGACATTGTTTTTTCTGGCTCAAATTTCTGCCGCCATTTTATCTTTTTATATCGTGGGTACATCGTACCAGAGTTTAGGCTTCATGGTTTATAGACTTATGTAGTTGTTGATTGAACAGAGATATAAGGTGGATGACATCAAAATCTACAATTCGGTATCGCTGTACATGAATAAAAGCTGGTGGTGCAGTGTCTAACATTGCTCCTTCACAGAACTGGAGCCCTGGGTTTAATTCCAGACCTGCTATCTGTGTGGAGCTTGTATGTTCTCTAATCAAAAACATACTTTTAGATTAATTGGCTTCTGGGGAAAATCGGCCCTGGTGTGAGTGTGTTTGTGTCTGTGTGGGTGCCCTGTGGTGTTGTTTAAAACTGAAATTGAACTTCAATTGTGCTGTAGATAAACTGAACTGTTCAAAATGGAATTTACAGCTGTCCTGGAAGTACTTCTTCCTTTTACTATGAATCCCTTCACAGAGAAAAATTAACTGTAACACTTTTCATATTATTTACTCTACAGCCAGGGATCAGTAAACAGAGCAGCACAGGACAAAACATTTCTGGGGTTCTGAAACTAGCTAACCAGCCTTGCTGTTAAAGCTGATATCCTGGCTTTTTTTCTGAAAAACATCTGGATGAGACCCTCTGATTGTTTAGCTACAAGCTGCTGTAAGTGGGCCATGCATCTCCCTTCACGTGTAACATTTCAGAGGTTCTTACAATCGAAACGTCCCATATGCATATAGGACCCCCGATTGAAATTTCACTTTTACAGTCAACACAAAACAGGTGAAGCCTGCTTCAGGGTTAAGGCCCTGCACTTGCACCACAACGCGTTTAAAGGTTTGTTGACAAAAACCGTTAAGAGAAACTTAACTGTATTTCTGCAGCACATATACTGTATAACAAAAAAGCACTGTGGAAATATTTTAATTACAGGTTTGAAAGTGGTGCATAAAAACCTGAGACCAGTTCTAAATATGAGTAGCTGTTCTGGCTCAAGCTGTGTTGCATCTTTGTTGTCAGTCCATTGTCCCCCCCCACTGGAGTGTTAGTACTGGCCATGGAGAACTCAGACTAACAATGAAACAGTGGAGAGTTAAAGACAAAGAACACTTGCATTCTATAAGCAACGCATTCAATCTGGCCATATACATACAAACTGAAGAGGGGAAAAAAAAAGGACCAGGCCAGATTTTATAAGGACATTTGTTCGCAAGAACAAGTGATGTTTTTGTTTAGATCTTTCAGTTCAAATGAAAGCCCTTTGTTGGTGATTAATGTAAGGCCCATGTCTCCAGATAAACATCGAGATGTTTCAAAAGCATGGATGATGCACAAAACAGCAATTTTCATTTCAGCAATTAAAATTGAATTCCAGCTCCGGACCGGGCCTTAGAATTAAGGGTGGAAAGAAGTGCTATTATACAAACTATATATACTGTACGTTCTTTACAAAAAAGACAGCAATGTTTGTGAGAAATATATTAAAAACCCCCAAAACTTATTTCTGAATTTCTAAATCTTGGTAAAACGGTTATGTCCCCTTGTTTAGAAACGTCATACAAAATTGTTTTTTTTTAAATTAAAAACTACATTTAGCACTGTATTTAATATTACAGTCATCTTGCTTGAAAGAACAGGGAAACCTTCAAAGATTTAAACATAGCGCATTTATTCCCCAACATAGAAAATCAAAACATCTGTTATATATAAAAACAGTGATAATGAACAAAATGTCAAATTGCTTCATAAGAGGCGGACAGTCCTTGTGAAGTTCAGCCCGATGAGCTATTGCACAACCTTCACAAAAAGAAAAATACTTCTCATACCAAACAAGTGTATGTGTCAAAATTAAACAGATCACCTCAAGTGGGTAGCATAACTGATTGAAAGTAGCCTGAGGCAGATGTGCACAGTTAATCACACAGTCACTCGAAAACAGTCATTTGAGTGTCATGGAATCTTTTCCCTGCCTCACAAAAATCAAGACGTCCTGAAAAATGTCCACACTGTTCCTATCCCAAACCTTTTTGTTTTATCCCAAAGAAAAAAAAACTTTATATCTATTCCTATCTATTTACAAACTGAGATGAGTCATTTGTTGTCTTTTTTGGAGGAGGGGCTGGAGAAGCATGTGAGGATAGCTCTTCATTGCCAAGCTCTTGACTTTTCCCTCCTTACATCCAGGTAGAGACCCCTGGGGTGTCCGTGTCTCGCAGAACTATTACAACACAGCTATAACGAAAGAGCAACACAGTCCTTTCTCCGAAAAACGTAGGGCCGTTACAGAACGAATGGAAAACAAATGGTGTAGGAAAAAAATCACAGAGCCAGAACTGCTTGGAACAGAAAAACTGGGAAAACGTTACATCATGGTAACCCATGTGACAAAGCACCCGAACTCTTTCCCCAGTTGAACAATTCATTTTCATCTGGATGATAACAAATGCGTGGTTGATGGTTTTTCCTGTGCAATTATATCAGTAATATATATCAATGCTGCACTATGAATGCTGACTTCATTTGTGCTGAATTCAGAGGTTCAGAGGGGGAAACATTGACAGGGCAAAGCTGGGAATCACTTCAATATTGTGGAGCACTTTTTTAATTTCACATGGACTTGATTTAGTAGATTAGGAAAATCAAGACGCATCATATCTTACTTCATCTGAATCTTTGTTTCAGGGGAGAACTACTCATTTCCGTCTCACTGGATAAAATAAATATTTGGCATAACGCATTATCTACTGGGATAATATGGGCCAGACTGTAGTTTAAACCATTCTCAGCATGTAGGCTAGGCTATTCTATTTTATCTACGAAATATGTTTTCCTGTTTGCACCACAGATATCTAATTGCATGTTATTTTCCTTTTTTAGACCCAAATGTCATATTACTTTTTTTTTTTAATCATAGAGCCATGGGTTAAATGTGATCAACAGAAAACAACAAAAAAATAGTATAACCCCAGCCTCATCTAACAGGGGAATGAGCTGCTGTTCCAATTTAAATATGGAATATTTTTTTAATCATGAATACCACAGAGCTTCTTTTAGAAACTTACAGCTACTTGTGAGTCAAATGACTCATTTAAATCATTTTAGGAGCTGAGACACAAAAACAGAACCGCACAAAGGGAAAAAACATACTTAATACAAACCACATTTAGCAAATTTGCAAGAGTTTCTTTCCTTCACATGGCTCATGGTTGTTATGAAAATCTGGTGTGGATCAGAGTCACCCCCTGGCCACAATCACATTCACTCAGGAGTCCGTGAAAGTAAATGTGTCACCTAATCCATTACAGCTTGGCAAAACATCACTTGAGGTTGTTGTTAACTTATTTTAAGAAATTGGGAAGCAGAGAAAACTGACCGTCATTCAGTCGGAGTGGTAACTTTCTGCATGCAAAAAAGAAAAAACAAGATATCGGTTTAAATCAATTACATAGACAGCTTTTACCCTAATAAAATAAAATGTACTTGTCAGTGTTACTGTTGATGCTGTGACGTGGGAGTGCAGCAAAACAAAAATGGTTTTCAAGACGTGTCGAATACATTATTTAAAACATTTTTTTTCACTAACCAGCATTTGGAAAAGAATGCATCATAAGGCAAAAGACTGCAATGATTCATTACAATAATGCATTTCACGTCTCTGTATTCCGATCCTGCAGTCTAAGGCGGGTAAATATATATGAAGCTGTTGACCAGCACATGTAATAAATAAAAAACACCGATATTGGAAAAACTATTTATCGAGTCTACACGAAAATCTAAATGGGAACAGTTAATCTCCTATTGTTGACTATTCACTGTTTTCACTATTATGGTGCCCTGCTTCATATGTTAAGAGAAACGTATTTGGATAGAACAACAAACGCCCAATCCTAGCTGCCTTTCAATGTTATTGTCTGCAAACACACTCTGCAAAATAAATCTCACTGTACTGGACAAATGCTTTGAGGCCAGCTGGCACTGTATCATAATACCCATTATTCCTACAGTGGAAAACACTCAGTCCCAGGTCTCTTCATTAAAAAAAACCAAATAACTAAAACAACCACACGCCCTTAAAATGGAGCCTGGCGACACAGGGAGTTGGAAGGAAAGTCTCGGGGCTGCAGGAGGAAATTCTGAGGTCAGCACAATGTTAGAAAGGAACAGCTGACCGAGGCAGGAAATCCGCGAGAATTTTGCAGCCCCTGTCCTGTCTCTCAAAAGTCCCGCCGTGAAATCAAAGAAGAGAAAAGTGCATCAGATGTGGCGGGGACAGCGCCCACTAGGGGTGGGGATATTCAGAACCCCACGGTCGCTCTCGTCATAGTCGTCGGTGTCCGAAGAGTGGTCCTCCTCATTGCACAGTGCGCTGGACGCCTCCGACGCCAGGCCCTGCTGGCAGGAAGCACATACACACAACAGGAGTTCACTGCAGGTGAAAAGGGCTGCGCTACACTCGAGCCACACAAATGTGCATATTTACCATCCTTAACACCAAGAGTCATTTAGATCCCAGAAGGCATCAGCCAGCTGAGTTTTCAGTAAACAGCTTCCCTGGAACCTTTTTCTTGTAAGTGAGAAAACCACTTCAGAAATATTGGCCATCGTTCTCCACATGCAGTGAATGTCACAACATTTGGCAGAAGAACAGTTCTTCAGAGGATTCTGGGCAGCTTCCTTTTTTCTCTGTTTCATGTCACTATTATTCGAAAAGGAACAAGTACTGATTGCTATGGGCAATGTTTCTCATGTTTTATGTTTCTTTTTTGGAAAAATAGAGTCGTTTTTAATTCTTAAGGAACAATGAACAAGTTAATTAGTTTTAAGTGAATTTTGGCATAAACAACTCTAGTCCTGGCATTCATTTTGCAGGTGCTTTTCAAACTAAAACCTACAAGATGAAACAGATATCTTCTCCAATTTGTCAGCTCCTCCATCATCAGAGAGTTGTGTATCCTATAAGGGTCTCAGAAAGCAAGAGTCTATCCTAGATGCTTTGGGCATGATGCAGGACTGCACCCTGGATGGGATACCAGTCCATCACAGGACACACACAGGAACAATGTACAGGCTCCAGTTAACCTAGCCAGAATGTTCTCAGGAGGAAGAAGGAAACCAGAGAATCTGGACAAAATTCATGTAGACACATGGAACAGATGCAATGTTCACACAGAACGCTCCCCAGATCAGAACTGAACCCAGGACCCCAGAGCGGCCCATCACACCACCATGACGCCCTTAACTAGTTCAATAAAGTAACGACAATGAGAAAGTCGGGACTGGAGCTGCCCATCACTGGTTTAAGCCCTTCGAGAAGGGATTCCCTGTCCCGGACTTGGAAGACCAGAGTGTGCCTATGGGTTTTCACTCCAGCTGGGCTCAGAACAACCTGAATCAGCCCATCACTGGCTGAACTGGACCAGTTTAACAGCTCAACCTCCCAGCTCTTCGACTGCTACTTTAACCAGCAGACAACACTGGGCAACTGTAGTGAGCTTGCAGGACATTTTCAGATCGGATATGCTGGTTTCCTCCTGCTCATTTCCCCCTGCCGCTCCTGAGAGCACCCCCCCCCCCCGCAGGAGAACCTACCATCCGCACCACGGACTTGCGAAAGGGGGGGCAGACCATGTGGAAGCGCGGGATGGCGACGTTGAAGACCTCCTCTTTGTTCTTGAGCCGGTGGAAAGTGTAGTGCCCTTCCATGTACTCGGAGGTGGTGGAGAAGGTGGTGCAGCTGGCGTACTCGTGCACCTTGCCAGGTGTCATGACAGGAAATTCCCCTGTGGGCGGGGGCAGAGGGCAGAGGTCATGCAGGTCACACGAAAGCCCAGCCACTGCAACACCCCCGCAGAAAAGGGTCGTCGCAGACTCTGGTGACCCCAAGGTGTGCTGGCTTCTGTTGCAACTGTCCTCTCCGTTATTTCCTTAACAGGACACGCAGTCACTCTTTTCAGCTGCTAAAAGGTTTTAGGTTTGTTACAGAATTTCACAGCGAAGCTGAAATCTAAAAGCTTAAGCACTGAAAATGACGTACGTTAAACCTCTCGAACACAAAAAATCATCCATGTTCTGCCGAAATCCATGGTAACGCATGAATCTTCGCATCCTCTCTCCAACACTCCTATGCCACGTCTCAGCTTCCCCCCTCTCTACAAGACCACTTTCAGGTGCCTCTTGTTACTCCTTGTTGCTATTTTTTACATACCAGTTTGTGGTACAGGCTGTCTATAATGTGTGGCGTTATGTGTCGTACAGTGTCGTCTCCTGTAGTGTGTATGCCCTGAGCGATTGGCGCGAATAAGAATTCCAGTGTACACGTATGTATAGCAATAAATTCCTCTACTATTCAAGGTCTGGATGCCATACCGCTGTGGAAACAGAAGTTAAAAATGGCAGCCATGACTTTGCCAAGTTCTTACAGTAACTGCGTACGCAGGTGCCTGACGTCTGGGCCCATCGGCGGCCCAACTTTCTAACTTCCAACCGGACCGCTGAGAGAAAACACGGGATCACAACGTACCCACAACACCTGGGCCGCGCACCTCTTCCACGTTCCCGTTGGCGTTGGTGATCTTCCAGTACCTGGTGTCCAGCTGGCAGGCGTTCTCCGGCAAGGCGTCTCTGGACATTTCGATCCTGCCGCGAAGGAGACGCCACAGAGGTTACGGCTCGAGCCCGGCGCCACCGCTGCCCCCCCCAGCCCCCACACACAAACATGGCAAACGAGACAACTCCCCCGCCGCACGCAAAATCCATCCTGCAGACGCGGCGCAGTGTCGGCGGCTGTGCCCGCTGACCCGCCCACTTCACCGTCGGCCAGCCGTGCCGCGCGGCGGGGGGATGGGGGCCGGGCTCACCTGATGCGGTAGGTGAAGAAGAAATGGGGGGGGTGCACGGAACTGAGCTCGGGCAGAAAAGAGGTAGACACGGACACCTTGATGTCCCCCGTGGTCGCCACACACGCCTTGTCATGGACATACCTGGGGACACAGGCAGAGAGAGAGAGATTGAGGGAAAGCATAGATTGAGGCAGTGTTGCATCACCCTGCTCTCATTGGCATTTTAAAATATACAATTTGCTGTAAACCCATCTTGCTGAGGCTCCTGGCCAGGCCTCCCAGTACATGCCTGTCAGTACTGGACGTAGCGTGGCGCTTGCAGGTCGGTTATCTTGTTTCAAGACATCCACCACGGAAGTTGGTGTACCAGTATGCACTGGATGGTACAGCCTACCATTGCCTACATAAGCTTACAAACGGGTGCATTTTTCACTTCGGCTTCTACCACACACTTCCTCTTTCCGCAAGACCACGAAAGAAAAAAAGCACTAAAGAATCCAAGGAATGGAGAGGTCTGGCATGACTGCCATCAAGAGGCTAAGATGAAGAGAAGTAACAAGTGAGTATTTCCTTGGTTCAAAGGCACATCAACATAACCACCTAGTGGAGCAGAGCCAGGGGATTTCGGAAAAAGGAGGATGAACAGCCTGCTCCAAACCGAGAAGGCAGAATGAACAACAAGCACATCCAAATGCAATTCAGACCAAAGCCGAGTGACTTCAGGAAAATAAAGGCCTCTGGCAAGATTTTTACAGCAAGTTCCGTGTAAGAGCCCTTATCGTGTACGATTGAGAAATACCTGAAAATCTGGTCTCGGATTATTGGATACTCTCCTGTCACCACATTGTGCACATAACTGGTGAACCACTCAGTGAAGCTGGATCCTGTGAAAGTAACAGGATACAGATGGCTGGAGGTCATTCGGGCAAGAGGAGGACATAATAAAATCACGCGTTCATTGTCAATGCATTAGTCAGATCAATCCTGTACCGTACAGGTCACGACTGCTGTAAAGGTAAGCCCTTGTGCCGATTATAAAACTGCACATTACCCAGTCTTCTGGCACCACTCGGACTGTGCCTTATTCCACAAGCCACACCTTTGCAGTATTTCAAGATACCTGAGAAGTATACGCAGGCTTGTGCCAGTTTTCATTTGTAAATGAAGCAGGCACTATAACATACTGTAAATGGTTACAAAGAGACCCCCCCCCCCAACCAAAGAAAATTATTGTTATTGTTATTGTCTTGTTATTGTTTCAGAGATTTATGAAATGGAAAAATTAACCTTTCGGCTAAGATTCCAGAAGGAAGTTTTTGAGAGATACTGAGAGATGTGGATTATTTCTAGAACCTAATGAGCCTGACTTTACACATTATACCCTCTGTAAAGATGCAAAAGAATGATACATAACAGACTTTATACTCATTTATATTTCTAATACTTGAGATTTTGAGATGACTGGCAACTTTTTCCCACCCCGATTACAAACATCCTTTGTATGTTAATAAAAAACATAAGTACAATCAACAGGCTCTCTGCGTCGAGAGACTTCCACGTCTGCAGTCGCCATGACTACAAAATAGATCACAGTGTTCTTTAGGCAGGAGGCCTGCTTACAATTCCTTCCTTTTCTCCCCTGAACATTACAATATTACTTATCTTGTAACATAACTAGAAATTCTCTATTACTGGCCCTCTGTATTGCTAGGCAATTTTTCCCTCTTAAAAACTATTAGCCGACGTTTCAGGCACTGTCATCAGCCTTTCAAAACCAACGTGCTGACTCCTGGTGCTGGACAGCCGCAGTTGACCACATTGTCTGATCAACTTAAAAGGCCTTGATGAGCGAAGACTTTGCAAACGGGGGCTGCTTAACTAAAGTCAATAATGAACACAATTAGAAAGTGATGAAGTCAGATGGAATGAAAATCAGATCCGCATCCCACCTGTAATGAACATGTCAATTGCAGAAGGATCCTGTGCCATTTGATCCTGAAAAAAAAGAGGAGAGCATTTTTACGATCATTAATCCATGAAGAACTTTTCCACTGTAACGCAAAACACTAGCCTTCAAATACTTCTAGCATCACAACCAATAAACTGAATAAGTGCTATGCCCTCTAGTGGGAAGAAGAGGTAATGTTTGTAGTAGCTCCCTAACGACTCTGCCTTTCAAGTAAAAAGAGACAACAGCGCAGTACAGAACGCAGATTCTGAAAGGGGAATTTAAGAATAATGTCTGTATATTTGGAATTCAGAAAATGTTCAGTTTCCTTGATAGCGTCCAGATTTTAGGACATAACTACCATTGTATTTGCACTTTAGTCTTAGTTGTCAAGGAACACAGTCATGCTGGCTTTCTAGAAACTCTTGACAATAAATAAGCTGTATCGTTGCATCTAAACCAGAACAGTGGATTTTTTTTTTAAAAAAGAAAAAAATCGCTGTACTTGTTGAAAAACTCTCCATTCTGATACACCCGGAGGTTTCGAGCTTTTTCTGTTTGGAGAGGCCTTTTTCCCCCAGAAATCACTCTCAATACAAATAAAACCAGAAAGCCAAAAAAAAAAGACTGAACAGAAAACTCTGCTGCCACAGACTGAAAATAAAATCTGAAATAAAATGAAAATAAAGGCAGAACCGCTGGTTAACCGGCGCACTGTCGGCATGATCAGAGCAGGATCCCCTGTGCTATGTGCTGCCTTTACAGGACAAGTACACTCTGTACTGCCCAAGTTCTGGGGGGCCGACAATGTCCCTGCTGAAACGGGGATTCTCTTCAGTTTCAACCAGGGGGGGGGGATGCCCTCTTTTTTAAGGGAAGAGCCTCTGCACACCCCCATACTACACCCCTCCCCCCCCCCCACAGCGAGGCCAAATAGTCTCCCCTCTTTGTTAACCTTTCCTCTGTGTCCCTAACGAGCTGCTGCACTGAGCACTCGCAGTGGTGGCGGCGGCTCTGACCGGACAGTGGTAGAAGATCTCATCGCGGTGCCGGCCCTCCACGCTCTCCAGCGCCAGGTACTGGCTGAGGCCCGTGTGGAAGCAGAAGGTCAGCGGGAGGCACTTGCTCATGCCCTTGCGGTGCTGGAAGCCCCCGGCCGCCGTCTCGATGTCCAGCAGGTCCTCCGAGCGGTAGTGGTTGGACAGGGCCATGCTCCCCATCAGCCTGCAGCCCGAACGACAAGCGCCAGGCGCCCGTTCCGTTTATCAGAGACATAAGCTACCACCGTTCACTTGTTTTGCACCCCTGAGAGGACAGGAAACTGTCACACCCTGGTGACAGCCCAAAGAGAGAGGACATGACACTGTCACACACTTTTCACAGCCCAGAGAGAGAGGACAGGACACTGTCACACCCTGGTGACAGCCCAGAGAGAGAGAAGACACTGTCACACCCTGGTGACAGCCCAGAGAGAGAGAGGATACTGTCACACACTGTTGACAGCCCAGAGAGAGAGGAGAGGACACTGTCACACACTGTTCACAGCCCAGAGAGAGAGAGGGGACACTGTCACACACTAGTGACAGCCCAGAGAGAGAGCGAGAGAGAGAGCGAGAGAGAGCGAGAGAGAGCGAGAGAGAGCGAGAGGACACTGTCACATACTGGTGACAGCCCATAGAGAGAGAGAGGACACTGACACACACTGGTGACAGCCCAGAGAGAGAGAGAGAGAGAGAGGAGACACTGTCACACACTATTCACAGTATTGCAGTCGGAAGACAAAAGGATTGATAGCACATGCATATAAAATCTATGGTATGGCTGTTTCACAAAAATGGGTTCAGAAGAATGGAATGTACTGTATCTTTTTACAGCCTTGGCTCAATGAAAGCTGTTTAAGTGAAGTGTAAAACCTGTTTATGTTTAAGTGAAGAGGCAGAGGGCCCGTCATTTTAAAAACTGCATTTCGGTGACATTCACTCCGAAGTATCAGTCAGACCTCACAGGCCAAACGACCTCTAGGCACGTGCGGATATTCAACAAGCACAGACAACCGCTTACATACAAAGAGATCGTAACACTCACTACACAAGCTCAACTCTGTAGATCAAACCAAGCAGGAAGTACACGGGTGCCTTCTTTGCAACCGTGAAGCTCATCCTTACCCGGGCACCACCAGCTTCTGTCCATTGTGTATCCGAAAGGAGCAGCGGTAATCAGTGGGCAGCTTGCAGCCAATCTGGGCTTCAACAGCATCGAGCTCCTCTTCTTTCACACCCTCTGAAGAACAATCGACAAAGTGGCACAACCAGGGACGTTAAAATTAGGAATGAACCACAGCATGTATTACCTATGGCAAATGTCTTTTTAGGTAAGCAGCGAACAGTGAAACATTACTGCATAGTTAACCCTCAGCCTCAGATCTTTTCTTCTGTATTTACAGATCAATAATAGGTAGGGGAGGGTATCTGACATTCCCATTAGTTCAGTTTCTGGAAGAGAAAACCAAAAGAATCTCTACTGGTCTCCATTTGTAATTTGGATCCACTTCATGCAATAATTCAATAATGCATGACCAAACTATGGTACTTTTAAAACACTCCATGGCAGGATTCCACTACCTTTCAGCGAGACAATCATCCTTGGGCTCTTCTGCTCGAGATATCTCTTCAGGTCTTCCCAGGCTTTCTTTAGAGTGGCATAATGATCAATATAGCGTCCCAGGTCTGAGTAGAACTCCTTGAACAAGTCCTTCCAGCTCTGATTCCTCTGGGCTTTATCTGACCTGATGAATACAGGAGTACATATCAACCAGGCATTTCCATAACAGCCCCTCAGGAATCACCATCAAAAAAGGATTTATAGATCACTTAAAAAGCACAGGCTGCTGAAGAGCTGGGAATGAGGCCGACTTTATTATTGGCCTTTTAAGCAAGTAATGACATCAATTAAGTAATTATGGACTTGTATGAGATTCTGGGAAATTAAAGGGTACAGACTCTGTATTAGTAATACAGTATCACAGCTCCATTCCAGAAATCATATCCAACAAAATAGTTCTATCTCTGTAATAATTAATACTTATAAATATCCTAGCTAGGCTTCTCTGGGACAGTCTCACAGGCATGAAGTATCATGTGGGCTCAATGTCTCACAAACTTAACTTCTCTCTACAATTTGCATCTTGCTAATAAAAGGTAGGATATTTTGGATCTTGTGCCCTCTCACTAATTATGTAACAACGTCTTGTTAATTTTGTTCATCTGGGTGAAATGAATTGGAGAAAAACTCACTTTGCTGTTGGTTCAACCTTTAGAGAGAATGACCCAAGGAGAACCAATAATACTAACACGCATTAAAACACGCATCATGCTTTGATCTGCAGCATCAAGTATTTATATGTTGACAACTGAAACAACTCCTACTATTCACACAAAGAAAGACCTGTTCTCATAAGCAAGATGCACTACTTATTTGGGACAGGATAAAGAGAGTATGAATTCCCATCATTTATTTTCAACGAAATGCAGTTTTATTTGTTTTATGACAATTGAAAAACAACAGCTTAATATGTTCCAGATATGTGTAGAAATTAGCAAGGTGGGTTTTACATAGACAAACAGCAGTACAAATGGGGAGAGGGCACAATACCGGTGACACACTTTACTCACTCTGTTAAAAGCCAATATTTCTGGCATTGAGGTTTCCACAGCGGATTGTGGTTGGAAAGTGCATGGAGTCTTCGGCTGACATAGCTGCAGCTGAGAACACACAACATATTGATTTCGGGTCAGGATGTTAATGGTTTAGTGGTGAAAACAATTAAAGCCGGAGTATGTCGGTAGAATCTACCTGTCTCTATCACGCATGCATGTCAATACACAATTAGAAAAGAAGTGTATTGTACATTGAACAGACATCCGAAAATATGATCCTGAAAGAGCATTCAAAGTATGTAAGCGACTGAAAAAAGTTGAAAACATCCTAGTAAATACAATTGATAAAAGCACATTTTACACAATGCCATAGGGCCTCATCAAACCTGTTTAAGGTAGAGAGATATGACATTCTATTTTCTACAAAACCGGGCATCTCTATTGAGGAAAAAAAGTATTTACTGCTTTATACATTACAGATTCGCTGTGATGATCATTAACAAGTTCCGCAACACAAAAACACCTGTTTTGTGCAAACATATTCTATTAAACTACATGTTGTGTGTTAAATCAAGAACTTCCCACGGAGGTTTAACAATCGTATCAACGATGATTAGGTGTCGAGTACAAATATGTTTTTATCTGAAGAGATCGTTTTGCTGCTCTTCTTAAACACGCAATAACCAATCTCCTGTCAAAACCTATTAAAAGTTATCACGAAACTCAACACGATGGCTTGGTTCTGGCAGAAGAAACCTTATATAGGCACATAAAGAACCACAAGGGCACAAAATAGATGTTTTGAAACGGAGAAATGCCATGGGCACCTCACACCGTGAGGATGTTATGCAACAATAACCTGTCATTGCTATTCTAAATACAAGCATGATCCGACAACTGAATTTCCCACTTCAACGAAAAACAATCTGCTGTCATTGGCAAATAACAAGGGCAACACTTTATTTGGACCTACATCTATTCCGACGTAAAGCACCGAAAAACAAACAAACAATTTAACAACAAAAAAAATCCAAATAATAATTTCTTTCCTATGTCTGAAAACAACCACCTGACCGGAGTTAGGCAAACAGACACGGGAAAACTATTAACGTACGACATTCACGCAGCTGTGCTTTTTGTGCCACTCGGTGTACAGGCGGTCCAGGACTGCCGGGCGGCGGGGAAAACTCACCTTATCAGATCTCTGAAATCGAGGAATGATAAAATCAGCAGTAAAGGATCCGAAGGCAAAACCTCCAAACTGAGCTCCATGGACGCCGCCATCTTGGAACCTGGCAGACTGTAGCCCCTCCCCCCCGTGCAAGAGGGCGGGGCAGCACGCTGCTTTGTTATCAAATAGTTCGCACATGTGGCGAGCCCAAGACGCCCATGTGGATTAGGTGAAGGTGTACGCACATGCCGGTCGTGCTATCTTTATCCTGGCTGCGGGAGATGGAAAACAACCGTGACATACCCTCCTCCCCGCTGCCCCCCCCCCCAACCTTTCCTGTGCTCTGTGATGAGGTGCTTATCGGACAACGGGTTCCGTGGGGAAACACTCACAAGTTGTTCGTGGGGAATGCCCTCCGCGGTAGCCAGGAAAAAAAAAACAACCTCATTCCACAGGTCTACTGCAGCAGTCTGGGTTAAATCTGCCCTCTTTTGTGGTTGATCTGCTCTGAAAAACGCTTGTGGTGGATTTCTTGACCTCCCGGTGCACGTAACACTTGCATACTTTGTAATGTATAGTCGCACGTACCGGTACCGCCTGCACCAGGGACTGCGGGAATGAAAGATTTTCCGATTATGTGTCAGAGGTATTCCGTAAAAACACAAGAGAATAATCTTTTGTAAGAATATAATAGTGTCTCCTCTCTCTTGTAACCTTTCCTTACGCTTTTCTGTTATCATAGGACTAAAGAAGACCTATTTCCGAGAAAAGGTGTTTAGAACCTTATCCTCTGGAAACAGCTGGCTAAAACGCAGCCGTTTTTTATCCTGGTTTCGGATTTATGAGGATTTTTTTAACATACCACCAGATGGCAACAAGGAGGCACGTTCTGCCCACAGGGCTAAAGTGAAGCCCAAGCGAGTGTCTCATCGTGACGTAACATGGATTTGGTGTTATAGCTTGCTCACTTCCGGGTCTATTACATAAATACCAAAGGAACACAAAGCTAATATGTACATGTTTGGGCTCTTTTAGAGCATTTTGATATGTTTATAAATTCTTTTTTTTTTACATGAAAAGACCAAAACTGTTGTGAGATGCACACAGAGGTGCATGAATACAAACACTGATGTATTTTTAAATTTTCGACGTGTTACATCCCGGTTTTGTTGGAGTTCCCTGTGAATGTAAACTATATTCATTCACATCTACTGGATTAATGTTGCAAGGCCCAATAGCTTTCCCTGGAGAGATTTCAATTTTTTATGTTAACCCTCATAAAAATCTATAGTCTTCTGTAGACTGATTATAGCAAACTGGCCACAAATAAAAATCCAGAGCTTCACAACAGAGCTGCCTCCTAGACCCAGTATTATGTTTCAATACGGGAAATACATTGACTATTCTAGCCACTTTTCCTCCTGCTATGCTTTCATTGAAAGCTATAAGAGTAATAAAGCAAGTGATTCTAATACCATATATTCCAATACCTGCCCTAGGCTAGGACTATTAGCCCTTCATCTGCTCATCTATGGACAGCATGTTGCACTATTGTACTTTTTGGACACTATATACCTATGCGCATTTTGCACACATTTTATTGTTTAACAGTGACTATGAGCATATTTTGCACACACCTAACTATATTTATTTTGTATTGCTGTACTTATTTTATTTTAATTTTTAGTCTATTCTGATGTCTGTTTTTGCTTGTCTTGGGCTGGGCTGCTGTAACACCTCAATTTCCCTTCGGGATCAATACAATCTTATCTTTCTATCTGTCTGGGGACAGATGTGAACCTGGTTCACTATCGTGTCACCAGCAGAGCTTTCTTGACATAATGAACAGGGCAGATATTTGTGAAGGGGAAAGCTCTAGGCAGTGCAGAGAATATATTTTTAGGGGAGAATGGTGCTTTAGGCACTGCACAGTCAGTCTCCTGTGTACCTTCAAGATTTACAATAACATGTTAGAGGATCAAGCTTTTTTAGCTTCCCACCCTTGGAAAACGCTTCCTCATCGTATCCAAAAAGCTCCTGAGGTTTTTTAAATCTCTCCTCAAAACTTACTTGTTTTCAATGGCCTCCAGTTCTTAACCTAATTCCTTTTTTTTCTTAATTTGATATGTATACATCTATTTTGTATTTTCTTTTCTTTTTTTTTCTGTGTGCTGTACATCGTTTGAATGTGTATTTATGTAAAGTGCCCTGACAGTGCCCTGGACTGAAAGGCGCTGTATACAAATAAAATTGATTGATATATTGGTATGACCTATTTGTAATTTGTCATTTGTAATGATTATGCGTCCCTTACTTAATTATTTAGGGTAAATAATTAAGGATGATCCCTGCCTGATACCTGCAGGATCAATCAACAGCTTCGTCTTTGTGAGGCAGGGGATTCTTTGGAAAACCCAGTCAAGTCACATGCAATGAACCAGAGAAAAAACCCATGATGTAATAATACAGTATGTCATTATTGTCAACAGTAAAACATGACAGTATGTCAACAGTAAAACATGACAGTAGCTGAGCACCCATCTTCACTTCTGTACCCTGTTGTAGTGCCCTGGACTGAGTAAAAATGAAGTTGGCCTCCTCTGATGTCGGGATCTTCAGCGAAGACTGGGCTCTGTAAAGAGACACAGATATCTACAGTATCTGGCTGCAGCGCGGCACCACAGCCCTGTTAACTATTAGAGGAGATATATGGAAGGATATTCAGGGGCAGCACTTTAAAAAGGGGTGAGAGGGGAGTTGGTCCTGAGATCCAGACTGGCAGGTTTAGGGCCCTGGAGCGAGGCGGAGACATCTCTGTCAGAGAGGGGTGTGAAGGGGTTTAAGGAAGGAGAGCTTGCGGAGGAAACGGGAGAGGGGTTTGTGGAGGGGAGGTGGTTCCTGAAGGGTTTGTGGAGGTGTGAGATCTTGGAGGTGACCCTGATGAGGCAGCGATTCACATGGAAGAAGGGGTTGGAGAAGAGCACACCAGGCCTGTAGGCAGAAGGATGATAGACAGGGAATAGGAATGTTTGGCAGAGGCAAGGGCAGGGAGAAGGAGCTGAAAGAAGACAGGGACAGCCACCTCAGATCTCCTGCATTCATTTTCAGCTGAGTGCAGCTCGTGGCTGAGGGGAGAATGGAGGAGAGCCGGGCCAGGGGAGGCAGGCTGAGAAGAGAATGGACCTGGTGGGGTCAGGTCTGCCCTGAGCAGGGGAAGCAGACAGAGGGCAGAGGCGGCGCCCATAGGCGACAGCCGAGGCTGGTGGTGGAGGAACATGGGAGTGAGAGAGGGAAGGAGAGCAGAAAGTGAGGGAGCTAGTCAAGGGGGGTGGGGGAGAGGATGGAGGGGGGAGTGGGGGCAGTCCCTGGACAGCTGCCTTTGTGAGCAATGGCAGAGGGAGAGAGAGAGAAGCTGAAAGAGTGCAGAAGGGGTAGTGTCCCTGCCGTGGAGTTGTGATTAGAAAGATGGAGGCTGCAGTCACCTGGCAGGGTCACTGGGATCGCTGTTCCATTTTCGAGTCCATCACAGTTAACTTGTTCCTTATAATCCCGAAGCATGTGTTATAATAAAAGAAAAAATAATGGCGGATAAATGGTTTGTAATGGTTGAAATAAAATAGGGTTTATGTAAATAATACTTAACATTAACACTAGTGACATTGGTATGAATAGAACTGGTCACAGTACCACGAGAAGAGAATAGGTTTTTCTAACAAAATGAAGAGTTCATATCAAATCTGTGTTTTTTCTGTCGAAGCGTTAATGGTTGTAATGAGATTTGCCCTTTTGCTACGTCACACAGATCTTACACATCAGAGTCTCAGAGGAGGCAGGGGGAGGAGGGGAGTGAGAGCAGCATCAATGAAGCAGCCTTCATTCTGAACGAGCCGCGAGTGGCACTGCTCCTAGCTCCTCGTCTCTCTCTCTCTCTCCTCCTCCCCGGATTCATCAGAGGAGACGAGAGGAACCGCCGTCTTTCCACACCAGCGTGCCGAGGGAAATATCCCGTTTCCACGCTGGATGAGCAGAGCAGGGAATCCCAGCAGTGCAGGAGCAGCTCAGTATTATAGCTCGTCCTTGTCGAAACTCATGGAAACAGTCCAATTTTAATGCGGACGTTCGAGGACTTTTAATGATGTGGTTGAAGGACTAAGAAGACTGTATTTTCACTCCTATTTTTACTGTGGCTCCAGCATGATTTTCTCTACCCCCATCATTGCCTTGGGTGCCACTCTGGGCACAGCTTCAGGCATTCTCGCTGTATGTGGGCTGTCACTTCTCTGCAAGTCTTACAGGAAGGGGCTGTCTGAGCAAGACACAGAAACAGACCCGGAGAAGACGAAACCTAGTGTCCTCCACTCTGCCCAGCAGGTAAACCCTTTGGTAAATACAGCGTTGTGTGGACGTGCGTCTGTGCATGTGTTCCTGCAAGGTTTTTAATTTAGGAAGTGACAGGCAAAACTGTTAGCACTGGGTAAAGATACAGGGGTGAATCAGAGACACAACATCTGAACGGTTGCAGATTAAAGCAGTGTGAGACAGGAGTACAGATGTGCCGGTTAAGGTTTGTGTAGCACAAAACACTGCTCCAGCCTGTTCCACCTGCACTGTGTTTCAATACCGAAACTGGAGTATTAACTGTCTGGTAATACTGTATAAAAACTCTCCCAGTGAAGTGCAATCAGTTAATTGGGCATTATTGGAGGTTTAGGGAGTCTTTCCAATATGAATACAATAAATGTTTAGTTTAATGATTTTACTATACACGCTCCTGTTGAACTAACCTTTGACTCTTCAATTGACATGAAGAAAAAAAGCAAACACTTAGTTCTGTTTGAAGCATCTTTCCGATCGATAGATGATATTTCAAAACAGAATGCTGTGCTTGTATGTTCCTTTTTTGTCACACAACACCTGACATACCAGCTAAGACGGTCAAATTGTAAAGCCCCCTTCTGATGCAGGGCATTGTCATATCAGGGCAAAATGTGATTTAAAATCCTTTTTGTCAGATGAATTTAGACCAGATCCTTAACATGCCTTTTGCTCTTGTTTTTCAATTTGTTCTTTCAAGGATTCCTGATATTCTTGGCAGATTCGGCGATTCTTGCAATCTCCAGTTTAGAGCTAGAAATGTGCATTTAAAGATCGAATCCGAAGTGAGACTAGGAACATGAGGCATAGACAGCGGGAGGCTGACTGAGCGGTAAAGCATGGAAAAATGACCCAGTCACCTGGGCGACTGCTGTCTGAGAAAACCTTATCGTCGCACATACCCCCTGTGCAAACTGTTCAGCTCCCAGTGCAGATTATTCCCTGGAGAGCTCTAACCCTAGATGTCTTATTTAAAATCCGTGGCCATTCAAAGACATTTTTGTTTGTGCAGCTATGAGCAGAGACGTGATTTTATTATTTTTATTTTTGTAATGTGTGGCAAACAAATTAGGAGTCTGAACGAATCAGTTCTGCGGTTAAAGACTAAAAAACAAAAAGATGATTCTAGACAAAAAAAAGATCTTACTGCTGCTATCATGTGTCAATGAATGGGCAATCCGTGTTTGACTAAATATTCTTTTTAATCAATCTCTTCACAACACAGCACTTTTTAAAATATTATCTGGAATTTTGGAATACAACAAGCAGCTCAATGGAATGTTTTTCTCTGTGAAGAATCTCCTGCTATTCACCCTTTGCTTCACATTGTACTATAATAATTTTAAATTGAATAAAGGCTGTGGTTAAGTGTGGCTCTCTCTGTCGTTCTCTGATAGGATTGCTTTGAGATCTCATTGGTGGGCTGTTAATTTCATGAACTGACTATTTGCCTATTTCCTTACACATGGCAGGAAATATACAAAAAGTAAATCTAACCCCAATATTTATATATTTATATAAACATTTCACATTTCTGTAGTCCTGCATTTGGGAATTTAGGGTTATTCAAGTCATATTCCCTTTTCTTCAGGAAAGAAATGTATGTCTGGAGGCTTCAAGATGCTGCATTTTTTTTGTACACAAATAGTCTAGATTTTCTGTGTGAAAGCAGGAAATGAAATTATCAGTTTGATTTAACATACTGTACACCAAGTAAGATGATCTCTTCAGATCTATATTTCCCCTCACAATGTCTATAGCGAGTTCATTTTTCATCTGAAGCAGGCCATTACTGCTTTTAACAAGCCCTAATAGAGCAAAAGGTAATTCTATTTTTTCTGCTGCTGGGTAGTGGGTTTATAATAACGATGGTAAAAGCAGCAAACCAAATGGAAACCTTGAATTTGGTTTGTTTGGGTGTAATGTGATAGATCAATGCGATGCTGCCTCCTAACAGTGAATATCAGAGTATTGTGAGGCGAATTGTTCTATATTTAGCATTTGAAAATGAGGAAGGCAGCTCACTTTTCCGTGGGTGCTTCAGTTGAGTAGCACCATCCATCAGCTCGTGAGCCTGAAATCCCGTCTCTGGAGGGCAGGGACTCTGGTCTCTACACTGGGCAGTACCACATGTTCTTCTGCAAGGAGCTCCTTCTTTGGGGAATGGAGCAAGACAGCCTCCCTCTGACACGGTGTGCAAACTGCCGTTGCATAACCTCGCCTTACTTAGGCATTTCCGCCTGCCCTGTGGGGTTTTCTGTCAGAGTTGCTGTCACAGATATTTGTCCTCGACACCTCCTCCTCAGTGCTCTCCCAGTGCCCCCACCATGTCCCACAGTTTCTGAATCACACGGAGTAAGAGTCTGTTAATAAATAGCTGCTTGGCATCTAAATTTATTCTTCATAAACTGACATCATCGATACGCCATCAGCTTAGTCTCACTTATTCCTTACAACCTAAACGGAGATCTCAAAATCAATTTATGTGGTTTTCAGTGTCTTCTACTTTTTCAATTAAACAATTAACCTAATTATTTTACGAGTTAATAGGGTTTATTCGGAGGTGTTTTACAACTGATTTATCAAAACACTGCCTTCGTAGAAATGACAGTTACCTATAAAATACCTTGGAGCCTGGCTAGAAATATAAGAGTTCTGCAGCTAATTAAGTAGTCTGATTGCGTAACATGGTTGTCTATTTAAGGCAGGTGTAACAAAGCCCATGAGACATTTGTGTATTTGAGAGCGCTGCTCATACCCCAGACTTTGAACCGCCCACAAAGGCCAAATAAAAAAACTCAACATTTTAATGGTAGTGGGTTTGAGATCACGTGACTAGCAGAAGGGTCAGAGCCTGGGCTTCGTCCCAGCCCTCAGTTCGTTAGTTTTCTTTCCTCCTTTCCTCAAAGTCTTGAAAGCGTGCCAGATGAACATGGACAGCTGTGGAACACGAACAGCCATTCCTGAGCTTTTGCGCGACCATTTAATGCCTTTTATATCGGGATATTTGACAGCCTGAAACATGAACGTGTGATAAGATGCTCTTTTTCAGCATGCAAATGACCATGATATGTAGCATTACAAGCAAGTTACCTGAACCTAGGTGTCTATACAGCATGTTATTTACTCTGATCTCGGACAATACAGTGACTACAAAGCACTGCAACCCATTTTGGCAGATTTCTAACTTCATTCTTAATGCTCTCTATTGTCTTACGGAGGGCTGCAGTGTGAGGGACAGCTGGCTTTGGGTGCTAGTGGCCCCCCTGGGGTGAGGGGTTGCTGCTTCAGACATTACATGAAAAAGACAGGAAGACAGGAAAAGATGGAGCCAGAGAGACAAAAGACCTAACCCCCCCCCACTTGCTCCCCGCATTGTGTGTGTGCCTGGGCAGCCCGGGAGCATTCCTGCCCTTTGCCTAGGGCTGCTCTTTAAAATGGGAAAGGTTGGGCCATTTTATTTTCCTCTCTGCTTCCCAGCCTCCCTGCTCTGTCGAGGGGGAGGAACACTGCGCAACACTTTCTTTTTCAGCTTCCCTGCCTTGAGCTCTTAACCTTGGCCCCTGTGGAAGCACCACACATCTTGCAGGGGTCGTATTGCTCTAAACAGCATGGTTGCTATTCTAGAATATGCTGCAATTCCTACTATTATTTTGTGTGCGTGCGCAGGTGAATATGAATGTATGATGTTTGATTTGGGGCTTTAGAGGGGTAATCCTGTGTTGTGCACTTCAGCAGGTGAGCCAGGCAAATCTGGAGCCCTGTACAAAATGTGTTGGTAAGGATTTTAATAATAATAATAACAATAATAATTGCTTACACTTATATAGTGCTTTCCTGGACACTCCACTCAAAGCGCTTTACAGGTAATGGGGATCCCCTCCACCACCACCTGGATGATGCGACGGCAGCCATAGTGCGCCAGAACGCTCCCCACACATCAGCTCTCAGTGGGGAGGAGAGCAGAGCGATGAAGCCAATTCATAGATTGGGATTATTAGGAGGCCATGATTGGTAAGGGCCAATGGGAAATCTTGACCAGGATGCCAGGGTACACCCTACTCTTTTTGAGAAACACCCTGGGGTTTTAAATGACCACAGAGAGTCAGGACCTCGGTTTTATGTCTCATCCGAATGACGACACCTGTTTACAGTATAGTGTTCCCGTCACTATACTGGGGCATTAGGACCCACATGGACCGCAGGGTGAGCGCCCCCTGCTGGCCCCACTAACACCTCTTCCAGCAGCAACCTTAGTTTTTCCCAGGAGTCTCCCATCCAGGTACTGACCAGGCTCACACCTGCTGAGCTTCATTGGGTTGCCCGTTGTGAGTTGCAGGGTGATAAACCCATGATGTAATAATACAGTATGTCTGGCAACAGTAAAACAGGACAGTAGTTTTTTCTCAGGAGGTCTCCCATCCAGGTACTGACTAGGCCCACACCTGCTTTTAATGTTGAGCAATGCTGAGAAACTCGCTGTTGTCATGGTTGTTTCTGGTACAAGACCATTTTCTACTGCAATGCAAGCTCTTGAAACCAGACATTCTGGCAAGAGCTGAGGAGGGCCTGGTGGCTCCTACTGTTACAAACGCACCCTGACACTTGTCAGTATATAAATTGCATTTCATTTACACAAAGACTAGATAAGTAGTAAAGAATGGGTGGATGGATTGTAATATCAGTAACAGTGCAGAAGCCCTGACAGTACATTTTGTCTCCAGTAATACTTTACAGGAAACCATGCTGGTGTGCCCTCGCTCCTAAGTTTCTCATGAGGCAAGTGAGGCATTAGGACAATGATGAGATAGGTGGGAAATCAATGTCCGAGCCTGGATTCCAGTTACAAAAGCGATGCTCTGTACTCTCTGGGAGCATACATTAGCCATTATATCCCCCTGAGATTCATAAAGGTTTTGGAAGCATTGAAATATACAGTAGCAGCAAAACCTAGAGGGTAATTAAACAGCATTCCCTAGTGTGAGGAAAACGCACTGTAATAGCACAAACCTAGAGCTGCACTCCTGCTTCGCTGTCAGGAAGAAGGAAACGCTCCAGAGAGCTGGCCTCCACCCTCCAGTTAAAAATGGATAGATATTACAGAGCAGACATATCATCAGCACAATCCCTGCAAATACTGTGCATTATCTCTGCACTCAGCATTGGCAGATACTTGTTGCCGGAGAGGGATTTAGGTGAGAGAGGGCAAGGACGCAGTGTTTCTGTGAGAACAATGGGAGGGAAGACTTGCAAACATTAGGCATATAGTTGTTTGCTTTTACACCAGGCAATTCAGAGGCAAACACTGAACATTCCAATCGCAGTGCCATTTTCTCTACTTGAATGTCCGTTTCAGGTAACATTGAACTGGCTCACAGCTCTGACTGTAAGAAACATGAAATGGCAGTGGTGTCCTTCATGATTTCCTTGAGCACTCAAGAGTCTTGCAAAAGTCTCAGAAAGTTATTTTCTGAATCACATTTGTGCCACATATAATTCTTACTCTGTCCAGAGGTGCTCTCATAACTCCAGCTCTAATTCTAGTTAAGCCAGATGTCACTTTACCTTTAGCAAATCTGACACAGTTTTGATAATACTTTGATTTTTGAAAACAGAAGCGTTGGATTACAGTATATAGAATATATATATACACCAAAAGCAGAAATGTTTGACAGCAGTTTATCGTCTTCCGAAAGCCATTCACCCATCTAATGCCCAAGGTTTTGAAAAACATTTTCTTATTCTATCCCCTTTCCAAGTTTATCCAATAAATTTCCCTTTGTAATTTGACAAGCACAAGAAAACGGCTCTCGTTCCACGACACCTCAACATCAGGCCCTTGTCAGGGCTGAGGGCAGAGTGGAGGCACTTCCAGAATCAATCCCCATCGGCAGCAATTCGCAAGTGAAAACGTCAATATACATTTCGGGTCGATGTTAATCCAGTTGAAGAAAAAGGTATTGAGGTGATTTCACATTATGGACGAGACAGCTCCAGTAAGTAAAGCATTAGGAGGAAGCGCTACAGTGAATTTATCTCAATCTTCGCATCAGCAGAATATGAGCAATGATTCCTGTACATCCTGCTTCACACTGTTGTCTTAATTGTATGGAACTGAGAAAATTTGACTTGTTGAGGGAAAAAAAAAAGACTGGCATCATTTGCACTATAATGGATCTTATTGATGAAATCTCAATAGCACGACAGAAATAGATCCTTACACAACAACCAAATTCATCTTGTGAGCAAACGGTAATTAAGCCAATTATTGCGATTGAACACATCCCTGTAATTGCTTTGCCCATCAGCAGTTCTCTGAACCTCTGAGGCCTTTAGAATGACTCTTATTAGCGCTCCAGATTAGTGGTATTACAGTGTACATCTACGCAACATGACTTCTCTCTATTAGTTTGATTCCTGCCCTAAATACGCCGTTTCCTCTCCTTTTTCTAACCACACTTTCATAAAAAAGATTTGAAAAAACATCTTAGATCTGTGGATAGTAGTTCTGGAAAGGCATGGTCTAGAAGCTGCGTGCTACTGAAGTCTTTATCTTTAAGAAGGTGAATTCAAAAATGGAAAAGTAAAATGTATTATTTCCATTCAATATTCATATTCTTCACCAGAGACGTCTCGAGCATAGGATGAGAACACTGTCCCATTTCACAGAAGTATTGAATAAAACGCATTCAAACATTTTTGGTCTTTTTTAAAACAGGAATATGGGATATTCACACGGAGGCTGTAGCATCTATTTGTGAAAAACGAGTGCAAGTATTCAAATTGATCCATCTTGTTCTCTCCTGTGCCTGCTGTCTTGGGGTGTCGTTTGTTTTCTAGTTCATCGTCAAAAAATCAACGGAGCCCATACAGCCGAGGACTCTGCTGAAATTTCCCAAAATTTACAAGCCGAAGCCGGTGGTCACCTCCCCAGAAGTGATTAATTACCCAGATTACACCTTAGAGACAGCAGCCGAGTCTACGTCTGAGAACACTGCAGAACCAGGCCGCGGTAACCTAGCAACGGAGGGATCTGAAGAGGTCTTTATCATCCCCAGGCAAGGTAAATCAGATAGGAGTGGATGCACTAGTGATTAAAAAAAACACAACAGGGAAAGAGCAAATTCCCTCTAATTCTTTTGAACGTAATTCATTTTCTGTTTTAACTTTTTTATCTCTGCCATTTCATCTTTTACAATATCATTAAGACACTAGACGTCTCAGCGTCTACTGTAAGAAGCTCCCAGCAATTACCAAAAATTGCAGTTTATCTTTACGGAGCAGTGAGGGAAATTATGCTGAATGTAATTTAGACTGTTGTGTTGTTCCATTCCTCAGTATGGCACTGACAGAGTTTAAGTCTACTGAGGATATCCTATACAAGAAAAAATCTATCAATTATGACATGATAATTTGCTTAATAATGAAGAGCTAATCGTATCATTACAGGTGAATCACTTTCTACAGTATCTATTCTCTAATTAGTTTTTTTATTACCACAGGCTTCTAATTAACTAATTAACTGAATGTACATGGTGAAAGCAAACAAGAGCTGTTGTGATAAAAAAAAGTGGCATTTTAAATGGGAACCAAATAAAGAAAACGTGCACGAATCAATTCACGCCCGAATTCCTTACTAAAGGAATTTTCAATTCAGAGAAAAAAACAGGCTGCGATTTCCTTGCCATCTGTGATTTCTTATATACGCAGAACACATTTCTCTCAGGCCCGAGTGAAATCTGTAATCCGTCTGACCAAAATGCAAATTCAGAAAAGCACCGCATTCGTCTGTCAGACCCCGGCTTTCCGTTAGGTCGGCCCAGGAGGTTTCAGGCTAACGCGAAGCGACGCGCTCGGAAGTCAATGCCCGGCGAGAGAGGCGTCTCTCCTCCGGTGTGCGTTAGCGGAGGAGCTCGCAACGCGCCCGGCAATGAACGGCTGCGGCAGGTGGCCGTGTGGCACGGCGGTGTGCGCAGGTCCCAGTCTCCCACCAGCGGCGCAGGTGTCTCACCCGGAGAGCCGAACCCCTTAGAGCCCAGTTTTGTGGGTGTGCCCCACTGCTGGTCTCTGTCTCTGTAACCGGTTTGGCTGACTTTGTGAATTTCTCGTACCGTTGGACGTTAGAATATGCATTCTGTGACAGGCGCCTAAAATGTTGCGATAGGATAAGACTTTATTGTCTGATTTCTCAGAAAAGCAGCTAGGTTTTACACACACAGAAACATACAAAAACATACCAGCAGTGCAAGTGAACATCACCTGCAGGGCGTTCTGCACCACCAATATCCTGCTACTGTATATTCTGTGATTAAATCTATGTTCTGTTTTCACCCTTATCTTGGCATTTAATGGTGACACATGAGGCTGGCTGGTGCATTCTTTAGCTTATAAAAAAGGCCCTCAAGAATGACTTTTTTTAGAGCATAGCTACAGAAGTCTGTATTCCTGTTTTTGGCACTGGGGAAAGGCCTTCCATAAGAATAAACTCATTTCATAACTTCACTGAGCTGACTTCTTATTATTATACTGACTTCCTGTTATTATATTATTATTCTTGATCCTCTACGTAAGAAATAAAGGACAACAGACAGTCTCAGGTCTCCAAAAAAGAAAAGATTGTATTCACACCTCATCATCGAAGTAGGGCCTGGTACTTACACTGCTAGCATCTGTCATTCATTCATCTCTGCCCGGCCCACTGGTTCATGATCTCCTGAGCCTTGGGGAAGATCCTGTAACTGTTACAACTGTTTCAGGACATGGACAGGGGAGCTTGAGTGAGTGCACTGGGCAGGAAGCAGAGAAGTGATTAGAAGGGCCCTCCACAGTGAATAGGGGTGAACACAACCTCAACAATATTTTCTTTATACATTTTTCTGAAACAACTACTGTAGCAGTTCTTCAGTTTGCAAATGCATGTGAGGCTATGATTCCACCTACACTGTGTGCTACTGCTGCTGGTGTTGGGCCCAGGTGTGCCTGGGTCTTTTAAGAACAAGTTCATTGAAAGAGAGCTCTGCAATGGACACTGCCCATGATATCCATGATGTTCCTGAAATGGAAGCTTTTTCGGGAACATCTCACCCGGGATCCAAGTCCCACACTTACCCAAGGTTTGGGAACTGGATGTATTGAGCTCATGACCATTTATTTTTATAAACAATGAATTCCAGACTCCATCGATGGCATTCCTAGTTCCGAGGAAGCGAAGGGTGAGATGAAAACGAGCAGTTCCATGCTCAATCCGAAACTTCATTTCTCCCTGACCTACCACACCCAGAAGAAGGAGCTGCAGGTCACAGTCATTGAAGGTAAGGAGCATCTCTGCCCACAGCAGAGTCAGTATGTTTCACATGCACATGTGCATTTAATGTCTGTCTGCTGTACCTGTATTTCCATACTGTAAGTGTGGATTAATGCTTTGCTGAATTGCATCTAAATGCACACCTAAATCAATCATCTTTACCTGGAACAGTTACAGGGACACTGTGTCCAGCACAACTGAACCAGGATGCACAGAGTACAGAGTATTAAGATTTAAATGCCCTCATATCTCTTTTGAAGTGATTATTCTGTCTTTATTTACAGGTAAACAGTTGACAGAAATCCTAAATTATTCTGGCTTTCAAAGTCTAAGAAAACAGTTAAATACACTGTTTTTCTGTGACTTCTACCAGATGTACATTTGCAGCACAGCTAAAGGACACCCAGTATCCAATATTTGTGGATAAAGTATCAATTTACCTTTCTTTTATTCACAAAGAGTTAGATGAGATAGTGCCCTGTGTTCCCTAATTTCAAACGGTTGTTTGGCACGAATCTGGCCAAAGGAAACAATTCAGCCTGTGATTTAAAATGTCTTTCAGAGAGAAGCTTCACACACTTGAAAATCTGGGCTCCATTAATTTCTCCACACTGTGTGCAATTCCACAGTTAAAACTTCATTGCTCACTCATCTGTTCCACAGCGCTTCTACAAAGCCCATTATTAATATAAACATTTACAGTACCATTCCACAGTATACTTCAACTGAAGCAAAGACTGTATTTAGGCTTTGATAGCAATGACTCTAGGCTTGGTACCTGCCCCCATACTCCCCAAACACAGCGCAGGATGTCAAGGTTTTCCTGAAAGTGAATTAAATTAACCTTAAAAGTGAGTGCTAAAGCCTTTACTAAATTCATATTGCTACCAAATTACCAGCTGGGGCTTGACAATACAACAGACAATACAAGAGTTTTAAAAAATAAAAAGCATCCCAAGTATATTTCTTCATCTGTGGCCTTCTTTATATAGAGCAGTCATTTATATTTGGCTTCAAACTGCTGTCCTAATTTGCATGGCATGCTGACTGAATAAATAATCAGTTGTAACTACTTTCTTTACAGCTAAACTCTCTCAACTGGTATTTAATGCAAATTAGGATTATATTTTAATCAGGACAAGTTGTAGCTTTTAAAAAATGATAATTGCAAACAATCAAGTAAACGGTAACATAAACATTGCTCATTTAGCTCATAGACACATTTGACTGAATTTAAAACTTTGTTTTTTTGGGGTCTGTGTTTGATTGTTGGTGTAAGCTGTTCAGACTTGTTAAATGTACTTATCTACAGTCTACTGCTAGGGCCTATTAAAACAGGCATTCATCTCTTATTGATTGCTAACCAAGGTTTGGTTTGCTCTTACTTAATATTATGCAGAGGGGGAAGGAATCTCACATTCTCTTGGTGTGCTTAAAAGCATCTTCATTTCATATTCAATTTTTTATTGCTCTTTGCTTTTGCAGATAACAGCCAGCTCTCTTGCGTCAGTTCTTTAGTCACCCAGAAGTGCACTGATTATAATATTCCATACTGCTCAGAAAGGGACATATTGAGCACTAGGACCTAAGAGGAAGAAATTTTTAATGTCATTTCTGTTTGCCTAACAATCTCTAAAAAGAGCTTGATATGAGACATGGAGATATATTGCCTTTCGTCTGAGTTGTAGCACCTATAAACTTCATTAGGATTACTTCTTAAATCAAGACTCTTTCAGGACCATCATTTACCAAATATTAACTTAAATTTAGAATTAACCTAGAAGAACATAGATGTGGGAGAATAGGTCAAAGTTACTATACATAGAGTAGATCATAATGAAATTCTAAATATAATTTCATTTGATTCATGTCAGTGGTTGTTTCTTAGTATTGAGCTTTGCTTCAGATTTAATAATGCATTTCCAAAGGTTTGGTTAAAGCCTGCTCACAAACCATCTGATTATTGCATTTTTGTTAATGACTGCTTGCACTCCATAAGATATGAGTGTGAGCAGCATTTCACCAGGTGTTTCATGTTGAAAACGTTCTCCTCTCTCTAGTGAGTTAACGAGACAGCAGCAGTACTTGACAGCAAAAAGAAAAGTGCTCTTGGAAATAATCACAGGACTCCTGGGCACATCTTGTTGACTGTCTGCAGAGAGCTTTCTAATTATAACAAAGACACAAGCAAGCCAAAACAGAAAAGTCCACATGATTCAAACTGACTTTTTTCACAAATGTAGGCACAGTCTAGCTGCTTGACCAGAGCCTGCGCCACACTGTCAGAGGTTAAGATTTATATGAGCACTGACAAGAAGAAGTCAGTGAGACAAGCACTTAAGTCTGTTTCAGCACACTCCTGTATTCCCCATGCAGCATTAACCCACAGGCAAGTCAGATCATTGTGTTCTTCCAGAGAATCTCTTTCTGCAGCGACTGCAGGGTTGGGACAGATCTAACCTGTCATTCTGGGGTGTGCTTAGCTTGAGACTTGGGTTTCAGGGGGAAATGAATTGAGGTTTCTGGTCTTGTGGCCACAGGGAACTAGCTGCCTGTTGTAATTGTTTGGGCTAAACACATTTGCATTTCAGTGCAACCCTCTGCCCTGATATTTTGTAGTAATTATTAATTGTTATTCTTCACTGGAATGAGAGACAATACACAAACAACATGGTAGCAATAATGCTATCCTAATTATTCTGTCCATGACTGGTTTGTGGTTTTATACCCACCAGACCTGAAGTTTCCTATCATTGTTTTTCTTTCTAAGCCTTACTTGTCGATATTATGTTTGAGGTTTAAACCTTTACATTTAGTTAAATCAATGCACATAGGAATGGATGGAGAGCCCACAGAGGATGGTATTTAAAGGATTTATTTAAAAAGCACCCCCTTTTTCTCTGTGCAGCGCAGATCTTCAACCTTTCAAACCTGCCAGCCGAGCACTGAATTGCTCTGTTGTTTTAACTCACTAAGCGGAGCACGTGAGCGTGGAGGCGGGGACTGACGGCTACATCGTGGGGCTGATGACGACCAAGACGGGCAGGAAGGAGGCCCAGACGTCCATCAGGCGCCTGACACCCCACGTCCTCTGGGAGGAGCCCCTGGGCTTCCCGCTGCCGGAGGGCTACGAGGTGGAAGGGGAGATCGCCCTGTCCCTGTACAGCTGCGACCGCTTCTCCAGGCAGGCCAACCTGGGCGTGGTGAGATTCAAACTGGCCGATGTGGGGATGCTCTCGGACGCCGACTGCTGGGTCGACCTCCAGCGTCCTAAGCAGGTACCCCGTCTCTCTCATGAAAATCCAAATACTTTAGCTCTCTGGGGGTCAGAATGGGCCAGGGCTGATCTCTTCATGGGCTGTGAAATAACCAACAACCAACAATCAATCATCAATAACAAACTATCAATAATCAATAATCAACAACCAATCATCAATAACAAACTATCAATAATCAATAATCAACAATCAATCATCAATAACAAACTATCAATAATCAACCATCAATCATCAATAATCACTCAGGCTGTCTTTGGAATCCTGCTCGCCTATGGCAGTTAAAACAATGAAATGGAATTGAGGGATTGATGTATTGACTTATTTAACTGTTCAATTTTGTTTTATGCCTTTATTATGGAAATGCTGGGAGGGGGGGTATTGGTGTAGTATAAGGTGGGGTAAAAGTAGTTCAACTAGGGAGCTGTGTCAGCATGCATAGGCTGCAAAGGAACAAGTAAAGGTTTATTCCATGCTGAAAAGAGAAAAAAAGAAACACAAGAACCCTACTTTCTTGAACCTCGGAGACCAAATGAACTGCACATAGCAGTGTACCTTTGAAGGGTTAAATCGCTGCACTCACGGCGCCAGCAGAATAGCAACCTCCTGTAATGCCATGTTCAGGACACTGGGGAGAAGGGCCAGGAGCGTCCTGTCTCCTTGAGCGATTGCAGTCCTCTCTCCCCAGCTGGAATTAGTGCAGGACCTCCTGTGCTTCTGTGTGCGGCGATTAAACATAAAAGCAAACAAATAGACCGAGCAGGACTTGTAAGATTTCTGTGCACTGCTCTGATGAAGCTCATTTCCCCTGCTTCTGGAATGCACATCTTCGTCACCGGACCCAGCAGCCGGCTGGAGGAGGTGAAGGCAGAGAGGTTCAGCTTTCAGAAGCACACTGCCTTTGTGTTGCGTAGAAGATGGTGCTAGCGAGAGGAATTTGCGTCATCAGGGACCCAGGAGAGTGAAAGAGCTGGCAGGGATGCTGAAAACACTGGGTCTGCCAGGGACAGGGTGGGGAGGGGGTGGGAGTGTGGTGGGATGTGAGTGTGTGTGCATTGGGGGTGAAATATACGAAAAAAGATGAGAAGAAAAGCTGAAGAAGGATGCAGAGAGACAGAGACAGCATAGGGCTGCAGTCAAGGGATTTCATCTCCAAATTGAGAGGCTCTGTGTGTTTTCTGCAGAAGGAAGGGCATGAATGATTTATAAGTCGGTTTGAAAAAAGAGAAATACTTTTGACTTTTTCTCTTGAAAAAGAAGGTGGCCAGGCAACCACAGTCACGATGACAATAAGGGAAGCAGATGGGAAGGCAAGGCCGGTGCACAGAACAGACGAGGGCTTTTCTTAAACTCCGAGCCTTGTCAATTTTTCATTATCCTCCTACAATATTTCTGAGGAGCGCGATGGTTTATTTATAAAACCAGCTCCCTCCGAGAGGATCTGCTTACCTCACAGCTCGGTGCTGCAAGACTCCCTCCTGCGTAACTGGCATCGCTTGAAAAACGCTGTCTGTGTGGGAGAGTGAGAGGACAGAAATACGATCACGATGTGAGCTGGGAGTCCATCTGCCTGTCTGTCTCTCAATCTGCTCATCTGTCTAGTCCTCCCTCCCTGCATGCATAGAAAAGTTTGGGCTTATTGGAGCAAGTAATTCAGATATCAAATCCTTTAGGCATTCCTGAGACTGCTGATTATGCATGTCCCACAAACATCCTAAATGAACTCCCAAGAGAATGCAATCGCAGCGACAAGTCGTCACAAATCACTTTTTAAAATGGAAATGTCTTTTTCTACGATTGCTGCTAAATCAAAGAGATTGTGATGCTCTTTGATATACAAAAGCAAGCTTTTTTTGGTCATTTTGTTTCTTACTAACAGTGCGGTGGGCTCTGTCCATCACAGGCTCAGCTGCGTCAAAGCCTGGCTCATCATTCGGCCTGAGATTCTTTATGAACTGCTGGCAGTCAATGAGACACAGCTACACATCATCACGCTTTTCCTCCAGGTTATTGGAATTCTAATGACAGGCCATCTGAGGCCAGTGGTTCTGTTTGTTTGTCTTCTGTGCCCACTTGTAATTCATTCAATGTGACATGCAGGAATTCCTAATTCAACCAATATGTTCATAGACGAACACCATGCCATGTTTTTCAGTTCACAGCATTGGTGCTGGATGACTGCTAAGGTCTTTTTTTTCCTACATTTCAAGATGTCTTAACCTAAAACGGGAAACAGTGATGAGCAGGAACCTGACAGCACCACAATTGCTGGCGTCCACCGAGCAAGGAGGGTGGAGAAGATTTTTTTAAACAGAAAACTGTATTTTGAAAAACACGCGAACCGATTTACTTTCCCCTGCCCTCCATTAACGCGGGACCAGGGAGAAGGAGCAGCAGTCTTGCTGAGAGCCTTGCCGGCTCTGTGCCTTCCAGCATTGATCTGCCCCTCCAGTGTTGATGTACAGCTCAGCCGTGATCACAGCTCGACTGGGTGAAACGCTGAAATATTTATGGGCCGGCTTTTCGCGAGATGATCTTCATAAAAGCCAGCCAAGCAGCTCCTTTCGTTACGCCGCTAATTTGGGCCATAAAATCGCAGGACACATTGACTGAGTGCCGCGAGACAGACCTCGAGTGGTTTGGAATCTTGTTCTTCATGAGTGACTGGTGCCTTTTTTGCCGTACACAGCTGTGGCCACTTCCACCCCCACAGTCAGAAGGCATGAAAAGCTCCTGCCAGTATTAGGCGACAGTGTCCCAACCATTGAGCCTGGTAATGGTAACAGCCTCCCAGTGGATTAAATTCTGAGCATTCCTGAGTGGAGCATCTTGTCCCCTTTGATGAGAGTTTTTTTCTAGGTGTTGGGACTTCTTCCTTTCTTTTATGAACATGCTGATAGGCTGATTGACTAAGCCAAATTGTCCATTCCAGGGCTAGGATGTGGCTCCTCCTTCATTGTGCGTAAGAATACAACCTAAACATTTCTACAGCTATGTCTCATTTCTCTGGAGAAACCTGTATGTTCCAACAGAGAATCGGGATGTATCTATGGAAACTTATAAGTCACCTATACTCTATTAGAATAAGAGACACTGCAAGTCCCACAGCTGAGTCAGAGGATTCAGGGGAAGAAGAGGACTATCATCTGTTCACCTTGCTTGACCACCACAGATTGGGGGTGGAAGTGGGGTGGCCAGACAGATTTTAAACCGATAACCTCACTGTTTCAAAAAGAGAGGCTTTCAAAGGAGACCCAGGTGCTCTAGGGGTTAAGGGCAACAGGGCTTTGCTACTGGGAGGTTCCTGGTTCAAGTCCATTTTCCAGAGGCCACTCAAGACAAGTAAGCAAAACTAACTTAGCAAAAGTGAGATGTAGAACTGAGGCACTGCTGTAACGAGCTGTGTTTATTATTATTCTCATCAGAAATTACACCTTTCATTAAAGAAGTTTGCCTTTGAAGGCTAGAACTTTGTAACTTGTGCTTCTAATTTGATGAACCTTTTCCAAGGAACAGTCTTAATGACACTGAAAGCCTTAGTAAGTTAGTGGGATTCTAACTTAGTGAAAAGAAAAGCAACAGAACAAAAGCTACAGTGTTTTAGATTTTCTGCCCAGAGCAGAGAAATGACTTTTTGATGCTCATCATATTGAAATCGTTATCTCTGAGTCACAGTGTCATGACTGTGGGCTGCTGTCAAGGTGACTAGTATTCATTTCTACATCTCCTTTTTTCTTTCCTGTCTACACGTTGATTACATAAAACAAAGGTGAAATGGTTTGCATTGTTACATTTTTTTTTTACGGATGATGTCTCAAAACGGAGGAGGGTCTCAAATCGGAACATACAGTAACACCTTTAAACGACTGCAGCCGGATTCATGTGAATTGAACATCACTGAAATTCAAAATAAAAACAATGTTGCCTCTTACTAAGAGAATGAATATTCATCAATGAATATCTATTGACTAGAACCAAATGGAATGTAAAGTTAACACAGTTTCCCATGTTTTGTTGACTGACAATATTATGAAGGCACTGTATTTCTTTTTACATACTCCCAACATACACCTTCATGTATGGTACCATCTATCAGATTTGCTATTCAGCCATTTTTGCACTGTGGCTCCTATTACACTTGCCAGCATTGATGGGAGGAGTAAAATTGGGTCTCTCACTGACAGCACTGCAAGTTCACAGGTGTTCGGCGGGTGGCGGAGATCACTGTTAAACTGGAACCTGTCTGACTGAAGACCAGGCCCCACAGGTAACCAGGCACTCTTGTGTTTCCAGGAGCTGAGCGCCTCAGTGGGAGAGATCCTGCTGTCCATCAGCTACCTGCCGGCCGCAAACAGGCTAGGAGTGGTGGTCATGAAGGCACGTGGCCTGCAGTCTGACAAGCTGAAAGACGTCATAGGTATGTTACTCTGACTCCATCCATCACTCCATCCATCACAACATAGACAATTTCTAGGCATATGCGCAACACCATATTGTGTGATTCAGAACCAGGCAAGAAAACATCCGGTAAGGTGAAGCTTGTCAATACACCTCTGTTATCCACTGGCAGAGCGGTGGCTCTGTGGCTAAGGATCTGCGCCTGTGGCTGGAAGGTTGCTGGTTCAAATCCTGCAGCCGGCAGAGGAATCCTACTCCGTTGGGCTCCTGAGCAAGGCCCTTAACCCCAACTACTCCAAGGGTGCTGTACAATGGCAGACCCTGTGCTCTGACCCCAGGCTCTCTCCCTATCTGTGTGTCTCATGGAGAGTAAGCTGGGGTATGTGAAAAGATAATTCCTAATGCAAGAAATTGTAAAGGGTTAATAAAGTAATGTTATTATTCCAGTAGAAATATTGCTCTCGATTTTTGAGATACTTTTGCTGAAAAATACTACTTACTTTTTAACTCTGCATGCAGATCACGTTGGAACATTTCTGCAGTGAAATGTCGGCTGCACAACCTGTGTTTATTCGCTCGTACATCACATTACATTACACTAGTCATTACAGTGACTAGTGAGCAGGAAGGGCTGCTTCATGTCACAATTCTCGTGAGCTCTCACTGCTGCCTGTGGTGAGACCAGGGGTTTTTGACAACATGGTACTTTCACGATTCACGAAGTTCACAATTTTGGGCTTAATTCAAAATTTGTACAATTTTTCTATAACATCAATGAATTTGTTTAATTACTGGTCTGAGGAGCTGGGACAGCAGTGCCCCTGTAACTGGGAAAGTGACCGACCTGTGTGCATGGCATACCTGGATTTCCTTAAATCCCAGACACGTCCGCTCCAGCTTGCTTTCGCCCCGCGCACGATGTGAGGCAACGTCCCCTTGTTTCCGCAGACATCTCGGTGAAGCTGGCCCTGAAGCACCAGTCCACCAAGCTGAAGAAGAAGCAGACGCGGAGGGTGAAGCACAAAATGAACCCCGTGTGGAACGAGATGATGATGTTCGAGGTCCCCCACGAGCTGCTGTCCAAGTCTTGCCTGGACCTGGAGGTGCTGAACCAGGCCGGCGCCGGCGCCGCCGAGCAGCAGTCTCTGGGTCAGTGCTTCCTGGGGCTGCAGGCCAGCGGCACGGGGCTGCAGCACTGGCAGCAGATGCTCAACAACCCCAGGAAGCAGATTGCCATGTGGCATCCTCTGTACGGGTAAAGAAGGAAGAGGGAAGGAGAGAGAGAGCCCCATTGGGAGCTAAACTCACATTCCACAGTGATGGCCATGGACATTCAAAACGAGCAGAGCAAAAACATTAGCCTAACTCTATCGGTAGTTTTATACCCGAAGCACACCACGCACGCCCTTGACCTACAACCTTTTACTTTCCATGACAGAGTCTCGGCCCTCTGCAAACCCATCATCGGCTTGAAGTGTAGGTGTGTGTCCCTCATGCACACTTCATGCAGCTAGATTTGTCATTCTTGTCTTTTCCGTACAGTATTCAGTGATGGTGGAGTTGAAGCCCTCATGGGCAGGTGTCCGCTCTGGAAGCCTGCGGGCAGGAGGGGGACAGGGAGAGGGAATCTCTGGTTAACGCCTGCGGAAACAAGTTCGGGTCCTGTTTGCACAAGCAGCTCGTGGGATTGGAATTTGTCAGGATGAGCTTTCAGACAAGGTGGGGCTCGTAGGGTTTACCTTAATGATGCCCGTTATTAACTACAGGACTAATGGTAAAAAAGTGTGACGCAAAATATGCTCAGAGCAAGGATTTTCCAGTGCTGTATGGATAATCCACTATCAGGAAAAAGAAGGAAGGTGTCATTCCATATAGTGCAAATCACTACAAATAAGTGTTAGGCTAACACTAATGCGGTCAAGAATGACACAGATAAAATCCAGAGAACATGTTTCGTACACAGTCGAAAGATGGAGATCACAGGAATTAGAATAAAGGCATTCCGATGAAAATGGCAGCAGTTCATTAGGGTTTCCCTGTCTTTTCAATCCCATGGAATTGTACTTCTATCAGGAATGACTTTCTATACATAATATATTATGAGCATTCCTCAAATTAAGGCAAATATCTCATTATTTTTACTCAACGAAGCATTATATAAAAATCTACAACCAGAAGTTAATTTATTTAATTGTTCCTGGTGAGCAAAGGTCAAAATGTTAATTGTGCGGAATAAACCTGCAGTATTTTAAATATGTAAATGGCGGATCTCATAAATATCACAGCACTTCAGCTACCAAAGCATTAGGCTGATTTGTGCATAGAGGTTACAGAATATTGTTGTGTGTTAAATATTTAAGGCTGTGTTCAATCTACAGGGTGTCAGAAAGGCAGATATAGTTCTGAAAATGAGATTTTAAAAGAGCTACAGTGCCCTGATAGATAGGAGAATAAAATGAACATTTGTACAGTGTCTGGTTAACAGGGTGTAAGCTGGGCAATAAGCACAATCTCCCAAAATACATTCTGTCCTTTGTGAATATGAGACCAAGGCTAAAATGCACAGTGGGAGCCCGATGTATCACCAGACGTACTCCCCTAGCCTTGACTGCTCACTAATTTCCAGGGTATTTTCTCAAATACAATCATTTGCTCCTTCAGACCCATGGGAAGTTCTGAATGAGCAAGCCATATCACACTTGCGCCAACAGCCCTGGTAGCCACCAGCTCTATGTTATTTATATATGTCAGTGATGCTAAATTTATTCTGCCAGGGCACTGTAGTAGTGGAGCAGTAGAGTAGTATCAAATGAATTGTGTAAGAGGTCTGTATTCCATATTTTGGAATAACTGGAAACTAGAAGGCAACAGTTTGTAGCTCTGAAAAGATTCCATATTCTGCAAATCCTGATTCATCAGCATGGACTGCTGTCCAGGATTTTCCATTTGGGATAAACTACAGGAGGCGGCACAGTGACATGGTGGTTCATGTTGTGGCCTCAAATGCTGTTGGGTCCAGGGTTTGATTATGGTGTGGAGTTTGCTCTCACAGCCCTCCGTGTCTGTGTGACGTTTTCCCTAAGTGCTCCAGTTTCCTCCAGACATGCCGGCTAGGTGAACTGGTGTTTCGAAATCGTCTCTCTGTGAGTGAGTGTGCCCTCTGTGACAGACCAGCATGCGGTTCAGAGGGTCGTCCTGTCTAACACCCTGTGCTTCTAGTTTAGGCTCCAGGGACAGAACTAACCTGGAATAAGGGGCTTTCTGATAATGGACAGCAGAAAGTACAAATCAGCCACCACTTTGTGAACAATATCCCTGGCTATTCCAAGTGTGCTGGTCTGTGTTGACGGAGGGAATATTCACAGTATATAGAGATGCATTCTCCCTAGAATGCTGTAAAAGTTCTCAAATTTTACACTTAGAACACCTAACCTTTAAGACAGCACAGTAATATCTACAAGAGAACTGTCTTGTACTTTGTTGTAAAGGTTCCTGTAGATATTATGTCCTTGTATACTCTGATTTTAATAATGTATATCAACATGTGACATGGACTCTTTTCCTATAGAAGTGTAGGTCATGATGCTATCCTCATCGGTCCCTGACCTGATCCTGCATAACGCAAGCAACCACACACAATCCGACGATCAGTCCATGACATGCGTGTGACACACGGCAGCCACATGTCCAACATCTGTTCCAAATTCAGAAAAAAATCTTAGAACAGACAGCAGGATTATGAGAGTCCACTTCTCAAGAATTTCATTTCTGTAGAGAACCCTGCTTGTCATTCAGCTGCTGTCTTAAAAAGAAAAACAAAATTGCTTATATCAAATCAGGTTATATGAAAGTCCACTCTTATTATATGTCTATATTCTATTAGATTGATATGATGGAAGATTTGGAATATATATAATCTATATACAGAATTTATTTGTAGAATAAAATTCAATTTAAAGTATGACTGATTATTCAGTTGTTCATGGAAGGTCCATTTTTGCTCATATTCTTCTCAAAAAGAGAGCTCAGGTGAAGAGCATTAAGAATGAAATGACTATGACATTAATAAACTGGACCAATCCATTTCAACCACTGTGCTTTGTCACTGGGCAGAGCCCAATTCATCAAGCTCCTTCTCCAGTTCTCGTCTGCTAGTCTGACATCATGCATTGGCTGTCCTTCTCTCACAGTACTTTCTGATGGAAAATAAGAATCTGTGTCAATTCAAGATATTTTAACACATAAATAACATACAACTTGTATAGTATATTAGACGGGAAAAAGTGTATTAGTGTTTGCACTCCCAATAAATGTTTTTTTATGGCTGATTGTGTAAATGTATTTCAAAATTCCACAGATGTGGCTATTCCATATGTACCGTTCATTGTATTAAAGTACAAGGACGTATGAATGAAGGCGCTTGGGACATCTGGATGCCAATTGTGTAATTGCCTGGTGGTGATAGATTATCATCACAACACTTGAGAGCTAAGGTTGTTGGGACCTCTGCTTAGTCAGCTCAAGAAAATTAGTTTAAAAAGAACTAAGAAGCATAATTTCCCTTTATATTCACTCCATGACTAACACCTATTGCAAATAAAAGTACTCTAAAATATAGATCCTTTGTAGGATAAGATAGATATTAAAATAACCTTTAATATTCGATTGTTTCAAGCAGTTCTATACCATTTCAATATTTCAAAACATTGAATTTCGCACACAGCGCATTTTGGATTACGTTTTTTACAAAATAAAAAAAATCACAAAAATCTCACTCAGTAAATACACACATTTCATCAACAAATTCAAAACGCAATGCCGGAAAAAATATTCATCCCTATAAACTACAAACACAGACAGATGATAATTCCTTCTCATTTTACCTCCAGACTTGATTGAACCAACACAGATATTAAGAATGTATAATGAAAAATACCTTATATAACATAACAAAATCTCAGTAGTCTGCCAAAAGCAGTAACATCCTACAAGGATACAAAAAATATATTTTCACCATTCCCTGGTAGCAACACCCATATGGGATTGGAAAACAGAAATATTAAGTGAAGATAGTGATAAGGTCTAATTATATTTTACTGAATATCTTCTAGGAAATATTCCTATTATATGACATGATGCAGAAGTGCTTTTACAATAATGGACCGTCATAAAGAACTACAGTGTACCTAGAGTGTTACAGTGCAGAGACTTTATTCCATATTCAACGAGAGCTATGGTCCTGATCACTGTTCTACATTCCAGCCCTGCCCTGAAGTTTCCATGCTAGTTAGTTCACTCTATTAGTGAAGTGATTAATAATAGGTGGGAGGTCACTGCCATGTTTACTACTAGCGGTCAAAAAACAGTTAAAGCTGAGAGCAGTGGGCATGGCGTCCGACTGTGAACCCCTATATTACAACACAACAGATGGTGATTTGAGAAAGCACGTTGTACATAAGGCCTTTAAAATTGAATTCCTGTCATGGTGTTTCACAGCTCAAAGGGTGCGAATTGCTTTAACGCACAACCTTAGAAAATGTCATTAGAGTCATAAAGGAAACCAGACAGGAGTGCAATATAGGATGTGAAGGCTGTTCTCAATTATATTAGCTTTATTCTTTTTTGTCAATGTAGAGGCTTAGCACATCTTCTGGCCAAAATAAAAAGGAACTGTCACTTGCTGTTTCAATCTGTTATCAGGTACAGAGGCTTTATCAGTACATATAGTGCAAAAACAGTATGGAAATCAATCATGTCTCATTCAAAAACAAAAGCCCTCAACAGCTGACTGTATGAACCACAAACAGCAAAAACCTCTAATTTTCCAAGCAGTGTTATTACCTCATAGTCTGAGCTAACGGGATCTCAGAAGCTGTACTAGAGTTGCACCTGATCAGTCCTGGAATGGGAGACCTCTATGGAAAACCTGGAAGCTTCTATAAATACAGGACCAGTAGGTGGGTTGTGCCTCCCTGGGCCAGAATTCCCAAATCAAAGTCCCAGTATTCCAGGCCTACATTGTAGGAAGTGTCCTCTTTTGGATGAGATGTTATCCCAAGGTCTTGACCAGTAGGTAGGTCTAAAAAGATCCCAGGGACTGTTTATAAGAGTAGGGGTGGAGGTGACTCCCTGGATAGTGTCCCAACTACATTCATCTTTGGGGTTGCATAATCTGCCCTGCACAAAGGTACCCCTTTAATTCCAAGTTGAACTGATTCTCCCTGTCTCTGTGTCAGCTGTGGCGCAATGTGGCTGGTGTCAGTCAGGAGGAGGACCCGAAATTCAAGGACAGTTGAAGTGGGTCCCCTCCTGCATGTAAAGTGCTTTGAAATCCTTTGGGACAAAAGATGCAATATGAATCCAGGCAATAATTTTCTTTTCCCTGGAGCTAAAAGCCAATCCATGCTCCCAAAACTAACCCAGAAAAGCAAGAGAGTGGATGAAAGCAAAAGAATGAAGTAATCCATGTTGAAATATAGTAGATCTTCAACAGACGAGTGACAAATTATAGTTAAAGATTCCATGGTCAATAAAGAAAAGAACCCCACATTCTCAATAAGAATTATGCTCTGAATTGAGACCATGATTAAACAAGCTGAACAAAAAAAACTAAGAGCTCTGATCAAAATTCAAAGCTTGGAAAATTCCTGGCTGGATTCAAATCTTCACTTTTATTTGTCTTGGGCCTATACTCATGTCCTGCAGTAATGAAACATTTTCTGTTCATTAATGGCACAGGTCAAGAAACCTGCATGTGCACATGGGGGAAACTGAGATTGCTGAGCATTAGCCATCAGACAGAGGCCTGTAAGCACATGAAATCCCTTGTGCACTATGTGCCCTTTATTACTGGAGCAAAGTTGATTATGAACACTGGCTTCTAAATCACAAGGTGGCTGCACGCTGAGAACATTGAGCTTTGGCTTAATGAAAATCAGCCTGCTTCTGATGCCATGATACAGAACAGCTCATCTGTCATGCTGCTTGCCTTGGACTCCAGAGGTGGCCTCTATTATGGAAGATCCTTCAAGTCCCTAATTTATTTAAGTGATGAAAGTTTATGTTTGGCAGCACAGTCATGTGGAGTTTGGAGCTGTTGCCTCACAAAGCTCTAATAATAATAATACTTCCTTACATGGATAGAGCCCTTTTCTGGACAGGTAACGGGGACCCCCTCCACCAGCACCAGTGTGTAGCCCCCACCTGAATGATGCAATGGCCAATACTAGCAGTAGGGGGGAGAGCAGAGTGATGAAGCCAGTTCAGAGATGGGGATTATTAAGAGGCCATGATTGGTAAAGGCCAGGGGGAAATGTAGCCAGGACACCAGGGTAACACCCCTACTCTTTTCAAGAAACACCCTGGGATTTTTAATGACCACAGAGAGTCAGGACTTCGGTTTTACAGTATATTGTCCCCATCACTATACTGGGGCATTAAGGACCACGCAGGGTGAGTGCCCCCTACTGGTCCCCCTAACACCGCGGAGAGTTCAAAACCTGCCAGAGGAAAGAAAACATGCCACTCGGGAATTCTTGGTTTCAGTTAGATTTTGAGCGCATCCTCAGGGATTTTCAGTCCTCATCTCCAGCTATTGTATTATTTCACGTCCATTCTGTCACTTTCAGTCGCCTGCCTTCGTCGCCTTTCTTCTCCCTCGCCATTGCCAGGCTGTGAACTACAACACCAAAACGCACTAAAACAAAAAGACTCGAGCTGTTGTGTGTGCCTGCTCAGCATCTCACCAAAACGTGGGGCCAAATTTCTTCTACTTCACATGTATCTTTGTTTGTAGTTCTAAGCTCTTCCGAAGTGGCTAAACTAAATCACGAGTCGTCTGCCCTTGTACCGGGGAAAAAGGTCTTTTTCGGCAGCATGAGCTTGGATGTGCAAGACTCACCCGCCTGTCCTATAACAACCTCACTTTCAACACCAAGAATGGTGCTTTGCTTTTTTTCTCCGTCACTTCTTCCCAGTGTGTGTCTTTTTTTAAGGTCAGCACCGCGCTCACTCTCCATCGGCAAGCAGAGCTGTGCGTTACCACGGAGACAGGTGGCCTGATTCCGAATTCCACACTGCTTCCACAACACTCTCCTGATGACAACAAGTAAGATATCGGTTTCTATTTTTTAAGGAAACATCTCCAATTGTATTAAAATACAACTGCTATTTTTTATTACACAGAAAACTGGTGTGTTTGAAAAGCTGGGATACAAAGGTCCTAAATAAAAAAGTGAAGTATTGCACCGTTTAATTTATGATATTGCCCCTCAGCGAAGGTTTATTATTTTGGATGTCAAAATCATTTTCGTTCATACTGTAACTGTGAGTGCTTTCATTTCTAAAACAGAAGCCTTCATCTAAAAAATCTGCACATACAGCTCCATGAAACCATGCAGGTCAGGGTCGAAAATGATTTCCTCCTACAAATGAAAAAGCAAAAGAATGAAGAAGAAAAAAACATGTAAAAATGTTTAGGATGGTGGATTCTTTTTTTAAACAAGTGCTATGAAAGAAAATTAAAAACTGTTTTCCACATTAACTAATACAGCATATGGAAAAAGAATCAGAACCAACAACATTGCAATACAAAATTTATCAATTTTTATTACACAATCATTGATGTAACAAGTATAATATAACAATGTAATTTTGAGTGGGTTGATATTTTATATATAATTATATATTTCTATATATAGTTTTGTATATCTCCAGTGTTAAATGCTCATATATTTTTATAGCTTTCACACAGGTATTATTAAGTATAGCACACAAATCCACAAACATGTTTATGGCTGGTTTTACAAACACAAGTTGTCTTTTCACTGTTGATACACTAATGACAAATAATATAGATCTATAAATGGAAATGTCAATCATTCACACAAATCAGTCCAAAGAAAATTGCAAAGAGATTTTTTTAGCGAGCTTAAGATAGTATTCTTTCTCCCCACTAAAAAAACAATTACTTTCATTTTTCCATAATATTTATATATTATTATTACTTTCAGGCATTTCGCAATAATCCTTAATTTGGATTCTAGCATAAGAAAAAGTTAAAACAGGAATTATTCTTAAAAAGAAAAAAAGATTAGGGAATTTTTGAAGGTGTATTAAAAGAAGAACTAAAGACCCTTTCTGGTGAGCTCTTTTCCAGCTCATGGCTGGGGAAAGCTCTTCTTTGCAGTATTCATGAGCAGATGTGATGTAATATACATACTTGTAGAGAACAAACATACTTTAAGTGCAAGTACTATACAGCAATTGTAAGTGTGTAGGAAATTTCTCCTACTCCTACTGCAGCTATAAAAATGTTTAACTTTAACAATAAGAATGAATATGAAATTATTCTCCCATACAGGTCAAACACCAAAGGATGCCTATAGATATCAGATCATCACTAAACATGAATACGCATGACTGCTACTGTAGTGTTGCTGTGTAGCTAGCAATGCAACTGTGAAATAACTGGGGAGACAGAGGCATTCACAAAACAATTAGTCATATCATTTTAAAGCCGGCTCATTAACCCCAATCAGACACAGCAAAATATTCTTTCTAAGAAGTAGCAAATGTGAATATGGCTGTCTGATTCCACCAAAATGTGTTTTTTAGTAAACCATTAAAAAAAAAGGTGGAAATGTAAGACAAGTTTAAAATGGCGATACAGCCAATTGTATCTAAAATGAGCTTATTTATTCCTGAAATATACCTCATTGTGAGATAACAGTCCACCTAGCACTTCGAAAGCATACCCGTTTTTAAAATCTTTGCATCAGCTTCCATCTCCTTTCTCTCTGTGGTGGAATTTTGCTAAAACAGGGCTCTGAATGATTAAATAGATAATTAACACAATCGGAAGGACAATCAAGCTATTGGGAGTTAAATGGAAGAGATTCAAGCTGAGTGGCTCCATTTCAGTAGATGTTAAGGGAAATATATACTTGAAATGTTTTTTACTGTTGTTTTTGCTAAGTCCAAGATACAGGTGTTTGGGGATTTGGAGTTCCATGAAAAGGTGCTTTTCACTACAGTGAAATAACAGGATAATTTTTTTTACCTAATTCAAGGCAGTGGCTGGATGTAAAACAGTCCAATTCACAAAAATCTGGAGCTAAAGGAGATGAATAAGCTTGAGTTCAGCTTCAAAAATGAAAAAAAAAATAAATACAAAGATGACAACCTGGAACAGGTATGCTTTTGAATGGGAACTAGGCTACGCTTCTACGTATAGCTTTATTTATTGGTTACAAATAATGGCTTCACACATAATGATCCTTCCTAGTTTTCCACAATTCCAATATCAATTCATCCCAAGGCTGAAATACTCATCAATCTACAAAACAGTTATTATAATCTTCAAAGGCATTTAGCAAAACAAAGAAAACAAATCATGTCACTGTGTATACAGTATATATATAAATATTTCAACTTGTATATACTTTTATATCTACAGATATTTAGTTTGAACAAAAACAGTCATACAGAGTCTTGGGAGCAGTCACACTTCACTCACATGTTCATATCACTCTCCATTCTTGTCAGGCCTCTGTTGCCTGTAGAAGTACTGCATTGTTAAATCTAAGTGCTTGTAGGCTTGGGATAACTGTTTTCTTATCCAGTCACCTCATAAAGTGATTACAGATTACAAAAATAGCAATTCAAAAAACACAAATTATCCCCCCTCACAACTAACCCACTTGACACAGTCCGATCGATTTCCCATAACTTTGAAAAACAGGATTTGGCAAGCACGTTTTAAACCACTGGCCACCCAAAAGCACTCTGGTCATTTGTTTAATGTCTGTGACCAAGGAGACCATGAGCCACTTTGGAAAAGTGGAAAATAAAAATAAAAAGAACAGACCGAATAAAAAGACGTATGTGTGTGTGGGGGGGGGGGGAGACAGAAATCATTGTACAATTTTAAAGCGCTAAATCAACATTTAAATAAATGTCACTTTATCCTAGTATCTTCTACAAGATCAAGTCAGATTGCTTATTATTTGCTACTGTTTAGGTGTTTCACTGTTTTCAAGACAGCACAATCACTGTGCCTGTCCACTGTATTACAGTATGACACACTGACACTTGCTGAAAATGTCCATTAGTGCACTATTACTCCAGCAGGGAGAAACATTAAGGTTGATGTTGGTGAAAATAGACGTTACCATTTGCAGACTAAAAGAAGTGTGATCACACTTAGCTTATCTAATATGATTTCAACGATTTAAGGTAATAGGTGCACAAGATTGCACAAGAAATAAAACTGTGTAAAGTATATGCGTGTACATATTTTGTGTTAGCAGCATGTACACTGCCAGCTGATTGCATTAATAAGGCATACACTTTTTAAGCATAAGTGCGAGTATTCATATTAATAAATGCCAGGTTCAACAATGTAAAACCCCCTTTTATATACATACAACAGATGTTTGTAATTTTTGGAACAAAGAAAAAGCTTTTTACCAAGATTTGTAATTATTACCCCACAACAGGCTAAGAACCTTTTATGTACAGCTTTGTACATAAAAAAGGAAATTAAACATATTGATTCTTTTGTCAATGGCAACACCTGCAAACAAAGAAATGACAAACTGATTTTGTGTCCCCTTTCTCTCCATGTCTGTATGGCTTTAAAAATAAAATACCAATGAAACGAAAAAATAATCATTCAGACTTCAGGGACCGCTTCCTTATTCAGTTTCTCTAGACAACAGTCAAAGAGAACAAACATAACTTCAACTGTCCTGTTTTTTAAAAGCCATTCCCATAGTTTTAAAGAAACTGATTTCAAAGCAGTCTAAACTTTTTTTTTCCCATCACCTGCACGCCACAAGAAGTCAAAGGAATATCAAAAGCCCTCTAGGCTGCAGTCAGTTTACATTTCATCCCACAAATTGCTGAAGTGTCTTTAAAGAATGAAATGGAAGTTGTCCCTGAATATTTTAAGGTGGAAAACTGAACATGTTTTCAGTTTACACATAAAAAACGCATCTTCTGTTCAGGTTAGCTAGTTTTGGTCTCACTTACAGTAATTCCAGAAGGTTTTCTTCTCTAATCACTGTCAAGCTTGATTATTTCTGTGTAAACGAATTTCCAAGACTTTAGGAAACAGTTTCACTCGTTAAACTTCACAAATGCCTTATTAAACATTATCCCAATTTGAGCAGACTGAAGTTATATTTTAATAACTGCACCTACACTACAAGACAGCAAACCTCACGCTTTCTTGAGACAGAAGCTGTTTTTTAATTATTAAAAAGTGCAGTCAGTACTTTCCTGTGATCAGCAGCTAGAATTTGAGTGGAACATTACCATGGGAGTCATAATCAGCTTCAACTAACGAGAGCCAGAGGCAATCCTACCATATAGGATGATATAGAGGAAACATTGCATAACTCATTTTACTCTTCTATCATAGGAAACGGATAATCTTATAAAATATCCCAGTGAAAATGTGCTCTGGATATGTTTCTGTTAACCCCTACAAAAGACATAAAAATACAAAAAAACGATTTTAGGATACATACAATTTGGTATGTGGTTCATTGAAGGTAGAATGAATTGGCTTTGTATACCATCTGCAACATAGACTTAATATACTTAAATTCAGCATAATAACCAAGCTAATATACGTTACTCCCCATGTATCATACACACCTGTGCAGTCCATATTAGCAGCAGTGCTACTGTCAATTGGTTTCATTATCGTATGATATCTTGATTAGTCCATCAGCAAAGTTTCTTTTTTTTGATGGCTTTTGGAAGTTGTGCGGTCCAAGCGGGAGCCTGAACGTCAAACATCAGGATAAAACTCGGTGCTCGAGTCCAGGCCATGCAGGACTGACTTCTGCTCTGCCGCCGACATCCTGCTCAACACCTCTGCCGACAGAGAGTAACTGTTCCCCGACTTTTCTTCGAACCAGCTGTCCAATGGCCGCTTGCCGTCAAAGCTCGCTATAGGCGGCCCGTTCACCGCCAGCGTCAGCAAGTCATTCACCTGATCCAGAGTGAGGCGGGACCGGTTGTTTTTCCGTACTTTCTGCAGGGCAATGCGGCCCTTGTCGCAGCAAGCGGTCGAGGATGGCAAAACTTTGAGAATCTGCACAATCCTATTTAGAAGGGGGAACTTCTGCTTGTACTTACATATATGGCTGATCACCTCCTTGAATCCGTTCATGCTGTAGTAATCGGATTTGAGATCCCTCCACTCCACTATCAAGCTTCCTCGGACATCAGCTCCTTCCCGGGAGACCTCCCGTGCTACGGATGGAATGGCCTCCAAATGGCCAAAGATGAGCAGAATTTCCTCCTCTCCGTAGGTCAGGAGATCGTCGGTGCTCCTTGGCCATGTGGTGAGGTCAAGAACTTGGCAAGCCTTGACGATCGGCCGGCTTCTGCAATCAAACCGCTGAGCCAGGATCACCTGGGTCTTCTGACAGATCTTTTCCCTGATGGACTGAAACTTGGATTCGGCAACCCTCAGGTTCTTCAGATCCACACCATTAAAGCTTTCCCTGAAGCTCTCCTCGAATTCCTGCAAATATTCCCCCGGGGAATCAGTCAGCCTCCCGATCTCCTGCACTGCCTCTTCAATCTTGGCATCCACTTGAGATACTAACAGGTAATCCCCTTGGAAGACAAAAGCCAAACGGGAGAGAACTGCGATGATGTCTAACAGAAAGTAGATGAGCTTCACGGACTGGTAGTCCATGAGGAACTGCAGCAAAGCCAGGGCAATGGCTGCAGCATCTGCTCTCTGGGTCTGGCTGCTGATCTCCTTGAGATGGGCCACAACCTCCAGGTAATCCTTTATCAAAGCATTTAAGACATTTGGTTCCCCAATGATCCACCGGACAGCTCTGATATCCCCAAGGAACTCCGTTTCCTCAGAGAGCGTGGGCGCAGTCGCCCTCAGCTCAGCCATCATTCGAGGGGAATAGCGGTAAAAGCTGAGCAGTTGCTTTAAATTATTCTCCAGGTCCTCCAAGCAAGAGAGCTCCTTCCCGCTGATGGCATCCAGGACTTCCAGGTGGGGTCGGTGGATCATGACCGGAAGGCAAAGCACCCAAGGAAGAGTCTTCCTCACCGTGATGTAGAGGTTGGACCTCAAACCTGAGGAGATATTGGATCCATCGATGCCCAAGCCCACAATCAGCACATCTTGCAGTCTCATCCCCAAGACGGCAAAGGCTCTGTCAATAGCTTGGAGGTACCCGTCAGTGGTGGCGCAGCTCAGTTCCTGCAGGGAGAGGAATTCTGTCGCGGGGGGGCCGTCGCTGGTGGTAAACTGCACGTAGACGGCCACCGTGTCGGCCAGCAGGTCATCGTTCTGGCCGTCCATGATGACGCTGAGGAATGGGGACTGCCGGATCCTCTCGATGAGGTCCTCCTTCAGAGCCCGCGCGATATGGTGGATGAGAATCTGGCAGTCGCCCTCGTTCATGTACTGGTCAACCACTTTCAGCTCGCACTTCTTCAGGAGCTCCGCCAGGGGCCTGAAGTCCGAAAACGGCCTCCCTTCCAGAGCCAGGTGGTAGGCGGCGTTGAAGAGCAGGGTCATGTTCCTGCACATCTCCTCCGTCTTCTCGGGGTGCATCCTCAGCTTGTAGAGCTGCAGGCACTTCTTGTGCAGGTTGCTCTGGCTGTGCAGCTTGATGGTGTGGATCTTGAACTGCTTGGACCCGATGATGAAAGCGGAGGTCCTGGAGGACTGGACAGTGTACTGGCGGCACACGTGGCACCACATCTCGTTCAGGGTTGGGGAGTAACGCAGGAACCAGAACTTCTTCAGCCACTCCTGCTTGAAACGTCGGATCCTGCGACCGGGGCCACTGGACAGCTTAGAGGACTCATCGGTGGTCACCATGAGATCGGTGGCGATGGATTCATCCGCTGAGTCCACATCCGGGTCGTCGTCATCCATGACGATGGGAATGGGAGTCATCGCTTCTGAGGCTGCAGAGGGGGTGGAGGGGTGGGGGGTGGGGGAACAAAAATGAGAAACAATATCAGTTTTGCTCTCAGAAGGCGCTGTATTTTTCCCCCTTCATTAAACTGCAGCTATATGAACAAACATTATCTATCTGTGCTTGTGCCTTGCAGCTCAAGCAATGCAAATATAACACGTTAAAAAAATAATCGAGGAATCACCTCTGCATAATTGACTGGAAAGGTCAACATGAGACTCTTGACAACAAAAAGCTGAAAAGAAAGCTATTAAAGCCAATCAATGAAAAAGCACTACTTAGGCTTGCTCACTTTTAATGGAGAACAGGTAGGCACAGAGGGAGTTGGGGGTCTGGAAGAAGCTATGTGGCCATGTTGTTGAATCAGATAACCTGGCTTTCTTCAAAAAAAGGCGGAATGAGATCCTCATGTCAATGAGCTACTAGTTACCAAACAGGTGACACCTTAGAACCTTAAAATGCTGGTTTGGGACTTTTCTTGTGCTCTATTTGTACAGTATATGGGTGTTGCACAATACACCTTTATAAAACACTTACCTTTTAATGTCAACTGTTTTACTCAACCGGGTGAAACGGTTTTGGGCAGTGTAAGGATCTGCACAATTTTAACGCGAGAGCTATTTACTTATGAGCTACCCCTTTTCCTACAGAAAATGGTTTTAAAACATCTTGAAAATGTCTTGAATCACTTTTAGTGGAAAAAGGAAAGAAGCATCTTCAGTGATTTCTCAACACACTCATTACTCATTGCATTCATAAAAAAATAAAACCGTAAAAACAATTAGAAGACAAGAAGGCATAATGCACATTGTTACGTGCTGCTAGTTTTAATGGGTAAAGAACACAATTTTGTTAAGTGCACAAATGTGTTGAATACTTATTTTAGGTTTAACCCTAAGATTGAAAAGCTGGGGTTTTATAATGGTAATTTATGTGCAACAGAAATATTAATGTTAAAAATGAGAAAGCCTCATAATGTGTGATAATATGGGACACACAAAATTCTTAAGATGTCATCAAATACAGTGTAATACATTGCTTTATGTACCACTCTCTATCATCTTATTAATCACTAAGAACGCATAAATACCTCAGCAACAAGAAGATTATTATTTATACAATAAGAAGAAATTACAACTTTTGAGTTTGTACAATGTTTTAATACGACAATATAGAGGGCATTTTATTTAAATATAAAATACCAACACCAATATAAGGATACAAAAATGTTACAATTGAATAATTCATTTCACAACCTTAACCAAAGGCACTTGAAATGTACATTTTGCATTTGTTCATCAACTAATTAAATAATAAAAAACAGCACATCGCCGACGCTTATGCCAGACTTAAAGCCAAATCATGCTGAATGTCAAGAACAGGAAGAATGAAAGAAATGCCACAAGTTCAGTTATGAAACAGAAATATGACAACCACCTCACTGAAAGCTACAGCCATATCAAATTGTGCCTTTTTATGGCAAAACATAAGCTTCTAAAGGCCATGACCTGTCAATGTGACAAAACTACCGCAGGGACAATGATGGCTTTGTTTTCCCCTTCGAAACGAAAGGATACGAAAGTTAACCCAGAGACCTGCACAGAGTCCACAAGAAGTGTGCAAAAAAAAGAGAAAGAATTCCCATTTAATCCCTATCACGTGAGGAATTGGGAGGTCAAAGCACAACAGAAAACCAAGCTGAGGATGGGCATAGCCTGTAATGACATGAGACCAATATGCAGCATGCCCAGCCACCAGGTCAAGAGATCTACTGCTGGGGCCTGAGAATGAAGATGCCTAAACTCCTCAGCTAGACGCCTCGGGCTCGGGACCCACCAGGAAAGCTCTCCGTGTGCTTTCCCGACCGTGAACGTACCTTGTAGCTCTTCAAGCTGAGACAGTTCGGGCAGCGATGGCTGACAGGGAGGTTCGGGTGGCTGCCCGGACCTCAGCCTGTCCAGCTCGGCCTCGAGCTCCCTGATCTTCCTCCTGAGCTTCACGCAGTTGGGGCAAAAAGAAGTCGAGGGGCTCGCGTCGGGCGGCCCGTCGCCCGCTGCGCGGGGGCTGCCGTCCGCGTCCTCCACCTTCACGCGGCCCGCGTCCGCCTCAGCTTCGTTTTCGGCCTGCCGGCAGCCTCCCACCCGCTCCGGCGATCTGCTTTCCGTCTTCAGCCTGGCGAGGCCCAGGTAAGAGCAGCCTGGCAACGGCGCCGCCTTGGGCCGCTCGTGGAGATCTCCGCCGCGGCTCCCCCTCGTCTTCCGCAGAGGGAAAGTGCTGTTCACGGGCAGGGGGGTCCCCACGCGCTTGGACTCCTCCAGAGACGCCTCCAGGACGTCCTTGAAGATGAGGTCAATTTTCTTCTTCTTGGTTGGGTGCTGGCCGTCTCCATCCTCGGCCCCCCGTTTCCCGAGGAATCGCCCTCCGCGGAGGGCCGACCTCAGAACCGATCCCTTCGCATCTTCCGGATTTCCCGACGGCTCGTCCGATTTCTCGACCATCGGCCTCCCTGCACAACGGAAAAGCACAGAGTCTCAATAACAGCCCCCTGGCGCGAAAGGGGTACCGTTAAAAGCACGACTGATACCGCGGTAGGTTAAAAACACAGCAAAATCAGAAAGGGGGGGTGGAAAAGAGATCATAAGGAATCGCAAAGCAAGCTGTGGCAACATTCTCCAATTCTGTCAAACGCCTTTCCAAACAAAACTGAATTCAAGTTGTTCACAAACACTTAAATTGACAACTTGGTGGAAGGCAGTCCAAACAAACAGGCTGGCAGAAAAAAGGCGTTGATGCTACACTTCATTTTGTTTTTTTTTAGAATTTTACAGTCTTTCAATTTTATTTGGGGAGGGGAATCTTTTTTTTCCCAACTAATCTTTTGATCCACATTAGTTAAGAACACCAACCGACAATATTATACACCCAGTGAAATTCATACGCTTTGATTTAATTTGGTGTGAAAACTATTTCAGAAATGTTGAAAAGGCAAAACAAATACCAGTCATCCTAAACAACTGCAGTTATATTTAAACAATGCAGTGTTTTATGACAGCTGAAAAATGTTTTTTTGTCTTTCGAAAATTAAGACAATGCATCTTATTTTACCCATTTTTCGAACAAATATTTCCAAATTAAAGCTGACAATGATATAGATATTGTGCTATATAAAATACACTGATATAGAAATATCAATGTATTTTATTCATTATTAAGTAATCTTAACACTAAACACAGTGCTTCCTAAATAAAGGGCTACAAGAAGTGCATATAGTTTAAAAAGCTGAAAATCAGGAAACCTACTTTACTTACCTGAAGGGCCAAATGAAGTGCAGAAAACAAGATCTTAATATTGCCATCAAGTCTGTCTTCTTGTGCTGTTTTGGATGAAGTTTACTTTTGATTTTTTTTCAGCTGTCACTAATAAGCAGCACTGAAAAGCATATACATCCCCAACTTCAAATAATACAACAAGCATGGCTCACATTTAAGGATTGCTTCTATTAAACATCATTCCTCTCCGAGGAGAACTGGAAAAAGAGTCCATCTCTCACATTTCTCTCCAGGTGTTTCCCGGCACAAAAACCGATAATTCACCCAGAAGATTACAAATAAAATTAACGTCAATTAACTCGTAACCCCATGCGCTTGAGTCACTTTAAATAAGCAAAGGTTTGCGTTTTCCTCTCAAGTTCACGCTGCCCACAGAGAGCCACCCCATCCCATTAAAGTCATCCCCCTGGGCTCTCAATTCGAAAGAAATTCATTTGAAAAAACCAAGAACGCCTGCCGCCACCTCACAACATGTCTTGTTGTCCATTACATGCCGGAGATTGAAATTCTTAAAGGAGGATAAACACACCAGCTCTTCCTAAAAATATTAAAAGGTGCCACAGGTGTGACCTTGGAACCTTCAGCACAGAGTCAATCAATCTAACTATACAGTCATTCAGAAAAAATGCTCTGTGATGCATTGAGGGGGTAATCAGGAACGGCAGGAATGTTTTCCCTTTGAATTTCACAGGTGCACATGTATGCATCTGGAAATCTCTCCAGAGCAAAGAAAACAGAGTAACCCATTTAAGGATTCTGATGAGTAAGTGAAGGCTTCTAATATTATTGATAGTTATGGACCAATTATATTGATAGTTATGGACCAATTAAAGGTTTTGTATGCAATGTTTCTTTTACATTCTTTGGGAATTCTTAACCCTTCTCGTCCCTGTCGTTTACACACTCTGTTACTGCTGTGTGATCTTAAAAGAAAGAGAGCTTATCAGTACCGCCTACAGGACCAGACTCCACATAAATCATGAGCTACAGCAAGAGCTGGTAACAGTCCTAAATCAGGAAAGGTAAATACCACGTTTTATGTGCCATGTACGTTTCTGTTCATGTATTTATTTTACGGCCAGGTAAATTAGCTCTTTTTGTGTTGAAGAGAAGCTTTCTTATTATCGCAGTCTAGCACAAGAGCACAAGGATACCATTTTTTCTAACATTCAGAGCACCAATACCCGTGAGGCAAGCAAAAAAAAAGGCTTTTGCAAACACCGGAGGTCAACACACAGAATTACTGGCAAGACCAGTCAAGTGAAGAGAGCAATAATGAAGTGTCGCGCCAGGAGGAAGTGGGTGAATTTCAACGCTGGCACTCACTTTACACCTTCATGGAAGCAAAACGCAACGTTTACCTCAGTCACGTGTAATAAGGAAGACACAGCACATACCGGTTTTTGTTTCTTTATTTGTTACTGACACCACGACATAACAGAAACGTCATTCACAGCGGCTTCCTTTCAATCCACTTTGGTCTCGAATAAACATGTCAGGGTTTCCGTGGCAACTATGGTCACTAGAGTTTCAATTGCTCACTGGAGCCCGGTATACTAAACACCAGTGACGGGCTCAAAACCTAGTTGCCTGATGGCTACTGACTGCACATTTTACAATCTACCCTGTCTGCGTCGAGTGTTAACAACAAGAGCCGAACATCACAGCATTTCAAAAGCAGCACAGTTCTTCTGTCCTGAGTGCACTTCTGTCCTGTGCCACAGTTGTTTTTTTCCCCAAAATCATCTTCAGTCAAAGCGCAGCTGGAATCCACTTTGCTGTGTATCTTCTCTGTGTTTTTTCCTTCTTCTCAGTCCACATACGTCTATAAAAATAAGTAAGAAGGATGGATACATAGTCTTCTCCCAACAAGAAACTGACAACCACCTTGTTCTGTTGTATTAAAACATGTCATGCAAAAACGCTCATATCCATGCACAAAGTTAAACTTTCTTGGCAATTACCTTATCTAATCTTCTCTGTATGGAGTTTTAAATGAGCCAGAATTCTTCCCTTTACTGCTCTGACAGATGTGGTGTTATTAAATAAAATTAAAGGGCACGCTAGAGCAAATCTTGCTTGTGTTCAATCTCCGATTGAACAAATTTAGCCTAGATAATAAATCTCAATGGACCGAGTCCTGGGGGAGCAGGTTAAATCTGTTCTATGTTAACCTACAACGTAACAGTGACATATGTAGGTATATGATGATGAACGATTACTGAGCTACTTGTCCCTGAGCTCCTCAACTGTACAAATGTTTCACCTTTAAGGCACAAAACACTGCCATTACTCTTCCTACCGTTTTTGGAAAAGTCAGGACCAACATTAATTACTGACTTTTTAGGAGAGTTCTTAATTTGGCAAATCCTCACAGAGGTCTACTTGACAAACACTAAAAGCACTGGCTGTTTTACATGAGAGAACACGATAAGAGATGAATTCTTAATCATTTAAGAGGTTAAAATACATGGTGTCTTACCTGAACGATTTAGCCAGATGGGACCAGCACAACTTTTCTTTTTTTGAACCCACACTGGGCTGGGTGTGGGCCACATCACCTCCTGAAGATGGTTTCACAGGCCTGTGGCGATGAGAAACCACTCCAAGAAAAAAAACACGTTTTTGCGCTGAAGAGCACAATTTTTGTGTGTGTGTCTGTGTGGGAGATGCAAACATTCCACATTGCTCTAATGTTGCGTAGGATGCTTCAAGGACTAATGCATTTTTTACTGCTTTGTGATCTGTTAAAAAGCATACAGGAAACAATCAAGGATCAAGAGAAATCGTAGGTCGAGCTACGGTTCCTGTCTTGTTTCTCTGATTCATTAGCAACTTCCCTTATGATTAAGAGCTATTTATCAACACTTTGCTCAACTTAATTGTGAGCTGTTTTCAGACTGGGGAGACACTCAGTTACAACATGGGAGAGAGCCAGAGACTGTTCTGGCACTAAGGCAAAAGAAAACAACACCATGTTTTTTACGACTCCTCACACCAGCATGAAAGAGCCAGCACCTTTCCACCAGTAGCTTCCCTCACCGCACAGGTATTTACACACCCTCAGAAAGTCTAAACATGATAGAAGATAATGCCGAAGAGTCAACAGCGATGGATCCCACTCCGCAGGCAGACCAACCCATCAGCCGCAGAAAGAACCCCTCATTTCTCTTCGCTCCCTTCCTCGGCCTGACACCACAACAGTCCTTTCCATTCCGAGCGGCACGAAGGCTCTGTTTGGCACCAAACCCTGTCGTTTACTGTGACTCCCTGGGGAGTGACCAGCGCTGCTCATGGCTGTTAATCACTGCCAGCCCTGAGCGAAAACACCAGGGGAGGGGACTTCACAAGCCTGACACACTACTTACAGGTGAAGGAACGGTATCAAGGAGTGTGAAATCCTTGTAATTAAGCCGTATACTAAAAAAACAATGGAAGTAATTAATTTCATACGCTGTAATGACATTGAGAACACTTGTGTTCATTTGAGCTTATTTGCCACATGTTATTTGATATCAATCAGTGTTTTCCTGTCCTACACCAATGAAACTCTAATAATACACAGTGGAGAGCACAACACCCTACGATTCAAATTTCCACATTGAAAGATTCCTTCCCTGACAGCAGGTCCCCGATTTAAAATACTAACAGCAAAACTAAAATGAAAACTAGGGAAGTCATCCGGGGAAATTTCCACATCTCATCTCTGATTTAATTAAATTCTTAACCAATAATAGAACAGCAACATGTGGACAAACTTACATTTCACTTGCAATGTTTGATTACTTTTTAAACAAGGCATTATTTCCACTTTGGGTTTGTACTGAAGAGGATTCCAGGGCAATTTTTGCTTCTGCCTCAAGTCAACAGTGTTTTTCTCAGAGGAAAAGCATCTGTGCCAAAGTCACCGCAATAGAAGACTCGCAGTCTGGAGGAGCGCATTGCTCGGGACACTGCCCCCAGCTGGAGTGCCTCAGGGCGCATCCAAACAGTTTCACTGCAGGACGGACACTAGAGGGCTTGAGGCACTGCAACCAAGAGTTTATCCAGCCAAGTTTTTTTTTTTTACTCGTTGTTGACAGCACGCCCAGATTCACGCTCCCTTTCCCACAGGAGAGCATTTAACCTTCCCACTGCACCGAGGTGAAAAGCGCACTTCCAGAGCAGAAACGAACTAGAGGAATTGAAAACAAACCAAGCTGGACTTCTGTGGGAAGTCACCAGCAGGGAGGGGAAACTCCGAATGCTCACCTCCCACCAGGTTGCGGTCGATGCTCTCCTGGGAAATGCTGTGCAGCCTCCTCATGTACTCGGCACTGTACCAGACGCGCAGCCTCTCGCCCGCCGTGATGTCCCGGCAGGCGCGGAAGTAGATCTCCTCGCCGTGCTGGAAGGCCATCAGGTTCTGTTCGTTCTCCTCCCGAGAGATCATCACGTACCTGAGGCCAACAGCACGGGAACACGAGACTCAGAGACGAACACACTGCGTTCTTTCACTTTTAACACCGCGCAGCCTCCCAGAATGCTGCAAAAACTGTCGCAGAGAAATCATAGGATACTGATGAGAATGAGTATTTTCGATGAGGGCGGTAGGGTTCGTTAAAACGCATATCCCCAAATTCCTGCTGGTGAGCCCATCGGAGGAGAGCACATTCACTTGTGTTGGCGTGCAAAAGCATCATATATCAGGATGGAAGTTTTTGTGCATCACAGCAGAACTGAACTTATTGGGCAATGTCTGTGTATGTTCTTCAGCTCTTTCAATAAGCGGTTCTTGACTTCCTAAGATCCTCTTCTTCTGCTCATTATCTACTCATCATTTCTAATTAAATACCAGTTCATGAATTACCCCCACAATGAGCTTTCAATCATTCATGGTATGTCAAAACAGCCACCAACTTTAAAGACATTTCAATTGGAAAGTACAGAAAATATTAGTAAATATTCATTAAATGTATACTGCACATACTGTACACTTCCAGTAAGAGTGAATTATTCTGTGCTAGGATATAATTTGAAAGAACTGTGATGCGAACCTAAGAAATTTGATATTTTTATTACGAAAATGAACATGTTCCAACTTTGATGAATGCGAATAGGTCTGAGGATTCCTTTCCATTTTACATTCATGCTGCTTTCATTAATTGTTCATCAACTACATTAAGTTAACATCACTGGTATCAATTTACAAGTTCAGGAACCCTTCTTAAACCTTTGACACAAAACAGTGTTGGATGCACTAACAAATTATGAGGTTGACTGCAACTACAGTATATTATTATTTTGAGACCCCTGTCAGTAGACCGTTATTCAATTAAGAAGCAGTGCATGTGGTATTCCAACACTGATCTCAAACAAAGAGGTGAAAGAAAAATACCTCATCCAGTTTGCTTTAGTTTCATCAGTGCCGTCAATTGACTTGTATCGGTTGTTTCTGTCAACAATCTGAAAAAGAAAATGAAGCCAAAAATCACCTTTATCTGAAGCAAAACAAAATGCACACCTGATATATCGAGGCATAATTGCAGCTCTCGGTTGACCTGGTAAGAGCCACTGTGCACACCTCTTTGGTTAAACTGACTAGAGCTCTTCGCAGAATGATTAACGGACATTTAAAAAAAATCCTGCTTTTATTTACCATCCACGAGAAGAATCCAGACGACTTATCTTGCGCAACCACCTCTCCCTCATATGGGCCAAACAGGACGCCTTTCCTGAAGACCTTGTCCACGCAGCACACATCTGTCTCGCCACCTGGCTCCTGAATCACCTCGATTCCCGGGGGGGCGGTCAGGCTTGCACGGCGGGGCACCCCCACAGCTACAGGCGTGTCCGGCAGAAACACGGGAGGGCCGTGTGCCGGGCATTCCTCCACAAAATACTCCTTACACTCTTCACAGACTGCAGGAGAAAAAGCACAAAACACGCACGCCCTTGCAGTTCGAACTTCAAACGCGACACAAGCGCCAATGCAGTCAAAAATAAGAACATTACTTAGAGGGGAAACTGCAACGCTATTCTTATATTGTGCGGCAAGAAAGAATTAACATTGAGGAGTGCATTTCAAACCACGATAAAAGCACAATGTGCACAGTACTTTGTAAAATCTCAATTTACATCACAAAATAGATGATATTTCCTGCTATGGGAAGCACCATGTTCTGCAATTCAGAATGAGGCAACAAAATTTTCAGTAAGGTGAAGCGGTCCTATTACACTGTAAACAACCAGGCTTGTGAATACATCTCTTTTAATCCAATAGAAATAGTGCTCTCGACTTCCAGACGGTTTTTCCGACAAATACGACTCGTTAATTCTGCATACAGATCACGTTGGAACATTTCTCCAGTGAAATGTCTCCTGCACAACCTGTACATCTCATTGCAATAGTTATTACAGGGACTAGTGAGCAGGAAGGGCCACATCGCGTTGCAATTCTTGCAAACTCTCGCTCTCGCCCGTGGAGAGACCAGGGGTTTGCGACAACATGGCGACTTACAGTACTTTCACCAAGTTCACAATTTTGTGCTTTATTCGAAATCTGTACAATTTTCCTATACCGTCAATGTATGTATTTTGTTCCCAAGATTTAATAACCGGACTGAGAAATTCATACTGCGGCTCCCCTTTAATATGACCAGAACAGGAAGTAAAACTGGTAACATGGGATCTGGAGAACTGGAGAAGGGGAAACGGCCGAAGCTCCTCGGAGAAGACTGAACACTTACACCAGAAGTCCACTTGTGGGTAGCCTGCAGCCACGCAGTGCTCGTGCTTCACCTTCAGCTTCTTTTTGGGTTCATCGCTCAGGTGGTGTTCCTCCTCTTTGATTCTGCTGGAATCAGACAGGAGAGGGTTAAGAGTAAAACTGTTTTATGCCTGCAGCTGACGATGGTATTATCAGGGTATTGTGAAAGAAGCAGATGGACAGCAGGACACAACACCCACCACACCACACCACTGGTACGGGTGAGTACCACACACCCCACACTTCTTTTTGATTTTTAAACATTACAAACTCCATCCATCTTCTAAGTGCTTTATCCAATACAAGGCCACAGGAGAGCCAGAGCCTAACCCGGCAAGCAAGAGACACACGGCAGGATACATCCTGGATGGGACGCCAGTCCACAGCAGGACACACACTGACACAAACACACACACACATACACATACCAGGGCCAAATTTCCCAGAAACCACCTAACCGACCAGTAAGTTTATGGAGTGTGGCAGGAAACCAGAGCACCTGGAGAAAACACACAGGAACACAGGGGGAACATGCAAACTCCACACGGAAAGCACCCCAGGTCCAGAATTAAACCCAGAGCTCCAGTGCTCTGAGCTGGCAATGCTAACTAACTACTGCGTCACCATTACAAACTCAAGATTAGAAAAAAGAAAAAAAACTATGTAAAAAAAGGCAGAAATTGGAGAAAGCACTACCTTTGACAGGTGGAACGTTTGACACAAAGGGTCGTAGGAGCATGGAACTAGCTATCCAAGTCATGTTGTTGAAGCTGGTACTGTTTTTCAAGAAACAGCAGGATGAGATCCGCAGATCACTTAGCTACTAACAACCAATCGAGTTAGAAAGGCTGTATGGTTGCATCTGGTTAATAACCATTTCTATGTTCTTATGACAGTGCCCCTGTCCCCCGTCCCCCCCAGAGAGACTACCTCTTGCTGCAGTTGGGCTCCTCGTCAGAAGACTCCTTTTTCGAGGTGCTGGATTCGGCCATTGCTGGGGGCCTGAGGCGGGGTGACCTGCGATTCCCAGAGAAGCCTCTCACGCCAGCGCTGCAGGAAGGCAAGGGCAGGGAAGAGGGGCTGGTGAGAGCCAAGGCGCTGCTCGGGCAAATGCAATCAGATCTTCGAGACACAATGAAGCACAGCAGTAACACCAGAACAAAAATAACCATTCATTACGTCTACTAGGTGACTCGATGGAAAAATAGCAAAAGTGTCAAAGGAGAAGGTTGAAATGATTACATGCTTTGGAAATAAGTGTCCTTATTTCTAAGATAAAGTCCTCAGCTACTCTGTTGCATTTTCAGCGCTGATTGTGTATTTGGATTTTAATGCAACTACATACAAAGTCTGGAGTGCTTGTACTTGATATTTGCTGATGCCAAACCGCAAAAATCTGCATTTTATGTTAAATGCATAGGGAAGCCTAGACCATATTCCAAAGGCCTTGTACATAACCTTCCACAACCAATTTCCCATTCATACTCTTCGCATTTAAGTACAGTGGGAAATTCTGTACGTAAGCAATTGCCATCATACAACGGAGTGATCAAAACAAGTAACAGGCTGAATTGCGCAATACACATATTATATGGACAAGTGGGGAGCTGCGTCAGCATGTGCTGGCTGCTAAGGAACACGTTAAGGTTAATTCCACACTGGAAAAGGCCCTACAGCCAAAATGTTGCATTCCTCTGTTCTGTTTTTCAGCGTGCAGTTAACTTTTCCTTGTCCGCATAAATATCGCTTTATTTCTTGTTGTATATACTTGTTAGTTCTCGTTAATTAGACTATATTATATATAACGGTATTGACATACTGTAACTATACCTACCCTGGATTAAAGGTAAGGTTAATGGAACAAAAAGTAACAAGTACATTGCTACTTTGGGGAAAATGCATTTAATATTTAGATCTGCCCTTGAATTGTTAAATTAATAGTTTTCAACAACAAAGAGTCGTCTGCGTTGAAGTTTAAGACTTTATTCACAGTTCACATCTGACGTCGGAGTTCGGAAGGACACGTTTATTAAATCACCAGCAGTACAACACTGAACAAAAGATTGTACAACACTAGAAGAGACGGACTAATGGAGCACACATTTAACATCCCGCGAGTCTTCGATTAACCAAAAAAAAAAACAGGAAATCTGAATAAGCTGCGTAGGAAGAATCGCAACAATGGTTTTACTGGCACGTACTTCGAAAGCATCAACACTACTTTGAGACAACGGACCATTTTATCTAATATTTTATATAGGAGGTAAACCAATTTTCCACGTCTTTGTAGCAGAAAAGCATTGCGAGTGGAAATTCGTAGGACTTGGAAGAGTTTTATTTAAAGCAAAATAATGATCCCCTTAAAAGTTCTTGTAACACACTGAGCTGCTGCTCTATTGTTCTTCCCATCATATGGAATGAATTATAAGAAATGCACTAGTCTGGGGTCAAAAGCTGGTTTTCACAGTCACGCTGGAATAACTCACCATAACGGTATGCATACTTTACTGCTGGACCTGGGTTCTGGCTTCTCATACAAGCGCCTGCCCGACACATCAGTGAAATGTTCACCAGCAGGAAAATGTCAATTAATAAATAAGTTGTGATTTGAAATTTCCTGTATGTTCGTGTAAGGAGGACTTCATGGCTAGATATTTATCAGATCGCATTTCCGAGCTATTCTTCGAGTTGCTCTGCGTTAAAAGCAATGAAGTAGGTCCCAGCACTCTACGTATTAAACATTAGGCATGAGCAGTGCGGTGGGTGGTCTTTAAATGTAGTCATTTCAACACAATGTACAATATTTTAACAAAAACCCCAAAACATTTAACCGACAAAGACATTTTAGCTTTGACACACTTTAATATGAATGTTCAACATCGCAGAAAATGCAATAAACCCGACGTGATAGCAAAGGACGAATAACATAAAATAGGAGATAACCTATTTTTTTTTGGGGGGGGGGGGGGGGGTCACAAAACCAATACTTGTACTCGCGCAGTGACACCAAACCTAGAAGACGCCCCCCCACAAAAAAAAACCACAACGTAACTCCGCCTTCCAGCAAAATCAAACTCCTACATGCAGCAAAAGCAAACTCGTGCATAAACTAAGAAAGCCCTGGCGTAGTAAGGAAGAAAGACATCGATTGCATGTCAAAAAGAAAAAAAAATGCTTCGCTTTCATGCTTTTTTTTTGGGGGGGGGGGGGGATACTGGCAACACGGGGACACCGCTTCTACACACCTCCACCTTTCCAAACCACAGCTCGGAATCCGAACTCCGCCTGGCGACGTCACCGCCCCCCCGTGGCAAAATGTCTAGCGGGGCCACTCCGGCGCGCTGATTGGCTACGGGTGACGTCGCTCAAAAAAACAGGGCTACAGTGTAACAAAAAAAAAACTGCAACAAAAACAGGAGAGATCTTGTCCCTTTAAATAAAACTCCACATACCTGCAAAGTTTGTGTGACATTATCGCAAAGACAAGCGCCCCTAAGAACCCACTGAGCCCTTGTTGTTGAAGGTCTATTCACGGGCTGCTACACGTATCACCACCAGATATGTCCCCGATTCCAGTCTGCAGGCTGTTGGCAATTTGCCTAGCTCTTTCAGAAGCCATTTTCATTGGCCACATTGGCTACTAAAGACTGACTCACCTTCTACAGAATTCGCAACCTTTTTTCAGCTTTTGCTCCCTACTCTCAGGTCCGTGAACTGGACAGTCCCTGCCGCGCAGAGCTCGCCTCGGATGACGCGCCGGCACAGTTGTGATTTAGTAGTCCCAGGCGAGGTAAAGTTTTTTTTTTATATTCGAAATAATTTTCAGCGAGTCAGCTGCTTCTCTTAGCTTTGACCACCATCTTTTTATTACAGGAAATGACATGGAAAACGGAAGAAAGCAACTTGAGTCCAGAGAGGGACCCCCGAAATCGAAGACGAAGACAAAATTGTGCATATTTTGAAAAGTTTGGCTACAAAACAGTCGCAGCTACCTGTGCTACGCACGCTTGTCGCCGATCTGCAGCCCAGGAGTTAAGAGGAAGCACCTTATACAATTTAGCCTCCTAGCTTGTAGCCACAGAGCAATCAGGAAAGATATATATGGTTCATGACGGTTTTTATTATCTTGAAGTTTATTCTTGGTTTCGAGTGAAAAGTTTTGGTGTAGGCACGTTGACTTGCAGTTCAATTATTGATTGCAGCTACGGTCCAATATGATGTATAATGTTTTGCCTCGCTCACGATGAAATGTAGTAATTGACTTATAATACTGGTCGTCATCTGCCCATATTAATACAATCTTTGTGCTTATTTTTGATTATTCTAGTGAGTGTAAGTTCCCTTAAAAAGTTATCGAAACTATTAAACGTTAATTTTAATTCCCGAATTACATGTGCTTAATTATCCTAAACCCACGTTCTTCTCCAAGTTCTTAAAAATAAAATAATACATCGTTATACTTAAAGGTGTTTTTGAAATAGTGTTATTATTTTTGTAGTCTTATCAACTCACTTCTCACGATATGCGATTTTAAAATCAAGTTCGTTTACCGGACTCTTGACTCTTAAATGGAAGGACATCTTAGTTACAGGAGTGTGTTAGTCTAAAGTTGTGCCTTTTAATATGTTGGATATATCGATGTATAATGATTAGTCTAAAGTTTTGTGTACTTGAAGTTCCAATTAAGAGGGATAACTTGAAAATGGTTAATTTGGGGGAAAAAAATGAAAATTTTTAAAGGTATCTGGATTTTTCGAGTGCAGAGTTTTACGTCTACGAATTAGAAGGATTTTCATCCGTTACGTAAAATTAAACGAACAAATTGTAATTTAGTCACATGGGTGAACAAATGCTTTCGCAAAATCCTATAGACCATAATGCTATAAAACCAGTAGGAAAATACGATCTTTTCAATTTAATTAAATGCAGGACTTTCATCCAACAAGAATATAGTAAAATTGTATAGTTCGTTCTTTGACCACATACAGTATGTTCGGTACATAGGCGATTATTTACAGACTGAATTGTAAATCAAGAACCTTACTCGTATATTCTATGAAAAAAAAATCCCTGTGGTCTTTAATTGGAAAAAAAATTAAGCTAGTGCTAGATATTGATAAATGTTTTCTACTCCAGCAGACTGAAATAATTAAACCCCGCTTTTATGGGTCTCTTGCTCAGGAAAAGTATCAATTTTAAGCTTACATTTAATCCCAGACTATTTTCTATTAAAGGCATATTATTAGATGTTAATGTAAAACAAATATGTTAATTCTACGCCTTTGTAATTGTAAATTATTCATTTAAAAAAAATGTATGCTTGCCATAATGTTACAAACCGTATTTCTATGTAGTGGGTGTATCATGTTTCGTTTAATCACAAATGCTTCTTGATATTTTATTCTTTATTACATGCTGTTCTCCTGGATTTTGTGGCAGACGTCGCAGGCAAAAACATTCTTAAAAGACAGTGCTCGAAAAACCTGGGATGGAAAGGGTCCGCAGTTATTTGGGTCATGTTAAAAGTTTTTTTTTTTGCCATTTGCAGAATTTTACACGCGAGTGTCTGCGAAACGTCGTCCGAGGAGAAACTAAATGAATTCATTCGGTTCCTAGACATTTATATTGTGCTCGATATTGTGCAATGTAGATTTATCGATAACAGTATGATGCGAGATAATTGCCGTATTTCAAAATCGAGCCTTGAACACACGTCTTTCGTCAGTAAACAAATTCACATTGACGGCTGTGAATGTGGAGGGAGAATGTTTCCAGTCGGATGTTTGAGCTTGTGGCTACAGTTTCCGGATGGTCTCCATCTTGGCTGGAGAGCGATGATTTTCCCGGAGTTTGGGATGAAAGACAGAGAAGACTTTAGAATCGAAACAGTAATGGCCAAGACTTGACAGAAATCTAACCCTGGGTTACTTAAATAATTCACATTATTGTTACTACAGTCTGGTATGCGTTAAAATATAAAAATAGCCTTCAGTCTTCAGTTGATTGTTTTGTCCAGGGCCTCACTGTTGATACTGTTTATTTGTTACCTAAGACTGTTTGAAATTATTCATATACAATATTTAAATTTAGCTAAAGAGGAGCCTAAGGTTTTCTCATAAGGCTCAGCGCAAGACAAGTTCAAATACAGGAAGTGTAATGTCACGAAAAACAGAGACGAGCTGGAGTATTTTTACGAAGAATCAGAAAACGTCGTGTGAGTACAGTTTTGTTTAAGCAATCATTCAGTAAACACCAGTATTGATATGATAGGTTGTGCAAAGACGTAGTTTCATGGTCGATATAATTAGTTTAAAATGTGTTTGCCCGTAGTTGTATACTGACACCCCGAATACTAGAACTATTGCACCCTATGCTGAAAACATCCAGTGCTGTTTTCTGCCAACTGTTAAGTTGCAACTTACTAACGCCTTCGTGCAGTGTTCAGTTTCTGTGATCCTAAACCACGTCACGATACGGCGCATGCGCAGAGCGTGAGCGTGGGGTCCTGTACTTCTGCAATTCGTGTACATTTTAATCACATTAACACGAATAAAGGAAAGTATGTATGCACAGAGTAAGCTCCTAATAATGTATGTGAAAAACATGCCTAATTACAAAAAATCATAAATGATGTGTCTGTTCAGACTGTGACTAAACTATCATAGTCGGTCAGTTTTTGTTTCCTGCTCTCTAATATAAATATAAAAAGATTCTTTAACAGTAAAAATCATTTACTGTACAAATGGTTGATCTTTATCTCTTCAGCACCATTTCCTCTTGGTCTGACCCAGTCTCGTCTCGTTAGCCTGTCTTTTGTCTTCCCAGCTCCCCTTAGCACAGTATTCCTGTTCTCTTCTGTGTTCTTTCACTTTTCTTGTTAGTTTTCAGTGTGGAATTATACTCTGCTTGTTCTCTAAACCTGTGTGCATTTAGCTGACCAGCAGTGACTGGAGCTGACAGTTCAATCGAAAGATGTCAAGAGCACAGCCCATCTATAGTGTCAAGGCCCCCTTAAGGCGAAACGTGCTGTGGCTGGCTGGTCGCATCTCCTCTGTGATTTTCAGCTTTTCTTCTGTTTCATTCTGGGCCTCCTCTGCAGTATTCCTCTGTCCTTGTTGTTGTGTTTGATTTGTACAATTGAATCGCTTGTGTGACCCGTCTGCACGTAGCCTGTGATGACTGCAGAGAAGGCTCTGGGAGGTCCAGTCCGGACCCAGAGTCCCCCTGCCCCGCCCTCCTGCGCACCCTGCCTCCGGGGCTGGCGCTGGGACCCTCACTGGCACGGGGCAGCTGCATTGGCGTCTGGTGTGTGGGCAAGGCCGTGCACAAAGGCGCTTTCTTTGGGCCGTTGGAGAACTGCGCCAATACCACCGATGTGGATGAGACTGAAGAGGTAGGCTGGGTACAAGTTCATCCATCCATCTGTTTTCTAACCGATTCATTCAGCTCAGGGTCATGGGAAAGCTGGAACCTGTGCTGGCAAGCAACAGGCGCAAGGCAGGATGCACCCTGGATAGGATATCGGCCCATTGCAGGGACACACAAACACACTCACTGCAGGGGCAGTTTCTACAGAAGGCAATTAACCCATCAAAATATCTTTGGACCCCGGGAGGAAACCAAACATGGGGAGAACATGCAAACTCCACACAGACAGCACCCCAGGGCCAGAATTGAACCCAGGGCCCCAGCATGGCACGGCAGCAATGCTGACCACAGCACCACCGTGCCACTTGAGGGCATATAAACAGCAGTTTGGTAAATCAATAAAATCTTTATAGTGTGTAAGGTTAATTCCAGCTGTAGTGTGTTTCAGTTCATGATGTTATTACTAGTAAAAAAAAACCCTGAGAGCTTGAGGACTAGAAACCTAAGTGTAATGGGTTCAGTGTCCAGCAGGTGGCTGTACTGCACATTTGGTATCTTCATTATCTACTTCAAATAAAGCTGTGAAGATGTCAAAATTTATGTCTGCCTAATTGTTTTTTTTTAACAGGGAAGGGGACAGAATTCTGAGCAAACTATAGACCCTCTTCCTCTCGAGGAGGCAGGTAACTGGATAAGGTAATTTGAATAAGAAAATTCCTCTAGCTTGGAGGTTCCCAATTTCTCGTCCTGGGGACCCACACACCTGCTTGTTTTGCACTGCAGCTGAGCTCTTTCATTGAACCAGGAAGTTGCTTGGTTGGAATCTTTGCAAGGTTTTCTTTTTTACCCAGGAACCGGCGATCGGAAGTAACTTAAGAAGCACGCTACTTCAAAGGCAAGCCCCTACCTTTGGGGATCGGAAAAGGACCTGAAAACAAAGATGTCATATTAAACCAATGATTATGTCTATAATTAAGGGTTCGAGTATTTAACTCAGTGCTCTAACTAGTTTAAGGTGTGTGGAGGTGTGTGGGTCCCCAGGGCCAAGGCTGGGAACGCAGCTGTAGTAAACAACGAGTTTAGCTAAAGGAAGACACAAGAATCAAGTCAGCTGGGGAAAATACAATTCTCATCCTTAAGGCCTATAAGATCTGAGTATAGAGGAGCACAAAGAATCCAGTTGCTAAGACTCATTGCTAAGCATCTCCAGGGCCTGGAGAAGGACTCCTTGCTGTCATTCAGCCCTGTGTTGTGTCTTATGTTATTGATCATGGGAATCCTCATTCTTGGGTCCTGTTGTATCGAGGGATCCATCTGCATGCCCACACAGTTCCCCCCCTTTCTCCCACACCCAGGTTTGCCTGCAGGGCCGGAAGCGAGGGGGAGTGGAACGCGTGCGTGCTTCGATTGCGCGGGAGGCCGTACGTCAAGGCGCTCAAGGACATCGAGCCGGGAGTGGAGCTGCTCCTCAGGCCGGGAGAGGTGTCGGCCGAGGAAGGCCAAGGAACGCACGGTCAGGAGGCACGGAGCGAAGATAGGACCGTCAAGACCGAGGAGCGCCACACCCAGGGGGAAGCTCTCGACTCCGAGACTGAGGAGGCTCCGCAGCTACCAGGTAACAATGCTGGGAGAAGGTCCCCTGAGATCAACAACTCTAGTCACAATATCTGAGGACAAAAGAAAGGTTATGAACGAGAGGAGGCCATTTGGATCATCTGGCCAGTTTGGTGGTTGGATCCCTGTGGATCCAATGTTCTCATCCAGATGTTCCTTGAAAAAAGTTGGGGTGTCAGCTGAAACAGTGAATGTAATGTGGAATAGACTGACTGAACTGTGTTCAAAGGAATTCTAATCTTTTGAAACTAACCGGGTGCCCCCCTTTAGTTTTAATTAAATTTGTTTCCATTTTATATGAGGTGATTGTGTGTTTGGTTAAATCTTTTTACAGATCCGAAAGAAAGCCATGAACAGGCTGTACCCAAACCTCAAGGAGCTCGTGCAGGTCCATCCGAGGCACTTGGAGCCCCTGAAATTACCGTACAGGAAGTTCCCAAAGAGTCCGAGGCAGCAGTAGAAGAGCACAGACCGCAGCAACATCACCGTAAAAGACGACTGTCTCAAATCTGTAAGAAGGATTCAAGAAATCATTTACCCCGTGACTCTGAAGAGACAGATTCTGCACAAATAGACGAGGACGGCTCTCCTGAGGCGCTAAAAAACCTGGGTGCGTCCTCAGACAGGCCTTCCAAAGCAGCACTGGGGGACGATGGGGATTCTGGGACAGAAACGCCGCAGGTGGAGGGTGCACACAAGGAACTGGAGGAGGGCGGAAGAATCGGGGAGGAAGCAACAGGTGGTTTCCGGTCCAGCTTGCGTCTGGCTGCCAAACCCCGAAAAGTGCACACGCTGGTCAGCAGAATTCAGAAGCGTCTGCAGGAGCGCAAGATGAGAGTTCTGGAGCGGCAGGTGAGAGAGAAGAATGCAGCGGAGCAGAGTAAGGAGGACGCTGCAGGGAAAGATGCGGAGAATGAGCAAGGAGGACGGGGGGAGGCCGGCGTGGAAGAGGGGAAAAACAGCGAAGCAGCTCGGGAATTGGGTGCCAACATCCTGGATAGCGTAGGAAGTCCCTCGGAAGAACGGGAATCTTCTGCAAGCGCTGAGAGCCCAGACGTCTCCCAGGCCAGCGACGCCAGGAAACGAAAATACAAATGCGATGAGTGCGAGAAATGCTTTTTCCAGCTCTGCCACTTGAAGAAGCACAAGTTCACCCACCGGGACTACAAGCCCTATCTGTGCAACGAGTGTGGCAAGAGCTACAGCTCTCAGGAGAGCTTCCGTGCCCATGTCCTGCAGCACAAGGGGGAGAGGCCTTTCAAGTGCCAGCACTGCGACAAGACCTACGGGCTGAAGCGGGACCTGAAGGAGCACGAGGTGCTGCACACGGGGGAGCGCCCGTTCTCTTGCGACATCTGCAGCAAGTCCTTTGCCCGGCGCCCTTCCTTGCGCATCCACAAGGAGATCCACCGCATGAAGGCGCTCAACGTCAAGGTGTCCAAGGCCTGCAAGTGCACCGTCTGTGACAAGGAGCTGGCCAACTCTGGCTCCCTGAAGAACCACATGAGGTTACACACCGGCGAGAGGCCCTACCCTTGTTCTCACTGTGGGAAAACCTTCAGGCAGAGAGGAAACCTCTTGGGGCACCTCCGTATCCACACTGGGGAGAAACCATATAAGTGCGAGTACTGTGAGCAGCGCTTTTCACAGATACCTGAGCTCAGGAGGCACCTGATATCCCATACCGGGGAGGTCTACCTCTGCCCTGTTTGTGGAAAGGCCCTCCGCGACCCCCACACCCTCCGAGCCCACGAGCGCCTTCACTCTGGAGACCGCCCCTACAAGTGCGACCAGTGTGGGAAGGCCTACACCTTGGCCACCAAGCTGCGCCGGCACCAGAAGAGCCACTTGGAAGAAAAGCCCTACAAGTGCCAGACGTGTGGGGCGGGCTACACCCTAATGCAAAGCCTGGTCCGCCACCAGCTGTCCCACAAAAGGAAAGAGGAGAAAATTGCCGGGGAGCTGGCAGAGGCATTGGCAGCCCTGGAATCGGATCACTCTGCCCCTTCGAAGGGCAGGCCTAAGAAGGTAACCAGGAAAACCAGCAGGAGACCTCGTGCAGATAAGAAAGCAAGCGTGCAGCCCCAAGAAGAGCAAGTGGTGTATGTCCATGCTATCGATGCTGTGACAATGATGCCCGTTGCAGATGAAGGACAGGTACTGATAAGCACTTCAAATCCGTTTGAGAACAGTTTGGCATTCGGAGCCGAGCACGTTCTCCAAGGAGTAGGCCCCTCGACCGAAACTGGCCAGACTGTGCAAGGTCAGGCCAGAGGCCACATCCAGCTGAATGATGATATCATAGAAATCATCATCTCCGACTCGCACAACAAGTGCATCATCGTTGAAGAGGATAAATCTCACAGCAATGTTGTGATTCTACAGGAGGATGAAGGGCTAAATTCAGTGGCTGAGACTGTAGAAATTGAGACAGGATCGTGAGGTGTTAATAAAATGTTAATTGCTGAATTTGTTATTAAAACTAACAAGATATTTTTTGGATGGTTCTTGTGTGCTAATTCTCTACACACACCAGCTATTTTATTTTGGTCTTTAATGTTTAAGAATCAATCAATTAGTAATGAAAAATGAGCATATTTTAGAATTCTTTGGCTAAATTATTAAAAAATATTTTTGTAATCTCTTGCCTTACTCCCTTCGTTATACTTTAATCTGACTACTCTTTCAATGATACAACCTGATTTGCAATGATAGCTAACAAAAGATAATTAGTTTACTGAGCAAAAAACAAATTTTACTGATCTGTTGTTTCTGGTGAGATGACCATATCAGTAGTGGTCGGATTTTTGCAAATATTGACTCACCTGCAAAGTGAACCTTGTCTCATGTTATTATCTGCGTACTCAGTGTTCCTTTGATGTATTGCACTGAAAATTAAATCTCAGTCATTCTTGTTAAATATTTTTCTATTCAAACTTAATACTGTATCTGGTTATGTATCCTCTTGTTCTTGTTTTATGTCTTCCTAGAAGTATTTTAAAAGGCTAAATATTTCGTAATGCTGATATTGTCCAAGCTTTGCACAAACACTTCCTGCCCCAACTTCAGATACACTGAACTGTGTTGGCTTTCTGTCTGAACAAATGAACAATCCACATTTTTATTTGTTAATTATTAAGGGGCAAGTGTTCTAACAAATTGTTACAATTGTGTATTGTTACACAAAAAGAAACATCAACAAATGAATGGGAATGTATTGATTTGACGCAGAGACTGCTTTTGTGTCTTTAAATTTAGAGGTTAACCTACACCCACAGACCCATTGACCTTTACCTCTAAGGTATTCAAAGCGTTTGTCCTACACAATTTCCATACTACCATGCTGTACATTTCTCCCAGAAGGGGTGTATACAGTATGTACAGAACTACATTATAACGCCATATGTATTATGAGTATTTCAAAATGTTTGCTTTTTTTGCCTCCAGCATCATACAAGCTTCTTTTACATATCTTTCATGTGTTGTATTCAAAATGGGCCTGAAACAAACTGTCCTTGCCTGTGGTTGTGAGCTTTTGTTTTTTTTTTAAACCCTAAGTGAAAAGGTCTTGGAGAAACAAGTGGTCAGGACTCGGAATAGAAAAGCAGAGCATCCACTCTGGAGCTTTGCTATTATTGCTGTAAACCTGCCCTTCTCTTCTCCTGCAATGGGAGTCATCCAATATTTGCACACAAATATTTAAACAGTGAGGCCATGAAGGAAAATCAATAAACAGCCCTTTCTGAGCTGCTGTTCCTGCTATCATTGAATCCACTAAACAACTACATTCCCTGCTTGTTTTCTTTTCAAATTATTAACAATCAAGTGGGATACCGAATAGTTTAAGTAGACATTTTGAATACGAATCCAATTTTTTTAATTGTACGAGTCCAAGAGGATGTTAAGTACTTCAAGGCCCTTGCTATTTGTGTGTATTTTAAAATTCCTGTTATGCAATTAAGGGTGAAAAAAAAACAGGGGCCCTGGTTCTGGTTGAGATACACATGAGTCAAGCCCAGCTGCAAACAAAATGACTTCAAGTCCCACGAAAATGTTTACTTTGTGCAGTTAATTAATCAGATAAACCTGTTATTGGATTGAAAACTAACAAAAGCTGGAAGACAATGCATTCCTCTGGAAATGTATCCGGACAGCCCTACTTGCATGATGATCACCCGTGTGGCTGTCTGGTCAGGGAGGGTTAGCATAAGTGAGCAGAGAAACATCTGTGTTGTGTCGCAATACGCCATGTTAATCAAGCATTTCATTCTTTTTAAAGCAGTGATTGAGCAACTCCAGTATCCTGCGATCCAATTCCTGTGTGTTTGACAAGTGCTCTGCAAATAGAAACTGAAAACCCTAAAAAACCAGTGACTTGATTTTCTTATTGAAATTATGGGTTTAAGTTGAGTAAGATCAGAGGAGAAATGAAATCAGGGGAAACAGAAGATTTTAAGCACTGGGATTGCCAGTTAATTAGCCCAGCCCTATTCGAAGGATGGAGCAAAAAGCTTAGTCGCTAATTTCATCACAAGCGCAGTGCTTTCTCTTTCAGATATTGTCACATTGGAATTAGAAATAAGGTGCAAGTAAACAGTGTGATAATACATTTTTTTCATGGCCACCTTTAGAATTGTACTCTGCCTTTCACTATAAACAGGAAGCGATCAGTGTTCCCAGTGAATTGTGACACTCTTCTCCTCTTGGGATTCTGGATTCAATATTAACCAGGAGGCTGAGCTGTTTTTTTTTTGGTGGTGGGTGGCTGTAGGTTTGTCCCAGCTCCCTGTTCAGGTTCTAGACATCAGTAGCAATGGGTGGAAGGTCCGTGGTTCTCGTTTTCAGTGTCCTGTGTGCGTCTTTTGTCCAGATCTCTATTTGTGAAAATGGTAAGTTTTTTTTTTTTTCCGGCTGGGGTGTTGATTGTCCATTGCTTGCAAGTCAAGGCTGGTTTTTGAGTTCTGCTTGAGAGTCTCAGCAAAAAAGTGAAGAAGTCCTCTTAGTTAAAGATCATTACAAGGCGGACACATAGTAACATGGACTGTGCGCAGATGGTTTAGATTTTATCTGATTTTCGAACCCCCCAGAAAAAGAGTAAAAACAGGAACATTTTTGATTATGTCCTGTAGAGATATGACAGTTAACATGATGGCTGCCGAGAGGACAGCAAAGTCCGGCAAAGTTTCGATGTCTTGATTGTAAGCAACAATCCCAAAAAATCCTTCCAAAAAGCTGTCTTAAATCCAACCAAGTGATTCAGCATTGTGAAGATGTAGATGGAGGCCTGTATTCTTTACATTTGATTTTCTTGTGTAGTATTAACAGTGTGAACAGGGTAATCATTTCCCCAAAGAAATCAGCAACAAAGTTTATATAATCTATCGTGTGAAATGACCAAAATGTTTTGGCATGGTTTTTATGTAATAATGGCAAATTCACATTTTCCTTGCTATTAATTTTGTGGGATCTTAGTATTCCTCAACAGACAGAAAGCATCCATGGTTTTGACCCGTGACCGGCGTGCAAACACCGTTTTTGAAGAAATTAAGCCGGGAAATATGGAACGAGAGTGTCTGGAGGAGATCTGTGACCACGAGGAGGCCCGTGAAATCTTTGAGGACAACACCCGGACAGTGAGTTCCTAAAATTTACAAAATTGCAAACTCCCGTTTAGATTTCTTAAATTTACTTTTATGCTGAGGGTCTTTTAATCGCTCATAATGGAAAATTTTGTTGTGCTCTCTCTTCAAATATCCTAAAACGCGCATGTCAAACACAGAATACTAAGTTGGCAAATATATTAGCCTCATTGTCTTAAGCACATATTGTAAAGGTTACTGAAATGAAACAGTAAGTAAGCATTTGACCCATCTGGCTCATTTAGTTGGTAGTAGTGAAACTAACACCATTTAGTAGTGAAACTAACAACATTTAGTAGTTAGAAGGTGATCTAAGGATCTCATTCCAGCTGTTTTCTTGAACGAATCCAAGGTGTCAGCTTGTACAGTGTGGCCTTGTTCCAGAGGTTTCTCCTGGTCTTCAATGCACTTCTCAATAGTTTTTACTCGTGTCCTCTGAATTCTGTTTCACTGTTAGCTCTCAGCTCAAGTCCTTGTGTTTGGGTTCACTTTTTTTGACTGTATTCTATGTACATTTTGTTAACAGTTTTTATTTGGACTCCTCATCCATCTTAGATTAAGTTCATTAAACGGTCTCTATAGGTCCTTACCATAAGCCGACTAGTGTCCATCTCATTCAGATGTAGTCCATCATGCCTGTAGATCTGGTTTTTGCCACAGAATGCTTTCCGGTGGCCCAGAAAGCTGAGGCCTTTTTCAGCACAACATATTCTCAGCTGTGTGTTGTGTTCATGGGTTGACATCTGCAGTTGCTCACCTTTATTTGCTGCAGGCCTTGTCTCTGAGGAGGCTACTGGTGTGGTCCTGCTCTTCAGTTCTGATTTCCAAGGCGGTTTGAAGTTGTTTCTCAGGGAAAGTGTGTTGTTTGTGCCAATGTCATTGAGTCACCACCAGCCTTTGCTAGGAGCCCGTCTCCTCTTAGGATAATGTTAGCCACATTAGCTACTGGGTGACAGGGAACTGTTTGTCGTCTTGGACTTGACACTGCATCTTGGAATAATTTAATTTATATTTGCTTCTCTTTATTTTTTTTTATTCAGGCAGACTTTTGGAAAAAATATTTGGGTAAGGATTGTCCCCCCCTTTCTTAAATTCATATGTCTTCCAAACTCCACTAAATTTTAACTTCCAGATTAAAAAAGGATGGCTGTTATTAAATTAATGCTATAACAACTGCTGAGCCCCAAACATATAATTATAAGTAGTTGAAGATGATTTATTATTTTTGAATTTAAATCAATGTCTTTCTGTGTACTTATTGTTTGTATATTTCTAAATGTGAATGGTTTTAGTACATTCTAATCAGAAGGAGACTGTCATCTACATTGATGTGATTAGATGTATTTAAATGTCATTTCATATATCCATTCTGTAAACAATCTAAGTCTGACTTTATCTGACCAGCCTTGTATGTGTACGGATTCTGTTCAATGTATTGTTAACCCACCTTCTGTTATTTTTAGCTTGTGAAGGTGACCAAGGTAAAAGAAATCCAAAGAAAATAGAGTCTTTGAGGCTTTGCTTGGATGGTAAGTTCTCATTCGATTCTCACAAAGATGCTGTAATATTATATACCTAGAAAAGTTGCTGTGCTACCGAGGAGTTTGTGGACTTCACATACTGCCATGAATTCACCATGCGTCAGTGTGCTGAGTGTTTCAATCAAGGTGATACTGTTGTCTGTTTTTCAGGGAATTGTGTAATGGGAAGAAGTGGTGACAAATACAGAGGCACTCTCTCAGTCACTGTAAGTGGGAGGGAGTGTCAGTACTGGTCCAGTAACTTCCCACATAAAAAGTAAGTGTTGCTAGGTGTCCATCACATCCTCTTTCTTTCTGCTTCTTTTGTTCTGCTTGTCTCGATGTGCCCAAAGCAGGAGTATCCCATCCTGGTCCTGGAGGACCAGTGTATCTGTGCGTTTTTTAGATTCCCTGCACTTGAAGGCCCGAGAAACATTGTTCATTTGGTCAAGTTAAGCCAATAATGAGCTGATTCAGACTGACCCTCCAAGCCTCCAAGCACTTTAAACTGCAGACCATTCTAAGAAGAGAAAAAGAGATAAAAGAAAAGTAGAAACAGAGGACATCGTTATTTTGCTTTAAGGTTACAGAGCACAGGAAAACAGAAAAACATATAAGAAAAAAGTCATCATTCCAGGCTTCTTGATTAGCCGGAGAGGTAATTTCGGAAACACTAAAGACTAGGTTTTAGTGTAGCCCAGCGACAGCTCCTGTGTTTGTCTTGACCACTTAATTGAGCTGTTGCTGAACTCTCCCTTTCTCACAGGGAATTCACCTTGTCCAAGTACCCCGATAAAGACCTGGTTCGGAACTACTGCAGGAACCCCAACAATGACACGAGGGGCCCCTGGTGCTACACCAGAGACCCCCTGGTGAAGAAAGAAGAGTGCAGTATCTCAGTATGCGGTAAGCCCATTCACACCCAGCTCCAGCTCTGGCTTTTCAGCCCCCGTGCCCTGTCGCTCCAGGCTTGTTGCTTAACGCAGTTTCTTATTTCCTTCAGGTGAGCCTCCCAGGCCCACACCTGTACCCGGTAAGAAGGTGGTATATGATAAGAGGGAGTGCCTGAAGGACGCGGGTATTGATTACAATGGCAACATCTCCACCACTTTCACCAATCACCCGTGCCTGAGTTGGAGCTCCCCCACCGCTAAGGACCTCAGCCAAGGCAAGGACTTCCTGCCCGAGGTGCAGCTGGAGAAGAACTATTGCCGCAACCCCGACGGAGATTTGGAAGGCCCGTGGTGTTTTGTAGACAAGCCCCGAATTGCGTTCGAGTACTGCGACATCCCGCTTTGCGGTGAGTGAGATGTAGCTCTTCTGGGAAATTTCAGCAGCACCAGGAAAATATCTGCAAAGGTCGGGGCAGGGGAACCCCCGGCACTGTGTTTCCCCTGCGTCCGTCAATGTGAAGGGTTAGCGTGCGCACGCCCTCCTTCTCTTATTTCAAACCGCTTCGTTTTTTCCCCCCGTTGTTAAGTGCCAGGACGCCTTACTGAATTGGGCTGCTGTCTGTGTGGAGTTTGTATGTTCTCCCCGCGCTCTCGAGAGTTTCCTCCCACAATCTGAAGACATGCTGTGGGGGTTCATTGGTTTCTGGGCAACCTGGCTCTGGTGTGAGCGTGTGTGCCCTGCGAGGGACTGGCGTCACGTCCAGGGCGTATCCTACCTTGTGCCCGGTGCTGGCCATGTTAGGATCCAGCGTCCCTGCAACACCGGGCTGGATAAAGCAGTTAGAAAATGGATGGATGGATAAGTGCCAGGAAACACATCGACTTAAAGTGTGGCCTCATAAGAACTGAAGGGATTAGCGTGGAGAGCTGTGTCAGCATGTGTTGGTTGCCGAAGAAGGCTTTGGAGCTCAAATGTTGTGTTTTTCTTTTCTTTCTACTTTTAAGTGTGAAATTAATCATTCTGTCTGCCTCACTTAACAGTGCTATTGGAGCCAATAACATGATACCCTGATAAACAGCCATTTGTTGATAATTAAACCATGATCAAAGTAGTGAGAAATGTAGTTCTTTATCCCCCAAAGTGTCGGTCAAATATTTCATTTAAGAATCTGTAATATTTCACTAACCTGCCTATAAAATGGAATACATAGCTCTGTGGTGTAATTCAAGCTAACATGTTTTGTTTGGTGCAATTCTAAAACTTTCCCCTAACCTGATTTTGTACAGATGAACCTCTTCACGAGTTTCAGGATGATCAGGAAAAGATTTCTGGGAGGACGGTGTCAGCTGGATCATATAAAACCTTCTTCAACCCCATTAGCTTTGGCCAAGGAGAGGCAGGTACGTGCCAGGTGGAAAGGAAAGAGGGACAGGGAGGAGGAGAGCTTGGGCACAGGAATCATTCCTGAATTGACTGTTGTCCTGCGTGGAATTGATCTGATCTGAAAATGAACACAGGATCCAACACATCCATATCCTGTAACCTGACCTCCGTGACACTACAACATTCAGGAAATACTATATGACTCTGAACATTTTTTTAGAAGTGGAGGCACAATTTTTGTTTTTTTCTTTCCTTTATTTGCAAGCACAAAGATACTTTTCTTTCCAGAAAGCACAACCTTTTCAAAGCTTTTTTTTCTTTATATATGATCAATAGATTAGATTACATTAGTTCAGAGTCGTAGCCTGGAACACCATACCCAAATTGGTAGACCAATGAAACCTCAGCTTTCATTCAGATTACCCTGAGTAGCTTATGATATCAGCTCTGTCCTTTGGTGAAGCTGATCATCATCTATTACAGTTAATGTACCACTAACTCATTGCCTTGAAAAGGGAAACCGTTGGTCCTGGGACCCCCAGAGGTTTGATTTCCCCCATTGGAGGGTTTTGTTTTCCTCTCCTCTATGCCCACGTGGTCAGCTGTTGTTATATTGTTATCTGCTATAGAAATCTGTAAAGTGTTCTGTGCCGGAGCGTTGGGATGGGTACTATTGCAAATCAAATGATTTGTGATGGATAGATTGATCGGTCGATTGGCTAATTGAAGATCTGCCCGCTTCGGAGCTAACATTCCGCTCTGTGTTCTTCACCCATTGTTTTTACTTTAGCATAGCCGCCTATGTTTGGTGGCCGCTTCATCGTAATGCTCCAAGGTTTACCATACTAACAGCTTGGTTTCACTGTGGTTTTCCAAAGGGAACTTTGTAAGGACCGGGACATGCAAGAGCTCAGAGCTCGTGTCATAGGGATCTGCAGGCTCCCAGCAGAAGGGTTTGTCCGCATGTGCCAGTATTATTGTAAAGGATGCATTCTCCAAATCCCCTCCCTTTCAGATTGTGGAATCAGGCCAATGTTTGAACGGGTAAATAAACAGGATGCGACTGAGAAAGAGCTCTCTGAATCTTACATCGCCAGTCGAATTGTCAAGGGAGTTGAAGCGGAACAAGGCAGTGCACCATGGTAAAATTAAAAATGCTTCTGTACTCATTGTTTAATAATTGGTATTATTCCCCAGATAATTGCCCCCAGTAACTGTCATTGACTGTTACTTGTCCTGGCCATTGGCTGGGATTTACACTGAGAGTCCCACTGCATCAACAGCACAGTTAGAATCAGCTGGAGGAGTGATCCAGCTCTCACTGATCCGCAGCACTGCAGTCTCTTAGGAGGCTGGCAAGCCACTGGAATCGCTTGTGCGTGCAAAGCTAAGGACCTCCTGTCTACCCTAACCCATTAAAATGAAGCATTTCTCAATGAGTCAGGCCCACCACCTTAGGGATGTCTCAGTTTATATCCAGCTAATGAAGTAGCAAAACCTGAACCAGAAATTTAACCGTGTTTAATTGGCCCTTAATGGCAAATCATTTCTAAACTCATTTATTCAGTACCTATAGATAGTCTAGTTTCTTTAGGAGACTTGTTTTCATTTTAAGGCACCACATCTCTTTCACAGGCAGGTGATGTTGTACAGAAAGAATCCCCAGGAACTGTTATGTGGGGCCAGTCTCTTAAGTGACCAGTGGATACTGACTGCAGCCCACTGCATTTTGTACCCACCCTGGGACAAAAACTTCACTGCAAATGACATCATCGTTCGTCTGGGCAAGCACTCTCGTGCCAAGTAAGTACTGCAAGCAGAGTGGAAAAAAGGTTCTTGGTCTCCTATGAACCTGGCTGCTGTAGTTGCTGATGCCCCTTTTCCAAAAGCGTCATGAATATACAGAGAAAGCCTTTCATTAACAGTGAAAACTCAGCAGAAGCAGTAGCATTATGAAAGACATTCAAGATCTCCGATTGTATTATCTGCTTTGGGCCCCTAGTTAAAGGTGGTCAGTGGGCTTACAGCAGGGCCACTTTTCGCCTACTGTATCACCTATATATGAACGTCAGGCTGGGTAATAACTTTAAATAACACAACAGACTTCGTGTAGTCACCTTGTGTGGTCACATTTAAGAAATCTGTCCTTCTAATCCTGTACCCCATGTACTGTAGAAGGGAGGGAGGCACTGAGGCACTGAGGCACTGAGGCAGATCACCCCACACGTGCTCCAGGGCAATAAGACCAGCCCATTTGCTACCAAGGAGAAATCCGTTTTTTACACCTACTGTAAAGCTGTTTGAGATGCTTCTTTAAAAGGCACTATATAAAAATTATTATTATTATTATTATTATTATTATTATTATTATTATCATCAATATGTTTATCCATCCACAGGTTCGAAAAAGGCCAAGAAAAGATTGTGGCTTTGGATAAGATAATTGTCCACCCGCGGTACGACTGGAAGGTTAATCTAAATCGGGACATTGCTCTTCTGCACATGAGGAACCCAGTCTCCTTCACCGACAGAATCGCTCCCATCTGCCTGCCCACCAAAGAGGTTGCAAAGACGTAAGACAGCGCCGCTGCTAAAGCTCTGATACAAGCATGAAACTGTGGTTCGGCCTTAAAAATGAAATCTTTTTTAAGTGCTTTATTTTCCAATTCAACTTGTAAATATGGCGGGTTAACATTATATAAACATGATGTACCTGAAATGTGGTGAAAACTCGAGAATACAGATCTCTCTCACATACTTCTTTAGAGGAATCAGTATCATTAGACCTGTAGGGACGCGAGGAGCCGCAGTGCAGTTCTGTGACGTTTAGAGACGAATGATGAAAATGGACGCAGTGTCCTGCACTCCTGCAGTGTTACAGAGAGTGTTATAGTCTGGGTACAGCCATGGTCTCCCTATGTTAATACCTTTACTGGAGGTTTGAGTGACCATTACTTACATATTGAAAATGTTTCCACTTATGGTACAGTAGACTATTCCTGATAATGTTATCCCCACCTTTCATTTATTTCTGAGATGTCACGTACAGCAGCTGTTTCTAACACTTCACCTACGGCAGGTGTCTGTTTAAAATGCACTCATACCAGGTCAGAAGTACTGACCCCAGGCCAGAGTCAGATTTCTACCGATCGAAAACACAAATGTACCAAAATGGTGCCTTGATGTCACCCATTTAAGCTGTGTCTCTTTGGTCTCTAGCCTGATGTTTGCTGGTTTCAAGGGGAGGGTAACTGGATGGGGAAATCTGTTTGAGACCTGGTCCAGCAGCCCCTCCTCCCTGCCCTCCACACTACAGCAGATTCACCTCCCGATTGTGGATCAAGACACCTGTCGCGCGTCGACAACAATCCGGATCACGGACAACATGTTCTGTGCAGGTACTGCGCGTCATCTCATCAAGGGCCGACAAGCGTCACCTCTATGGGGTCATTTAAACTGTCTCAAAAAAACATGCTGGCTGTTGAAATAAGAAACCCTAAAAATCAAACTGAAATGCTTTTTCATCCTGAATTTAAGGAAAAGAAGCTGGTAGACCCTGGTTAATCTGGAAAACAATTCATGCAAACTTTGCACGTTGTAATGCTTTTTGTGTCCTTCCGTTTTTTTTTCCTTTGCATGTAACTCTGCTTCTTAGTGGCTTTGAACTGTAGTAAAAAGTGGGAAGACGGAAGTGAACAGTGAGGTTTGTTAGAACCGAAAGTCTTGAAACCCATTTGCATTTGTTCAACATAAAATTAAATTGCTTAACGCTGGGGATATAAAAAAAAAACTTTATGGCCCATAGTGAAAGTTTTGCAAATATTTTTACTGACAATGCTGTTGTTCTTCATTTAAATATACATTAAAAAAACAGTAGCAGAAACAGTTCAGTTCTGAACTGAGGTGTTTCTGTACAGATGTCCTGTCATCTCTAAGATCTCCCTGTGTGTGCGTGTGCGTCTATCTGTCAGTCTGTCTGCCTCTGTGTCTGTCTGTGTGTCCATCATCCAGAGTGCAGTCCTGACAGGTTACATTCCAGCTGTGTCCTTCTAAGGAAAACGCTGTCATCGAAACTGCCTGGATAGAAAACAGAGCAGAAGTGGGAAGAGGGAGCAAAGACTGTTCGCAATAATCATCACCATCTTTTTGCGTGTGCTAGGGTTCAAGCCTGAGGATTCAAAAAGAGGCGACGCTTGTGAAGGAGACAGCGGAGGCCCCTTTGTGATGAAGGTACGCGAGGCAGCAGCAAAGATTCAAGCTGTCCAATTAATTTTTTTTCACTGTAGGTATTCTAAGTTAATGACACAATATTAAGGTGAGGAGAAAAAACTTCCTGCTTCCATCTGATCTGCTAGAGAAAGGCTCTGTAGCTCAGGGTCTGCGCCTGGGGCTGGAAGGTTGCCGGTTCAAATCACAGTGCCGGCAGAGGAATCCTATTCCATTGGGCTCCTGAGCAAGGCCCTTAACCCCAGCTGCTCCAGGGGCTCTGTATAAATGACTGACCCTGGGTTCTGACCCCAAGCTTCTCTCCCTGTCTGTGTGTCTCATGGAGAGCAAGCTGGGATATGCAAAAAGACGAATTCCTAATACAAGAAACTGTATATGGCCAATAAAGTGATCTCTTTAGAGGGTCGAAAAACCCACACAGATTTATTTTTGCAGCCCTACGGTAGTTTAGTCCTGCACTGTGATTATTTTGCCCTTTAGATCCCAAGCCTTGTAAATGAATCAGATGGAGAGTTTCAGTGGGGGTGAAAAGATGATATACAGTATTAAATCTGGTTATGGAGAAGCACTGCGTTTTAGGCTATGTATTCTTTCTGAAAAGAAAAACATCCGAGAAACTTTGGGAGAAAAGCAGAAGTAAGAGGTTACAGCAGTTTTTTCCGTTTTTGCACCTTTGATTTCTTTGTTCCCCATGTGCGTTGCCACAGCCTGTTACTGAAGGACCTACTGTACGGGAAGGCGCACCCTGTGGGCTTACGCCCGCGAGAGGAAGAGACGTTTTTACAGTATTTGACGTGTCGCTTTGTTCCCAGAACCCGGACGATCAGCGCTGGTACCAGATTGGGATCGTGTCGTGGGGAGAGGGCTGCGACAGAGACGGGAAGTACGGTTTCTACACTCACCTGTTCCGCATGAGGCGCTGGCTGCTGAAAGTCATCGAGAACTCGGTCGATGGCAGCGAGGATTGAGTTCTTGTGCTTCTTTAAAGGTCTTTGTACATGCCAATATGGGAAAATAAAGATGCTGTCCAATCCGAGCATCTCGTTATTTTTTACCGTTCTCTGATTAATAGCAGTATTCAAGGCCAGTACACTTTTGAGTAAAGGCATTGGAAACCACAGCAAAAAAAAAGGTATCTTAGATGTTTTAAGATGCCACGATGCATTCACTGGGTTAAACATTTGCAAGGGCTTATTTGATCTGTTTGATCTAATATTTGACTCTCCAGGACTATTTCCTCCCTCAAACAAGTTTGATGAAGGTGTAATCTGGGATATTATAATAATCATCATCATCATTATCATCATCTTTATTTTATATAAAGCCTTTAACAGTTGCTTCTCAATGCACTTTACACAATAACATGAATAAAATACATGAGAGGAGATAGTAAATGAGGGTGTGAAATACAGTAGGAAAACAAAGCAGCACATAACCTGGACTTTTGGAGCAGTGTAGTTCACTGCTCTTTAGGGGGTGGTGCAGTGTGTGCAATATGAGTCACTCCAATCGAACTGATGGGGGCAGAGCAGATATACACCTGTCACACATATAGCAAGAACACTCACTGCATGTAGAAGTTGGGGGAACACATGCGTTTAGAGAAGCTGCTCGTAAGAAAGATCATAGGCCTGAATACTGTGTACAATTGTGATTTACATGTTATAAAAAGAAAACACCCCTGCACTGGAGTCATTTAAAAGAGAATTGACCAGGGTTGTCCCACATCAACGTGTTCAAGGAACTTAATACCTTTAGTCCTGAACGATTGCAAGAGGGCTAGATGAAAGCACGAAGAAAACTGAAGGATATTCAAACGGTCAGTCCGAATGAACTTCTTCAGGATCAGTAATGAAACACAGACCATATGCAGAAAGAGAAGGGGTATCTCTTCAATACTGACACATGAGACGCTTCTTTACACAAACAGCGCAACAAGCCTCAGCTCAGAGAAGAAGTTGTTGGCTGATATGGTGCCATTTCTTAAAAAGCAGGCTTTGTTACTAGAAGCCAACGACTTCTTCTTTCACTACCTTCACGCAAGGCAAAGAGTCGCTGCCAGACATACCACCGTGCTACTAGTAGTAGTACGCAGGCGGAAGCAGTTTGGGAGCGGTTACCAAGGAGAAGCCTGCATCCGCCTTTAAACCGGATGTTTGCTTGTCACAGAAACCTTCGTTTAAAGGAGACCTGCTGCTACCCTGCGTGTGTGCGGTGGGAGTTGTCTGTGTCAGAGAAAAAAGGTAAAACCTGCAAACTCGAGTTTTTATTTTCACCGTTTTCGAGGTCCACGAGTTGATCGATACACGTTTTGTGACAAAGGGGAGTACGGTACTGACTGGCTGCAACGCTTATAGGTCCGACACGATTAAAATGATTTGGGGAAAAAAACAAAGATCATTGCATTGCAACATTTAGCTACCAATATAAAACATCATAATTAAGGTCTTTTGTTTTGGTATTAATAGTTTTCCTAGAAGCAGATTCATTCGTGTCCGAACAGGTGTGTGCTTTCAGTTAGGTACCTGGCTGTTTGTCTTTTTGCGAGCTGAGCGATGTATTTGCAGATGTTAAATGGATCTGTGTAGTTGCGCGTTTGTGATTTCAAGATGATCAGTTGGTGGGCTGTTCTGCCATAGATAAGAAAGGGTTTGACAGAATTGTGGTGTGTTTTCTTCCTCCAACTGAAAGAGGTGATGTCATCTTTGTTTTTGTAGAAAACACTCGTTTATTTCAGTGCGGTGCCACTACAGCTCTTCTTTTTGTTATCTTGTGTGCATTTTTTCTTACTCGTACGTCTAATACCTGAAATATTTGTATATCTTATAACAGCATTCTTAGAATTAATAATTTAATCCTAAGAATTAAATGACCTACCTTTTTTCGTACCCTCTGGTTTCTTTGTTTTAAAACAAACATCACCAGTTTTTTAAAAAGCTTGTCACAACGTCTCAATGGCGCTCAGATCAGTTTAATGATCCGTTTAGTGCGCTTCAGTTTATAAGACTGTTGTAAAACGATTTGGCAAAGTACTAATGCTCAAAAGAAATGCAAGGTTAAGCGAATTTGATCAAATACAGTATTTGGATCCGGTTGATCACAATCGCGGGAATCGAAAAACAGATTAAAAGAGTTGTGATACGTTTTCTTGTCGAAATGGGGCACTGTCAAAATGAAACTGAGCCTCTAGACCCGGTCGGCCTCTGGACAGAGTGCTGTAGCACTGCGTTCGCCACTTTCTGTGCAATCCAGCCGGGATTGCCGTGCTGGGCGATCAACACTTCCAGAAGGCTTGCAGAAACAGAAGAACTGAAAGGCTGTGGACTTCACCAAGGTCACACTGAGCAGTAAGGGTGGCTTCAGAGCGCCCCAGCAGTGTTCCCGTGTCAGAGAGTGTTCCTCCCTACGTACAGTGTCGCCAGCAGCTGTATCACCCTGCAGCTCACAGCTGGCAGCCCACTGGAGCTCAGCAGGTGTGGGTCTGGACAGTATCTAGATGGGAGACCTCCTGGGAAAGCTAACATTGCTGCTGGAAGAGGTGTTTATTTGGACCAGCAGGGAGAGCTCACCTTGCGGTCTGTATGGGTGTGGATGCCCCAGTATAGTATTGAGGACATACTGTAAAAAAAAAAAAAAGCACCATCATTAAGATGAGATGTAAAACTGAGATCCCGACTCTCAGTGGTCATTAAAAATTCCAGAAAATTTCCCCTGGTTTTTACCATTCGTGGTCTCTAATAATCCCCATCTTTGAATTGGCCTGATAGTTGACATGTGGTGAGCATACAGGTGCACTTGGGCTGCCATCGCATCATCCAGGTGGGGGCTACACATTGGTGGTGGAGGGGAGTCTCTATTAGCTGTAAACCCTTTGAGTGGAGTGTCCAGAAATGAGCTCTATAAGTGTAAGGTCAATGTCCCCATCAGCTGACCTGAGCTATACACCTGTCAGCATAGTGGTCAACACATCATTCCCACATGCATTGTTTTGTGTAAGGTCTGTCAATGGTGAAATCCAGGACTAAAATGCTCACAGAAGACGGAGGTTTTATTTCTTACCTGTCAGCGCTACCCCTGCATCGTTTTCAGTTAGAAGGCGAGCTGAGGTCATTCTGCTGATGCATGAATTGTTCCTTCCTGGAATATCTGCAGTCAGAGAACAACTTCGCTTGGGGGATGAGATGGCTATGATGGTTCTGGATCAGTGTGCTTTGCCTTTGCCTTAGTTCCACCGAGCAGTACTAATGCAACAAGTCCATCAGTTCACTATTTAAAATGTAAATAACATGATATGTGTGCCCAATGAGCTATTGATATAAAACAGCAGACAGTTGCAGTTGTGCATCAGGACTTCAGTGCCTTTAGTTGTGACAGTGATACAAGTCGTATTTGTTATAAGGTAGATATTATGCTATTTTAATCTTTCTTTGATTGCCAATGCAAAAAACTGTAATGAGTATTTAAATTGCATCCTGTACTGGACTCTATGATGCAGTTCTGTAGGCTGTTGCTCAGAAATTAGATTTTGATGCAGTGATTTTAATTTTTAAATATATTGCTATTGTCACTACCAGCAGAATCATGTATTATAAATAAACCTTTGCAGTTTGTGTACATTGAAACAGTACTGCTACTCCAAGATCAATGCATCTGATTTGATTTACATGCTCATTTAAAACTCACTAGGATCTGTAGGGGTCAGTTTATTGACCTCCCACTCCCTCTTGCTGAGGATTTTGAAGAGGACTGAATCATTACTGCCATCACAACCCCCAGTGTTGAAATATCTGTTATTTGAGCTGACCTTGACAAAGGTTTACATGCAGGAACAGTACACAAACATAAACACTCCCTACCCACCCATTCTTGCAATGGGAGGTCAAAGTGAGCTGTAAATACTTTTCATAAATGGCCCAAATTTAAAAACTGCAGGATAAAAATAAAAGCATGAAGTAAAAAGATGAAAGAAAAAGCATGTGAAAAAGATGTTGTGCGACTCGGTTCAAGGTGGTGTGATCACAGGAGGATGTCTAAAAGCAGGAGTGGCACTGGGTTCTCAGCTGATTCTTGGTTAACCTTGTTTTCTGAGTAAAAGTGTCGCTAGAGGGATGTGTATTTGGGCAGACCTTTTTTGCTTAAGTCCCCTTTATTCATGTTTCAGCACGCAGCTGTAATGTGACCACTTTTAAGTAAAACTCGTTTGAAGAGGAAACATTATGAAACATACTTGGAAAGACACATGCCTCACTCTTCTGAATCTGAATGTCTGTGTCGGGTATGTACTGTATGAAGCAAAGATGTGGTCATCCAAAAATCTGATAATATAGTATGAGGTTCTCAATAAATAGGGCCGACACTTTTGTAGGCTACCTGGTAGTTTTGATCCTATGCAGTAATGAAGGAACACAATTTTAAAATTGAAAACACTTTCTTTATGATTGTAGGTGCATGCTAGCAGTACACAAATATTTTTTTTCTGAAACTTTTATCTATATTTTTTTTAATTGATATTTGTACTGCTTCTTAAATGCATTCCACAACACATCTCATTTTGTTTTAATATGCAATTCAAGGTGCATTCTTAAAAGGTGTACTGGTATTAATATCACAGTATAATTTTCTCAGTGATTGACAGAGTTCTGTAAAATGGGCTATTCAGGGAAATTCAGATTGGCGTGTTTCTGAGCCTAAATTCATAACTGAAAATTAATATATTATTCTAACATTATTTCAGTTAATCCCTGAAGCTTTACCACGAGTTTGTTTCACAGGTCAGGTTAAACATTACAAGGATTCATAAAATAAACCATCTTCTTAGTAAAGTGGTAATTATCATTTCCCATCTTTTAATGCAGAAAGTTTTCTTTTGAAGGAGTTAAGACTTTTATTAGCCCCCAAGGGAACATTATGACATTCCAAGAACAAACATCTTGAATAAATTATTGATGGTAAAATAGAAAATTCTCAGCTAATTTTGTTTAATATTCGGCCAAGTAAAGCCATACAGTTGTGTGAAATAGACTTTGGTACTGTCTTGATGGACTTGATAGGCCGTTTTTAAATTGTTCAATTTTCAAACCTAATGACACCTTCATTTCTCCTTTTTTTACTGGATCTCCAACTTTCTTGAATGATAGTTTCTGTTTCTGAATGAAGGAATGAAGATGCAGCTGTCAGTGAACAGTTGACCTGTTGTGTGAATTCAGAAAATCACGTGACTTCTGTTAATAGTGAGCAGGTACAGTAGGTACAGGCAGATACCTGATCTCATTATCATGTGACTCTAAAAGATAAGGAAAATGAATACAGTATATACAGTAGATGAATGAAATTTTAGGTTAATTTAATGTGGTTAAAAGTCTGAACTAAAAGTATATAAACTATCTGGTATGTATAGCAGAGATATCAGCTGTCATGTCGAAGAGTTAGGAAATGTCAGATGTTTGTTAGTGCTTTTTTATTATTATTATTAAAAATAATAATAATAATGCTATGTGATTTTCTATTCAGGTGTAGTAGCACAGATAAGGGGATGCAAATCTCTTATTCTCTATGTGTATATATACAATTATATATAAGTCTTTGGATTCAAAGGACAGGCATATTTACAGCTTATATAGCTAGTAAAGACCATCATTGTCACAACCGTGGTATTTACTGTATGTGCTTTTGTGTTCTCAAAGAAGACACTCAGACTTGCATTTGGTGAGATATCCCAAAGCAAGATATCCCTGTTCAGCCTGTCCCTGCGCACTGCAGCTTGTGATGAAGCCTGGCAGCTTGAGAACCATGATTATAGCGCTTGTATTCGCAGCAGCTTGGCGAGGGAAGCAGAATATTTCCGAATGTCTGAAGGGGAAGCCAAATGCATGTACACATGTACTTCCTTTTCAGTGCAGGATATGAGAATTGCTCCTTGTAAATCTATAGAATTCTACCGTACCTGTGAAAAAAAAAAATAAAATGCTGCTTTAAATCTGTAAGCTAAGCCTCTTGTTTCTTTCTTCTTTCATACTTATACGAAGTATTTTATCCAATTTTTTAAAAATAATGGTCATTACTAGTATTCTAAATCAGCATGTTTTTGCGCCATTACATTTCCTCTTATCTTACAAGTAGTTTTTGCCGTGTAAGAACAGAAGTGGAAATTCTCTGCATTCCTTCCTAAGTGTATGCTAGAAACCTCTTAGTTTCACATCCTTGTGGAGATGGTGACCTCGTTCGCTGGCTGTGTAAATTGCTGTGCCTAGTTCTGAAATATTCCTGTGTATTGTCACTTTTTCAGTTTTGTGGTCAAACTTGATGATGTTGATGTTTCTATTTTTGTTAAATAACACGGAACTGACTAAAATCTGCGCCTCAGCAGTGAAGGCCACAGTCCTCGTTTTAATGTACCAAGCCCTGCGTGCAGAGTTTGGTCTGTACCAGATCCCCGCGCTTTGTAAAGCATTTCAAAAACCAGATTGTGTAGGCTGTACGCAGCAACAGAAAGCACAGAACATGGATGTATCCTTTTAAATCTCTGAAAAAGAGTGTGTGGAGGTGCGTCCTGCAGCTCTGTGAAGATGTGTACATGACGAGCGTGTCTGGTGCTCAGTTGCAGGGTGGAAGTGTGGACAATGGCCTCTGACCCCTTGATAGACCTGCAGGATGACCTGTCCAGTGAGGATCCAGCCAATACTTTGGAGCAGCTCAAGATCTCCACGTTGGCAGAGAAGGACTGGCCTTCCGATGAGACGCAGGAAATGAGCAAGTCGGGTAAGTTGTTACGCAGGCTGTTTTGTAAAAAGGTTTGGCATGTGGTTTTGCTGTGCTTAGATAACCGCTGTTGTAACTTATAAAGCTCCACATACAGTCCTTGTGAAATTTACTACCTACATTACCAGCCATTGGATGACTTTTTTTTACACTGAGTTTTCCATGCAATTATTGTGATCTTTTGGAAAGATCACACAGTTGGCTTTTGCAGATCTGGTGAGTATATCAGATATAATTCGCAATTCTAAATACTGTATGTAAAAACAAATGATAGCAGATCTGGGAGTAATGTGTACATCTCTGGTTTCAGCATCGAACAAAATGCTAGTTGCCTTAGTAAAATGTTTTGTGCATTTTCCCTGGCTGTCAAAGGCATAAAGTATGAGACAGATTAAAGCAATTCCACTTCGTGGGCTTACTAAATCATGACTAAAGGGGCAACGTGATTAAAGTTGAAGTTAAGTTAAACTGAAGTTAAATTTTTAGCAATTGTAATTCCTGAAAAAAAAAAAAGCTTATTTCATTTTTAGAACTAAGCTCATTAAACACAGGGCGAAGAAATACTTGGATAATACTCTACACATATACTGTACTGTATAAGAATAAAAGTTAATTATTAATTTATAGGAGAAGTCTATATACTGGACTGGAGGGTTGGATTGGCACTGTAATAGCATGACAGTGTTTCTGAAAATGGTGCGCTTGTCTTAAATTCGCCTCTGTAAATACTGTAATCTTTTATATCTGAGGATGGAATTCGGGTTTATGATGAGATCTTTTCTGCCCGACACTTGCACCTTAACACTGCCAAGTCCAGTTACAGTATTTTATTTCTTTGTCATTGATTGTTCTTTTGTTCTTTTCACTGCTTTGTCTTCTGTGCAACTTTGCTGCTGGTTATTGTAAATGAAAATCTGATCTAACTTGATTTTTCTGGTTAAATACAGCATTGTAATTAATGAATATGATACTCACAATAGTAAATGTCTTCATTCTATTAACCTCTATGATTCTGTGTTTTGCTGAGGTGTTACAGCAGAAGGACTGGTCAGCTGAGGAACTTGCAGATCAGTATCTGTTCTGCATATTTAGTGGTTGACTGGAGCCAATTCTATAGCAACTGTGTTTCTCTGAAATGAGTTACGTTTGCTGCTAATACAGAAGACCATATAAATAGTACCACTGTCTCTTTTTTTTAAACTTCTCACTACTCTTTTGACAGGGTGTTTTTAAAATGAGTTATGCGCTCTGGATTTGACATTGTACAGAAGACTTCCACTTCAATACCCTGTCTCAGTCTCTCAGCAGTCAGGCCTGTGGCATTCAGCACTGCATTACATCATCATCACCCCCTGCTATAGAATCGAATAGGCAAGGTTTAGACTGCAGTTAGACTTGGCTGATGGTGAATTAGCATTTCTTCACAGTCGCCACAGAGGAGCAAACTGAAACCAAGTTAATGGGCTTCCTCATTAAGCAGTGAAGAACCCATTAATGGAATATAAGACTGAAAGAAAATGAGGTGGAAAACACCGTGTTGACCCTGAGCATGTTATTCGGGTTACATCACAAGTGACTAACATAATCAGAAGAATCGTGTGTCGACGAACTTCATTTTGCTTGAAAAGGAGGACAGGGTGGGTGCTTGAGTTGCTTGTTGAAATGAATCACTCAGCCATAAATGATTATATGCTCTAGCACAGTATGTAAGTGCCAGTAATGACTCATTCTTCTGATTCTGATTTGCAGACACGGATGTTTCCAAAAAGTTGGATTCGGGTCTGCACTTGAAATGGGATGATCCGTACTATGACATTGCAAGGCATCAGATTGTGGAGGTGGCAGGTAGGATCAAGAGGATGCCTTCCATTTTCTATCAGTGTGAAAAGGGGGGAAAAAGGAAAACATGTTTTTCAAAGGAATAATATGCACAACAAATTACAACTTATCCGATTAGCTTCATGAAAAGACTGTTCGAAAAAAGATGTTTTTAGAAACCAGTGTGACTCATGCACTTAATTTTGCTTGGTAAAATAGCTGAATGTAGGAAATGTAGAAAACAAACCTCACAATAATAGCTTTCTTCACTTTTTTGTTTGATTGAGCACTATTCAATAGAGATATAGAAAGAGTAACAGAATTTGGTGAAGTGTCCTTTGATGGTTTTGAAACTGTACCCATTCTAGAAATTCTTGGTTTACTGGAAAAAAGGTGCCTGTATATTATCTGAACTAAAACTACACTCTGTTTTACCCTCAATGTCATTTTCTTTCCACTGCCAAGCAAATCGAATCCATTCTGTGCATCAGAGAGTCAGGTTTAAGGAGGCAGGTTCTGCAGTTCGCAGCAGAACAGGAGAAGCTTGTGACCAAAAAAACTTTCACACAGAGAAAGACTGTGCAAAGAGAGAGAGAGAGAGAGAGAGAGACAGACAGACAAGACAAGGGGACACTGAAGACTTCAGTGAGTTCCCACCAAATAAACATGAGAATTCTTCTTAACAATGCTCACATGACCCGATCAAAAGCACTAAAATACCATCTGATCCAGGACCCCTACTTTGATCTTTTCTCTGTAAGCTCTTTCTGAATTAAATTTGGCTATTAAAAGTGCTGGAAGTCTAGTCAGACCAGACAGATATAATAGATATAAGTATGTACTTTATTCTTGGCAGTGCCCCTAAAATGTGGTGTTAGAATCTCAGAGGGGGGGAAAAAGCTTATGCTCACAATTGTGTGAGTTCATGAAAGGTAGGCTTTTTTATTTTATTTTGCAGAAGAGGAAGATGTGGGCAGGCTTTGTAGGCAATGTGCAACTCAGCAAGGCCTGTATCTGTGGGAGTTTTTTGATGTCTTTCTCTCCTGTTGGGAAGTGACCGTGAATGAAGGTCTTATCTGAGAACAAAGTTCTAAAAATAAATTTCTGAATGAAAAACAGCACAGCATATGAGATCAAGGAAAATCACAGACCTGCTGCATGAATCTTGTATACTGAAGGAAACTATGTAAAGAATGACATATGGACTGTGGTTCCAACATTTACATGTTTGACAAACAAACTGCTTTACCATTTGGGGGGAAAAAGCTGAACGAACTTTTAAATTTCAGCACATTGAGCAGAAAATGTGTGAATACCCAAGTATGACAAGGTGAATGAGGGGACGTTTTACAAATAATTGGCTTTTTAATTCTACTATAATATTTCTGTTTTTCATTGCAAGATTTTGCTCTTCAGTAAATAAAATGACATTCATTTTCTTTTACATATTACTCTGTTGCATAGCTAGGCGAGTTTTTCTCTTTGCATTAGCAGTTGTATTCTTTTGTGTAAAGGTGATGATAACTTTGGCAGGAAGGTGATTGTGTTCAGTGCGTGTCGGATGCCTCCACACCATGAGCTTGACCATCACAAACTGTTGGCGTGAGTATCTGTTTCCTGCTGATTATCATTCTCGGTTCCTCTTGCAGCAAGCCGGTCAGTTCTGCTCATGAGCGCTTTTTACATTCATGTTTGCAGCGAGTCAGATAAACTCTTTTGGAATTGTATAAAATGCATTAGTTGTGCATTTTTCATTTCTTTCATCGTTTAGTGTTTGCAAAACACCAGAATAGCAGTTTCTGGGCTGATGGATTTTTTTATTGTTCAATTGCTTGTTTCTATTGTTTTAAATGTTCCTAGTCCTGTATATGGTTTTTTAGCCTGTACTGCCTTTTAAAGTACTGCTGTTATTGTTCTTCGTGTATAAATCTGGATTATATTTGTAGGTTTGACTTTTTTGACTTTTTCATGACATGAAGCATATGAACTTATGCAGGTATGCTGTCATCTTCTCTCTTTCGCAGGTACCTGAAGCACACCCTGGACCAGTATGTTGAAAATGACTACACTCTCATTTATTTCCACCATGGGCTCACCAGTGAGAACAAGCCATCCCTCACCTGGCTCAGGGATGCCTACAGGGAATTTGACCGAAAGTAAGTTGTACACTCTTAGTTATGAGTTGCTTTTACATAGTTTCACATATCAAGTACAATAGAAACTAAAAGGTTGTAGAGATGGAGTTAAAGATATTATAAAATCATTATGCATTTGTGTAGGCTGCAAAGGAACAAGTAATAGGTTTATTCCATGCTGAAAAAAAGAAGAAAGAAAATGCAACGTTTCAGCCGTGGAGCCTTCTTCAGGTGTGAAGGCTCTTGGGTGTGCTCACACCTGAAGAAGGCTCCACAGCCGAAACTTTGTTTTCTTTCTTCTTTTTTTCCAGCATGGAATGAACCTATTACTTGTTCCTTAAATGAAATTATGCCAGATTCATGACTGATACTACTGTAGTTCTTCCTTGGCTCGGATGCAGACATGCTGACCTGCTGTTTGCACTGGTGACTGTGATGTAATGAAACCAGGTTGCTGCTATATTAGTGGACCAGGGATCCACTAATCCTCTTGCCCAGTGTGTTGAGACAGCACACTGTGCTGTAGTTGGCACTGTCCCTTGGACAAGAGGTCCTGAATATCTGGTCACTACGCTCTGATGTTTGTAAGAGTAGAGGTGTTGACCAGGATGTCCTGACTAAATTCCTGCCGTGCATTTTGAGCTCCCTAAATCCCTAAAGAATGGATGTTGTGTTTCAGTAGTGGATGAAGTGTGTCACTTCCTGTTTGCAAAGCACTCTGGGATCCTTTGAGATCAGAAATCTTATGCTAACTCAAGGAATCGATAATGATTATTATAATGGTTGATTTCAGGTACAAGAAGAATATCAAGGCTCTGTGCATTGTCCATCCCACCACTTTCATCAGAACACTGCTTATTCTTTTTAAGCCAATTATCAGGTAAGCTTTTTGTCTTTAACTTTTTTGATGTCCATGTTATTAAAGAAATACTGCAAACTAAATTGTAATGCTTTAAAATCCTATACTGCCAATATTTTTACCTTTGACACCCTAACTATGCCAAATACTGCTCTCGTGTTCCAGAGATGTTGAAAAATTTAATGAGCTACTCAGTTATCACTACATAAAAAAGAAACCATCAGCAGACATTACCACCGACTGGCTTGACTGTTCTGTTATGATATAATATTTATTTAAAATCCATTTTAATTTTTTTCTGTTGGATTAATAAGACATTCTACTGGTCTTCCTACCAAGGGTTGATTGGATTAAATAAATGTGAACACTAATGGTGCTCTTCTAGGTTAACACACGTCACCTGTTGTGGGATGTGTCAGCTGTAAATTGCGTTTAGCACAGTTCTGCTATTACAGTGCCTAAACATCCATACAGAAGTGCCTATTAGTGACTTTAGACAAATGGGAAAGTTAGTACAGTATAATTTATGTGATAACCACTGACCAGCTCTAAAATTGTCTTTATGCCCTGTATCCTTGCCAGCTGGAAGTTTGGAAGGAAGATATTCTACATGAACTATCTGAGCGAATTGGAAGAATACGTCAAGTGTGAACAGCTGGTGATACCCCAGAGGGTCAAGACGTAAGATGAATGGTTTTTTAAATAAAAGTTAATTTGAGTTTTGTATGTAATTTCTTTCTTTGCTGTGCGTTTTTAAAACAAGTACTAAAGCAGCACATTATTGCTTCTCCATGCCAAAAAAATGAGTTTACAGTGGCTTCTGAATACCTTGTCTATCAGTGATGCTGTCATTACAAATTGAAAGCTGAAAAATCCTCTGGAATTCTTGGGGACATTTTGTGCAAGGAAGCTGTGAAAATAGTCTAAGTGAGTTTTTCAAGGCTTTGTATTTCTGAATGGCTAAAATGAGAATTATTTTTTAGCAATCATTAAAAATATATTTTATACTGGCAATTAAACTTTTAATGTTAATTGTTTTTTAGTGATTTCTGAAGGAAATTAATTATTGTGAGACCCTTAAGACCCTAATTTTCAACAGATGGTGGAAGGTTTAGTACTGAGTAAATGTATCTATTTTTGCAGTTGAATAAATTAAGATAATTACTAATTTCCTTTACTTTCCTTTAATGAAAATGTTCTTTATATTTACATACACTTGCATTTGTACTTGTTTTGTAACGGTTACTTCCTTAATTATGTTTTTGCTCATCAATAACCAACTTTGAAAAATGAGGCACATAGAGTACTGTTTATATACAAGTAGGTGTGTTTTTGTATGATTGAAAGGTTTGAGATTTTCCAAGGGTTGCCATAAAATAATGCCCTGCATTTTGAAAACGTTTATTCTCACAGAAAAACAATTGAACTTGTTGCTGCCAAATTTAACTTGGAAAAGCAACGTATAACTGGGAAATCTAGTTCTTGTGAGTAGTTTCACTTCAGTACATTTTAACTGAGAAAGGAGTGTCTTTCCGGCTGCCTTTCAAATGATAAAATACACATTTGTTTCAGGTCAGACACTGTGCTAGTTTTGAAAACTGTTTTTTTTTTCCCCAGCTATGATGACAAAATCAAGGCTGCGCAGAAGGTCTCACAAGCACAGAAACCAGTGCCGCCCCATTCTCCCCTGCCAGCCCAGCAATTCGGGCTCTTCCTCTCACAGTGCGTTCTCAGCTTTTTAATCCATTTTCCATTTGTGGTAAATATAAAGCAGCAATGTTTCCGTTTGGCACTCAACACCTGCATGTTTGACTCTTCATAAGCAGGCTGTTTTAAGTAGAGACAACTGTTAACTTTTATGAGATAGACAAAGTTAGGAATGACCACGTCACAAAATGAAGACTTTGGTCTGCCAGTCACAAGTTAAACACCCAGGATGTGATATAGACTTGTTCCTAGTGAAAAAACACCTTTAAATCCAGAGTTTATTCAGTAATTTACATGACAGGTGAGTCAAAGAATTTCCTGAATCCTTGGCAGGGGAAGGTTTTTTTAATTGCTCATTTTTTTTGCAGAATTTTAAACATCAAGGCTTAAAAACACAAATTTTAGCGTTTCACACATTCTGGCCAGCCTGAATCTGTGTCTTTTGTACAGTGCAATGCAGGCACTGATTGGTGTTTTGTATTATTTTGGAGAGCAGATTACAGGAGAAGAGTCCAGATAAAGACAAAATCCCCCTGGTAATGCGAGAGACGATCAGCTATTTGAGGGAGCATGGTGAGTCGATCCTAGTGAATGCTCCTTATTACTTCCTGTTCCATAACCATAAAAATTGATATGTGCTAGTTGGCGATAGAAGTTAAGAAGACTGACTTCAAAATAATATAACAGCTGTGCATTACTGCTGTGCAAATTGCTGTTTTTTGTTTAGCCCTAATTCTAGGCATTTAAATGGTGTATATTATCCTGTTCTTATTATCTTACTGCTGCTGAGTTACTGCTGGTTGCTATGATTGAACTCTTTTAACATATTACCCTGAACTGAGGTGCCAGTGTTCCTCTGTTACATCGGGTGAAGAACTCATTGAATAGGGCCTGAAGTGTTTAATGAAATTGCTGCTTAACCAGCTGTGTTTAATTATCCTGGAGAAGTTAATCAATCCAGAAGATAATATCCTTTTTCACATATAATATTCTTCTGTTGCCTTTTCTGTCTTAGGTCTTCATACAGAAGGTATATTTCGAAGATCAGCTAATATATCCTTGGTCAGAGAAGTCCAGAATAAATACAATATGGGTAAGCAATGTACTGTAAAAGAAGAAAGCCATCTCAGATGCCTTGAAATATATTCAGGCAGCAAAGTGCTGTTGAATCACGCGATATTCACATTTGTGTTTGAGGTCAAGGTCTTGATGAGGGTTTAACAAAACTGATGTCTACTTTAGAGATGTTGTTTTGTTAAAATATGAAATGAAGTGCAGACATTTCAGTGTTTTGATTTACTTCAGTTTCGGTCTAATGTCGTGATTCTTCTTCTGGCACACCTTTCGAAAATGTAGAAATAGTCTAAGACTGTATGCTGCTGTACATCTCCATGTGCTCCAGTGAACCTATGGAGTCTGATGGAGAGTTTTTGATTTTGAAGACAAAACACCATCTATCCATCCTGACAGATTCTGTTATGGTAAAAGACACATACTCTGTGTTGGCTTGACTGTTGCTCTTCTTTCCTCTCCATGCCTCCAGGGGAAAAAGTGGATTTCCTCCAGTATGATGACGTCCATCTTGTGGCTGTCATTCTTAAAACGTTCCTTCGGGAATTACCGGAGCCCCTCCTCACCTTTCGGCTCTACAATGACATTGTCAATTTTCACAGTAAGTTGCTGCCAACCTAATTAGGAGCTAACAACAGGTTGTTGACTGTATCCCTAGAAGTGCCTAAATTAAAAAATACAAGATCAGATTTCTGAGTTACGGTTCAAAACATGAGTGAAGAGTGGCCCTGCATCTGAGGAGCATGTTTGCATGTCTGTGATGCAGGAATTACTGACACTTGAAACATTTCCTAAAATGGCCTGAGCTTAGGAAGGCATGATAGGGGAATGTTGTACTGACATAAAAGTAAACCATGGGCTGAGTAAAACAGAAAATAACCCAAATACTGTACCATGAAAAGGATTTTAGATCCTTTAGATGTTTGCATTTTTTTCTTCTTCTAGATCTCCTTAGTCAAGAGGAGATACCTTTAATCAGTGTGTAGAGGGCTCCATCTTGACTGAGACAATAACCTGCATGCTCCTATTGATGGCCACAGTCAAGACAATACAGGAGGAAATGAGTGGCTACATGCATTTGAGAGACTTACAGGCATTTTCCCGAGTATTCCCTCTAACATCCTGATTTTCTGCAGGCATATATTGAAGCTTGGTCACTTTTATAAATACCCCATGATTTTGTTACCCTTGAACGGATCCTTTTCACACTAAATGTTGAACAGCTATTTTGTTGAAGATTAAAATTTAAATCTAAATCTTAAAACTAAATCCAAAGGTGCCCATGATCAAAGCAGTGCTCTTATCTGCAGATGTGGAAAACAGCAGTCAGGTGGCTGTACTCTGCAGCATGCTTCAGACGCTCCCAGATGAGAACTATGCTACTCTCAAGTATCTTATTCAGTTCCTGGCGCAGGTAAGAATTTGTGACCATCTACAAAAAAATAATATTCCTTACACCTTTTTGGACAGGAGAAGTGATGTTTGAAGTATATACTATTTTCGGTCTGAGAAAACAAGAACGTTTTGTGTGGTATTTCTTTATAGATGTCGCACAGTCCTGTTTTTCCTCATACCATTCCTGACTTGAAAACATAGAGAAGATATATTTTTTGAAAATACATAAGAAAGGATACGAACAAGAGGAAGCCATATGGCCCATCTAGCCCACTTGGTATTTAGTAGAGAACTGACCTGAGGAATTCTTCCAGCAATTACTTGAAGGACATCATCCTCAACAACATGGCTAGATAGTTTGATCCTCCAAAGTGCCTCCTTTTATTGGTTTTAAACTCAGATCCTCGAAGATTCCACTTGTGTCCTCAGTCCTGTGCCATTGTACATCCCTTCAAGGGTTAATGCTTCCCCAGTGTTTAGCGTGATGAATCAGATTAATTGGACGCCTAGTATGATCTGATGCTTGTCTTCCTTTAAGGAAGCCAGTTTGATCAGAATGAGTTAATCTCTGGATCGCAGATGCTAACCTATTAGCCAGAACCAGAATTATTTTAAGGTCCACATTTAATCAATCAATCAAAGTTTATTTATCAAATGCACAACAATACAGCATGCAGCAGTAGTTGCTGGGAATGAAATGTCTTTTCTATGAGCTCACCGGATCGGGGGTAAAAATCACAAAACTAAGGTTACAAAAAATAAGGTTACATAATAATAGATAATAATGTAATAGAAATTGAATAAAATAAACACAAACCTCAATATAAATAGAGCTGCTATGTGTCCAGGGTGTATGCAATATACTATGTCCAAGTAGTGCAGTATGCACAGTACAGTGAAAACAGTGTCTCCATGTAGCCATTATGAGTGATTTGCTAAAGGAGCTGCAGGTTGGCTAATAAGCTTAGTGGATGGTAGTTTGAGCAAAAGGATGGGTTCTTATCTGCAAACCTTTTTGATCCCTGGTTAAACGTAGGGGCTCGCAGGTGGTCCACCCAACGTAGGTGCTCAGTAACCCAGGTGATGGCATGAGAGGACAGCTGCCATTAGTTTGGAATAGGTGCTTGTCACCTCTGTTTAATAGGATCTTCTGGAATCTGCAAGCTTACTGTAACACTAGCAAGAGATGCGTGGCCCCTCAAATTGATACTTTGTTGGGGAGCTCAGAGTGTAATGTGCGCCTGTGACCGGTGGGCATGTCAAAAGGAGTCCAATTAGGTGATCATAAAACAGAAAATAATTAGTGATTTCATTTAAAAAAAACAGTCCTCGACTGGACCAATTCAATCCTTCTCCAAAGGTCTTAAAGGTGTTGTTTTAATGAGATCTTTAGAAACTCTGCAACCCCCAAGAACTGACAGGGGGCATTCCTGATTTAAGTTTTATCCATAAGCCTAGTGTTTCCTGGCTGCACAGCTGCTATGAAATCCGCCCGTTATTGTTGCAGGTGTCCGATCAGAGTGAGGTAAACAAGATGAACAACACTAACCTGGCTGTGGTGTTTGGACCAAACCTCCTGTGGGGACGAGATGCAGCCATGACTCTGGGTGCCATCGGACCAATCAACAACTTCACCAGGATGCTCCTGGACTATCACAGCCAGGTCTTTGAGCAGACCAGCCCTTAGCTCCACACTTGTCTCTCACACTCTGCAATCTGCCACCTTCCCACGCCCATAATGTACAGTAGCTATTGCCAAACACACGTATTACAGAGAAATAATGGAACGTACAAAGTCTTATCAGCAAGATCCACTGAGAAAAACGGTGCCCTTCAGTGAAAAAACTATAGGAACTACAGTATATTTCTGCTCTCAATACTTCAAATACCAAGAAAGAAACATTTGGCACACCTTACAAGTCTGGTACTATTTAGCAGAATGACACTGGAATCACAAAAGGTTTGACAGTTTGTGATTCACAGTTAATTTTTATAATGGTACAGATAAACACCATATATATATAAATGTACTGTATATGTATCAAAATACAGACTGATCTTAAGCAAGCAGTTGCAAAATAAATTGTTTTTCTTCACTGCCCAGAACAACTGCCCAGCTTGGCAAAATAGAAAGCATTCAGTGCAGTGTTGTTTTTTTTAAAGATGCCTTATACTGTTAAGTAATTAACTTGTTTTATTGAAGTTTGATTTGAATTGATTATGGTAGGCATTAAGGAGATACTGAATATGACAATATTTGGTGAGCAGTACTTTTCAAAATACCATATAAATTTACTTGGTTGACCTGAAGCTCTGTATATAAGTTCCTTTGTTCCTAATTGATCATTTCTATTATGAAACGTAAAGCCTTTAGTTTGCAAGGATAAAATCAGAAACTTGGTTTTACAATTTTGAGCTAGTTTTAAAGGCAATTAAATGATAAATGGGCCACGTAAGACAAATTGTATTGCCTTTTTGTAATGTATAACTCACATATATATTTATATATAGATAATGTGGTTGTTTTCATTTATATATTGTTTGTAGCCTCTTGAGCATTTCTTCATGTCTTAACTGCCTGCCTTGTGTGACATGTACCATTTTATAAACCTTGGACTCCAACATATCCTTATGTTAACAGTACACAGAATTGGACTATAACTATTTTATGGTGTCCAAAATGTCTAAGCCATCGGAATTACTCTGATAATTAAATGTTAAGAAATTCTAAATTGCTGACTTTCTTAAATCTATGCCAAAAAAACCCCAGAAAGTTCAATTAACAAAATTCAAATCGCTCAGTAACACTGTCAAAATTTCTTCCCAAGTTGCCACACTGACATTCCAAAAAAAATACAAAAACCATTCTATGAAACAAGCATTTTCAGCTACATAAATGATTTTAAGCCTTCAGTTCTTTTTAAAAGCAAGGCAGAAGAGCGGAGGGGTGGGACTTTATGTAAGGGGTGATGGGGTTTTTTATATCTTTAAGCATAAAGTATTCAACATTTGTTCTGTTACTGGTCAATTGATCTTATTTTCTTGCGGTCTTTCTCTGTTTATCAGAGACAATATTCGGATCCTGTCCTGCTGTTAAGCACTGCAGGTAGTACCTGATACAGGACAATGATGATGTGCCATTTTTTAGTCTGTGTCAGTAAAGGAAACCAAATATTGAAATAGTTTTGAGAAGAAAGTGTTACATATGTGGCCACTTTGAAATAACACAAACCTGCTAGGTAAATCTGTGGATCATCTGCTGTCTTGCTGGTATTTCAGATGCTTGTAGTAAACGTTCCAAATCGCTTCTTAAGATTGTTCTTTCTTTTTAAGGACTTCAAGCTAAAAAAATCAAGCTTAAAACAGATCAGTCTTAACTGTCTGGTTTTGTGTTTGCTGTTTAAAAAAACAAGTTTTACCTTGGGTCACAAAGATAGTGATGTAAAAAGCAGTGTAAAGATGATCATATTGTCCAGTAGTGTAGTATGCATTTTACGGTTTTGAAAAATATGTACTTAAGCAATCTCAGGAGTTTTAGAGAACGCACACTAGTCTGGTCACACCTTGTTTAAGACTGAATCATTGTGGCATGCTTTGTGCTGCAATGCTGATAGGTGGCTGTGTGCCTTATTATGATAGGGAAAGACAGAAGTAGCTGATAAGTGCTGTTCAGGTAATATAGCTAGGATGTTACAGTTTTGTTTTCACATGATGGTTACTGTTGTTCCCATCTCTTGTTTGCTTTGTAAAAAGAGTTTTTGTTGCCATGGTGGGGAAGTAAAATGTTGTACATTTTTCTGCTTTAACAGAAGCCAAATTCTTACTCTTCTCTACTTGCAAGTACTGTCTTTTATGGCAAACAATTATTTTTCAAAACCGTTCTTTTTTATTACCTATTGTGAATTATAAAGCAGTTGAATAAAACTATAAGAAGACTGTATACAGTGGTAGTAATGTTTTTTGTTTTTCTGATGTTTACTCACGGCAGAAAAGCCATGTGTTAATATATATATATTTCATTTTGGAATGTGTAAAGTAGTACAATATCCCAGAAAAACTCCTTGGTTTAGAATCATTCAAACTGCCTTTTACAATGATTTGAGTTTGCTTATAATAAAAAAAATCTATCTTTAGTAGTGAAAACAATGTATCTTGTTTCAGCTTGAAACGTTTGGTAGTTATACATTCATTTCTTTAAAGAACCGACTAATTACGTGATTACAACATAGGAGAGAAACATGACAGCTCTCCTCAAACCTAAAAACAAAACTAAGGCTTCTCTGGCATGAATTCAGCACTCCCAACAGCTGAACATTAATAACAGAAATTTGTATATTTTGGATGATCTGCACATCTGGATGTGTAGATCAACAATATTACCAAGTTATATATTACTAGTATTATTCTAAATAATTATGAACATTTAAATTAATCTTTAGCATTTTTTATTTTAAAAATGTAAGATTAAAACTTTCAGCAACATGATTACTGCCTTGCAGGCCTAATGTCTGGATGTGTTAGGCTTAACAAAAATTTTAATCATTAAGAAGGCCTGTGGGATTTTCATGTTACTGTTCATTTTCATTACCGTTTTCAGCTGAAAATGCAAGAAACCCTTCAGGTAGCAATGCTGAAGAGTAAAAAGGCAAGACAAGGTTACACAAGTTTTTTTTTTTTAAATCCACCTGAATCTGTGAAAAATATTTCCATCTGAGTTTTAGGCCAGATGGCAGGGGGACTACTCTCAGGCTAATGGTTGTCCCTGACTTCCTGTTGAACCCACTAGTATTTTAAAAGTGGAACTACATGCAATGTAAAAGGAAATTAATAAAGCAAATATTGCATACCCCATTTTATTGGCACCTATTACAGGATTTAAAGCTACTGACAACTCTTCACATAAAATTCCATTTTTAAAACCGCTTTTCTCGCATGAATGCACAGTGCTGGCAAAAGTGGTGATACAATCTAAAATCCCAAATCCATAAACTCACGTGCACAGCGACGGGCATTTTGTAACCGTCTTCATTTTCAGGAAAATGACTTCAGTTTCCCTTCTGTTGCCCTGACAACACAGACATGTTTTGGCCTACAAAGTTCCTCCACTCATTGTGCAGATCAGAAATGCTTGGATTGAGAAGTCTGGAGAAGCAACTACTGCTGTGGTTCAAAGTCTTCATCTGCCCGTTGCCAGAAAGCCGTGTAATCCTGGACAGGGACACAGCAACCCGGAGCAACTCTGAATTGTAGTGCATGAGGTGAGACTACGCCCTTGTGTACACACAGGACAATTTATGGACACCAATTAATCCAGCCAGCATCTCTTGGGAAGGTGGGGGAAAGCTGAGCATGTAGAAATAACCCACAGGACAGATAAGGACTGACCAGAGAGTGTCCATGGCCAGCATCCTGCCATCAGGCTCAGATACAGTCCTAGCAGCAACTGCTAGGAGTCAAAAACCATGCTGCTGTTTGTCCCCAGACATAGTTGCATCCAGTGCTTTTAGAGCAAAGGTTCATGTTACACTCCAAGACAGCTGGTCCAGTCAGCTAACAGAGCCAGCACAAGCGTTTTAAAAAACCTATCAAAACTGGTCTTCTTTCAGCCTTCTGGGTTCCAGGCTGGCTCTTCTCAGACTTTATCAAGAGCAAACAGCTTTGGTGTCGAGAGTGTCACCTGTTCATATCGCAGAGTGAGCGAGGGGTGTCTGCAGCACACCCTGAGCTGGTCACGTTCTCACTCCCAGCGAGCACACCCTGAGCTGGTGACATCTGCACTAAAGACAGCAAAGTGAGCAAGGGGTGTCCGCAGCGCACCCTGAGCTGGTCACGTCTGCACTCCCAGCAGAGTGCGAGAGGGGTGTCCGCAGCGCACCCCGAGCTGTTCCTGCAAGGCTGCAGGCAGAGGCAGGCTGTCAGTGGCGGCCCTCTGTCCCAGCGTCTGCGCGATGGCCTGCAGGCAGCGCTCCTGCAGGGAGGTGAACCGGCAGGTGCGCAGACCCAGAAACAGCTCCGTCTCGGGAGCCGTGGAGCTGACCAAGGGGTAGAGAGGGGCTCCCACCTGTGCAAGCAGAGAGGGACAGAGGCGTGAGCTCATCTCAAAGGACTGTCCACTTCACATTGTAATCAAGCTTGTCTTTAGTATTAGATTACTAAAGCCCTGAACTAACTAATTCTCAAGAGCAGCACAGTGATGTTTAATCATGCATCATGGTTCTTCAACACCAGACAAAAACAAACAGCCGGACACCTGAAGTGGAAAATTCATTTTCCAAAACACCCTCATGGCAAACATTAAAAAAAAGCCTAGGCTCCAACATTATCGCTGGTCAGGACCTCACTCGGCCTGTCCCGCCGTCTCACCTGGTCGAGACCGGAGAAGGCGAGCCCAAGGCTGGATCCGTTTCTGTAGAACACCAGGGTGCCCGTGTGCAGGTTCAGGAGAACGCCGATGACGGTCGACTTGTCGTAGAAGGGCTGGGTGTAGGTCCTGCTCTTCCCTCCGTGCCAGACGGAGCCCTTATACGACAACCCCCAGCTCTCGCAGTCCATCCCTTCAGAAACACAGCAGCAGAGCAGCGTGCTGAAAACCTGACAGCTGCAGGCCTGGTGCCCGGACACACAGGCAATGGGGACTTCTTGCAGACGACACCAATTGACAAAGAGAAGAACACAGGCCTAACTTCACGTCACATCAAGAGGCAGGGACAATTAGGGGCACCGAAATGAAACTCAACAGGACAATGCGAGACCTTCCCACCTTCCACGGACATTGCATTGTTGGGGAACTGCAGCACTTTGCTCCACAAGCATTTCTTCAAGAATTGTTATGAACAAATAATGGCATTTTGTCATCAGGGTCAAGAAATAGTTTTTTTTTCTTTCTTACGTAAACATCACAGTTTATCGCCACACATAACGCATCTCAGTATTTTACCTTTTCCTCAGCTTTTTAAATGTATGTTTTAAGAATTGAAACATGATCTTTTCTAAGATGTAAACCGACACCACCTCAGTCTCACTGACTTTTAGCCTAAATTCCACAGGAGACCACAGGCATGTTCTTAATCCCCAGAGGTCTACAAATCTCAAACACCTGCTTGTATGAACTTCAGGATTTCAGGACAAATATATCAAAACCTGTTATCAGATGAGGAATAACTGAAAAAATAACCTTAGATCATAATGCAACTCTTAGCAGACCCACCAACCCCCGTCACTATGTGCATTTGAAGATGCGGTTTTCTAAACTTACTATCTGCACAGCTGAAGGACTGCTTCTCAAACAAGCACAGGATTTGTGGAGAATGATTGCCATTCTCACCCAGCAGGTCGATGAACTGGTAGTTCCCGGTGTGAAGCAGCGCTTTCTTGGTTCCTAGTCCTACCATCACGGACGAGCCACACGGAGGCTCCACGAACTCAATCTCCCAGTAGTGCTCTCCGTGACTGAACCCTGCAGAGCACAGACACCGGACACAAGGAGCTCACAGCCACTTCACAAACCTCTTCTGCAAAGCTGGGTACTCTTGCATGGATGTGGGATTTTGCTGTACTGATATAATGCGAAAATATTATTTTTGAAAGAAATGTGGACTGTGGTTTATCATTTTCCTGTCAATAATTCAAAATGACATCCATCCATCATGAGAAAAGCCACTTATTCCAGTTAAGGGTCAGAGAAACCCAGAGCCTGTCCTGGAAACAGGATGGCAGACAGGAGCATACCCCTGTGGACCTGTCCCACTCGGGCACACAGGGACAACTTAGAGCCCTTAGAGAAACAAGCCAGGATGTCCGTTTAAGTGGAAGGAGACTTGTGCACCTGGAGAAAACCCTTGTGGGTGTGAGGATAACATGCAAACTCCACACGTAAGGATGCCCAGGCTAGGCTTGAATCCCTGAACCCAAGTGCTGCACTAACATGCTGCCCTAAAAAACTGCAGGATTTAGAAATGTTTAGAAGTGGGTTTTTTTTAAGTTGTATTTTATTTAACTTGTTGTTGCGGCTGTTCTGTGTCTGTGTTTCCTTATTGTCTTTGTATTGGAGCAGACATGCAAATAAGCGTTTTATTGCACTTGTGCATATGACAAATAAACTGAACTGAGAACTGAGAGAAATTCAGCTGAAAATGAAATAATCCCTAAATGGGAAATAAGGATTGGAAGGATTGTGTAACATATATTTAAAGTAGAAAAAAGGATGGGGGGTATGGTGCATGAGTTTTTAGCATTGCTGCCTCGCAGTTCCGAAGCTCTGGGCTCAGTTCCTGCGGTGCTATCTGTGTGGAGTTTGCATGTTCTCCCCTTCTTCGTGTGGGTGTCTTCTGGGCACTCCAGGTTCTTCCCACAGCGCAGGCTTTCTGGTAGGGTAATTGGCTTCTAGATGTGAGAATGTGCAGCGTCCCTCTCAGGGTGTACCCCACCTTGCAAGCCTTTTGCTTGCTGGGACAGACTCTGGCTCCCTGCAAATAGAGCAGTTTGGAAAATGCACTGATGGATGGGTGGAAAAAACAGGCGAAGGGAACAATAAGCAGTAAAGTGTAGCAGTGCGGAGATATTTCCCTTCCAATCGAACGCTCTGCCAGCAACATGCTGGGACTGGACAAACAGCCTGACCTTTGGTGCCCCTGACCCCAGCCGTGCCTTCACTCTCCAGGACTGGGTTGGTGTGAAAGTAGACAGCTCGTCGGCATGGCGACAGGCGGGCTGCAGGAGACTTGGCATCGATGTCCCACTCCCAGTGCTCTCCCACGTGGCCATGCATCCCTGGTCCTGCGCTTTCATAGAAAAAGAAGCCCTTCAATTCTGGGACACTTCAGCCCCACTGTTAGGTGCTGTAAGAACACCAGCCTAGAGCCGTGGTTACATACTACTACTGCGGAAGAGTGTCCAAAGCACAGCTGCTGTTAAATCATCCCTATACCCTTTACTGACACTTGATTCAGTCCACATCTTGTTACCGACTACAAAACCTTTTTTTTTTACCGTATCTTAGAACTGTTCGGGGTTATTTGTAATGTAAAATCAGACAAAAGATTTATTCATACGCAATGCCAGACATTCAGACACGGTTATGCCCGGTGCTTGTAAAGTTTTGGTTTTCTGCAGTGTAGGCAATCGTTATAGATAAGCATTAGGACACGCATTTACTACCCGTGCGCTGTATTCTATGCTGTGTTGTACGACAACTGCACAACCTAATTTTAAGCGCACGGTTGTCATTTTTATCACGCCTCCTCTGCGCAACAAATTCTCTCAGGAGTGAGGCTCGGCGCAGGCGAGAGGGGACGTGACGGGCGTGATGTACCGGAATTGCACATGGCTGTCAGGAGGGTAGGTACACGACCTGACAAAGTCCCTATTCCTCGCTCTGCAGGAGCCTTTTTGAATCTTGTCAAACGCTGCTTTGTTACAGCCTCACCTTTCTGCCCGATTATACAATTATGCATCACGGAAAACGCATTCCCTAAGGCAAGTCTTGACAAGCATGTTAAACCTATATATTCTATGGGCTATCCTCCTATACTTTCCGTCATCTTTTACTTACAAGAACTGAAGTTAAATAATAATCCCATATCACCATTTAATTTAATTTACACCACGAAAGAGCAAGAGAAGCTGGAAACGAAGTTACCCTCAACTTTTTATAAAAATATTTAACTTATTTTTGGCATCTGTGCAAAGGATAAACCGAAGAATAGCAGCTTTCTCGGAGAGCCGAAAATGTGACGCATTTTTGTAACATTATACTTTAATTCCTTCCGTTTTATCAAATTTAAAGGAGCCAATAGAACTAGAGGAATAGCTGGCGGTCTGGGTTGTAGTTCGTATTACCTTTCGTCTCCGCTGTTTTCGTCAAGTAAGAAGTTGCGACGACCTTTTCTAGATTGCTCTTCCGACGTCAAGCAGGCTGCTCCGCTTTCATGTAGACACAAAAATAGCAAACCGCATTAGGAAACCGTACAAAACTAATTGCATCTCAGACAAACCCGGCAAACTGCAATGTTCAAGGTAAAGGGATTGCGGAGCTCGCTTTAACAGACGCCAAACCAGGAGATCCGAGTTACCTGCCTCATGGGGGCGTGGGTGGTCAGCGGTCAAGGGGAAAAAAGAGTATTTTTTTCCCACCTTACAACATGTATCTTAGGGTCTCGCTTTTCCAATGCATTTTGTTCAGAACCGAAGCATGGTCTTGGAAGTTGATAAATCGTCACCACCTCGGCCCGACAGACCCCGAGCCTGCTGTAAATTTCAGGACGGGGCCGGCCTCTTGCCGTGTTTAAGACCTGTAAGGTCTAAACAGCCTGAACACCTGAACACCGAAACATTACACATTTGCCCATTTTTGCATGTGTATAAATATCTTGTTATAGTGTTAGGGAAAATGGAAAATCCAACTTCAGATCTTATTGGGACAATTGAGAGCACACATTAATAGTATCATCTGATAGTGACCCACCGACCCATCAGCTCTCGCACCATGCAGGTGGGGCTTCACTCTGGTGGGGGTGGGATTCCATTACTTGTAAAGCACTTTGAGCTAAGTGTCCAGAAAAGCGCTATGTAATTATAAGGATTATTTGTTTCCTGGTTTGGGCTGCTTCTCAGACATACTGTAAAAATACAACTGGTTTGTGGAAAAATACATTCCACACCCATCCCATTTTTAAAACTCCCCGTCTATCTTACGAATAAACAGCAATAACAAAAGAGGTAAAATATACAGTATACAAGGGGAAAAAACACAGGAAAACTGCATGCTATGTTTCTCTAATCTACCACAGTAAACCTTCATAAAAATGGTCAAGAAATGCATACGCTTTTATTCCTGTGCATCTTTTTTGATGTTAGAGACCATTCGGTCTATTTCTAAATAGAAAACATAGCTAGAAACCTGCCATTTTTACCATAATCCACAGCCAGCCGGACTCTTGAGTGACTCAGCTGCTACAGGCCCTCTGCCAAGCACAGGTTGAGCTTTCCAATTGTGGAGTTGCTGGTCCAGGCTTGGATCACATGACTGCCTTCCCACGGTTGGGTGAAATCTGCCGAGGGCGGGGTGGGATTAGCTGGGACAGGCGGCTCTGGGCTCCTGGCATCACTGGCAATTCCTACAGTCTCCGGGCAGCTTGCAGGCTTGTGGAGCTGCAGATGAGGGTAACACCACACCTCCCAGCAGAGCAAAGAGGCTCTGGCGTGAAGCTGTGCGGCCAGTGACAAGGTAAAAGACGAGAGACACGAAGGAAGGTTGGACTGCAGGAGTCCGCCTACAACTCCTCATGCTCGGTGTTCGCTCAGAGTTTGTCCACTGGACCACAAGAACAATTTCCGATTCCAGATCAGGCAAGGCAAATGACACAAACTAACTGGCAATTCTAATAAAATTGAACAATATATAGCCAGCATTAAATTGTGGATCAATGGAGATGACTCAAAAGAGGGTAACTGCAAAGGCCTAGTGTCCAATCCAGAAGGGAACCCACTTAAATCGTTTCTTTGCGTGTTAGCTAATCTCCCAGCTCTCTTGCAGTAACTGAGAAGGGCACTCACTTATACAACACAGTTCATGTTGACAAAATTTAATTTCCCTTTCAGACAGAGAGGCAAAACTAGGGTTCAACTGCAGAACGTCATTAGTATCACACTTGGCAAGGCCTGTAAATAAGCCCTTCCTATACAAAATCTTCCTATACATTAAGCAAAAAGTTGTTCCTATGATCAATTGCATACAAACTATATCACGTTTCAGAACAAAACTGGATAAATAAACATTTCACATTAGTAATCCTTCACTTAAAATGTTTTTTTTTTATTTACACAAAGTGATTGTGATGGGTTGAATAATGAACAATTGAGAAATAATTATGTTAGATGGCAGCCACACTTACTGGTGCTTTACAGACTCAAATGCTGGCTTTTTGACACAAATCAAAGACATTCAAAACCATGGCTCACTTTTAACCAAAGTGTACAAAGAAAAACACTCCTCTAGAAACCTGTTCAAAGAATGCAGTTCGTCATGTTGAGTGGAAGAAGCAGGCTGTGTTTAATAGCCTCCCAGATGACTTTCACACACTGCTTTATACCCGATATTTCCCAATAAGCTTTTTGAATTCTAGGGTTTTTATGAACATTTAAGTTATTTCATAGCTTTAGGGACTTGAATGTGCCTCACTTTCACACAGTGCTATAGTACAAAAAGACTTAAGACATAAGACCACTTAAGACTAGACTACCAGAAGGACATTGGTTAATGAACATTATAAACAGAAGTTTCATTAGATCCAAGAGCCACTTAATAAGCCACCTTAAGTCCTTGCTGTGCTATCTGGCATTAGTGGTCTTCATTGTCACTAATTATAGCAAATGTATAATGGAACTCTACCATGTGTTATCAAATAAGTAGCGGACAGCATTCTGTGTCAATAGACTACTGATTTATGAAGTACCTTTAAAGTCTCTGTCCTTATTTTTCTCTGTACTGAAAGGTGCTTTTCATTTACAGCGATACAGAAACACACTCTAACAAATAAACTAGGAAAGCCAACCTTTGTTTAGCCACTGAAAATGTTCCATATTTAAAAATTGCTCTTCACCATTAGTTTTTAGTAATACTTCACTGTCTGTTAGGCCAATCTTAATACAACACAACCAAATATCCACATTGTGAAGCATGTTGGTAAAATGTTTGCCAATTTAAAGTCACATATCCTATTTTGCAGTGTAGCAAGGTCTGTTTTTAATTAACATCTGCAATTCTTAAGCAGTAAAAAATACTTTATTTCTAATTAAAAAATATTCCCATAGAATTAATCCAGAGTTATTACATGCACAAAATGAAATTAACTTAATCGTGTGACAATATAAATAAAAGATTGCAACTGCAATCTGATTTACGTAAATACACAACAAAACCAAAGCAAGGAGATTTTCATTTTTGGATGGATCACACAGAATATCTCTTGGTAACCACGTTATTGATGACATGGATTCAGACTGCCCTGTTCTTGAACATATTTGACTTCACAAGCTTGAATGTGTTTGTTGGACAAATGTACCAACAAGTGATTTTTTGATTGGTGCTTGCACTTTTACAACAAAGTACAACACTGCACATATTTCTATAATTGATGTTCAGTTTTTGATTTGTTGTAGTGGCCAAATACTGTTAGGAAACCTACTTTTGGCAAATAAAATCACTTCTGCTTCTAGGCATCCTCTTCAAGCCCATACCTGCATTAGATATTTCTTAAGGTTGACTTTCCTTTACAAAAATTCAAAACACAGAAAAAATGACAAATCAAGATAGTTATTCAACAGACTGACTTTCTATTATATATATATACATTCTATATACTGTATAGGATGGGTGAGGCATTTTTAAAATAGTTTGTCAGGTTTATTATACAACATAATCATGCTATATTAACAAGGCCTGGGGTAGGAAAGGAAACGGCATTTCAATGAGACTTCTATGAGGAAAAGTGCAAAATGTCCTAAGGCTAAAAAGCACACCAGTCCTTGCAATAAAGCACAAAACTGTAACATCATATTATTTTCTAACATGATGATTCATAAGCAATGTAGTGCATTTTCTACATCTTCGTGATCTACTGTGACTGAGACCCCTGGCATGTGTCTTTGGGCTAGAGATGGGAGCGATTCAATTTAAAGGTCAGATTTCCTGTTTTTGCAAACCAAACCTCTATAGAAACAGCAAGAACATTTCTCTTTAGCCCTTTGCAATGAACATGAACCTCAGTCGCACACAAAATTAAAACCAGGCTTCAACATACCTCTTTCTCACAAATTATTAACACTTAAAGTGACAATGTCCAGTCTCTCTTCCACAGCTTTCTACATTCAAGGACTGCCTTGTCTGTCTGCTGTTTCACTCCAGTACATGTTCAAGTAACGTTTCATTGCTGCATATGAAAAATAAAAGAAAACCGTGACCACCTCCATGAAAACTATGAAGGTCTCTTCAACTGCTTAATAAAACTGCTCAGAGAAGAGCTTCAGTATTTACATTTGGAATAAATACTTACAAATTCTACCTTTCACAATGATTAGGTAACTGGTGCCTACTTACAGTGTTTCTAAATGAATTTCACTCATCTAAAGTGTACGAACTTGAGCCATGCCCACAGCTGAATTGCTAGTTTTAAAAGAAGTGTGTTAACTCTTCACAGCTCTAGCAAAAGGGACACATAATGGATTACATTTTTGCTGACTCTGATAAGACATAGGTGACATTATACACCAAAGATCAGTAATTAATTGTCAACCATTGCTGGTTGCGCTGGGGATGTTTAAAAAAATAAAACAGAAGAGAAAAAGCTCCCCCCCACTCCCAATTTGACCCATAAATCACGGTAATCAAACTCGGACAAGCTCCTGCTCCAGTAGGTCTGCAGATCATCTTTTTGGCATGAAGTGAAAAGACATGACAGGAGTGTCTATTATGATCCGATCTTATCTTATCTTACTGCAGGGTCTCTACAAAAGCATCAAATTCGTCAATGTTCTTCTCGTACATGGCCAGCTTCTCGGGCAGAGAGTCCTGCAGAGAGAGAGAGAGATTACAGGTCGCTGACTCACAGTAAACTGGCAGCCCTTCCAGGTCTGGATTCCATCATGCACTGAGTGGCCAGAACAGCATGAAACTTGGAAGTTCACCAGAGTCAATAATATGATCATTTTCCAACATGCTTGATTTTCCTTAAGTGCAATTCTTTTTAAAAAACCTTTTCATTTCTGTTTGTTCATTTTTATTAATTTGTTCAGGGTATGGCCACTATAATATTCATACGATACCTACACCATGTCCCTTGTGGGATTTCTGCTAACATGTTTTCCTGGATGCAATGTGTAACAAGTGCATTTTCTTACCAAGTCTTCTGCCATAGACTGTGCACTGATGTCAATGGAGAGGCTGCTGAGCTGAGGGGGATTCTGGAACTCTCTGTAAAACGTACCCAGGTCCATAGGAAGGATATCATCCTTGGAAAAGGCAGGCTTCTGAAACAAGGAAAACGAATGTAGATAATAATAATTAATAATTGCTTACACTTACGTAGCGCTTTTCTGGACACTCCACTCAAAGCGCTTTACAGGTAATGGGGATCCCCTCCACCACCACCAATGTGCAGCCCCACCTGGATGATGCGACGGCAGCCATAGTGCACCAGAACCACCCCACACATCAGCTATCAATGGGGAGGAGAGCAGAGTAATGAAGCCAATTCATAGATGGGGATTATTAGGAGGCCATTATTGGTAAGTGCCAATTGGAAATTTGGCCTGGACGCCGGGGTTACACCCTTACTCTTTTCAAGAAACACCCTGGGATTTTTAATGACCACAGAGAGTCAGGACCTCGGTTTTACGTCTCGTCCGATAATGTATCTGCAGGGTCTGGTGGAGAAGAAACCTTTTTGTGGATGTGTATGTCAGGGAGTAATTATTACATTGAAGGCATTCACTAGGAAGGACCATGTGATACATTCTGAACTAAACAGTTCTCACATGGGATGGGAAAGTGTTAACTAACAGGGTAAATAAAAAAAAAGGACATTTTGTGATGCATCTCAAAGGGTTGTTTAGTCTAAAGCCAACACTTGACATTGCACAAAGCTCACGTAGGCTAAGGGAAGATGTGGTTTCAGGCTTAATGGGAGACTTGAGTGACAGCACTCACAAAATCTACCATGACGAAGTCATCCTGCGTCGGTCCGCTGCTCCCACTGGAGTCGTGGGAGTGCAGGCTGGTCTGCAGAGGTGATGCTGGCAGCGGAGATTCAGGGGGGTTCACCTGGGAGACAGGATTTAGACTAGTAAAGGCTGAGAAAACAGCATGGAAGGACACTAGGAGACTGCAAGGCTCGGAAAGATGTGGACCAGTGCCAAGAAACTACACTGAGTCTCAGACCCATGGCCTTGAGGGCTGTGAGGCACCCCGAATAAAAAAGCAATCCACAAGAAAGCGGTTTCATACATGGTCAAGAAGAGTCAAGATGCTGGCATAATATTACCCACCATAAGGTCATTTTCTTCCGGGTCAAAAGTCCTTGGAGCAAACGCAGCAAAAGGCAGATCCAAAGTAGCTGTAGTCACCTATTCAGTCACCAACACAAGAACATGTCAGTGGTGTAAAAGAAAAAAAAAAACTCATTTCTAAAAACAGGATTTGAATGTGTTCTAGTATGGATATGTAGTCTTACGAGTTACCATTAGAGAACAAAGTTCGCTGAAAACAGAAATCTCCATTGCTCTTTAATCCCATTTACAAAGCTGCAACACCCCAATCTGCAACATGTCCTACAATAAAATAACCGCTAAATTATTGCACTAAAAAATTGTCAAGATTTCCACATTTTTCCATCATAGCATCATAGCAATTTTTATTTGAGGACATATAAAACAGGGATAAATATACTGAAACTAAAAATAGTACAAATGCATACTGGTTGGTTGTAGGGAGTCAGGTGCCTGGACTGAAAAGGTCTAACAATTCTGAGCTCTTCCCGCTTTTTCTCCCTCACCTGGGTGGCAGGTTTGTTCACAAAGGCTCCCACTTTCCTTGTAAAGGTGGTCTCCACAAAATCAGGTGGGGAGGTGCCCTTCGCCTCACTGCTTCTGGATAAGGGATCCGTCTCCTCCCCACTTAACAGCAGAGAGAGAAAAGAAAGGAAAAAGGCATGCGCATCACCCTGTGCTTGGACATTTTACCCTTCCTTACAGCTGCCACAACCGGGAAAACAAAGCCAGCTAGATTCTCTGGTGGACTGTAGAGGAGGGCCTACCTGCTGGAGGGGGTGGCCGGGACTTGCTGAGCAGTGTCTGCTGGGGGGCAGGTAGACGCTCTGCCATGCTCCGCCTGTGCCCCGTGACAAGGCTGCACCAGGGCCTGGGGCACCCCTCCCTCTTTCCCTGGTATCGCCATCTGGGGACAGAACAGCACAGAGCATCAGACTGCGGCTGCCGCCGCTGCCTGCATTCACTCTGCCTTACAGTGACTACTGCTGTCCACTGCCGAGACTTTGGAAAGCCATCCCTGAAACTGAAATTAGTGTCTCATGCAACAGACACAGGAGGTGTTTAATAAAGAAAAAAGGAAACCACCCACGATACTTCAAATTTGATTTCAACTCCGTGTGCGTGGTACGATTAAAAATAGAGCTGAAGTTAAGATACATCAGTGAATCTGTGTTACCTTACAGAAAAACATTATTTATTAATATTAAAATGACCGTGTTAGACTTATTAAACACCTGTGACTTTACACATGTGACTCCTGCATTTACCTGCCGGCCACACGGACCGATAATGCAAAGAGCTGGATGTGGGGCAGCAGGCACCATTATGGGCAAGTACTTATTTCTGGAGCTCATTACCTGGTGGGGATGGGCAGCGTTAAAGACAGCAGGATAGCAAAGATCAGCGGTTCCGAGCGTGGGAGGCTGATAGGAAAGACGAGAGCTGTACAGCTGAGAAAGACAGCAGAGAGACAGGGGAGACAAAGGCTAAAAAACATAATCGGAAAGAGGCAACAGAGACAGATAAATGATTTTGGAAATTTATTCAGCATTTCAGAGGTAATGGGAGAGGTGAGAGGCAACAAAAGTCATTGTCTTTGAATTTGAACTACCTAACCTCAGCTAAAAAACCGCCGTCTATCAATATTCTCTCACATCTACACTACAAAACCTCTTTGGGTTTATAGAAATCTGTCAAAAGGTAGGTAGAAAATTGAAGGCAACACACTGTTTTGACAGTTTTGAAAACCTACTGGCAAACTAACGTTGAAAAATGTAGAGTTATTTGAAGGCATTGGCAATTTCAATGTTGAAAGACAAGCCGTCAATGTGTTAAGAATTTAATTAATTTAAGCTTCGTGTTATTAAGCTTAATAGTTAAGTATTATTTTGAAGAACTGTTACTAGGCAGCGAGACGAGTCATGTTAACAGTGGAAGTGTTATCCACACTTAATAAATCCGCCCACACACTGAACTCACTTGGTGTGAGAAAGCCAGCCCCAGCATGGGGACCTTCAGAGTGTCCATCACTGTGGGTTTGAGTGCCTGAGAGTGTGTCTTACTTAGAGTGGACACACACTATACACAGAGACGCACAGAGACAGCAAACAGAGAGAGAAACAAAAAAAGAGAAAGGAAAGCACAACTTATAAAAAGGAAAATGTAGAAAATGACATGTGATTTGGTGCTTGGTAATCAAAACATTAACTGTTCATGAATTTCAGAATGTTCACAGGAGGATTTTAAAAATGTGACATGAAACCAGGACATCAGATTTTAGGCTATGTATAAGTAACGTTGTTTAAGGCAGGTTTAATGAATGGTACCTCTAAGAGGCATATCCATACTAGGACACATTCAAATCCAGTTTTGAAAAACTACATTAGGAGAGTCATACTGTGACTGTGGCACATAATTGTGTGAATCTTAATAGAAAAAAAGTTACTTACAAGAAACTGAGCAGAGGTTTCAAATCTTTGGAAAATATAGTAGAATGTGACAGAGAAATTTAATATGAAATATACATGTTAATTATGATATGTTTACATCACAAATATCCTTCCTTAAATTTACCACAGGACTAATAGATGTGTAAGAATATTAGGAACATAAGTACTAAAGGAATCTAACACATTTCCCATCTGCCCCAAACACAATAAGGCTGTCCTTTATGTCTTTGCACTTAAAAGTTATTTTCTAAATTATAAAGTTATATTAAGTTTGCGCACCTGCATCATCACCTGAATGGAACTACTGATGAGATGAGTATAAGACGGTTCAAAAATGTTTAAGTGAAGTGTTCAAGATGTGCACCCCAGGGGCTGGTTACCTGGGAGGGGGGAGAGGTGGAGAAGGATGTTGTGCAGACCTCCTGGGAATCCTCAACTCCAGGATACATCACTCCATCATCTTCACCTGTCGTCCTTGGAAACAAGAGCACAAGGCATCATGACAGCCTGGGCAAAAAGCCTTACTTCAGAGATTCAGATTTTCAGGCTGGCAACAAAAGTCAAGCTCAATTTTAATTGTGAAGAACAAACTGTGCGTGTGTTGTCTATTGACATGAAAATCAAAATGCTCTCACCTGTAGTTGCAAGGGTGCATAGGTCCCATATTGGGGAAGGGGCGGTCAACAAAATGATCTATGATGATCCCCATTATAGGAGCAGTCCTCTCAAACTGCCTGCAAACAAAAATCAGGAAAAGGAGAAACCGAAATGCTTGGACTAGATTTAAAATACCCCATGGTTTGTGCTTTTCCTTTAAATTCCCCATCATCTTCCACATAAATTCAGCAGTTTACTTCTTTGTAGCTATGGCTGTAGTTTCCTATGACAGCACAAAAAGTGTCTCTTTGAAAAAGAATTAAGACAAAAATTAATACCATATTTCCTAAAAACAGAGAAGCAGGCATGAATACCTAATGAAAAAAACACAATATTCTTATTACTTGATTTGTCCCAAAAGTATGATACAGATTTTGAAAAGAAAATAATCTTGAAACTGTGAAAATCTCTTTAAATTTATGACTTCACTTTTTAAAATCCTGCTTAAAAATCCTGATGAATTCTTTAATCTCTCAGTGAGAGCTAATGGTTTAAACTGTACATCCTGTAAATGCATCACTAATTAAGCATCTTGTATTTCCTTTATCCTCTAATCCAATTTAATAGATGACCCTGCTCCACACTAACAATGGCCTATAGGGAGGACATTATTAAACCTCCTCTGCACTTTCATTAATCTGCCTTAGGTAACTGTGCTCACAGGTGACCCCTAGGGGCAGTACAAAAAAAAATTGATAAAAGGTAGATCTACTACAGAAATTACTGAACGTTTTTAAATCCCATTGAACACACAGGTTCAGAAGCCAAAACACACACAGCTCACAATCGCATTATCTTGTCATGTACTTATACAATCCACTCTAACTACAGTGACTGTCTAATATTAAGGTGTACAACTGAACTAGAGTTCTGCTAAAACTGCAGCAAAAATGAGTAATCAAAAAAAACTAAATTCTAAATAGCTGTTCTTCTGCGATTCAGTTTTTTTTCCCTCATCAGGTTAGAGCTGTAAGACTGACACAAAAAGCTGAACATGTCATGCTTCACAAGTATGAACAAAGTCAGTTTAAGCACGGACTGTACTTGGAGGCAGTACCTGGTTGACATAAAAGCCAGATTAGTTCTATAAGCACAGGACAGAGTGATGGTACCGACTGGTGTCCCGACTATCCCTACACGTACAGTCTGAAACCCTGAAGAAAAAAGAAAACACCAGGACAAAAAATGGTGATTGTCAGACAGTAAGACGATTATAAAATAAAAAAAACCCACAATGACACAAAAGCCTTAAAAACACTTTTGTGGGATCCCTAGCAGCTCAACCATTAAAGGAGGCCGTCTGAGTGCACATGGTGTTCTGTGACCTAAATGTCACGGGTTCGAGTTAGGGTCCTGTCATGAGCTGTCCAAGACTGGGAATGTCTAAATGTGAGGCCCTTAACTCAGCAGGGCTCTCAGCAACATGGTGACCCCTGCAGTGTCTTGGAGCACATGCAGGCTGTTATCAGTCAGAGCTGTGCCTCTCCTCTGGCCAGGGCTGTGGTTCTTGTGGCATGTTGCCAGCTATATTGCCCTACAACTCATACCTGCCAGCTCACTAAAGCTCAGCAGGTCGGAGCCTGACCAGTTCCTGGATGGGAGACTTCCTGGGAAAGCAACGGTTGCTGCTGGAAGAGGTGTTAGTGGGACCAGTTGAGGATGCTCTACCTGCAGTCTGTGTGGGTCCTAATGCCCCAGTATAGTGATGGGGACACTATACTGTAAAAAAGGTGCAGTCCTTCGGATGAGGTGTAAAACTGAGGTCCTGACTCTCTGTGGTCATTAAAAATCCCAGAAAGTTTTTCAAAAAGAGAAGTAGTGTCAACTCTGGTGTCCTGGCCCTGACAGGCCAAACACATTGGGTATACAAAACATGCTTATTCTCAATTTCAATGTGTACGACATGATCATACGTGCAGCGATTATTTCAAGGTTTGGTGTATTAGTAATAAAAGTGTGAGGATACATACTATCTAATAGAAATACTTGGGATATTATAGTTTTGTTTCACACAGTATGAAAATTGTAACATTTAACAAAAGATTAAAAAGGATACCTTCTCCAAGCCCTGCAAGCTGCACTTCACCAAAATATATCCTGCAAGAAAATAAAACACATATTAAAAAACACAGAAGAAAGAAACCCAATATTAATTTTAATGCAAAGAGAAACCAATTTGCGACCAAAAATATTTTCCCTCATTTATAGTGCTTTTATCTCCTTCATGTCAATACCATGAAAAAATACAGCTGCATTTCAGGATTTCTGTAAGTTGTAAGTTCTGTAACAGGTGTATAAAGCATTTTTACCTGTACAGAATGACATAGTCATGGCCTTGTTTCCTTGACAGCTTGTAGGCTGGTGTCACCCTTGTTATAGCCAGCAATGATTTAAGCAGTAGAGACAGTCTGTTGTAAACAGTGTATGACACTTTAATATCTTTATCACACCTGGAAAATAAAGAGTTACATTTTTTATTCAGGGAAGAATAACAAAACATTTTTTTAGAATCAGACTGCTTTTCCTTGGTCTTCTTGTAGCCTGGTACATTGTTGCTCTTGTATTGTTGCTCTTTTGAAACAAGATATTTAAGATTTCTGAATGGTGATATAACACTGCAGTCTACTTTTACTTTAACAGAACTTTCCAAAGATTTAGTTAAAACAACATTTCATCTCTTTAGCCATCTTATGTATCAACAATATGAGCTGACTGCAATTTGTGCTCCAAAGGCCATTTAAACTATCCTTATAGAAGCATCCCTGACATCTTCAGACTTAAAACCAAATAAGCCAAACAAAAAACTGCAATTCAGAAACAAAGTTATTTTGCTAGTTTTACATTCTGAATATACATTAAAAGGTAGTATATTCCAAAAATAAAATGCATGGTTTAACCATCTTTTTAACTTTTCTGTTCATCGTTAATATTGAAAAGACACATAACATACTTCTAAGCGAAACAGCTTGAATGGATAATTAGCAGGATAATCAGTATGTTCCCCATGATCTGCCTCAGAAAATATATTAGCCAAAGCTTTAATACAACCATATAAACATTTATGAGATCATCTGAGGCAGTAAAAAAACAGCTTACAACTAAGACTTACTTCTCATTCATTTCCAAACACCATGTTTCCAGTTCCATTGAATCTCCCTATGAATATAACAAGACAAATTACAGATAACCAGTGCAATTTGTTCTGCATAAGAATTATTCTTCAGCATCACAGTCAATCTTATCACAAAGCTGTCTATACATGCTTAATAGCTAATTCAAGGATACCAATGTTTAAGCAAACTATAACAGAAAATTAAAAAAACAAAGTAGTCTAGAACGTTTCAACAAGGTAGGAAAGAGGTTATGCAACAAAATAAATAATCGATAGTCAGTCTTATTAAAGAATGATGCCTTCCATAAATGAGTTTGCCAAGTGATTTACCAAGACAGCCATGTAGGATAATGATGCACAAGGACTGAGCTTCACATTTTCATGTCATAGCACATGCTCTACAAACTGAGCTAATCACGCACTTTAAGTATTTTAATGAAATGTGAATTCCTTCATCTTGGTACTGTTCTTATACAAACAAAAAGACCAGTGGACTTCCATTCAAATTCTTAATAGGATGCTGTTGTTGTGCCTTTGTGCAACCTACAAGCTGCACAGCTTGATCTTGCCATATGAATGAGTACATCGTTAGGCTGTAACTATAAATTAGACTTTCTTCTCAACTGATTTTCGCAGTTAAATAAAGGACCCAAACCCATTTAGGGGCAAATGAGGCCTTTTCTGCTTTGACAGCTGTTTTCTTACCTCTGAGGTTTTAAGGGAGATTTCCACACACATGGACCTCCCAATTCCTGGAAGCTGACCACCCAGAGCTCTTTTAGCCTCATGGGTAACTTCTGGGATGTCTTTTATTGCTAGATTGAACTGTAAAGATAAAAGGTCCCTTTTTTCACTGTCAAGACAAGAACACATTTACCAAAAAAGCACACAAACACAGCAAACACATACAAACTGAACACTTCAGTTAGCAAACCTGTAAATTAGGAACTTTAGTGCTCTTCTTAAAAAAACATTCAAGGTAAATTCAAATCTTAAATTAAATCTAGATGTGTACAATAACTCACATTAAAGTATCCGGATCAACTGAAAGATGCATGGGCACAGGAATAATGAAATTCTTTGGAAATCAATCACTGGGACTGGATATTCCCAATTCATTAAATATGTATGTACTCATGGACATTTTCAAAACCTAAAAATTCTTTCAAAGCATCTGCTTTAGGGTTTTGCCAGGTGAGCCAAACACAGAAATTAATTAACAGGTTGGGATGGCAGGTTAAGACTCTGCCTTGTTATTTTTTTTTGTCATGAGTTACATTATAATCACTGCTTATTTGTTTAGAAATTTTAAATATTTTTTAATTTGGAATCATCCCTTGTGTCTTTGTCTTGGATCACAATGATGATCTCTTTATGCCTACATGGTGAATGGAAAGGTGCAGACAAGCTCCTTGGACTTGCCCACCCTTGAAGACATTCGTCTTGCCATGCTATAAACTCTGCTGTTACGTACAAGAGGGTTCAGTGCAAAATAGAAGGCAAGCATGTTCCTTGCGGACGTCACCACAAGTCTACAGGTCTCCCTGGGAGTTGCAGGGGTCTCAACTAATCCTAACCTAACCTGCCCTGGAGTGGCAGTGGGTACCACTGGGGTGGAGTGGAGTGGGTACCATTGCTTGGAGCACTCCAGGCACAGCCAGCTGGTAGCATGACCCAGGCTGTACGATTGCCCTGCTGTGACGGGAGTCTTACCCAGTCAGAGCCAGTAGGCGAGGATGAGGAGCGGGTGCAGATCTTCTCCCCAAGTCGGGCTTGAACAATCACCTGCACCGTCTGGAACAAAGGGATAATGCGGCCGTTCACCATCAACAATTCATGAGCAGGTTGCAATTAATTCATTTTTCATGTCAGCGAATGTTTTAAATGCGAGTTGTCATTTTGCATAAAGGTCACATAGAATTATTGAACTCTACCCTCTACCACTCACACAGCTGTTTTTTTTGCACATTGCGTGTGCTGACGTGTATTTAAGTTGGATGTTATTTAACTTTGTTGTTGCTGCTGTTGTTCCATGTTTAGGTTTGGTGTTTCATTAAAGTCACTGTATTAGAGAATACATGCAAATAAGCATTTCATTGCACTTGTGCATATGACAAATAAACTGAACTGAGCATGGAGATGATAACCATCATCAGAAATAAATATATTAATGGTGGGTTATATGTGAAATGACAGCCCCGACTAGCTCTGTTGATAGAGAATGAAACTCATAATCTCAGGGTAGTGGGTTCGTGTCCCACGTCGGGCGCCAGGTCCTCCATGTTGGAGGTTGGGCACAAGGCTAACATACCTGTACCATAAAAAAAACTTTACTGTTGCTGTCCCTACATGCCAGAAGGCATAATGGGCAAACATCCATCCATATGTGAAATTAGTTACTTAACCATATCACAACACAACTATTTTTGAACACTCTTCTCCCAAAACGTCTAGCCCAATTAATAAAATAGAACTGCACAGCAAAAAAACCTTAACTACTATGCATGGCCTTCGCCAAGACGATTGTAACATTGAAAAATTATCATAAGGTATTTCACATCCATTAATATTCAAAGACACCTGGAATACTACGTTGTCGCCCCTGACGAATATATGTACATGAACCCAGGAACCGCATCTTTTGTTTTTTATTTTCGAGCCACAGTACCTTTAAGGCAAAAAATTTGATGAATTTGTCCAAGTCCTTTTTATCCTGTGGGCTCAAATCGCTGTCCATTATGGAAGGCAACTTTAAAAAAAAAGCGAAAGATGATACATTTTACGGTCAGCAATAGCAATACGAGGAAATGTGCACAAGGCATTCTCAGACCGCTCTCTGAAACTAACGCCAGGTGTACTGACGCAGCTGTAAGGTAATGTATTTAAACCTACAGTAATACATACGTTTACAATCTTACTAGTATTCAGTACTGGCTATTTACTTTTATTTATCCGACCTAGGGAAGCCGTTTAGAAGACATTCACGAAGTTATTAACACCCTACAATAACTACAGCAAATAGCAGCAATTATGTTATCCTGGCTAACTCGTTGAGCAAATAATTAAAAATACAAACTGTTACAGTAAATAATGTTTATTCTTTTTAATGCATAACAGAGTTAGCATAAACCGACCCACGAATATTCAATGTTTAGAATTTAGAAAATACGCAATTGGTAGCAATTAAAACGTATCTTGTTGGTTCAAGCACCGTGATACTTACAGCTCATTACAGTATCAGATTACGGGATTCTTCGACTCTAATTGACGGTTTCGTAATTTTTAAGTATTAGTCAAACAGTTTTTATTTCAATCCGTCGAAAAAGTCCGGTATTTCAAAACCATTTTAAAAGACTTAAAGAAACCAGCAAAACAAAATCTGCCAACTGTTCCATTTCTCTGTTTGTTTTCATCGGGCCAGGGTAAGTAAAGCTAGCGGCGCTTCTGAAAGGGTCGCACTTTCGGTATTTCATGGCTGTATAACCATGCGTCATAACAATAAAACAACCCGAAATAATACTCTATATTTCTACTGATATTGTGTTTTCTCGATGTACTCAGCTCTCTAGTTTTTATAGTATTTCAGAGGTGGAAAAAAAAATACTGTTGAAACTGCGCAGGAGAAACATTCGATAGTTACGCTCTGCAGTCATGCCCGATGGATGTGTGTGTGGGTAGTTGTGTGGACTGTAAACAGACAGGTTTGCCTTTTATTCTACAAAAAGGTACATTTTAATATTACTCAGTAGTACTACAGCAGTATTTGTGAGTTGTCTGATGCCCTGGAAGCATTATGATACAACATGCTTTACAGTGAAAAGTCTTGTAATGATACAGCATTTAGATGTCTTTCTTGATGCAGGCTGAAATTATGAGTAATTTGACTTTATTTGGAACGCTGGCGTCATTAATAACTATCACTGCTACTAAATTATTACTATTAATGTGAATTTCCGGCAATAGACGCCCTAAGAAAATACCTTTCATTTTAGTACATTAAGCCACTCTACGGTTTTGGAGGTTTAGTCCAATTCACATTGCGTGGATATTCACAGAAGATCAAAGGTCTGTTTTATACATTGCATATTCCTGAAAATCGTTGGAAGTTTTGGTTTAATGTACAGAGGGCGTGTGAGTCTTTTTAATGCAGCGTTTGTTTTTTGTAATGTAGTTGTTTTGCCTTTTAGTATGTCAAGCGTCAGTGCGATCACGACATTGATCAGTGGAAATTATTAACTGCAGTTCGGGAGGGTTAACGCCGACAAGTCAGTCTCTCACACCTGTACCCTATCGCCATCACCACCAAACTAGCTACGCTGCCCACTGACCAAGCCCAGCCTCTCCCATCAAATACTCCTAGCATTCAGCTCTGGGATGTTCTTGTCCCTAGTGAACCATTTATATCTGTGTCTCTCGCAAGCCCTGCCAGACTGTTTACGTCGTTGGTCGTGTTACAGGATCGGGAATGGCTATCCCTATAGCTATACTGGATTGTGACCTTTTGCTCTACGGCCGTGGGCAGAGGACCTTGGACAGGTTTGACATAGAGACCGTCTCGGATGAGTTCCTGTTGACTAATTTCGGCTTCCCGCGGGAATTCATTTACTACCTGGTGGAAATGCTGGGCGACACCCTGTCGCGGCCCACGCAGAGGTCGCGGGCCATCAGCCCCGATGTGCAGATCCTGGCCGCGCTGGGGTTCTACACCTCGGGATCCTTCCAGACCCGGATGGGGGATGCGATAGGGATCAGCCAGGCCTCCATGAGCCGGTGCGTCGCCAACGTGACCAAGGCGCTGGTGGAAAAGGCCTCCCAGTTCATCGGCTTCACGCAGGACGAGGCGACGCAGCAGCAGTGCAGAGACGAGTTCTACCGGGTGGCCGGCGTGCCCAACGTGCTGGGGGTGCTGGACTGTGTCCACATTGCCATCAAGGCCCCCAATGCCGAGGACCTGTCGTATGTCAACCGGAAAGGGTTTCACTCCATCAACTGCCAGCTCGTGTGCGATCCAAGAGGCCTGCTGCTGAGTGCGGAAACCCACTGGCCTGGGGGCCTGCAGGACACGGCCATATTTCAGCAATCGACGGTGAGCAGGCTGTTCGAAGAGCAGGTGCATCACGACGGCTGGTTGCTGGGTAAGCCTTCGTCAGCTTGGTTTGGTTTAACTGCTTGCAAAGCCCGGGAGCCGATGGGCCCTGCCTTCTCTCATCACATACTGTAGGGGCGGGATACCAGACCTCTCGTGTTGCTCACATCTCTTTGGCTCTTCCCTTTCTTTCTGTAGAGCCGAATTATTTGCATCAACACTTTAAATTCTGTAATGGCTCTTTCAATATCCCAGTGCCGTTTTGGGGGGAAAGAACACATTTGGGGGCGGAGTAGTGGCTCAGGATCTGTGCCTGTGGCTGGAAGGTTGCCGGTTCAAATCCCACAGCCGGCAGAGGAATCCTACTCCGTTGGGCCCCTGAGCAAGGCCCTTAACCCCAACTGCTCCAGGGGTGCTGTACAGTGGCTGACCCTGTGCTCTGACCCCAGGCTTCTCTTTCCCCGTCTGTGTGCCTTTGTGTCTCATGGAGAGTGAGCTGGGATATTCAAAAAGTCAAATTCCTAATGCAAGAAATTGTATAGGGCTAATAAAATGATCTTATCTTATCTTATAATTTTGTTGGAGGGGGAAGTTTTAGATTTGCCACTTTTTCGAAGAGGTGTCATGCTGGCGTGAGTTGTAAAATTTCAATGATTTCGCCGTATTTCGTTTGCGTTTAACCTATTTCCTGAACTAAACAGATGAACAATCTCATCTTTTAAACCATTTTTCTTTCTGATAATGTCTGTGCGTTCTTAAGCTTCTTACATCAAATCAAAGGTTGCTTGTATCCTCTCTGTTGTGCTCTTGTGAAGTGGGTAAAGATGTTTTTGTTTTTGCATAGATGTGTTGTTGATGTATCTGTGTGTTTTGTGCGTTGAAGGAGACAACAAGTACCCTCTGAAGAAGTGGCTGATGACGCCTCTCCAGTACCCAGAAACCCCTGCGGAATACCGCTACAACATGGCCCATACGGCCACGCATGAGATCATTGACCGGACTTACCGGGCCTTACAGACCCGCTTCCGCTGCCTGGACGGGTCCAAGGGCTACCTGCAGTACTCGCCCGAGAAGTGCGCCAACATCATCCTGGCCTGCTGCGTGCTCCACAACGTGTCCCTCCAGACCGGCCTGGACGCCTGGACCTTCGAGCGCACGGAGACTCCTGACCAGCCGGAGGAAGGCTGCGAGCAGATGGACTCCATGGACCCTGAAGCCTTCAGGATCCGGCAGGAGCTGATCCTCAATCACTTCAGCTAGCGAGCCCACCCGGAATATCCCCGAAGCCCCGGTTTTGTCCTTGACGCAGTGACCGCTCCGGGGCGTCCCTGATGGTTTTAAAACGGGGAAAGTGTTCCTCGTCTAGTTTAATTTTTTTTTTCTTCCCCCAGCAGTCCATGTTGACAAACGCAACTTTGATGTTGACAAACGCAACTTTGAGAGAATCTGTCGTCTTACGGCTTCATGTCATGTAAAGTGTTCCCAAGATAATGCTGATAACGCTGATAAGAGTTTGTGCCCACTTCAGAAGGAAACCCTCCTGATTGACAGCCTCATTTTCCATTTGCGTCTGTCTCTGAGTAACATAATTTCATCTATGCCTGTTCTTGCTCTAAAGGTGCTTTGTTAATGCACCTGTCATGGTCTTGGAGTGAGATATTGTAAGTAAGCCGTCCCCTGCTCAGTGTCATTTTTGTACTGTATCTCTTCAAAGCAGCAGGACAGGACCAGAGCAGTTTCTAACAACTCTTAATGGAAACTCCTGTCATAAGGAAAAAAAATCTCCTTTTTTATTTTTTTTTTTCCAACTACTTAGACAACCACAAAAAAGACAGATGGAAAGCATTCATGAAAGCCCTGACTATATCCAGTTGTGGCTTATCTCAAGAGTAAAGATGGATGAGATTGATATTTCTGTTTAGTCTCATTTTTCCAGTAACAGAAACGGGTAGAAAAACTGCATCATTTATTTCAGATTTCTCTCTGTAATGACATTTTTGTTAAAGAATCTTACTACTCATACTTTATTTTAAAAGAAAGTGTCTGGAAATGCCCAGATTTATTAATTCAGTATGAAACTTCATACAGAGGTCTTAATTGGACTTTACCAGAAGTACACTTAACAGTGGACATTGTCTTTTGCCCTTTTGTGAGCTGGTCTCCTTATCCGTGAATTATACAATACCATAATAATGAACACACTACTGATGGGTGAACAAATTGAGATCATTCAGTAATCCTCAGCTGTTGCATTTTTTAGCTGTATTAAAACCAAGGTAAAGCCTTCTTAACTTAAAATCTGAAATACATTTGAAATACATTTTGTTGTACCAAGCTTAAAAATTCTAATACTTATTTTTCCCCAAACATTTACACTCATTTCCTTGCACCTCCCAGAGAGATGTGAATTTGGTTTGATTGGCTATTTAAATTGTCCATCCCATTTAAACCCATTAGGAAGGGAGCTGAGTGTCCTATCTCCTCACTCTCTGCTCTGCTGGAGCTGTTCTGAAGCCATACTGCCTATACTCCTTACAGCCTACATCAGGCAGTTGAGCTTCATTAAATCTGTTCAGTGTATGTGTTTTCAGTTCATCCTTTCCCAATTAATCAGACATGATTCATTCCCTGGATCGTTTTTTTGTGAGGAATGGCACTTAACTTAAATTGTTCTTATTCTTCCCACAGTAGTCAGCATGATGGATATGTACAAACCTAATTTTCTAGGTCCTGTTGGATAAACTAAATGAGGTGTGCAGTTTGGACTGAATTAAATGAAGACATAATCACTAATCTGATTCTGGGTGTATGTATGTCCGGAGAACAGGTTTGCATATGTTTATGCCTTACATCATGAGATTTAGTGACTTTTTACAGTATATCTAAAGCGATACATCTGGTTCCATGGTGCGTAGAATGCATACACTCCGTGTCTTCAGCAGCAGTAAATCAAAGTATGGAATTATGGAGGGTGTTTTACTGCCTGTGTGTAAACCAGACATTCCCCAAAGAGAATCCTACTCCATTGGGCCCCTGAGCAAGGCTCTTAACCCCAACTGCTCCAGGGGTGCTGTATAAATGGCTGACCCTGCGCTCTGACCCCCAGCTTCTCTCCCTGTCTGTGTGTCTCATGGAGAGCAAGCTGGGGTATGCAAAAAGACAAATTCCTAATGCAAGAAACTGTATATGGCCAATAAAGTGATCTTATCTTTTCTTCTGTCTCAGCTGACATGGTCACCCCCCTTCTTATCTTAGTTCTCCAATAAACTATTTTTTTTATTTTGGGTTTTCTTATGACTGTTTTCTATATCTGACTAATAAAATAGTTTATTAAAATCATGTTCACCTTAAATGGTTTAAAATTCCATCTGTGTTGCATTCAAGAAAAAAGAGCTTACCCTTAGCCATGTCAGACTATTTCTTGAGTATAAATACTTTAGAAAGGGTTCCCTCCTCAGAAATAAAGACGGTGGTGGGCACTCAGCTCTTCCATCCTGGAGTCGACTCTGGAATGGGACCTTTCTGTGTGGAGTTTGCGTGTCACTTCTGTGTCTATATGGACTTTCTCCAGGAGCTCCGGTTTCTCTGCCTTCCAGAGACACACCACCTAGCTCAGTTAGCTTCTCTGAGTTGACTGTTTGTGCATGTTTGCCTGGAATGTGGTCCTGTCTTGTGCCCTGTGCTTACTAGAAATGAGCTTATTTCTGATCATGGAAGGATTGCTGAAGTATATTCTATCTAAAAAATTGTCCCTTGCCTATTTCATTTACTCATTTTAAAACTGACATTTTTGGAAGCTAAAACACCACTTCCTGTGGTCATGTTTACAAATATATATGGATATTTAAGGAGGTTACAATAAGAGCTGGGGATGACAATTTAGAAATGCACAATACCCTGTTAACACTGGCGTAGATTTAAAAACGACAACAGTCTTCATTTCTAAATAATTTATCATTTACAGAGGTCAGTTAATAAGAAAGGTGATTACTAGTAGCACTGAAAAGAATGTTGAATTCTTGTACTGTATAAAATGAATTACTGTTATTAGAAACCATGATTTTTTTTTCATGTAAAGTTCGTCTTTTGAATTTCATTATGAAGATTTGCTTGGCGCTACAGGTACTGTGGGTTTGTGAAGTGATTCAGAACTATGCCAGCAGTGCTGATACGACTACGTCGGCGCTAGGACCTGTGCGCTCGGTCCGTGGCGCTCCCTTGTCAAACAAAATAAATCAAAGTGCCATTTAATGAGATCTGGAGAGCGCGTTCTTACAAGGTGAAGAAATCTTTCCAACTTCAAAGCAGACTGGATGTGACCGACATCGAGCGAGCACACACAGATCACGCCATTAAAAAAAAAACAACAAACAGCAGCTTGTTTCAGGGCCTTCCAATTAATGATCAGCAGGACCGGAGTCACAGTTCGCTAGCTGCGTGCGTGATGTTGATGAGAACACCGAGTCGCCAAATTCAGCACTGGCGTGTTGTAATGCAACTCTAAGTCCGGGGATCGGGACAGTTTTCAGATTTGCCATAGTTTTTCAGAATATACTTTTCAATCAACTTTCCACGCTGTTGTTTTTTTTTGTGTGTGTGTGTGTCCTCCATTCACATAATGAAGACCTTACCAATGTAAATGACCGACTGTCACCCGGGGTAAGTTGTCTTATGATTCCAAACTATGATTGTAGCTGATCAACACAGATAAGTAGGGTTTCTTCTGCTTCCAAATACCGCGAACAGGATCAAACTGTGTTAATAGACGCTTGCAAACTTGAAAAAGAAACTCTTAAAAGGTTCCTCACTTGGTGCTGATCGTCGGGAAATGCTTCATTCCGCCCTTGAGCGAACGCGGGGATTCGGAGGAAAGTTACATTTTGGCTATACGTTGTAACTTTTTGTTTTACAGAAGAACAGCGAAAGTCTGCAGCCCGGTTCAAGTACAGAAGACAACTGCACTTCATAGATTAGGGTTGAGGTTTACGCCTTCATCTTTCTGCACTAGGTTAAAAAATGTGTCTGTTCTTGGTTTGAGAGTTACAGGTGTTTCATCAACATCTCATCTCACCTGGGAAAACATCTCGTTTAAGCCCAGGCTGTTTTAACGGTGACTAAAGTACGGTAAGGTAAAGTAAGTTTTAACTTTTCTGTTGTCAGGTTTTAGCAGTCGTGTGCTGACGTACTGTAATCAGCGTCTTCAGTTCTCGATGGAGGAGGAATGCCGTGCTAATCCTAAATATCTTTTATAAGACAGCTTCCTGGACAACTATGACAGACGGGGGACAAGCAGGCAGGCTGAGCCGAGCCAAGGTAGTGATCCTGGGACGGGACAACTGCGGGAAGACTGGTAAGGACTGGATAGAGACATTTTCGCAGACACGCTCTCCTTAAATAAAACCCGCGGGGGCACAATGAGTAAGACAGCCGACGGCACGGTAAAATAGAACTGCATTCTTTAGTGTGAGATGCACTCTAATGAATAATTTTAATGCTCACGAGATTTACCGTAGCAACACGTAGAGAAACTTACTTTGCACGGCAATCATTTAGAGGACTGGAGAACAGGATCAAAGCCCAGATGTTACAGGCAGTACAGCGCCTTTTGCTCAGTACGACTGTTGCATTCACGATGTCTTGAACGGGAAAAAAAAAAGATTCTTAGAATTTGTGATATCTGGCTTGTTTTGTATTGGAATAAAGCTGAGTAATATTCAGTGCAGAGACTACAAGTGTTGCCCCTACCCCCAAACAATATGGTTCTCATTGTAAGCTTGTTCAGCTTTTGCCAACAACATATTAAGTTTCTATCGGCTCCTTTCGGTCTACAGCGCTCAGAAAACATACATCATTTACAATACCGTCTGGATTGGAAGAAGAAGTGTAACAAAAGGCACCCATATCTTTTCAGACAATCTGGGGGGATTTTCTTACAGCGGGAAAACCTATTCCTCGAGTAAATTATGACCCATTTCCACTCGGCCACTGAATTGTTTTTTGATGTTTTTTTGTCTGGATGTCTAAGGTATCGAAGTATCAAATCATGAGTGAATTCCATTTTAAATTTCCCCTTTGCAAATATACTTTGTCGGGTAGAAATGGCTGTACTGTAGCTGGAACACATCTAGAAGAATAACAAATCTGCAAAAGAAAAATTTAGATTTTACTCCAAAAACACAATGTGTGTGTGAGGGAGGGGGGATATTTAATTCCAAGATTAAATATTAGAAACAGCCAGCTATTAGAAAACATTGAGGAGTGAAACTCCATGTTCTGCTTTATTTCAGCATTGTGTGTCAGATTCATCACCAAGCGCTTCATTGGGGAATATGACCATAAAAAGGGTAAATAAGCTGAGCCGAGTTTAGTGTTTCTTCTTTTATAATACACGTAGGAATATAGCCTTATAAACCTGAAATTGTTTCTTTTGTGTCTTTACTTTTTTTTTAGAAGTAACATACAGGTGCAGAAAAATTGTGGACAAAGAAGCCATTGATCTTGAGATACTGGATACTGCTAACAAGAAGGTATGAGCAGGGGTGCTTGTTAAAGTTCGTCTGTTGGACTGTTAAATTTTTCTTTCTTGCGCTGTTTACTTTCCAGACTCTTGAAACTGCACATTTGCGGGGGCCTGCTTTTCGTCGTGCTTCGGCTTCATCTCGCATGTCGACTTCCAGACAGGTCTCGGCGCACACAGAGCCGCTATAGTGAAGAACGCACCTGTGGACGCGTCCAAGTCCTTTGGAGCCGAATCAGAGCTTCTGTTGCTGAACACGCGGTGCAGAACAGCACCTGGTCAAGTAGCGTTCACGACCAACAGGTCACGACGCTGAACAAAACAGCACCCAGGCAGGAAAGACAATTACAGAACAAAACAGCTACTGGTCGTGAGTGCATGAGATCAGTACCACCCCCCACTTTTGTCATGTCATGTGCTCATTCTCGTAAAACGTGATAAAAAGAAATCACAGAGGAGGGTAAAGAATGACAAAATCACTCTTGTAATTCTTCAACTTAATAATAACAATAATAATAATAATTTCATGTAGCACCTTTAAAAGTAGCATCTCAAAGCATTTTACAGTAGGTGTAAAAACAGTTGAAAGAACAGCAAAAGACAGAATAAGCACATATAAAATACACAAGCAGATACAAAATCATAAGAAAATGGAGTAGACACAGCCACTAATTAAATACAAGCCTTTTAAAAAAAGCAAGGTTAAAGGTTGATACCTGAAAGCATTATGCATTTTTACATTAAATATTACTTTTCTGGTGGCGGTTTAGCAGGAATGTTCTACACTGACAGATTAGGATCACTTGATCTTCTGCTGTAGGTCTCAGTCGAAGAAGACTGTGATGTGACATGATTCAACTTTCCAAAATCCTCAAATCAGCACCAAACCCCATGGACTGGTTTAAACATCAACAGCGAAGAGCAAACCAGAGGACAGAGGGTTGACACAACGTGTGGGCCGTTGTCTCTAAAACCAAGAGGAGGAGACATGTCCCGCACAAAGAGCGGTGGGAGCAGGGAACAAGCTGCCCAGTGAAGTTGTTGAAATGGACATCCTGACTGGATGCGATTCTTGGATCCTTCACCCATTAGAAACCAAATAAGCTAGATGGGCTTAATGGCCTCCTCTCCTTAGTAATCTTTCTTCTGCTCTCCTGCGTCAGGGTGTGGGATCAGCCGCCAGTTCCTTGGAGGCCTCTATTAAATGGGGTGACGGCTTTCTCATCATCTACTCCATCACCGACCGCAGCAGCTTCGAGGCCGTGTCCCACCTCAAGAGGCTGATAGACCACGTCAAACAGAATCTGGGTGAGTACATTTCTGCTGGAAGAGGCGTTAGTGGGACCAGCAGGGGGCGCTCACCCTGCAATCTGTGTGGGTCCTAATGCCCCACTGTAGTGACAGGGACACTGTACTGTAAAAAAGCCGGCTTCCTTCGGATGAGACATAAAATCGAGGTCCTGACTCCACATGGTCATTAAAACTCCCAGGGAGTTTCTGAAAAAGAGTAGGGGTGTTACCCTGGTGTCCTGGCTAAATTTCCCCCTGGTCTTTACTAGTCATGGCCTCCTAATAATCCCCATCTCTGAACTGGCTTCATCACTCTGCTCTCCTCCCAGTGATGTGCTGTGGGATCAACTGGATAATTCAGGCTAATCTGGGAGGTGTTCATTTTAATGTGACAGGGCTTTGCAACCACAATTTTATTCTAGGTAAGCAAAAAGTAAGATTGAGGGGTGGTCAATGCAAGTAGCAGTGCGAGTGAACCTGGCTGGGACGTGTTTCCTTTAACATGTTCCTATCCAGTGCATTTGGGAGAGATTAATAAGGCCATTCATTTCATTCATTCAGCTCTACACAAGCCATTACAACAACACCAAGAAATCAGTCGAGAACTGTCCACTCCAGGGCTTTCATCACTGCTTTCACTGCTGAAAGGAGTACAGGGGAGTACAGGAGATTGTGCTTATGCAGCAAAGCCTAAGCCCCGCCTCCTCAGGTGCCTCCTGTTTCCTGCCTCAGGCATTCCCACCGTCATTGTGGCCAACAAATCGGACATGGAGAACGGGCGGGTTGTCAGGACGGAGGAAGGGCAGTCCCTGGCCAGCGATCTAAGGTATTTCATCTCTCTGCACCCACACAGACCCGGGGGGGGGGGGGGGGGGGGCACGATAAGGGCTTTAGAACGCATTCCACAAGTCTGATCAGTGAATAATACTTCAGTTATGTGCTCGGCAGAGCCAGCCCGTCGTTACTCGATTGATCATTTAGCCACCAAATTACAAAGATGACTAGACCTAGTGCTTAGCTGGAGTCAACAGAGTGATTCTTGATTGTATACCCATCTTCCAGCATATTAAAGTTTTCTTAATCCCCTTTAAAAACAAATAATAGTGCTGTACCTGATGTTTTGGGTGCGAAAGGGAATCCGACACGTGCCAGTGGGGTGCCTCTTCCAAAGAAGGCCGGGATCCTTCAGCGTGGTCTCTTGAAAGAAAGGGACCCCCTGAGGGTGTGCTGTGCTTTCAGGTGTCACTTCTACGAGCTGTCGGTGGCAGAGAGCTCGGCCGCAGTGGAGGCCGCGTTCTCCCAGCTGGTCCGGGAAGTCAGGCTGGAGTTTCACAAGCACCTGATCGCCATGGACAAGCGCTCCCGCGTCCTGCAGATGAGGCACGCCCTCAAGAGCAAGCTGACCCGCAGCAAGACCATGCAGTGGTGAGGCGGCCGGCGAGCGCCAGGGTCTCTCCGGCCCTCCCGCAGGACCCCGGGACCGAATTCCGCACGGACTGCCACAGCACCACTGTTCCATCGCCGTTCTCCCCGCGACACCCACAGCTACAACATCGGCGCACGTCGGAAGTGCAGGTCTGAGGCTGAGCGAGGCCGCCTGTGACCGGAGTTCCTCCCAGCAGCAGGTGGCGCTCTCTCCCAGGCACGGTTCTGGCTGGACCCGGGCTGGACAGTATCCTCTCTCCTGTGCGCTGGAGGAAGGACAGCCGTGATCCTCACCAGCTCAGTGATGCTGGGGGCATCACGACCCAGAGCTGCATACCTTTCAAGGAGAGGCCCTAGAGCACATGCATGGTGGTGGTCCTCTCTCTTCTGAGAGCGTAAAGCTGATGGTAGCCAACGGATTCTCTTAAGAAGCTTGACCCGTCGTCTCTGAGGGAGAACATAACTGAAAAAAGCTTTAGAAGCCACACATGGTCTATATTATGAAATCCGTTGCATCCAATCATGAGAGTTTAGGTGCTACATAATTTCAAACGATTGTAACATCTTTACTATAGCAAACATAAAAAGCAATATATTGCACACGAATAAGCAGTAGGAAGTTAATGGAAGTCTGTCCATAAAGATGTCTGCTAAGCAAATGACACCAATTCTTAAGAGAGGACACCGTCTCTGTAGCACCCTTAAACAAGAATTCTGGGAAATCTGTGCTGCTCAGGGTTCACGAAGATAAATACTAGGAGGGGAAATCCAGTCAGATTACAATTTCTTGCGGTGTATAGTCCTACCAGAAAGCATACAAAGCGTTGCTGGAGCTATTTAAGCTACCTGGATTGGTGATAATGGTTTCTGAAGCTGGGGTACATCCAAAAAAGTTCACAAGGCGTATGACTAAGAACAGGCAAGAGCAGACAGGAAAAATTCCTGGTTTTAAGTAAAGAGATCTGTGATGAATACATGTTGGTATCATTTTTACTTTCTTAAGCCTAGAGATCTTGCAAAGCTGAAGTTATATTACACTGCCTCAAAAAAAGAACATGTGTCATCATTATAGTTCAGCTGCTCACTGAAAAGATGATTCATCTGTCAAGCTTTTCCTTCAGTAAAGACAAGAATAAACACACTGTTTCTTTTGCGACAGTCCTGGGAATATGTTTTATATTTATAGAACTCTGAAGCACATTCATGAGCTCACTACAATTTGTTTAAAAAAAACAACTTAACCAGACACAAAGAATGAGGAATAAAACACCTCAGAACTTCCCCCAGTGATGTAATGAAGGGATTGAAAATCACGGCAACTTTTGATTTTTGTTATTTTATTTAGCAAAATGGTAAAATAAATAAATACAAATTGATCAGATGCTCCTAATTTCCACTTCTTTCAAAATTCTCTAAAGTATTTTCTAAACACTGAATACAAATAACTTAATATCACATGATGCTCAAATACAGGAGACAAAGAGGTAAAGAAACTGCAGTTCACTAACAATGTCAGGCAAAAAATAAAATAAAATAAAAATAGGATCTGTAACAAAAGAGAAATTGGAAATTAAAAAAAATACACTCCTTTTAAAATCAATATGAAAAAATCATACAATTAGAAAATTCTTACAAGTGAATATGCAGTCTGTGTAATAAACAATTTACACATTAGAGCACATTTGAGTTTACTCCTCTGCTTCTTTAAATATAGATGAAGATGCATCCTTGAACAAAGTGGAAGATTAGTTTTTTGCAGACTTTTAATGAAATTCTTCCAATTGAATTTGCTGTGCATGAGGTACAAAGCAGTAAAGTAGAACTGGGAGTTCTGCTTTAAAAGAACAACATAAAAGGGAGGCGAAATTATATAGTGATAATCAGACATAATACTAGAAGGCCACAGTTGTACTGAAACATCATGTGAAGAACTGCAACCAGAATTATATTAAGATTTACTGCTGATTGAATACAATGCGCAAGAGACAATGAAAAATGTAAGACGCATTGTGGAAAGCACCAAAATTGACCAAATTGTTTGAAACTGATTTCTGAATGAAGTTTTCTCTGTAATCCAGTATTATATATTATATATGTCTACTTGTACGTCCAGATCCTTATAATTTTTGGCCAAAGTTGATTAAAAAAAGCTACCAAAAGCATAGTTGTTTATCTTTTCCTAACAAGAAAATGTGTGAAGTTACTTTGGTTGGTAAAAAATCCCAGTTGCAGCTGACATTGTTACTATGGACCGGTGCGGAAAGAGAAAGACGGAACCAGCTCCCCTGATTGAACAGAGACAGATTTTAGGGGTGAACGTAAGCTACACTTCAATGCAAAGCTGAAGTTGTTATTTCTATGTCTTTTAAAAATAATTTGAACCAATATGTATTAAAAATGCATATAAAAAAGGCTTTCAAATCAGCAGAATGCACATTGAGATCTTTGGGTACATCAGTTTTTTTAACATGAGTGCTTAAAAGTTTACACTGTGTGGCTCTGACCTGTTTTCATACTGAACGACGCACTCAGTATAATTTGACTTAGCCCCCCCCCCCCCTCACACACACACAACCCCCCTCCCCCTGACAAAAAAAGAGCACAGACATTCAATACGTTGTTTCAGAAAGGCAAGATTGAATTCAGAGTAATTATACCTGAAGAAATGAGCTGGAAATAAGGTACTAAAATTCTTCCATTATTTCAGTTTTTTTGCGAATGGATAATTACACAGATCATGGCATTTATTTTATTTTAGTGTAACATTAATTAAGCATCACTCCCCTATATATATTTCCAGCATTTTTAGGTTCTGAAAAGTGCCAGTAAAAAGGTCTTAAAATTTGTTCGGTTAAAAACATACATTTCTACAGATTTAGTTTAGTTTTGGCAGCAGACGTTGCCCGTTTCTAAAAACCAATGAACTACAATTTTATGCATATAAAAAAATGCAACGAAATCTATATGTGAAAGGTCTTAATAATAAATGCACCTTATAAAAGAAAAGAACTCAACAAACTTGCATAACATGCATTTTTCTTGATCCTATCATCTGTGCTGAAAAGCCAGGGAACTTTCAAACTGGAATGACATTTAGATCATTCTACGAGAAATGCCAAGATCATAAAAAACAAAGTTTTTTCTCCTTTCCCTTCGCATTTTGAAGGAAACAGCAGAGGTAACTTCCATGTTCTAGTGTAAAAAAATAGATCTCAAGTGAGGAGCTTTACTCAGGTGAACAACACTTTTTTTCCCCCACTTTTTTTACTTTTAGCGTGGAACAAACCTCTGCTTGCTCCTTGGTCTGTTTGCTCACTGCTACAATGTCTCATTTAAAAACAAACAACCTGCCAAAAAGGGAGGTGGTGTCTAACTGCGCATGTCTTTGAATCAGAACATGAAGGAAAAGTATAATCGCTCGTCACTGGCACCATGCTCGTCAACAGGCCCAAGACTAAAGGCCCGGTCTAAATCAAGCCCAGCACTTCACAGACAGTCTTTGTTAGATTCTTCCTTTCACCCAACAGAAACCCACCGAGAGTTATTGCGTTTGTGATTTGCAAAATCGCCAGGTAGGTCGAAGTTTAATTGCTTTGATCTGGGTGCCGGTGCGCGTGAATTTCTCACGAAGAATAGGTCAAATCAGGGGGAGGTTAAGAAAAAAAAAACTCCCAGTCTTTTCCCAGTCTACATTCTTGGTTTAGATCTACATTTTTGCAGAAAAAATAATACCAGCAAGGTGTTATAACACAAGAAAAAAAAGTGCATCAGAAAATCTTGCAAAGAATGTATACTTTTTGCTTGCAATTGCCTATGCATCACTGTTTTTTGGAAGTTGTTGAGCATGGCCAACCAAACAGCTTTTCAAGAATGTGCAGTCCAGAAACAAGTCTTAATACAGAAGCCAAAGGCGACAGCAACTCTTCCACTGCAGACTCCTCCCCATTAAATATAGAATGAACTACTTAAAGCTTATTACTACACACAGTTTCAAGCAGTGAATTATTCCTCTCCTCGCTACATTGTTACGAAGGTTGATGTGGCAAAGGTAGATCTTTCACATCATTCTTAGTTTACACGGAATTCATTTTCAACTTTGTGCAACAGCATTGCTCATCGTCAGCAGGTACAGAATACAATTCAGGGGTTAGTTCCATCCCAACTCGTTCTCAAGTATTTTATTGGACCTTGCACAGGCTAAAAGGTTTCGAAACAATACTTGGAACACAAGCTTTTTGTTCGGGACAAGATTAATTTCTTAAGGCAACTGCTATACAATTATTTATATATCACTTTAAAAATCAAAAGCTTGAAGTATGAACAGTCATGATCAATTCAGAGAGTCAACTTTCAGACAGCCAACACAACCAGTTATATGACTTTACACAATACATACCATCATTCCCCAAGCGGTACTGTCAAAAGGATAAATTCTTTTGGATAACCTAAATTGTGCTTTTTTTGCTAGTTTTTTTTTTGCTTGCATTATGAATCAGCTTCTTTTTTTTTTAAAGAGGTTAGGGACAGCTAAAGGCCAAAGTCAGCAAAGTCATCAGAACAATGAGATGTAAAAGCTAACCTTAGGGGGTTTTGAATTTTAAATCCACTGCAAGATGCATTTCCCTTAAAAAAGTACACTTTGTTACCAAAATAAACTGTTGAGAAAGGCACTCCACAGGTACCTTAACAAATCATGCTCATCTGTGGAAAAAATTATTGTCCTATCACACGTGCGCTGCAGCACTAAGGACTGGATATGCTGATGTTTTTATTTTAGCGCGTTCTGATGAGAAGAATTTTAAGGTTGGAAGATAACAGAATGTCGTGAACATTGCAAGAGATGAAGAAACGGTCCTCTGAGGTAGTGATGGTATTTTGGGGATCACCGCGCAGCCAGGAATCAGAAAGGATATGTCTTTTCGGCCCACTTCCGAGCAGACTCAACGAAAACCACATTTTATTACATGATTATGCTTGCAAATCATTCAAATTTGGTGTGTGTTAGGAAGGAAACACCAACAACCGGTTCAGTAAGCCCTTGTGTGCTCATGCTTAGTGTTTTCATTCCATACTGGATGCCACTACTTAAAAAAAAAAATCTGTAATCTTTTGATAAAGCAGTCCTACATATCTGATGAAAAACAAGACTGTTCCAGTGTACAGCGTGCCAGATTAAAGTCACAGCCGCGCTACATCAAAGGATGTTTCCTTCTGTGTCTTGTAGAGTTCCAAAAAAAGGTGCCTTTTTCAGGTTTTTGGAAAATAATACAGATCCAGTTCAGACAGCATAATACTGTACTTTATTACCCCTCTATGCAACAGCTGAGTCGCGGCTTTATAGAACAAGTTACAAACAAAGGTCAGGATGAATGAAGAATGTCTGGCGCCCAGTCTTTTCGTGTTCTGCGAGTTCTGCGAGTGAGGCGACAGGAAAGTGGCTCACCAAACGTGTCTGTTCACACAAACGCACTGGTTTCGTTATGGGATTAGCAGCTTTGGGAAAACAGACAGAAAATGTTCCAGATATGTAAAGTTTAGAATACATGTCTGTGTATATATATATTAGCACTCAGAAAAATGCCCAGATACCCTGACATGTGCACACTGACCATCGGAAACTGGTTCCCAAAAAGGAGAAAGCTGGTGTCGGTGATACACCGTCAATTCTTAACAGGAATCAGCAGTGTGGGGGCTAGACTAAGAAAAACGAAAAGCTTGTGTGTCATCGGTACAAGCAAAGGTAAGGAATAGGCTTGAGTCCTTCAAAAACACCATAATTGAAAGAATGGCATCTTCCACAATTTCTGAATAGTCAAAACTTGGAAGGGAAAAGTTGCATACATCTAAATCTAGATATATGGAATCTGAAAAAATACCATAAAAGTCCAGCACTAATATAGACATACTTATGTATGTATACATATATAATATACACCAAGAGGCATTAAAAATGTAAGTTTCAATTCTCATTTGTTACATTTTCAATGACTATCAGTACACACATTATAAACGCACAGTATGAGTATATATACGCACACAAAATATTGCCTCAAACAGCTAAGAAGTATGTCTAAGTAGGCATTGCAGTGAACAGTGTATCTGTTTTTCTTCCATAAGCTTACATTTTAAGTACGCCAGACAAGGCTATTTCCTGTACTTGAAATTGGCATCTCAAAACCCCTTTCACCTTCCAGCCACAGGCAGCTCCTCCTCTAATGGTCACCAAATGGGTTCATGATTCTGTTTTATCAAAAGACGGACTTTATGTTTCCACTGACATCGAAGTCTAACTAGTTTACTAGCAAACTGCTTGACTCATGAAGGTAACATCGGTTTGAATGCCAACCAGGCCTGCAGGAACAGAGGGATGTGCTCCTCCCTGCTTAGTGTCAAATTCCAGAGAACCACGCATGTGATGTGCCTATTATATTATTCTGTACTTGTGTAAAACAATGCTCCTGATGATAAAATATGCAGTTCACTCATTCGCCCAACAGCATGTCCATAAAGGCATGACAGTTACAAAGACACTGATGTTTTGTACTCATTAAGAGCACTGGCTATTTTATGGAGTCCACCTGCGTGAAGCACCTCCTCCCAGGAGCACAACAGCTGTGCCCCCATCTGGGATTTGAACCTGCAACCTTTTCATCATGATTCCAGGGCCCTAACCACCTCTCTCCGCCATCGTAGCAAGTGACCCACATGGACAAAAACGCACCTCCGCGACTCCCAACTCTTCTTCCTGTCGAGCCACAAGGGTGTGGCAACGTGCTGCACGGGTCAAACACTGGGTTTGAGCACGAGGAAGAGAGGGAGAGAGACAGAAATGTTCAAATGACTTGAAACCTAGACCACTGCGCTGAGCCACACCTGCTTAAGGTTGTGTTATCTGGATACTAAAATCCTGTACCCTGCCAATAGCCTCATAGCCAACTGCAGGGATGGGTATCGAAGTTTCAGCCATGCCAAAGCAGCCCTGCTACATGATCCTTGTTCTCATGCTGGTTTGTGAACAAGAACATCAAACAGAAGAACACTGAAGTGACTGTTTACAATAGCGGCCCTTCTGAATCTCCAAGTGAAACTGAGTGAATTTATCAATGGCTTAATGCATTTACTGTTTAATATCTCCTGGCAGTTGTTTCTGAGAACAGAACGTAATACACAGACTTCGCCGATTTTGAGCATGGTTACAAAACAAGTGAAAGCAAAAGAGCAAATAAGAAATATCTCATAAGGCCTTTTGTGGCAGACAAGACTAATTTTATAGGTCAGTACAGCTCACATCAATGGAGAGGGAACAGGAAACTGCTGAGCCTTTTGGGCACGGAGAAGAAACTGTAGACTGAAAGAAATCAGTGCATCACACATCAACACGTCAACTCTGGTTTCTTTGGCCATGCAGAGATAGCACTGTCATGTCCAGGGACTCTTCACCAAATCCATCCAGGACTTGAAACCGGATACCAGAATTGTCCCATCTAACTCACAATCTTCACACGCAGGCTGAATTGTGGGGAAAAAAAAACCTCAAACAAGGGTCAAATCTGAAATCCACGCTCGCGACCAACAGTCTTTACACTCTTCAAATAGTCTCGGTCGTGTCAAATCGAGACCACGCCTTGCAGACCCCTCAAGAAGGACAAGACCCACTGAGCAAGATCAGCTGTTCAGAGGTGTGCCTACGACTGCAGTTTGAGTCTGGGGTCACATACGCTACACATGTAAGGAGAATAAAGAGCTTGCCTATGTTATTAGATGGTTTATTGTTAAGACAAGCTTGTGCTTTTGTTTCAGGGAACGATTCAAGCCCAACTCCCCAAATTAATTGCCAAGATCCATAAACTGTAAACCTTAGTAAAAACAGCCTGGCTCATTTATATTTACATTGCAGTAACAATTGCTAAAAGAACAAATGGATTTTTCTGATAAATTGGTTTCTTTTCCATTTAATACACTCAGATAAAACCGTCTGCATTTTCTCTCTCTCAGGGACTCCTAATTTAACTTTTCATTTAATGGAAAACCAAGCCTCTTGAATTTTTTAATTGTTTTTAAATGATATAAGAAGACACTTCCCTGCTGGATTTGGATATAATAGCATTTGGCAGTTCAGAATTTAACAGACAGTAAGTATATTTTATGTACAAAGAACATTTCTTAAAAAAAAGAAAACTATTTACAGAAACTATTCCAGTTCTAACACCTTTTATTAGAAATGACTTTAGGAAACAGAAAAAGCACTTTTTTTCTTTTTTTTTTCTTCTTTTTTTGTTTTTTAAAGATTTTCTTGATCTTTTTTTTTTTAAATAACACTAGGAAGACCTGAATATTTTTTCCTATTAAAAAAAATACTCCCCAGAAATAAATAAATTTTTTGAGATGGCGTCCTTGCAGTTTCGCTATTAGTGTCAGGAACGTCGACACACTTGACTCACAAATACTCACTATATTGGACTGACACTATTTCCTATAAACATTACCATGCATGGTCTCGTGATGCTCTGTCAGTTTTGTAACGGATTCCAGTTCTTTTTTTTTTTTTAAATCCTGCAGGATCAGCATTACGTGCTGCTGCTGTCAGTGTTTGTCTTGTGTGTATCAGGTCCCCAGCAGTTCTCACGGCCGTATTGGCGGCTGTGGACGTTCATCCCGTGTAGGAGTGAAGCTGTCTCAGAGGGGCCCTCCTGCTGTTCTGTGTGACAAGAGTGGTGGTGGTGGTGTTGGGGGGGGAGAGAGAGAGAGAGATCGCTGGTCATCTCGCTCGGCGCCGCAGTTCTGCGCGCTACAAGACAGCAATACCTCCGTGAAATCCCCCCCCCCCCCCCTTCCCAGCCCTCGTCGAGAAATACTGTCCGTCGTTTCGCCCCTCGTCTGCTGATCTTTTGGTTTCGCGCCGGAACTCAACAGCCGCGCTGGGGACGCGAGCGGAACTCCACGGCGATTTTAACAGTCCTTGGGCACGTCGACGCCTTTTCCGACCTGGACACTCCTCCCCGAGGAACGAAGGAACGAGGACGCCCCGGGAATAATCTCCGAACGCGGCTCATGGCGATTGTTGCAGGCACACACTGGTGTGATGTTTGTAAATTATTATTCTCATTAATTAATTAATGAACAATTGGCATGACGCTGGTACAAAAGCCACCCTTTTTTTTCTTCCCCCTCCCTTTCTCGGTTCCCAAAGCTGGCACTCTGGATGCAATTCTACTGTTGACACAGTCCAACAATACACAACGACAACAAAAATATATATATATGTATATATATTGATTGGCAACTTAGGCACCTTCCGGGTGCGAGCGGGTTCTCTTCCGAGCGTCGGGCGTTCCCCGTCCCACAAGGACCTCGGCTCTTGGCGGCGGCGACGGTGGCGGCAGCAGGGGGGTTATTTCGTGTCCGAGCTGCTGAGGGTTACAGCGGGCTGCTGGGAAGGCTCTGAGGTTTTGCCGTTGCTGCGCGTGTCGTCCTCCTCCCTGCTGCCCCCGCCGCCGCCGTCCGTCCCGTTGGCCACCCCCTCCGCGTCCTGGGCGCTCTCCGCGGGTTTGGGGCCCTGCGTGCCCTGGACCAGGCGGAACAGGCGCTTGACCTTCTCCAGGGAGGCCTGCATCTCCTTCTGCCGGGCCAGCATCGTGTTCTTGGTCTCCATGCATTTCTTGGGGCGGAGACAAATAAAGAGCCCGTTACGCGTCTGGTAAGGACGTGCGACCGCGGCAAAAGTTTCAATCGGCCAAAGCGAACCTTCCTTTGCCTTGTAGTCTCTGCTGTGCAACCCAGTGCCTACAGAATTACTATTCACTCATTCATTTCTAGACAGACTGAAGCAGGAACTGCACTATTTCACCAGGCCTGGGACTGATAAAACCCCCCGGGAGTTTCTCCGGGACAGAGAAAGGTTCTCAAAGCCCCCAGCGCGCTCTCTCTCTCTCCTCTGCCTCTCCTGAAGAGGCCTGCGGACACTCACCGTGATGGAATTGCTCAGCTGCTTGACCTTCTGCTCCAGCAGGTCTCTCTCCTGCTTCAGCTCGGTGCTCCACTTCACCAGCTTCTGCTTCTCCTCCTCTTTCGCTGCGAGGACAGCAGAAGGAAACGCAGGTTACTTTTCGGAAGGGAAAAAGAAAATCGCCCGTGTGGGACACTTTCGACAATCTCGCCAGCTCCTGGGACACCGGAGAGAAGGCTACAAATCTTAAAAGGGCACCGGATGAACCTGCTGCCTATGAGGATAAGGCAAAGCTGGAGTTTTACAGCTCCAGAGATTCCTTTCTCCAAATCTTCCACAGTACTCTCAGAGTAATAAGTTAAGTGCTGCTTCAACCAAGGGAGTTAAGCTGAAATACTGCTTGGTCTTGACTTCAAGAAATTTGACTTGGCCCACTTAAAGAAATTTAAGGCATTTTCAAGGTTAAGTTCTTTTGAATAAATCTGTACATAGGGTTCTCTTATTTTATACACTGTTTGAGCTGTCTGATTGTCTAACTCTTACTAATTAATTTATTTTGCATATGCTTTTATCCAAAGCCACTTTTGCATTCATTTATACATGAGGGGATTTTACCGGAGCAATTCTGGAGAGGCACCTTACTCAAGGGTGCAAGAGCAGTGTCACACCTGGGATTCGAACCCACAACCCTGCAGTTACAAGGCTAGAGCCCTGCCCCTCCTCTGTACCTGCTTTATATGCGATGTAGGAATGAACGATAGCCAATGTACCCGGCCAGGGAATCGCTTCTTCTTTCTTCAAAATCTGAAACGGGAAAGAAAAAACCAAAACGTTTTAAAAAACCGTATTCCAAACAATTCCGTCAGGGGGAAACGAGGCCTGGAATTCAAGAACCGGACATCCCTCGACTCTCGCTGCCTGGTTTTACGGGGAGTGAAGGTGGACGGACAAAAAAGAAAAATGAACATAAAAATGAAATGCTTTTCGTTCCAACTTTTAACACAAACGGCACTGCTGCCCGGACACAAACACGTGGTCATTTGAGCACATGGGATCTTACAAAGCATGGAACAGTCTCGCTCTCGGGCACGAGTTCGGAGCAGCGCTTCTCCCGAGGCGCAAAGGCCGAGAAGCCGAACGCCTGTTTCTGCACGACTCGGAGTCTGTGAAACCAGGGCTTGCCAAGGCGGACGCTGTCCGTCTCGTTAGCCGGTGCAGCACGTGCTTGGCGTTGGCCGAGCTCGGGAGACGGCGCAAGAGGGGCTTGGCGATCCTTGGCGGGCGGGACCGCCGGGAAACCGCAGGGGACGGGGGACGGGGGGGGGCTTCTGGGCCGTGGGACCGGTCAGAGCTGTATTTACCTGGTCTTGACATTTTGGACAGATCCACATGCCTTTGGGAATGGCTTTCAGGGGTGGGTCCAAGCAGTCCAGGTGATAGACGCGTGAACACGTGTCACACATGAGTAACTGTCCACTGCGCCTGCACACAGTGCAGAAATCCTCATGGATGTCTCCCTGTCGGGAAGAATGGCACTCAGTCAGTACGGTTGCCGCTACAGGCCAGAGCCATTAGACACAGCATTGTCTGGGGGGAGGACTGGGGGAGCACAATATCTGCCAGTTCTAAAAGCTCATCCCACTGCATTGCACCTGCCAGGGGATCCGCACACGTATATCAGGGCCAAAACAGGGCTGCTGCTGCTGCAGGTTCTTCTCCTAAGCCATCGGGGGCTTCGGTTCTCTTTTGACACGAGAGAATGTCCCGGGACAGAGAAGCGCAAGAGCACTGCACGCAGGAATTCAGCCCAGAGATTCGGAGAGCTCCCAGATGTCGGGGCGACAGCACGCGCCACCCTTTTATCGGAGCTTTTCTTTCTTTAAAAAAAAATCAAGGTAGACTGTCCACTGTTTGTAAGGCTATCGACTTGATAAAGGAACACAAAAAATAATTGAAACGATGAGTGATGGAGGTGGGACACAGAGCTAATTGGAACAGAAATGGCTTGGTAGACGAGCCCTGTATTGAGAGGGAGGATCTCCGACAGTACAGCTCCAGCTGAATCCAGGATTCAGATCCCCAGTTTGAGCACAGGAACACTTCCTCACGGGGAGTGGGGGAAGGAGGGGGGGGGGGGGGTTCTGAAACATCCTTGCCGGCTTAAGCACCACCAGCAGTTACTTACATCCCCGGAGCTAGGACTGGGCAGAGGGAGATTCTGGGAGAGCACTGGGAAGTGAAACCCCCCAATCTCCGTCTTTTCGTGGGCCGGGGATGAAGGCAGGCTGGATGGGGGGGAAGTCGGGGTGAGGGACCCCAGCTCTGGAACGCTGTTGAATTTAGGTGGGCGACCTGAGCGATAAAAAAAAAAAAGGGAAAAAAAAACAAAAAGGAAAAAAGGGGAAGAAAATATTTTCTAACATACCTTTGACAAGGGGTCCTCATTGGCTAGCGTGGAAGTAAAAAAAAGGAGGAGGAGCACAGACAGGAGAGTTAGTGCAGAAGCCAGAGGAAAAGCAACAAGCGGGCACGGATATTAAAACAGGAGAAGCTGGGGAACGCCCTCGCTCTTCAGGGGCTGAAAGGGCAAGGGTCAGGGCCTGCAGGGCACAAACTGGCAGAACGGCAGCTGAAGCAACTAGAAAACAGCGCCAGCGAACCCTCAAGCGCTCGCACTCTCCCACTGTGATGCACTGGGAAGCACTTCACAGCTTCACAGTCACGACATCCGAGGAATGTTTCACCAGCCGTCAGCCAGGATTACCTTCTCCAGACGGCTCGTGTTAAAAAATGGACACTGGTGCGGAATGAACTCTTGAATGGAGAAAGGTCCCTCAGCTAAATATTTCTTATCTCCCAATACGACTGAGCAGAGGGGGTGGGGGGAAAAGGTCAGCTGAAATCTGCAGCTTGTCTTTTAGACACAGCGCAATAATAAGCTATAAAAATGCACCAGGTTTGTCCGCGATTCGTGAGCTTCTCTGTGACTCGGGTCTGCATGCACGCTTTCCTCTAACCCCGCTTCTGTGCGCATGGGGTACAACCCAGAAATCACGGCGCTCGTTTAAACTTTGCCGAATCCACAATCGCGTTTTCGTCTCTTGACAATTCAAACCCACACTTCTCCGTTTAACATCCAAGCAGAAAACCAACTTTTCCATTCTTTAAAAAAAAAAATTAAAAGCATTGCTCCATACAGACGTGCAAAGAGATGAAATGCTTTGCTGAGGAGAGCCAAGGAGCACAGAAGCTAGGGCAATCTGCATTATATTAAGATTTATACAGCACTGGTAGGCTGCCAGCAATAACGTTACACATTTTAGCATCAGAATCATGCATAGCCCCTTCTCAGCCACCTTGGCTGCTCAGAATGACATTGTAGTGATAGTTACAGCTGCAGCCATCACTTGCTAAGTACAGTTCTTACGAGGCTCGAGGGAGAGCTAATTTATGAATGGCTGTCTAATAAAAGCTACCATGGAGTTACATTAGCTGCGGGGAATGTTTACAGCGATAATAAAAAAAAACATTCCAAACGGTCCAAGAAAAGATGCATGCTCAGTCTGGTCTCCCTGGGGCGTTCCATGACGGAGTGGTGCGGTGTCATACTGACCTCTCTTCCTCGTCCCTTGGTGAATGGGGCTGTTCAGGTACGTTACTGCACTCTTCTTGCGCTGCAAGCGTGGCAAAACATCGCGTTTTAAAAAAAGTGAGGCTTGTGGAAAAAAACATACTGATAAGGCAAAATGAACTAGTACACAAAATCGGGATGATGTGTTTTACATGTAGTAAAAAAAAGCTTAGCTATATCACTTAATTTACAGAACTACAATTGAATACATTCTCAAGGCTAGAGCACAATCATTCATCGGTTCTTCATTTTTACATGCAGCTTTCCTTCTCTTCTAATGTGCACAGATAATTGCTGGGGCAGCATCATTATAAAGTTGCTGCACTTTTATTAACTGCAATGAAAAATTTGGTGGCTGTTGACACAGCTTTACGATGTTGTCACAAGCCGAAAGGAAACCGGTTTAACACAATACTGCCGAAGTGTTTGCTCGTTGGCTCGGGACTTTGTCACATTTTGGCATCTTGATGAGGTGTATGAGGCATCTGCGAGGAGGCGTTTGTAAAAATGTACAATGTAAATACTTTAAACGATTTTTAAATCGCAACTAAAACACAGTCTGAGATCAATAGGATTTGATCCCCACTGTTCTGGCCTTGATAAAACCTTTTGTCCAGCTACACCACATCACAACCCTCCTGCAACACGTCGAGGTCCTGTCGCAGAGGGTGCCAAGCCGGAGCTTGCTGGAAACGTGGGAAAGTGATCGGGAGATCTCGGCCCTGCAGTCCACGCGTCTGTACCTCGGGCTCAAACACTGCTCCGCTGTATACAGGATTGGCAGTAGTCCTTCGCTTGCGCTCCTGTCTCCGGCTCTGGATTTCTGTCGTCGTTTAAAGAAAGAAGACAACCAGAGCTGCATTGGCTTCACAGGAAAGTACACGAGGTCTCGTGCGCGTGCCCATTCCCTTTCCATGAGTATGACCGAGGGACATTAAAAAGGTAAGAAATGAATATAACACTCCGCAGCTTTTATTTAATTTTGAATGCCTACCATTATACTTATACACGTATGTATGATGCTCATCTCATTTCATTCATTCATTTTGGTCAGCAGCCATGTCATCCTGCAACTCACAGCTGGCAGCCCCACTGGAGCTCAGCAGCTGTGAGCCTGGTCAGTACCTGGATGGGAGACTCCTGGGAAAGCTAACATTGCTGCTGGAAGAGGTGTTAGTGGGGCCCGTAGGGGGCGCTCACCCTGGGGTCTGTGTGGGTCCTAATGCCCCAGTATGGTGACGGGGACACTATACTGTAAAATGGTGCCGTCATTTGGATGAGATGTAAAACTGAGATCCTGACTCTCTGGGGTCATTAAAAAATCTCAGGGCATTTCTCAAAAAGAGTAGGGGTGTAACCCCGCTGTCCTGGCCAAATTTCCCCCTGGCCTTTACCAGTCATGGCCTCCTAATAATCCCCATCTCTGAACTGGCTTCATCACTGTGCTCTCCTCCCCACTGACTATGGTGAGCGTACTGGCACATCATCCAGGTGGGGCTGCACACTGGTGGTGGTGGAGGGGATCCCCATCACATGTAAAGGTGCTTGTCTCTGTGTTTGCAGTGGTTAGGACTCAGCAGGAATAAAGCTTCTTTGTACTCTACCTTCAAGATGGTCGTGCGTCACTAATCCCAGGGACACCATGAAGGCAAGTTTCTACAACAGGAGAAAGAAAACGCAGATTTCTATTTCGTCTTTACCCCGATGGGATGTTTTCAAGGTTGTATTCGAGATGGAACGGTCACTGCCAACGGGACAAGTACGGATCAGAACCGAGGTTGGGGGTCTCACCTGCGGGTTATCCTCTCGCTTGGGCTTGGGGGGAGCCGGGGCAGGAGGAGGTGGAGAAGGAGAGACGGTCGCTGGCGGCTTCTCCTCGGTCCCGCCCTGAACTTTAACAGTCTGGAGGAGGCATGAGAACGAAGAGGAACTTAATCCACCATCAGCCAGGCCGGGATCAATCTGATCAGGTGCCGACCGATTTATTTTTTTGCACATCATCTCCTGATTGTTTTACGGCCGCTGACGGCTGTCCTCCATTTAAAAAACTCCATGCACTTTAAAGCTCTTTAAGATACCAAAAAAAATATCTTGAGTGTCCCCCTAAGAAAACAGGTCATGGTGAACTCATCAGCCTTGACAGCTTTTCCTGTTTCGCTGAGGCTAGGCTACAGGATAGGCCAACCTTGACCCCGTTGACCCCATGACCATGTGGCCCCCTGACCCCGACCCGCCTCACCTTGGCGTCTGTGTTGGCGCTGCTGATCTGCAGGGTCTGCGACCCCGCTATCCTGGTGCCCGGCGTGGTGATGACGATGCTGGTGAGCTGCGCCGGAGAGATGGTTTTGGCGATGGTGGCGCAGGGCTGCCCGTTCATGATGCGCACCTGGTGGATGGAGCCCGTGGCTGTGGGCAGGGAGGTGGCCGTCACCTTGGTCAGCATCACCGGTCTCTGGATGAGCTGGGGGGCAGCCAGCATAGGGGGCGGTGCGGGGGCAATGGGCACATTGTTGGGCGTTATGGGCTTGGGTCGCACCTGAAGGAGGAGGAGGAGGAGGGTTAGACCACCACCTTCGAGAACAGCACAGCACAGACCTTCTAGAGGAAAATACGTCCGGACAATGCAATGCATTTAATTAGTACTAGAATAAGTATTAGAACTAATCTAACAATCAATTGCGTAAGGCTGTTAACATTCTTTTTCCAGCTGAATGGGTAATGGATGCGTGTTAAAATGAACAAGAGTGGAGCACTACAGCAGGAGAGCTTGGCTCCAATGAACAACCTCGACTGTCTAAAGCTCACAGTGTGTTTTTTGGCAGTATTGAGCAGGTATGGGGAGAAAGTAATGCCTGAATCTCTGGGAAACCGAACAGAAAAGTTGGCGAATTCCAAGTAAAAAAACATGAGCCATGCTACATCCATCGGTAATGAGAATGTGAAACTGCAGGTAGACGCAAACACAAGCAAACACAACAGTTAAACTAAAGGGAAGATAAAGGATTTCATTAAAGTGGGGGAAAAACAAAATTTGTCGAGCAACAACAAAAAAAAATGAACCGTTTTGGGGTCTAACAGGCGTACAGGCGGAGATATAATAAACAGCAGCAACAGAAAATATGTTAAGATAAACATTTGCAGAATTAGTCATGCCCAGATGATTCTATAAATGGCACAAGCGCAAGGCCAATGTCATGATGGTTTGCGACTGGGGATATCAAAGGCCTTCGCGGGCCGTGCTGCCCGAGTTCCCTCCCTGTCTACTCGCGGCACTAACAGCTGCGGATACACGCTTTCAACACAGAGGCAACAATGACGAACCTGTGGCAGAAAGTTGGGTCGAGGCGTCAGTCGGGGAGGAGGGATAAACTGAGGAACTTTGATAGTGTGGGCAGTGGTTGTTGCCTGCACCTGTGACGAGACAGTGACCACTTTCAAACATCAAAGATACGTTACAGTGGCCCGATTTCCGCTGGGGTTTCTGGTATTTTAAGCATCTTTTTTTTGTTAACTGTACACCGCAAGTTGGAATCCACATAAGCAGAGAATGAAACTTAACTGCCTTTGAGGCACGTTCTCCAAGGTCAAGAATGGTGAAGACAACAAGCAAGGATACGGAATAAATGCTTTCTTTTTTAACACTTAGTGGGACAGCCCCCTAAAAGAGTATTTAGAACATAAAAAAATCAGTATTTTCCAGTCACTGAGAGGAGAAAGAAAAATAAATGGCTTACTAATGTGACGGCGTTTTTGGACACTATTCTCACAGCCTCTGTGCCGGGACTGGCAAGCTTGCTGGAAGTCTGAAGGTTGATGGGCGTGTTCTGCATGTCCGTGTTTGCGCTGGTTTTCTGCGTGTTGCTGATCGCAGTCACCATGGCGACAGTGGGCCTCTGCGTCACGACGGAGGCGGGCATCGTCTGGGTGGCAGCTTTGAGCACGAGAGGTAGAGTCTTGGTGGCGATGACCGGCGTTACCGTCACCGTTTTCTGCGACAGAAAAAGAGATTTCCCCCCCCAAAAAATAAGACACTGCCTACAAATACACCCCCACCCTTCCCAACAAGAAAAGACCGTGTGGAACAATGTCGGGGCTTTGCATTCAATCTGATTTACTGTGCATGTATGCAGTTTCCTGGGATGTCTTTACTTCTGAAGGCCCTGGAACTGAACTAGGGCTGTAAAGCTATAGCACTCCAAGTTACAATGCACACAACAATGGTAGCACAGCACAGCTCTTTGAATACATGAAACACTGTTATTAATACAACCAGTCAACTTTCACAAAAAAGTTCAAAACAAGCAGCAGAGGGCGCTGTGACTCAGGTCTCTTGTCCTAAAGAAAACACACATGATGAAGGAGAACATTTCTTTTTCACTAATCGTTCCTGTTGCTTGCCAGCTAAATAATCGATACATATATATTTACTTTAAACAAAAAATGTGAAAATTCTGGAGAACAGCTTGCTTACTTGGAAAAAAAAATTCAGGGCCTGGTTTTTATCCTCAAACCTGGTTGGTCACTGCACAGCAAAACGTAACAGAATAACAATGGACAAGAACTGAAATAACTGTGCTTTCTACTTCTTGAAGACCAGTCCTGTCAATCCCATCCATACACACTTCAACCCCTCTCTCACACTTCCACAGTGTCAGTGATGAGCAGCGCCTGCTCAGAGACCTGCTTTCATTGGCTGGCATCCACCGCCAGCTGGAAGACAGCAAACTGCTCACATGATCTGCAGGCATGTTCCGCGAGAGGTAGTCATGTGGTTAAAATCTAAACAGGTGGAGGAATTATTACGCGGTGCTCGAGGTGCAGGTATGTCATTAAAATAATGCAGCTTTTTATGTGTCAAACCAAGGTGGGAAAACATGCAAATGTGAACAAGCTACAGAAAAAGAAAATTGTTTTTTTATTCTTTTATATAAAGCAGATTTAAAAAATTCATTTTGATATGTAGACATCAGCCTACCCACTGACACACTCTGGAAAGAGAAGAGGCATCTCTGAGTTCTCAGAACAAATGTGTCTCCTTTTGATCAGGTGCACATGCCTCAAGGTCTACTGTACATTCCTGCCAGCAATCATGTTTTAATTCTTCTACCCAACTCAGGGTAAGCAATGGAACAAGGGCAAAGACAAAGTAATGTAGCTTCTTTCAAGAAATGGATGGATGAGACCCGTGGATCAATAACAATAATAATAATTCCTTACACTTATATATATTTTCTGGACACTCCACTCAAAGTGCTTTCCAGGTCATGGGGAATCCCACTACCACCACCAGTGTGCAGCCCCACCCGGATGATGCTCCAGTACTCTCCCCACACACCAGCTCTCAGTGGGGAGGAGAGCAGAGTGATGAAGCCAGTTCAGAGATGGGGATTATGAGGAGGACATGATTGGTACAGGCCAATGGAAATTTGGCCTGGACGCCGGGGTTACACCCCTACTCTTTTCGAGAAACACCCTGGGATTTTTAATGACCACAGAGAGTCAGGACCTCAGTTTTACGTCCCATCCAAAGGACGGTGCCTGTTTACAGTATAGTGTCCCCATCACTGTACTGGGGCATTATGACCCACACAGACCACAGGGTGAGCGCCCCCTGCTGGCTCCACTAACACCTCTTCCTGCAGCAACCTTAGTTTTTCCCAGGAGGCCTCCCATCCAGGTACTGACCAGGCTCACACCTGCTGAGCTACTAATTACCAGATAGGTAGATGGGCTGAGGGAAACTCCTCTGGTCTGTGAACTTTCTTACGTTCCTAAGTCTCTGAGCAGGAAGAAACAATGACAAAAAGAAAACAAGCAAAAACACCTCCAATAATAATGCATGCTTTAGTGAAGAGTGAAGTACCAAGAAAAACGCCCTGCAATGTGCAAGGTACAGTAAATGGTTCTAATGAAAGAAAACAAAAGCAAAGAGCCCAAAAGCCTTCCCACTTGACTTGGCTGAACCTGATGCTACTAATGCTGATGGCATTATTTCTGCATTGCTGAATGGCCTGGAGAAACTCGGGCCTGATGAAGCGTTTCTGAAAGCATGTTTGATCAGCATCTACAACAATGAAGCATCTGCTCTGCTGGCAAGGAAGAGGCCTTGACAGTGGCGGTGCTTTATTATAATAATCATCATCATTATTATTATTATTTTGCATCGCAACACTGACAGAAATACAAAATAAACTCTACCCGGGTTACACCAAGCAGATTTTCCAGCCCTATCAAATCTATTTACAATAAAAAAAAACAACCTGCTACTAATAAGGACAACTACGGCAATACTAAGAACGACAACGACACGAAACCCCCCCTCCACGCAGGGGGCTGTGTGAGGACTGGCGCCGCAGGCCGGCCGGTTCAGCTGATCCACTGCGCAGGAGAGGGCCCAAGAGGTGCCAGGCTGGGACACGGGCACCAGCGTCTCGCCCCGCTGTTCCTCCACCTGGCTGTTTGCGGAGTTCAATCTGGCCCACAGAGTTGCGGCAAGCAGGGGTCACTGCCCCGGGCGCACAGGGATACAGCACAGGCTCCTGCTCAGGTTAGGACACACAAAAACACCAGGCCCACAGGCGCTCCACCACCCCACGGTATGTCAAAGACCTCCTGCCACAGACTCGAGGCCTGAAGCAGGTCGAAGTGATGGCGCCTCATCCGAAACTCTCTTGATGGGACATCGTCAGCGCAGCTCAATCTACTTCTTTAAACCTGCCAGTCTGGGAGGCTCCCCCATCGTCTGCCACATCAAAAGCACGCGGATGAGCCGCAAAGCGAACTTAAAACTAAAATCAGGACCCACAAAATCTTTCCGCTCGACAGTGCAGAGGAGCCACCTGTAATAAAACTCTGCAAAATACCTTAAAACTCCCGTCTCAGAAGTAGTGGCCTGTAAGGTTTCAGAATGTATCAAAAGAGATCCTCTCTCACGGGTATGCTACTTGTACGCCGTTGGCAACAAAAAACTTGAGCAAAAGGAGAGAGGGGAAAGTAAACCGACTGGAACCAAGTCAAAGTGTAAGGTTTGGCACCTCTGAAAATCAGCACATCGTTGCCACAAGCTCCTACTGTCAGAGCCAAAAACAACAACATTGCCTCTAAGATGGTGTTATGGGACTACACTGCTTCCCTTAGTTAAAAGAAAACTTTGCAAATAAGATTGAAGACTTTAAAACTGAGAATCGCAAGTAAAAAAGCTGATGTTTAAATATAATTGAAAGGATTTTTTCTCCCAGATTCCTTTGCAATGAACTTCTAGAAAGGTCCCCCCCCACCCCCACGCCTCTACTTTCTGCTGTTCGGATTTTACGTAGGTCCTTAATCGCGCGTCAAAATGAGATTAAAGCTGCCTCCGACAGCAAATGTCCCACGACTGTTTCGGCAAGAAAAAGAAGTAAAAAAAAAAAAGACAGCAAAAACCTGCGTGCTTTCTGTTCCTGAAGAGGCTGTGCAGAGGGGCTGGATCAAACAGTTCGCCGAGTACTGGGATTATTGCTGCTTGCCTCAGAGAAACTTTTTAAAAAAAAAAAAGATACACAAGAAGCCTTCTCCCTAGAAGTTAGTCAGGGCTGACAAACGAGCGCGGAGAAAAGATGGAGAGCAGAGTTACACCCGGGAGACAAGCGGCGGGAGAAAATGACACAGCTGAAGTCCGCGCCGTGCAGCGGATTTCTGCGGAAATGAGCGACGTCTGAACACCCCTCAGGTCCCTCGTAATGATTCCACATTTGTCACCCATGAGGCTCTCTGTCACTGGCGGGTCTAAGCGGAAAAGAGTCCTGCCTCCGCGCTCTGCTCCTTGCCGGGGGAGTCTGGGGTCAGTGTGCTCGCAGAAGCCAGAGCACCTCCCTCCTCCCCCTTCCAGACGCACCTCTCCTCGTCCCGAAAGTCTTTTTTAAAACCCCCGAAAGCCCGATTTTAAGAAAGACAAAATGCTGTATGAGCACTCTCTTCCCTTGTTTTCCCAGCAGAAAAAGAATGTATTCCCGGACCACACCTTTTAAAAGTAGTTTTCATCCAACAAGACTACCGCGCCTTTAGGAAGCGGCTAACAGTGAAAACTTCAGACCAGATTCCAAACCTCAACCTTGTTTCTTTTCAACTTCGTCTGCAGCTGTGAAAGACATCTATTGCTTCATGCCAGTCGCATCTAAATAAAAAGTCCTGTTGCTACCGGAAAGCACAATGGGTTGGGTCACCTGAGTAATAGCCTCTTTGAAACTCAAATGAAATGATGCTGCTTTTTTGCAAATGCAAACCAAAGCCACTTTTGTGCTTCTGCATACTCTGGTGAAATATATATATATAAAAGGAGCCTCTTCACTGCTGCAGAAAGGGCACTCTCTTTTGGCATTCACTCTGATGTAGAGTACGGCTGCTCTTCTGCTTGGTGGCGTTTACAAAGCAGGCAGCCCCCTCTTGTCCAGAGCTTCAGCTCACCCTGGAGACAACCCCGGTCACCACAAAGCCAGCTCCCCACTTTCACCACACTAATCAAAGCCAGTCCCGAGGGGTAGGTGTGTGTTGAGAAAGAAAGACAAGAATTTCATTTTCTCAGTATGTCGCCAGGCCTAGATGTACTATTCAGGATTGGTAGAGACACAAAAAAAATGTCTAAATAATAATTTTTAAAAAAATCGATGAATCAACAACTTCCAGCCCAAACCGAATACATTTTGACAGTACCACGGACAGCACCGCGAGTGGTAAACAGTGTCACTGTCAGTTTGTCTCCAGCCACCTGGAGAGCTTTTTTGTGTTGTACTTCAGGTAGTTGGATTGGCTGAGGGGAATTCATATATTGTAAGACTGAGGTTCGTCTGTGGGCCTGCATTTGAGGAGAGCTCTATTAATTTCAGAACAAAATGAAGTCTACACCCCATGCAGGTAACAACTGGAGAAAGAAAGTCAGAGAAAGAAGGAGAGCTCTGTATGTCTTAATTCCATTTAGTCGCCTTTGTTTTAATTGTATATGGCCCCTGTGGAGTAGAAATAAAAACCTTTCCTGGAACACAACACTGTATGTGATTTAATCTTCAGAATATTCAATCACAACAGGGCTGCTATTGGTGTTTGCTAGCTGGAGCAGGTGCATAGAAATAATCAGAAAACAAAACCGAGCTAGGCTCTATATCCCATCCCTGCGAGCCTCAATCCAGTTAGACTTATAGATCACCTGTTCTGAAAGACCAGCATCACCTGTCAGCTCTTGAGGGGTTGAGCGAGTAATCTGTTCAATTAACCGGACTCTGGACCTTGGGGACTGGGGATTTGAGCCCTAAGTGATCTTTCAATGAATTGAACCACTCGCCTGTTCCACTGAGCGCAATGGAGTCGCCCCCTCTCCCGAGAGTCCGGCGATCTACAAATCCCGCTGGACCGAGGCTCTCCGGAGACCGGGGCTCCCCGGATTGTACCCCGATTCCCACGGGGACGCGGAGGGGAGCTCGGGGGGGCGGGCGCTGCCTACCTGCTGCGCGGGGGCGTTCTGGGCCAGCAGGGACAGCGGCAGCTGGGCGGGCGCGGGCTGCGCCAGGGCCTTGGCCTCCGTCGGCGCGGGGGGGGCGTGCTTGCCGTCGCCCGGCGGGGGGGGCGGCGGGGCCGGCGGGGCCGGGAGTTTGACTTCGGGCTGCTCCTTGCTCACCAGCAGATCCTTCCGCAACTGCTCCACCACCTTCTTCTGCGGGAGAGAAAGACACACAGGGCCCAGGCGTCAGAGAGGCCGGCGCGGCTTGGGGCACGGCCCGCGGCCCTCCACGCGGTCGTGCCCCGCTGTTTCTGTGCGTTTTCCCCTCGTGCCAGTTACACGAGCTCATTCGACACATTCGCTCAGCTGCGACGACAAACGTTTGTCAGTCTGTGCTGCCCTGCATGGAGCCAAACAGTCAGGTCAACTGCTGCCAAACTGCAAAGTATTATTTTGTTTTGAACTTATGCGCACCCCCCCCCCCCCCACACACACACACACATTTTGAAAAAACAAGTACTTAAAACTGAAAACAGACGGAAAAAAAAGCCCTATAAACTCTGAAATTTCACACAAATCTGATTCAAATCAGCACTTCGGTGCCTGTAGTCACACTTCTGTGGCACGACAAGGTCTGTAGCATCTCTGTCAAACTTAAAAAGATGGAACCGAATCAACACCCCATGATTCCTCCGTTTACCTGCAGGGTGGAGATGCGATTTGCTTAGAGCCTCTCAGGAACCATCAACCAACTCAGTGTAGCTTAGCAACCTGACTAAATGTCACCTTCAAAATTCCACTACATCGCCTCAATGGGTTGAGATTCACATTACAGGCTGTATTTCTGTTCTCTTTCGCAGCGGCCCAGTAAAGCTAAACACTAAAGGAGAACCATTCCCTGAAAAAAAAAACTCCCCCCCCATTATAATTTAAAATTCTGTTGGAATACTGTGCTATAAATACTTGTGCTCTAATTCAAACCATCTGGCCAGCCCACCACAGTGCAAAACCAACCATGAACAGGCAAGAACGTTTTTTCCCCCCCCCTCGCAAAACTTGTAAAACTGCTCTTTTTCTCTAATCACGTGGAGATTTCAAACTCGCAAAAGGCGAAACGTTCAGGTCGCTTTATGCAGTCATTTTGCAAGATAAAAACAATATTGTGGCCTTACTGGGTATTCATTTCTAAAGAACGGAACTTGAAAAGAGCTTTGGAGGTAAACTACAGCGATCTGAAAGACATTCCTACTTTGGCATTTTTTCAGAAAATTAAATGCGTAACTTTAGCTAGGCTCTCTTTCGATTCTCGGAGGGGGATTAAAAAAAATGGAGGCAGTAAACAGATTTCTGGCTTTCAGCACAAAGACCCGATTCCAACACAGAGCAACCTGCTTTATAAGTATAACAAATTCTGTCAACGCTAACACGACACGCAACCCCGACTTGAGACGGCTCCCCGATATAAACTGCGGCTCTCACCTAGAGCCAGAGGCAAGGTCGTGCTTCACTTCTTTTTTGGGAGTGGAAAAAGAAAAAGCATTCATATTCTAATTCAGAAATTCACCCCGAACTTGCAAAAGCTGGAAATGTACACAACAAATTCTTGTCACGTAGAATTAAACATAACTGTCCCCTCTTCTCAATGGGACAGTTAAGAAGAAACAAAACACAAAAGCTGGAGTTTGTTCAATTGTATGAACAAAGCAGGTGTAGAGGGGGAAAAAAAGTACTTCACTTCAATCTCTACAGTAAACGTTTTAGAAGTCGTCTAAGCACACAAAAAGAAAGTCTACAGCAGGCTCGCCGTGTCCAAAACAAATCTGTTGCCGCAAACAATAGTAGCGAAAACTCTTTTGGTTACAATGTAATCGTGGGTAAGGCGCAAAGAGTTACAACTCCTCTCGTTCATAAAGGGCTGACAGTACACAGGCAATAGGACACAAATCGACACTACTGAGCCGCTGTACGGGGGTCCGTGTGGGGGAGGGGGCGCAGCGTAAGACAGAGAGGGTAAAAAATACTGCACCTGCCTCGGATTTACCCTGAAAATAGTACTACATCGGAGATCATCAGTGGCCACAGGAAAAAAAAACGCAACGCAATTACCAAGCACAAAAGCGGCGGCTGAACCCTTTTTCCATTTGTCCCCCAAGTCGTTTCGAAATAAAATCCGTGCAGGCAATCATCCGGTGAAAGAAAATAAAAAAGGGGGGGGGGGGAATTTTGTTGAACAAAAACTCCTGTGGTATATTTCTGGAGGTAGTAAAAAGAGAGCTATTGGGAGAGAGGGAGGGAGAGAGAGAGAGAGAAGGGAGGAGGGGGGCTGAACGGGCCATCTGGCTACACAGGAGACTGAACCAATGGGAAGTGGAGATGCGAGAGTGAAGCGTAATGAGAAACTATACATCACCCCAACCCCCAACTCTCCCCCCCATGGGGCATCAATGTACAGACAACACGAAGCGTTATTTTCTACACATCAACAAAACTCGGGAGAAACCTCTTTTCACAAACAGGAGGCGACTCCAACAAACCGAACGCCCACGAAACCCGGCATCGCATCAAAGGCAACATCAGGTCTTTGAATCTATAGCTAAACCTTCGCCATTGCTAACGTTAGAAAAAGCGTAACGGCGAACAATAGGCCATGACTGATATAGGCCCGTTCACGTTTTAAATCGGTCTTTTCAAACAACCCGCCCAGACAAATGTTAGCAGCGGCGGAATTTGCATATAGTTGTGAGCGCACCAAAAATAAAAGTTTCAACTCGGAGAGCTCCGTCTTCCGAGAGAAAAAAAAAAACACGATCTGGAAAAAGAAAACTCGCTCTCTCTCCCTGCTGCTCACTTCCAAACGCAACACTGCCTCCCTCTGGCTGAACGAGGCTTGTACGTGTTGAGCGATTTCGTTTCCTTTTATTTTTGACAGCTGAACTGGAGTTTGAGGGGGGGAAAAAAAAGTTTGAACTGACAATTGAGCCAACGCGCGTTTGACATGATTCCTGCGCACATGATCGATACCTGGATTTTTTAGCTGTAGGTGGTTACTTTGAACTTTAACGCTTTCCATCGTCCCCAATTTTCAGGAACAGCCCAAGCTAGACACCGGCCTTTGTCCAAACTGAAGGGTGCTGGCTGTCGAGACCGCATGCATATGAAAGAATTTTGAAAATGCAGGTCTATAAAAAAAAACCCAACACGATTCACCTTTTGCACTTTATTTTTGTCTATTGTGTCTGATATGAAGTAAATGCAACGGAAGACCTTCTAATGTTACAATTCAGTCTGCTCGAAATCGCTGAAAAATACATATGTTCCCCTCTCACCACTGTCGTAGTCGGAGTTTATGTATTTGAATTCGCAAATCACCGCAAACGCGTTGAGCGCAAGTTTCTGAAAGCTGCTACACCGGAAGCCCCGATAAGCTTTTTTTTTGTTTGTTTTATGTTCGTGTTTCGATAGCTTTACGTTTTTAAAAATCGTGAGGGGAAAAACAAAGCAGTAGGTATTAAAACATTCAGCCTCCGAAGACCATAATCTCCTTTTTTTTTAAGAAAAAAAAAGATTTACGACGTGCTCGCTCGCTCACACGCTATGGTTGACACTGCCTGGCCCTTGTTAGCCGGGGTGTGCGGATCTCGCTAAACCCTTCCCCATCAACCTGCAGAACGGACAAGAGTTTGGACTGGTGCTGACGAGGGCTTATGAAATGACACCACGGTGATTAAAAAAACTGCTAACATTTTAATTCTGGCCCCCAAAACTAGAGTGAAACGTAGTTAACTCAAAAGTTAGAGGGTAAAAAGTCCATTATAGTACAGAACAAAAGCATTTTTTCCCTTGGCAGTTGTCCAGTTACTGCAGGCAAGTCTGTACACCTGTGAGACTGAATTGAAACCCAAGGTATTTCTCTCTTTATTGTTTCATACTTCACTTGAACCATAAAAAAACTGTCCTCTGCCATTTGTAGATCTGAGTAACAAATGGCCTCACTGCGAATATGCTTTAGACCTCCCAAAAACATCTGTCACAAAACCAAAAACAACTTGAAATGAACTATACGGCCATTTCAATTCCGAATTCTGCTTTTAAATTTCCTTCGTGGCCTCTCTTAGGCCATCCGTTCTTTTTAAAAGGCATTTGAAACATTTCTAAAAAAACATTTAGGTATTTGATACCGAAAATGTCTCGTTAAACGCAGACTATCAGCGGAAGGTAGTTTAAAACAACACCACACAAATTCAAGCCAAAGAATGCTTTGTGCTCCATGCTCGAAAAGAAAAGGTATCAATCCTGTCAGCACTCCCACCTCACACAGTCTTGCCCAGGCAAATGTGGTTTGTAAGCGCACTGTGAGGGTTTCCATTAGAATTCCCCACTTCCTCCCCTCTTCCGTGTGGATCAATGCGCTTTCTGTCTTGCTCATAGCAGGCACGGCATGTGTGGCTTCCCATGCTGTTGGGATTTTATTCTGCCTCTCAGCAGGCAGACACGAGCATTCAGCGGCGCCGAGCACGTACAGTAGGCCGGTCAAGACTGGAGACAAGATAAGCGCACACATCTGGGCTGACAAGTCCCAAAGTGCGAGAACATCTGCAGGGACCCTTTTTGGACTCCAGAGCTACTGAGGTGGCTGTGCTCTTGTACCCATGACGACCAGGAAACCGAGCAGCCTCAGGCCGTTTTCACTCCTCCTTCAGCAGTAAAACACCTGTGCCTTCAGAAAACCACCTGCCTGGCCTTAATTCCTGCTGCAGGCATGTTTACAGACGCTCCGCTGCAGCTAGCTCATTCGCTGCAAAGGGGCCATGCTCGCTGGCCAAACGCAGGACCCCAGTGAGAATTCTCCTGGCATTCTCGCTACAGCTATTGCCGCAGGTCCATTCTCACTCATCAGCGCGAGTCTGAAAACAACCATTTTTCCCGACTTGGGACACAAGTTCCAGACCTGACTTGTTGTTTTAGGGGGAACAGTCCTTTCCGCCACACAACACTGCATCTGAAACAGAATACAGCATGCGAGCATCGTGTGGGGAAAAGAGAAGAATCATCCTAAAGCTGAAACTGAGCTTCTCTACAGATCAGGCCAGCAGTGTGGCGTGGTGGTTAGCGCTCTGTATTCATAGCTGGAAGGCTGTGGGTTTGAATCATGGTTGGGACACTTCTGCTCTGCCTCTAAAGCACCCTGACGCACAAATAGAAGCCACTTGATCTAAACAGCAGGCAAATTAATAAAGATAATTTTGCGGCCTCTGTGTCAAAAATAACAAGTGTGATTCGTCGTGACCTTTACGGTATTGCCCTGCTGATGGATGTTGCTTTCATTATTCTTGTTCCATAACAAGAAAACAATTCTACGATTTTAAAACAATTTTAACTCTATAATATAATTGAGACTCCAGTTGTGCATTGCATGGGTTTTAGAATCCTAAGGAAGACACCTCCAAGTTCAGACCTATTTATTTATCCTCACTTGGTCTGCCACTACATCATCTCATTTCCAGCAAACACTGGATGAAAAATGTTCAATTTAAATAGCTTTTTCTGGTGTCACTGGCCTCTAAGATTATTCAGAGGCCGCTGTTAAAGCTTGTTTTCGTACCACCGGCCGGAATATTGTTGCCTTACCTCAAAAAACAAAAGAGCTTTCTAAAATTATACAGCGAGATAATCCTCTTACAGGGTCAGGGACTGGATAACACAGCAGCAGAAAAAAAATCTGCAGATTCACAGAGGGGAAAAAAAGCAAACAGACTCCCATCTTATGGAAGCCTGCAGTTCTGCTCAGAAAAGAGTCAGCTTATGACTCTATAAGACCCTTAATCAGTAATGTAGGCTGATAACATTTGAACACCTTCAATTGGGGACAGTTGCCTTAACACTTTTCTTTAAGAAATGCCAAAAATGCAAAACTCAGAAGAATGCCAGGGATGTTCTGAATAATACTGTTCATTTCCAGATGTACAAATGTGAAATAATCCTGTTAATGTTCTATGCTTTAGAAAACACTGTACAACTATTCAATTTTATGAGTATTTCAAATCGCTCTGGTTTCCAACACAGTCCAAAGACATGCTGGCAGGTTTATTGACCTCTGTGAAAACTGGTCCTAGTGTGTAGTGTGTGCGTGTCTGTGCGCGCCCTCGGATGGACTGGTGTCCCGTCCAGGGTGTATCCTGCCCTGAGCCCGTTGCTTGCTGGGATAGGCTCCGGCCTCCCTGCAATCCTGTACCGCATGAAGCGGTTAGAAAATGGATGGACGGACGTGACAGATCTTTCTGCCTTTCCTCTTCCGCCCTCTTGCACACAGCGCTGCTTCTTCATGCAGTGGGCTGTTTTGCATGCCTCTATCCCAGATCGCCAGGACAGCTCTTTTCCCGCAGGCCGGGGTTTTGCAATGCAGATTTGCGGCCAGGGCTTCCCAGCGGCCCGTTTCAAGTCCGGCTGTTGAAACCACAGAAACTGGGAGCAGAAAACTGCTGCCACTCAGCAGCCCTGAGCTGCTCTGGCAGGAGAAAAATAAATGCCTGGGAACTAACCTTGAAATAAAATCCTCCCAGCTGTTCACTCTCCGGAGTCTACAAAGGCTGGGGATTGATTCTAATCCCTTTGTGTTACTGCGCTCGCCTTCCTATTGTAAAAGGGAAAGAGGACACACTGCAAAGTTTATAAAGGAGTGGGCTATTAACGAATCCCATTTCATTCGTAACGTCCCCACACTTTCAACCAACGCATGCATACAGCAGCCTAGAATATCACCTGTTTGACTACGTCGTGCAGTTCACAAAGTGAACGGATTATTTTCCTTAGCGCCACAAAGAAGTTTGCAGACAACTCTCCTCTGAAGCCTTCAGCAGTGAAGGAATGGTGCTCTGAGACCAGATTAGCTTTCCCTCACCCTCTCTCAGCTGTATTCCTCACAGGCCAGAACGTCTTCTCTGGGCTTCGGGTGCTGATGGAGATGGCATTTGCATGCTGTAGGGTGTGGCCGACTTTTGTGACTCACTTTTTAAAATCCCCCACCCTCCACATACTGCAACAGCAAGTATAAGCCACAATGTTTTATTTAACCTCTGTTAGTCAGCTCCCTTTGTCAGCACCTCTCTCCCGGGGGGGGGGGCACGGCCGCTAAATTCTCTCTTGGCTCAGCTGTCACTTGACAGCTGGTGCCAGTGGCTAATGAAAGGGCCGCTTGGAAAAGAAAGAACAGTCCTGCCGCTCTTTTTGGAGAAATAATACACAAAATGGGGGGAAAAAAAAACAACGCATGATGTTTCCACCTTGCGGAAGAAAAGAAAGCGTTTTCCTCTCGCCCCGCGCTGCTCTGAGACGGGGCAGAAGGCAGGTGCCAGTGTTTCTGTGCACAAGGGTTAAGACGGGTTCATACCGTTTGCACGGTGGCTGTTGCTGGAGCACTACGAATGTGCTAAGATAAGAACAGAAGGAAAAGCGGAGCATTGTGGAACTACATCAGACAATTCAAGAGAAGCTCCAGGTACAGCTTAAATACACAGTGCAACCATTTCTTCTAAAGACAGTGCTACCAACCCAGAGTGGAGAGTGCCCATGTGATCAGGAATCATACTCTATCTTCATATAGGCTTGACACTCTCCTGCCCCACAGTGTCATACTCGGGGATCTCTCCTACGCCCCTCTCTCCCTACCCCTCTGCACAATCTGCTGGCAAACTGTGCAAGTGGCGTTTCAAAGACAAAATATTATAGCGGAAATATATTGAGAGCATGTATCCCACTCTCAAAGTTACTCCATGCCAATTACCGTGACTCAGGCCCTCGAACGTCTTTCTACTTGCTGAAGTCTAACCTAAAGATGCCCGTTTTCGCCATCGCTTGTGTTTTTGGTAACAGTCACCCTGCTTTGAAAAATGTTTGGCTTCCTGTAGACTTTGGAAGTTTGGACATCTTCCTCTGAATGGCTCCAACTTCAAAACGCTCTGCACTGAATCTCTCGCATGTGGTAGGTTAGACTCTTGTAACTTTGCTATGCAAATCGCTGAAGAGCTGATTTGACTTTCTGCTTTAAAGCGTAATCCTGCTTTTAATGTCACACTGCTGTTTCTTGGGTAATTCCAAACAGTCGCTTAGGCCTGGAAAGTCCAAACAAAAAGAACAAATCTTGAAAAGAAGCGAGGCGCTTGTTCTCTGGGCGGATTTCGGTGTGCACCCTCTCAGGTAGCTCAGAGCTGTCTCGTTTGTCCAGGCTACGATATCTGAGCGAGCACGTGACACACATTCTCTCCTCCTCGCGAGGCGGCCGAGGCTGACAAAGCGCCGCGTTAAAAAGTGAGAATGCACTTCACTGTAGCCGGAGAGCACACAGGCACAATAAGAGAACAGTTTATTTTTCTCTTTAATTCAGTCCATTAACCTTTCACTAAGAGAAATCCTCTGTGCTTTCACACCAGCTAGCTCCAACTGCCTACGTTTGATAAGAGACTATTGAGTCTAGAAAATGACTGCAATATTTTATGTACCTTCCTATTCAAACTGCTGAACCAGCTTAATGCTATTGAGTGCCAGATATTTATACACATACACAGCAGAACCGTGTCCACTGCCAAATGCATTCTGATAGGAATTATCCATATTGTATTTTCAGGCCAAAATCATATGGTCTTTCTGAGGAGCTGGCACATCATCAACAGCATCTATTAAAGGGTACTTCGTGCAAAAATTGGGGGCAGCCCCTCGTTTCTGGTCTTTCTATGAAAAGGCACATCTGTCCCTGAAAGAGTATTCAAATCTAACAAAAAAAACCCAAAAGATTACAATTCCCTGTGTCATGGACTCTTCAGTAATGAAGCGTGCCAGTTTCTCTCTCTCTCTGTCAAGGCACTGCTATCCTGAGCCCCACCACAATCTGGAAGTTTTTCTCTTGTCATTTGTGTGTTGCTGTTGTAGGCAGTTTAAAGATCCATTTCTGTCAAAAACAAACCTGCGTTCAAAGGCTGTATAGTATAAATACTAAATTCAACTGGTAGAAGTACAATGATGCTGATTTCATCACTGTCATCCTCTGGCACTTATGGCTTTTATAAAAGATCAGAGCTTTAGTGACACATCCTACCAAGTCGGGGAAATCTGCTTTGTTTTGTCTTTACTGGTCAACATAGAAAGGGTAAGTAACAAAGAATAAAATGGTTTGTTTTTGCTGAACCACAACCACAGAAACAAACAAGTCATGTGACTTTATACTTATTCTCGGATGCTGCTGTTAAACCATCTTTGCAAAATCAAACAAGATTCTTCTTTTGGCGTTTCTGTTTCCAGGCGAGATTGCACAGTCTCAGAGGTTAAAGCCGAACTCCTCATTTCCTTGGTTTTCCTGAAGCATGAAATCCGCTTGCCACAAGAACACTGAGCTTATCGCGAGTGCGATTTCTGAGTGTTAGGTTTCAGCCTAAAAAACGGAGCTGGTGTTGCTAGCTTTCCCAGCCATCTGTTTTCCACAGCGCCTTGCGTGCCTCTAGCAGGCAAACTGTACAAGACAAGCGCGAGAGAGGCGCTGAAAAGCCCAGCTTTCCTGTCGGCCTCGTGCTCCTTTACAGCTGCAAGCGATCCAGCTTTGCCAGCCCAGGCAAGAAAGGCGCTGGTTAAATTCTCAGCTCCAGCTCCCCACTCTCACACATCACCAGCCAGGCTCCGGGAGTCTTTAATGCGAGAGGGGCTTGAACAAGACCAGGTAAGTTCTGAGCGCGCAATCGTCTGAATGTCAGCCGGCTGCCAACATTTACAACTTGTCATGTGTCCTCTCCCCCCCCCCTTTAGTGAAATGATGCCTGAAAAGAAAAAACTAAACTGGTTCTTTACGCAGGTTCGGAAGTGGAGCTGAACTCAGTGTCCTGGAGCTGGCAGGAGTAAAAAGCACAGTTGGGAAGCTTGGGCTGCTGCTGGCTCATGACATACAGTATTTGAATGCTTAACGACAGCTGCACAGGTGATGCAGAGTCATTTCTACCTATCTCTGTAATTCAGACTTTTGGTTCTGCACGTGAATAGTCCATGAAGGAGCCACCGCAGGTCACGGCAATACGTTAGCAAGACTCAATAATGTAAAAATCAACAGCAGTTATACATGAAATCGATTCAGTCTTCACTTTCTGCACATACTTATATGCTGTGCAAACATGACTCAACAGCAGTTCTAAAAGATGACTACGGAAAAGCAGCAGGAGGAAATTAAGGCTTTATTTGAATAGACGTTAGGAAGATTTCTGTTTGAGAAACGTAACCAATTGCACAAAAATGCCCATTTTAAACTGGAGCCCAGATCTGTGCAAGTCATTTTTTGTAATTCCGCAAAACATAAATCAGGCATATGCTGTATAACCTTGCAGAGTGACTTACATTTTAGTTGGGGGGGAGGAATAAACTTTTGAAATTTAATGCAATAGATGCAAATCCCTCAACATGTTTCAATGCTTGTTTTTTTCTGAAATTCGTGTGCACAATTGTTGCTTTCTAATCTCCGTCACGAACAGGAGTATCTCCCAAAATTGGGTAATAATTGTGGTTTACATTCCTTTATTATTCACTGTCCAGTCTTTTAGTTTCCTATGAGCCTGTCAAAGTCACTAGGCTGGGACAGTGATGCCTGTGATCCACAGCCTGTGTCTGTGTGTGTATGGGGGCGTGTGGGGTCTCCAAAGGACACTTCCTGGGGAAACCGTGGCCTGGCTTCACACAGCAAGCTCCTCCCCTCAGACACTCACCAATCAGAGCATTTCTGTTTGGTCTTGGTCACAAAGAGCTGAAAGCACTGTAAGAGAAGGGATACTAACCCCAGTGTCAACCAGGTGGGTGCTACAATTCAGTGGGTTCCATCCTATACAAGATCTTTTGAGAAGAAAAGCGCTACCTAAATGAAAGTAATTATCCCACAACAGGGCTACCAATAATCCATACACATTTGTCAGAGAATGTGTAAGCAAAGCAGCAGGAAAAGGTAAGGCAGGCCTTAACGGTCGTACAGGACAGAAACCCACGCTTCGGAATCGGAATGAGACTTTGAACAGTTTCCACACAAGCAACACTCAGAGTTCTGCGGCCGGATTCCCGGAGGCTTTTCAAACAACTGGTAACACCCCTATGGGTTTTTCGCAGAGCAAGGACGCTGCACGAGCAACAGGCTGGTTTTATAGTCAACGCTGCACCTTCTGCAACAGCTTTCAGTAAAACAAAAAAGTGAAATGGGTTGTAAACGCAAAGTTCGGGAAGATAAATCCTGCATTCCTTATGTGAAGCAGGTGACCACTGAAGTACAAGCACCTTGACCAAAACACAGATTCGAGCCCCTACCCTTCTGTAAAACCAGCTCTTATACCGCAGGATTAGGCCTCTCATCTGTTTATGTCTTATTTGCTCCATGAATAATCTTTAAATCTACTAAATGAATTGCTGGGGGAGAGCATCAGGTCCTGTCTTTTTTGTATTCTGCATCATTCTCTATAATGAGCTCCTTTTAACACCCGTTTAATGAAGAGCTGGGGATTATACCTGCAGTCCTGAAACCGAAGAATGAAGCTGGCATCCACTGAGCACTTAAGACCCGTTTCTCCAGGTGGCATCATTGAAAGATGTGCACTGACACATCCACATTTATGCCGATGTCTAATAATTTTGTACTGAAATAAAACAGCATTTCTTATTATTTGCATCTTTACATGCTTTTTGAGCACTTGTCAGCAATTCTATGAATTTGTTATTCACTGGGGCAGTCTGAGTGAGGAGCAGTGCACCACCTGGGGTTTCAGCCCACGACCTCCCAGTAACAAGCAGGCTCTAACCTGGACAACCTGCTGCTGGTTCCACCTCTATCCTGATGAGAGACTTCTTTGTGTCAGTTGGGGTGTAGCCACAGTCATTTGAAAATGGAGTTTGTTTACTGGCACTTCATAGACTGGTTGCTGTTCTAGTGAGGGTCAGCAGACCAAAAAAGAAAAGTTTTAGTACCCCCTGGTACTTGCAGTACATTGAAACCACAGCCTAGAACACTGGGAAGGGGGGTTTGAAGAGTTTAACTGTAAAAGTCTAAGATCTCAGGAGGCCAATAAAGGAAACGAAGACTTGAGCGACGCGGATGGAGTTTCCTGCTTCACCTGAAAGCTCAGCGAAGAAGCGCCAGCGGTTCAGTAGAACATCAGGACAGCCCTGAGCACCTCAGGGGTCTCTGAGGACAGAGGGGTCCACCCCACTTGCTTTCCGACGGGATGCACGTTCCACTTCTCCCTGGATAGCTCCATCAGATGCGACTGCATGGGAAAACTTGAAGAGAACTCTTTCTGTTTTCCGAGAGCCCACGTGAATAATTCAGAAATCAGTGCGGATTTTGATCATTTATTTATTGTTATCTTAAACAAGTGAAGAAAGGCTGACAAAAATGTAAACTCCATGGTTGCTTTCATTCTGCTTTGCATACTTTGATTCTGCTCGATTTCGGATTAATATGGGGCATGAATAACTGAAGCATATGTGTGCCACAGACTTCATGGTCTGAGAATTATACAGAAGTCCATAAACACACACTATATTGACTTACACATTTATTAAGACCCCAGGTTTCTAACCTGTTTTGTAACTGCCCCACAAGAAACCTCTCTGCCTGTTTGAAAACAAAATGTAGCCCTTTTAAAGCATTTGTGAAAATCTTTCTCTGTAGAGTTTTATGCTTTCATTCTAACACTTACATGGAAGCTAGAGTGTTAATTGCGTTTCATTAACTCCATTTTAACGCATCGCTTTGATAAAATGAAAGCCAGCTGCTGAAGTCTTGTTTCCAAGTGCTTGAGGTTCCTTTTATTTGTTTCAAAAAAGAGGGAAAAAAATCATTAGAATTCACAGCTAGTGATGCGCTGTGCATTCCAGGAGCAGGTTCATCTGCGGTTTCGATCAGCAGCTCTTTGATACACCAATAACTTCTTATTTCAACACGCTGACTGACTGACAATTACAACGGCCTTCAGAAAAGGAGACAACGGCCACAAGTAGCGAAGCACGCGTTGGGTTAATCGGACCGAATCCTGGCGACTCGGCAACAAATCCAAATGCCCAAAAAATTACCCTTTGTTCTACTGGAAAAAAGTATAATTTTTATCTCATGACATCTACGTCTCCTTAGTTTTATCTTTCCAATGTATACTTGTACGGCACACCAAAAAGAAACATTAGCTGGACTGTAGAGGTCTTTAAAAAAAAGAGAGACACAGGATAAGATGTGTATGTACCTTAAAACATCACTCAATCACAATCCTTAGAAAACATTTTTTTTTAAACTGAAGGACATAAACTCTCTTAACATACACAATTCTGAAAAATTGCAACCGCCCTCTGAAAAATGAGACCAAATCCTTTAATCTAGCCTTGGAACTCTCTGAGACTTAAACTGATAAAGAAGAAACGCACAGCAGAGTTGTACAGTAGGAGTAAGGCCTGTCTGTACTGCAATTTGACAGGTAGGGACTGCCACAGGACTTCCAAGTACTCAGTCACATCCGTTTTGACCCATAGAGGGCACACTTGTCCATTCTTCAAAGGCTGCTCAATGTCATTCTCATTTGTTTCAGATCCAACATCTACTGCTGGGGTGGCACATTGTCAACATCAGTGCATCACAGGCCGGATTTGTCAAAGAATGTTAATGTGTCCATAGCTGGTAATTTGTTAAAACCCAGTGAAGGGAGGAAAAGTTCAATCACTACCAGGAATATCTGGACCTGTGTTGTTCTTCAGTTCTGCTTTTATTCTGGTATCTCCTCATTGTATCACACATTATATAAGTAATATAATTACAACTAGTTATAATTTATTTTCTGCCGATAAGCAATAAAATCCATCAACGGTTTTAAATTATTCAAGTTTTACACTTGCTTGGGATTAACCAATTCATGTTTTTTGGCAGAATTTATTCTGGGTAGGTGGTTTGCAAATTTACCCAAATTGCTTTTTTAAAACACCAAATCACACTACTCATGTAATTTATGATCTTAAGTACTCTGCACATTTATGATGAGATTTTCAGTTATTTTGATTAAAAGCAAGAGAAGAGGACCAACACAGTTTGCCAAACAGAGACCCTACAGATCGCATAAAAACTTTTGTTCTGCAACTCCTCTTCCCCGTAGGCCTCTAACCCACTTTCTGAATATGTAGGAGACACCGAAACCAACAAAATCAGGAAACACAATATTGTTATTCAAATGCACTGAACTCAATACAGGCAGTGCAGATCAATTCTTACTACTCTATATCTGTTAAAAGATTTATATTCTAGTATGTTTTATGTAAGAGGGTGGTAGATACGCAGAGCTGCCACATCAAAACCGAGTTGAGTATTTTTAATAAACTGAACAGTTTATTCAATCTGACTATGACGGAATCCCCTGAGTGACTTTATTTGCTTTGGAAGTTTTCTTTAAGTTTTTCTGTCAGTCCCCGAATGAGCAACTATCCCAGTTTCATCCCGATCCAATCCTGTCCAATCCCTGCGGTCCCTAGCTCTTGCCTTCCAAACCGGAGTTCCCAAGTGAAGACACAAGGAGAGAAAGACCAGCTCAGGCACGTGGTTTTCACCTTTAGAAAGTCCGCCTCATTCTGTGGGTCACCTTTGCCCATCCACAGCTTTTACTTACGAAGCGAGGAGCAACATATTCAAAAGTCATTCATATAGTCACATCAGGTGAGCTACACATATACTATCTGAGGTTTGTCATCCATTCTTCAGACGTCTTTCTAGGTTCTTCTGAAATTAATACAGATGGGAATGCCCCCCACTCACAGCATTAGAGTGGAGAACAAAACAAAAATAAAATAACTAAATGGGAATAGAATCGCCTCATGACTTATTTATCCGCATGTTTTGTGAGAGACAGATGATTGCATTTGAAACTATAAATAACTGTGCCTTGGTGAAGAAGAAAACCCATTTGCAAAAAAAAATATCCAGTACGTTTGGTTAAAGGGGAAAAAAACATCCACGACAGGCAATAATAATTATAAAATACCTTTGATGTACAAAGAAATAAGTTTTTTTTTACTCCCATTTTTATCCGGCTCACCTAACTGGTAAACAGAGCGCCTGTTAAGAACACACCGGAAGAGGCATGAAGAATAAGAGATACAGCGCATTGTTTTAAAGTCACAGAATAAATTTCTGCCCCCATACGCCACAAATAACATGCTTATTTAGCCCTTTCTCAGCGTGGGGACATGAGTAATCCTTAAGGCCTAACAGGCATGAGGAGGGGGGAGGTGCTGGGGGGTTGGTGTCAACTGCACTCTCACTAATGCTGCTTTTGGAGCGGCTGCTCTCCAGAATACGCAAATTTCCGAAGATTCACAATCGGAAGTTTGGGGGGGAAAAAATGAATGAGTTGGGAATTTCAATTCTTTAACTGTCAGCGCCCCCTCCCACACCCCCCTCCCTTTCTGTCTGCCTCTGAAATCTGCCCCCCCCCCCCCCCACACACACACACACACGCCGCACACACCTCTCTAAGGGAACCCGGCCTTTATCCTCAGATATCTCCTTCAGGGCGTGTCAACAGTTATTACAAGTACAGGAACACAAAGTGATTCTCGGCCTCGCCGGGCCTTCACGCAACGCGCTCGCATTTCAATGGGGACCGGCCACCCTCTCTCCACATCCAGCCAGCGGTTTCATCCTCCTCCTCCTCCTCCTCCCGAGCGGCACGCAGACGACATTGCCTCTTAATAACCGAGGATCCTGCAACTCAGTCCCGCTCGCTTTCCTCTGCGGTCGCTCTGCCACCAGGAACTCTCTGGGGGAAGTCACTATATTTATATCCGACAATTGTAAAACACCTTACATGCCATTTCAAAAACGGGGAAAAAAAAAGAAAAGAGCCCTCTTAGAAATACAGCAGCCTTTACATTTGCAGACACCCATCTTCCATCTCTGGGGACATTTCGACAGATGGCAAGAGGTGTATGCAATATACTGAGCAGGGTACTTAAACCAGAGGAGCCTACATGTTAAATGTCATGTTATACAACTGTGAATACGCTTTGTCGTTTATACAGTAATGCCGATTTTTTTTTCTTTCTCTTTCGACTGCAACGCTCTGCAGAAATGAGTGAAGGATCTACATTCTCTCCTCATGCTATCATCAAAACACAAACGCCTCTATACTGGGGGGTAAAACAAAATTAGGATTTCAAATGTATTAACCTCCCACTGGAAAAGCAAACGGCGGCAGTATCATTCCATAATCAGGAATGTAAATAAAGCCAGGCAGTGATGCAGCAATTTATCTTGAAACTTTATTCTCCTTCCTGTGGAGTAGAAGCCAGTGTGTCGCCACGCCGTTCCACTACTTTTGAAATAAAAAAAAAAACATCTCTTACAAAATGCTGACGATACAACATGCATTGCAAAGTTGCCATTCTTATTGATTCGCCAGAAACTCATAAACACGTCCACTACAGAGCTGTATCAGATCAAATTTAACGAAAGGATTTCAGATGCGATGATGCTGCTTTCTCTCCCCCTTTTATGATCTTAAAAAAGAATAATAATAAAAAAAAACGTTTCATCAAATGATCTATGTCTGATCGCTCTTCGGGTCTCATCTGAGAAAAACAAGGCAGACTCTGCGGCTTTAATTTCTCAGGTGCATGTATTTCTCTCCTTGATGTATCCCCCCTTTGCTCTGATGGTATTTAAACAGTGCACAGAGCCGTTGATTGAAATTCCTCTCACATTGCAGCCTGCCTCACAGTCCTCTCAACACTGGAACTAAACCCATCACAGACACACATTAACGCATTACTGCTATTCACTCCAAACCCTAAGCACTTCCTTCTTCCAGTACAGACAGAGAAACTCAACTACTGTTCCATTAGATCTAAAAAAATCTCTATATTTTGATTCTTTCTGCTATTAGTGGGTTAGCAGAAGCACATACAGTATTATTTTACACTGTTGTATTGCTGGGATGTTCTGCGGCCTCCTATTGTTTGGGTACAATGCAGCCTGCAGAATTCATTAGCACAGGAGGAATGCATGTAGGATACAGTTTTACTCCTTTTCTAGTGCCACTAGTATCTTATTTGCTCTGTTTCTGCTGCCCGACAAAAATAAAAGGGAAGATTAAAAATAAATCTTAAATATCAGCATTAAGTGCTGAACCCGTGTTCGAGATACCAGTCCTGTATTGTGTGGAAGGGGATTTTGCAGTTGTTATAGTGCTGTCCAATTCAGCAGAAAGACATAACTGATGAACTGTTGCACATGAAAAGGCAGGCAGCTCTCCTGGAATTTGAAACTTTGTGGGTATTTTTGCTCCCATAACCAAGCATGGATATGTAGCTACTGTAACAGATAACACAGGCTGGTTCGTTTTCTGCTCTTAATTAAATGCAGCGGATTTTAAACATACACTTTTTCTTGAAAGGCAGCCTGTGCTTTGAATGCATTAGTCATTTTCTGCATGCTGAATTTCACAGCAGTTATTGGATTCCTTTAATGAAACAATCAACACCAAAGACACATTCTCAACACGTAATCTGTAGAATGACACAGGTGGCTTCAAAACAACAACAAAAAAAAGTGAAAATCTCAGCCTTTTTCTGAAGTGCTGCATAGAAATGAGTGATACTCACATTCTTTAAATATATGAGCATCCAGTTTTTTTTTCTCTTCTCGACTGATCAGAATTTGGCAGTAAAGTAGATATGCCCCAAAACACAAAATATTACGCAAGCATCTTTTTCAAAAGGGAGAGCCTAGCACTCTTCACAATTAAATGTCCCACCATGCTTTAGAAGTCTCCTGCATTCCCTAATTCAGGCTGCCTGCCTCTTCCTTCCTTCACTGAAGCATCACATGTACGTTACATAAACACACATCTGTATGCAACACCAGAAGATACCAATGTGCCCCACTGGTTATTTTTATAATGGGCATCCAAACACTAAGTGAGGCAACAGGTTCAAAACTGTAGACCTCACAAGAAGAAAGAGAGGGGGGAACACGTGCACCACGTTATTATTTAATGATTAACCCCATACCAAGCAACCAAACATCCCGGTAACCACATGTCTGTCACCTTTACATCTCTTCAGCAGCTGCCTCTCATGTGATCTGCCTTATATACAGCAACTCTTTGCCGCAAAGATCTAATGTTTTTTTACAGTGACACTGGAAACTCCAGTATAGTAAGAACTTGCAAGCATGCGAGACCATGTGCTGTGCTCCCTATGGGTACAAAGATGGTCCCACTTCCACTGGAGAAAAAAAAACAAGCAGCACCATGTGCACGAGGACAGCGTGACCCCTTATTTTGGGAATTATAAATTCTTTATATTTTGCACCTGACTTAGGCACATAATGACACAAAACAGATCCATCCTTAGCTGACTTGCCAAAGTGCAAAGGTGACAAAGCAAGCTTAAAAAAGACTGGCCTTAAGCAATTAATATATTTAATTAAACCCCTGCTATTTCACTATCTTTTCCTCAGACCTGTGATGATCTTCCAGGAGTGAAAGTAGCAAGGGTACAGCAGGAAGCACCGTATTGACATGCGTCAACTCATAAATACAGAAAAATTACACCAATCCAAAATTCTAACTGGAGTAACTGGACCTCTTAAGACTACGAGTCTTAAGACGCACTGCTTTTGTGTCAACTATGAAGAAGCTGTTTCAGTGACAGTAGCTATTTAACCCGGATGGTTTTCTATTTGTAAAAATGTATTTTACACCCACCCATCTGAGATAAGATCACTTTATTGGCCATATTCATGGCCTACCATGAGACACACAGACAGGGAGAGAAGCTTGTGGTCAGAGCGCAGGGTCAGCCATTTATACAGCGCCCCTGGAGCAGTTGGGGTTAAGGGTCTTGCTCAGGGGCCCTACGGAGGATTTCTCTCCCGGCTGCAGGATACGAACCAGCAACCTTCCAGCCCCAGGCACAGATCCCTAGCCACAGTCCCACTGCTCCATAGATGTGTAGGTAACACATGTGGATAACATGGGCACCCCCCCCCTGCAGTCCCACATACAGTACAGGCGCCACTATGTGTTACTTGAGAGTTTGCACTGGCTGGAGGTGTAAAAACCTTGGCACAGCTGGAAGCTCGCTGTCACCCCAGTCTCTGGGGTTCACAGCACAGGGTGGGGTCACAGGCTGAGCAAGGCACTAGCTAACCCAGAAGTGCACCCCCACTCAGGGGGGGCTCGAACCCGCAGCACCCGAGTCAGCGGGCCCAACTTACCTTCAGAGGGACCTCCTCTGGCACAGTCGCCTGGGAAAAGGCCGCTCTTTCATTCCTGAACTTCATTAGTGTACAGTCAACTGCAGCAGAGCCCCATTCAAGACACACAGATCCCCTGCCCCCAGGGGTCAGCCTGACGAAGTCACCGCACGGAGGGAAAGGAGGAGGGGGGGGGGGGGTGGGGACTACAAGCTCCTTCATGGCACAACCTGTTGGCAAACTTGCCAGCATCCCCTTGCACGGAACTGGCCATCTTTTTCTAGAGCCTGGCTCTTGCGGGTCTACTCCCATGTTTTTTTTTTCTCAAACCTGCTACTTTATATTCAGAATTGCTGGCTGCTCCGTCTGAAAGGCCTGGTTCACAATAAAAGAGCGAGAGCTCTCCATGAATCGGAATGGGCAGAGCTTCGCTCCAGGTCTTCCCTTCTGAAACGTAACCGTTTAGCTGTGCTCTTCGGTTCAGCTCAAAAACACACCCCATGCCATTAAAGCAATGCTTTTAAAGTCAGACAGAAGAGCTAATTAATATGCATGATGCTCCCAAATTAATTAAACCTGCTAAATCATATCTATTGCACACAAACGAGCAGAACAGAGATATTATGTCCCTCCCACGTGACGGATTTGTGCAACACAAGCAACAAAAGAGGCTCTCACAATCCATCCATTCTCCCCTTTTCCCGGCATTCTTTCTTTTGCAAACCTGCCGTTACCCAAAAGTAACGCCTCGCTTATGGATTAGGACAAGGCGCCACATCCAGGCAAGACTACTGCAGCTACTGCTGGTATGAAGGCAGAAATTAAAAATTCTGCCTTCGGGGCAAGAGACACTCGCTTTAATCAAAAAAAACATCAAAAAACAATGTTAAAAACTCGGCTTATTTCTTGGTACCATGTGGGGAAGAAAAAAAATCTTGCTTCAGATCCCTGAACTATATAGGATATTACAGTTAAAATGAGCCAGCAGCTAAATACGCAGTATTGCCATTTCTGTTATTCATCACTTGCACAAATAATTTGCTGCTACACCTTAGAACAAATTTGAGCTTATCGGCGTGAGCAGAAAACTTATTTGCATGATGAGCTTTGGGATCCTTTGAGATAAAACAATTACTATTACTGTCATCATTATTCTGATTATTAATAATAATAACGCTATGGATTTCTAACAAAGTCCTACACTTCTGCAGTTAGATGCCCAGTGTACCCAAGGCATTTATCTCTCCCCATAAACACAAGTGTGATATTCAGCATGACCACCCCGAGTTACACTGTGACAAACCCTTCTCCGCTGTATTGAAGGGCTGTATAAAACAAATGGCAAATGCTTTCTGAGTGAAGTCCATAGTCTTTAAGATAATTGCAATTCTATTTTGAGAACTGTAGTGGGCTATAATTTGTGGTGACAGTGAATAATGGCAAAACTTAAGGAGACACAAGGAAACTGGGAAAACCGGTGTGCGGCCAGCACTGGCTGTAATCGTTTATATGAACTATGAAATAAAAATTAAAAATATGCTGCGGGAAACGTGACGCTTTTCAAAATTGGTATTCCAGCTCCTTAACCGAAGGACTGAAGGGAACAGGGCTTGGAAATGAGCTGGTAGCGAGAAACGCTTCTGTTCCAACAAGCATATCCGAGCATGAACGCAAGCTCGTGAAGAACATTCCCTTACACGAATTAATAAATAAAATGTTTTCAATTAGGAAACACAGCTGAAGGCGTCTTTTTTTATTTTGTTCACAGCAAGCTATTTGACCCACTATTCTTAGAAAAATAACACAGTGTAAACAAGCGCTCAGGAGCCCCTTTCACGCCACGCACGCTCTCCCTAAAGCAGATGGGAAGGCCTTTTCCCTCACACTCCCACCGTACAGAGTGTTACTTTCCTCTGAAGTCTAACGGGGTCCTTGTTTTCCAGCCGACCGGCTGGGAACGCGTCCGCCAGGAGCATCACACTGAAGCTGTCCAAAACGATACACATCCTGCCAGCCGGTGCCGAGCCGCTGGCCCTGGGGAGGCGAGACGGCTCTGGCCAGCCCGGCCGGTGACCCCCCTGACCGCACAAGCCCCCCCGGCAGCGGTGTAGCCGTCTCTTTCGATGATGTCCCCTTGAGAGCGCGTGTTTAAACCGCCGTGACTCACAGAGCAGCCATGAGGGAAAACAGGCAACAGGCATCCAGATAAGTTCGGGGGGGGGGTAGACCAGCTACTTCACCCACGTCCAGGGTATTTGTATTATATTTTTTTAATTTGGAGTCTAGTAATTTATCCAGTGGACACTTACATGTTACACGATACAGCCGGGTATTATACTAGAGCAATTCGGGGGAGGTGCCTTGCTCAAGCGGGCAACAGCAGTGATTCACCTGGGATTTGAACCCGCAACCCTCCAGTTACAGAGTCCTAACCGCTGTGGCCCTAATTAGCCTCACTTTCTCTTCACGCGCCCTTCCCAGTTTGGCACTGCCAACTCGACACATCAGCTCGGCACATTGGGAGAAGCTGATCCTACCGCCACATGGGAGCATGCCGGCGGCACAATTTCGTGCGGCCGTCTCTCGGGTTTTCTGCTTCTCGGTCAGAAAGTGTGAGGCCTCCGCAACAACGGGGCCCAAAGAAGGACAGACCCAGCCTGGACAACCCCTGAGGCGTCCGCCTGCGCGCCCGGGCCTGCTGGATACCACGACACAGCAGAATCAAAAGACCCGGCTGGGCTCCCTTCGCTCAGGAGCCGCCTCAGCCGCTGGTGGGCTGGACAGCGCGCGCGGCGCGGAGAGCGCTCTACCCCCGTGAACCTCCGCTGTGGGAGAGTGGAGAGGGGAGCAAGGTTAAGTCTTCCAGCTGCTGCAAATCAGCGGGGGCAAATTGAACGCAGTTTGAAAAGGCCCGCAGTCAGTAAATCACAGCCCTGTACAACAGCCCCATCCCGAGAAACACTTTCTTCCAGCCCTCTGCCTGTTCCCTCCCTCTTCTCTCAGGCCACAAGAGAGCCGACAACTACTTGTGTAAAACCACATTTCAAAAACCTCACTGAACGCAGGCGTTGCAAATTGCCAATACGAACAGTGCCAGTTTCAAACACTGTCTTCATTCACTGCTTGTCATTATTCACAGACTTGATTAATGGTCGGAAAATGAGGTAAAAACCCCTGCATGTGCTGAAAACAGGCTCACGCGTATTGTTGCTTATAGGAAAGAATTAGCTCATGCACGGACACATTCAACTCCTGAGCACAGCGCAGGTGTCAGATTTTTCCCCACTGGAAAGGAAAGTTTTGAATGGACACAGCATCACCATTTCACGTCTTTCTGTTGAGGTAAAATGGGAACACAGAGAACAAAAGGGCACAAGATGTTTGTCTGGTTCGGTATTTAACTCTTCTTCTTCTGATGGTGCGAAACCATCAGCAAAAATTCCAAAAATCGAATTTAACGTTTTCTTGCTAAACCACTCGAGAAGCCCGCATGTGTGAACCAGAGTAGATTCCGAAACCGAGGTCATGTTCCTGCTGCACATCCCTCTCAGATTTTCAAATTTAAAGATGAGACGATGTGGAGAAGAGTTTTCTGTGAGGACACGTTTGACATCTAACTCTTGAAATGCAAATAAACAGAATACAGACTTTTGTAAATTAAATGATGCTTTAACCTGATTTGGCACAGCAGTTGGCATGTCTAATAATGTAGATGAACCCGTTATAACTTTACACATATATATATATAAATGTTAAGATAAAAAAAAGATAAAGAGTGCCGATTGCTTTTGGGAAATTTCTTGCAACTCCCCAAACAGAAAGCTACAAGTTAACTTTTTTGCCTCACTTCTGCTATGAGCACCGGAGACCAATCGTACTGGGAGACACCAAGTCAGACCGATCTTGTTCATATCGGAGTGGTGTAAAAGACTGAATTTTTAGGGCTGGTGGCAGAAGCTTGCACTACTACTGTCAGCGATTATGCAGAGGCATTAAAATGTCTTTCGGGTGAAAGCATACACCACAGGAAGCGAACAGCTTGCTTTTATTAACGGACAAAATGGCTAATGGACTGTAACGCCACTTCCTCCGGTACTAAGAAAGCCCGCGTACCCCAAAGTGAAAATACGCTTCTCTTCTGGACTCCACACAGTTGTGCTAACACGCTCGTGGCAGTATGACGTCAGAGTTCGAGCCATTCAGAAAGGCCACAATCACCAGCAATAACCTTGGCAAAGCGGCGCGTGGAGCTGAAACGGAAGCCGCAGACTAATTGAATCAAACACAAAGAAGTCACCTCAGACACGTGGTGCTGTTCGGGTATCACAGACCCTGAACTGCGAGGTCATCTGCCCGGCAGTGACACGACAAGTTCAACTGAATTTCGATGCGATGCCAATTCTTGTTTTATTGTGCACGAGCACTGCTACCCACAGGGATGCCCTTCATACGCCTTGACACTTATCTTCACAAAACTTCCACAAACCCCTTTTCACATCCTAAAAGGACCAACTGCACCGGGTGTGGGGGAGGGAACCAGACATTAAATGCACTCCACCAGCTCTCCAGCCAGTTGGCACACTAAATCGGCATGCCACTTTTATCTGGGAGCAAAATAAAGGCCCAATCTCACAGACACAGTCACACACAGTATCTGGACAAGGGGTTGAGCAGATGTAAAACCTGTTCTGTGCTCAGGCTGGCTTGTACGCTTCATCTGCCTCCATGCAAATAATTGGAGATAAATCCTGCGAACATCAGCTCTCTTTGCTTCACTTTTGCAACGCATTTACCGCTGAATGTCTGCAGGAATGTGACCAATCCATAACAACTTTTTCCAAGAAATATAAGGCCGTCGCATCCGACTAAAAAATGTGGCAAGGCTTGGACGGTTCAGGAGCCAACGATCCTCAACAGGCATGAGTTTCTGAATTAATCTCATTACCTCGGACGCTTCCTTCTGCTGCGTGGTTCAAAGAGGCGCACTGCACATAATTCAGCCGCGCGCAGGGGGGCCACTATCTCAAACACACAGGTTTCCGACTGGACGTGGCTTTCATTTTCTCGGTAAGGAGAAAAAAAAACAACCTGACCATTACCAACTATTACCTGAAAGGTAAACAAAAAAAAACAGTCTCAGAAGCACACACAATCAGCATGCGGCTCTAGGGCAGGCGCACCAGAGAGATTTAATGTCACAGGGCTACTTAGGAGCCTTCGAAAGAAGACAGGAACACTGCTTCTGTTAAACCAACAGACTTGACGTGGCAGGGACAGTAGTAGCCTTATAATCCCTGCTCTCCACAAAAACACACACTTCATGCTTATTAATTACTTCCAGGCCAGTGAATTTGTAACAACAATGGCAAATAGGAGCGCTTGAAATTGAAGGTGAAACAGCACATTATACAACATCAATTATTCACCACACCTGCTGCCTCTGATACTGCCGAGCGACTGAAAAAGAATCCTGTCTGCCCATCAGTCTGCCCATTCAGAACAGCTCCATTCCTCCCAGGCAACAGCTGTCTTAATTTACTTTTTCACAACCTGATACAGCACCAAAGTTCATTCAGGATTTCCGGGTTTTTCCTGAAGCAAAGCAACAATCACCAGACGAATTCTACTCCACGAGGAATGAGAGCTTGTGGATGGTTAACTGAAGTTCCTCTAAATCTGCAACTTAAGACCAAGAGCAAGTTAAGTTTAGACATTAAAGTGTATCAAACTAAAATTAAGTCATCAGCATCTTCACAGTCTGTTGATCACTAAACAGGATCTCAAGCTCTAGTGTAAACTACAGTACTAGACCACTGTTAACAACCCTTCAAGGAACTGCACCACATTCTCACCAAATCTATATTTTCAACCAGTCTGATTAGATGTTAATTCACCGCATTTCTTTAAAATGTGCATTACACACTTAAAATTTCTAAAGCACCCGTAATATTTTATACTTCGACATGACACATTTCGTTTTAGAGTTTGCACTAATGCACTAATTTTACTACATTCCAGATAGTAAAATATCACAACAGTCAGATCAGTACCTACAAGGTCCTCTGCTAAGCTGCCCTGATCAGTTTTGTTTGTTTTTAAGAATCGCATTTCAGAATGCAACTGGGCCCCTTGTGTGAAAAGGCAAATATCCTGTGCTTTCACAAACTGCACAGCTAATTTCTGGACGGATGTATCTAGAAAGCAGCTATGAAGAACTGCTAATCCCTGCCTCACGTCACTGCGTACCACAGACTTAGAAGGGGGGGAAAAAAAATAAGAGTTCTTCAGGCCTTCATCAAGTGAAGTAACAGGTTACTACTGTCTGATACACAAGCTGATCCTTTTGTTAGGTACGGTTTTCCCCGATCGACACACACGTGTATGCACACACACACTCTGATACGACACGCGGTGTTGCCGGCTTTCATTATCTCAGTCTGGGCCAGCAAGCCGTAGAGAACGCCAGCGAGCTGGGCTTAGGAAAGCCGCCTGGAGGGCAGGCGCTGAAGTATTTGCCTAATTTTTGATGTGACAGTGCGATGCCCCGCCGTTGTTAACATAATTAAATCTGACTCCTTGAGTGCACTGATCTGTAATGGAAGTCCCCCGGAGACAGCCCGGTGGGCAACAGCCTTATCAGCTGCAACACATCCGACTCGCTGGAAAAGAGCCATCAGGACCCACGAGCGCAGCGATATCACAGAGACGCGCCTCGGCCAGAACAAGACAGCCTGCCAGCCGCGCTGTCACGTCCCCCGGCCCTCCCTGTGCCACTCTCGCGCTGCGCCTTCCCTCATCCCGTCTCCCAGACGAGCCTCGCGTCTTGAGTGCCTTGTTCAGGGACAGCTGGGACAGAAGGCCCGGAGGCCCTGCCGGCCAACAGGAAAAGGCTCTGTATGGCATAGCGGGTTTTCTCCTCTTCCTTCTGGACCTTACCTTGATGGGTGGCAGCTCTCCCACGGCATCACCGCACATAAGGACCAGAGCGTTTACCCAGAAATCAAAGCTGAAACGCATAATTACTGGCAATAAAGGACGAGGCCAACGTTAATTATCAAACCTTAAAGGCAGAAACGCAAGTGAAGCGTAACACTGTCTTCGGTGGACTTTTAGGGAACCCCTGCCCCCAGTCTTCCCTCCATCTGAAGCTGTTATGGGAGGTACAGAAAAAGGCCCCCCTATGTTTCAGGGGACCCTCCTCCCCCCAGTCGTCCCCCAAGACTCCCGGTCGTGAGCCACCTCAGACATGAGCGAGTCTTAGCCCAAATGGACAGCCACGTAAAAGAGAAAACCACTTAAAATAAAAATGAAGGACTCTAGTTACTTGCTTTTTGTTCTTCAGCCCTGTATCTCTGCACCTCATAAGGGCCTAAGGAAGGGTAAAACACCACCGGGATATTTTAAGAACTTTACTTGAGCTTTTTACTGGTGCTCTGCTGTTGAGGGGAGTTCATGTGTGGGGAGTCCGGTCCTGAGAGGGGAGAATATAAATATCTGCCCTTGATGCGCGCAACAGAACAGCGGTTTGATTGAAAAACAGCTCTACAGCTCGAGTGAAGACGTTTCAGCGCATTGAAAAGAACAGTAAATCATCTTTGATCTGAATGTCAGGGAGAGCTCCACACGTGACAGGAGCCGATTTCTTGTTCGGCTACATGAAACCGGTCACGAAGCATTGAAAAACACACAAGGAGACGGTCTTTGCAATATCTGCAAAGGACTCAAGAAAGACCCCTGCCTTCAATGAGCTTACATATGCTTATCTGACATCACACACACACACAATCAACAGGTGCACAGCAGTTCAAAACTGGGCCTTTCAACTTTCACTTACAATGCACTGTAAACAGAAGAATGTGAAATCTGCTTCTCTCACTGATTTTCAATTAATGTCAAGCTCTAAAGGAGGGGAACCATTTATTCAAGCACGAGCTGTGTTTGATGAGTGGTAAAGTATTAGTGCTTATCAGCTCCCACCCCCAGTATCTCAGGACAGAGACTCCTGTAAGAATCTACGAAGATAAACGCACAGATTAAGTAACTTCCTGTGTCAATTTGGAACCATTCCTAAAAAAGGGAACAAAGACAAAACCTGGACACTATCCAGGTCTATCTAGCTATTATGAGCAGTCTATAAAGTAACCTGAACATCAGTTAAAGACATCTGCACATGGTAGGTACAGGTGTGTCAGAAAAGTTCTAGCCAGCTGGTCACACTTCACACAAAGACCGCCTTGATTCCAAAAAAGTGACATATGTTGCACCTGTCACTAGGCAACAGCGTTCTCCTAAGACGTGCCGTCTGGTAAAAAAAAAAAAGTCCAGGATGTTAAACTGTGTTTCTGGGTTACAAGTACAGGATGTGGCCCAGAGGAGATATTGCTAGGTGCCAGACCACGGCCTGCTTGGGGGAAAAAAAAAGCAAAATAAAACAGTGACACATTTATTAGCAGCTTCCACCTAAGAGCAGTCAATTCTATCAGGGAAGCACCAACAGCATTGCTTACACTCTTAGAGATATTTCTCAGGATGGCACTGAAGCACTAGGTCAGTACCGTCCTGCCAAGCGACAGACGTTATTTCACATGCTGTACGAACCCAAGGAACATACAGTATCTGATTGTATCATCCTTCCACCCTGCCAGGATTCGGGATGGACAGACTGCTTTTCCACAGGCACAACGCTCGCCGGAACAGCTCCGGCCGGTGTCCTGGTTGGGAACGCAGGCTCTGTAGGGACTCCGGCTGGAGAGGAGGAAGATCCAGGCAGGACAGCTCCCCTCCCCAGCAAGGTGCTCAGAGCTCATACTCCCAGTGGAGAGACTCGGAAGCAGCCGGCACTCTGGATGAGCAGCGCCTGTACCAGCACGCCGCCTTCCTGCCACAGCAGCCTCTTCAGACAGAGATGGTGCATCTCAGTGAGACGTCTCAGTTCCAGGAACGTGCAACGCAAAGCATTTTAAGAAACAACAATGCTTCTGTACACATAATCTGCATGTGTTCCAAGCACATAATCTGCACTGATATGCATATACAATCTTTTCCAACCATAATCAAGTGCTTTAGTTGTATTTGGTAAACTTCATAACTTGCAATACACTAAATTTTGCCTCCAGGCATCAAGGGGTGAAAAAAACTGGACGTTTCATTAAAGCTTTATTCTATATTGATGTCGTACAAATACAAATACTGTGCTAGGTAATGTGAATTATCTTCTTTTAAAAGAATGTTTTTTACAAAAGCTTCAGAAGTCTCTCTCGTTTTTGTATTTGGCCTGGCCTTTGTGGTTCAGCAGTGCTTTGTTGTGCACGCTCGTGCCTCGGCCGGCCGGAACAGAAAGGCTACATCTTTAAAACAAATCTGGCACGCTTGCGTAGCTCCGGCGGCATCGCGCTGACTGACTCTGCGCACTAAAGAAATGTGCTGCGTGCGCTGTGCCAGACACAGCCGACTGCCCAATCCCGTCTGCTCCGAGCAGAGGGGAAAACTCCCGGCGCAGGCCGGGCAGTTAATGCCAACCTTTGACTCCAAAAAACAAAACAACGAAAACGGCAAAAAACATAAAAGGATGCCATCGAAAGACGCAAGGCCTTTTTGCTGTGGCTCAAAGTATCTGAAATCAGTCTTGATTCCTTTTTCAATTTCCCCTCTTTTCTTTTTAATCTCCCCCCCCCAGTCTCTCACGATTCTGCCATGCATCAGTGAGCACCACGGATAACTCAGCCTCACAGCAAGGCCTCTCATTAGCCGTAGAAAACAAAGCTAGGACTGTGTGAGAAACAGACCGAACGCAATGAGCAAAGCCCAGCACTGGCCACTGGAGAGGTCCGATTTCAGAGAGCGTCCTACTGCAACTGAAAAACACATTTACCCCCTGGTGGATTTGCTTGCATTTGCATACAAAGCCTGTTACCCACCTTTCCACCGAACAGCTTCTACACCACCTGCCCTCCTCACACATGCACACGGACACGAGAAATTTTCGGTTTAAGTAACTTTACTGCACAAAGGACTTTTCCACCGCTTGTGAAGCAGGTGGAGGAAAAGAAGGAAATAGCAGAGACCTCACTGGTTGATTCACATAACTTGAAAGACCGTTAACAAGAAATACAGCTCTGGAGAGCTTCAAGGTGTTCAAGTGGGTACTTGTGAAGGCAGGCTGTGTCTGATAGGAGGACAGGAAGACGGGGCTCTCTTGAGCATGTGACCCCGGATGAGGAGGGAACTCCAGCACATTGCTCAATCCTGAAAGTGAAACGGCTCACAACTGCTCTGCCAGCCTCCCGTTTGACTTCTACACTGGAAGTAAAATTGTGGATCATGGAAGCAAGCTGGCCCAGAAGAAATTTCATTTAGAAAAAAAAATGAATGGAACCTATTATCTTTGCCAAAACAAGCATACCACCCTGACCGGGTGCCACATTCCTAGACCCAGGACCCATGATTTAAAGGCAATCTGTGTTTTCTATTATTCCTGATAATGTCACATGTACACATTTTAATCTAATTAGCTTAATTTCCTACGTAGGAATTATATCACAGCTTCTATAATAAAAAGATAAAATATTGCTCAAAAGCATAACAATTGGTTCTCTTTTTCCCCCCCATCATAAACATACACACACAACAGATTCAGGTTAATGGATTAGAAGTCTTTATTGCATAGTAAACCTTAAACTGCAAGGAGCCCCAACAACAAATAGACCCACACAAATTAAAGGTCTTTTGTATAAAACACACGTTTGATATTCTTCTCTCCAAGGCCTAAATGGGAGGGTCATGAAAATCAATTCCGAGAACCCTGAGCCCCATGTGTGAATCTGCTCGTATTCCAACCAATTTTTGAAACTAAATTATTTACACACCGTTTATACGGTTCTGTACCTAGTGCTGCACAGGTAAAGGCAGAATTTCCATCCCTCCGTTAGTTTGGGCAAAGATCAGTGGCCACAAGGTGCAACAGCAGTCTACTGCAGGGCACACGTCCGTACAAAAGCACGTCACTCTGCGATAACCTGTGCAAGCATGGAGAACGCGCAAACGCCACACAGAAGGATCCGCGGTGTGAAACCAAATCCGGGATCTGTGAGCTCGGAGGCAGCTGTGCCGATCACAAAGCAGAATTTCCTTTTTTTATTTTTTGGGTATATTCAAGCAGTATTCATGAAGACGTTTATAAACTGAACTGGGACACAGAAATAAAAAGCTTAAAGCTACTTTCACAGCTCCATTCAACCATTCCCTCAACAATACTGACTCAATGTACAATTGACAGCGGCCCACAGACCTAAACAACATTGGGAGAATCCTCAATATGTTCCCAGGGTTGACTGTGTGTTATGTTATACCCGAGTTTAGAGAGTGTGTTTATTTAGGGCTGCCTGACCTGCTATGTTTTTGCTTGAAGACAATAAGAATTGCGTGATTTATTTTATAATTAAACAACATTTTTAATTTTTTTTTTACTGCTAGGAACTCAGATTTCCTTGCAGTCCAAAATCAAGGCCAAGGAAAAACTAGAAACAAACGGGAATAATCCTGTTCATAAAAGCTTCTTGCATGAAAATTGCACAATGTAGCATTAAAAAGGAATACTGAAACGCTTTCATAAATGAATTGCCAGAAATTGCACATTCATGCCCTGGCAATCCCATACCAGTAACGGAGGGATGATGGTTGGAGCAAAAATACTCCACTTGTCTTACCGCCTTCTGAGCAGATAATCATTTCCATGCTTTGGTAACACGCGGCTCCTTACAGCACTGCAGTATGTGTTAAAACCTGCCAGCCAGTTAAAAACAGATTAAGCAAAACAAGAAAAGTAAATGAAGCCCAAAGAACTCCAGCAGGTAACAAGAGGTTCAGTGACAGAAGCCCCCTTTTTAATAAAGCCGAGACCCAAGCCTGCTGGCACGATTCATTCCCTACATTGCAGCTTTCCTACGGTGGAAATCTCAGAATGAACATAGTCATGTTGTTGTATAAACACGCAAACAATTTAGTGTCATCGGCAGCGTTAACCAGGCCCTTTTGATTTTCAGAAAGTTAATGAAGTTTCACCCAAAGCCTATGGGAGGAAATGAAAGCAAAGGACTTCTGAAGGTTGTGTGCACATATTCATGCATGACCTACAGCTACACACCTCGTGTACCCTCTCAAACACCAGCCCTAAAATTGCAGTGTCTATTCATAGCATTGAGCTCTATGGACTCCTACCTAATGATGTATACCTACAGAACCCTAGCCTTTTCAAAGAGCTCTCAGCTGCAGGACTCCTTTATACCTCAGACCCATTCAATGAGGACCTCCAACAGAGATCCAACAAAAAAAATAATGTACCACCGTTAAATGGACTCAGCTGAAATGAATTTTTACAGGCAAGTAATGTTAAAACTAAACACTGGAGTAGCAAGACCTCATTTAGGACGTCACGTGCAATTCTGGTCACCACATTACAAGCAAACACAAAAGACACTGCTGTCTTGTAAAGACCATGGCAATTACTGAACTTCATGAACTACCGAAACAACTTAACCACTTCCGTCTTGAATGGGGGAAATTAGGACGGAACTAGATACAAACATTCTCCCGAATGGTATGGACAAACACCCTGGAAAAGAACAAGAGGATCTATACTAAGGACTGGACACTACACATAAGAGCTGAAGGTGTGTCTCAAAAAAAAATTGTAAGAGATTAAGGGAGACCCTCTACCAAAGACAAATAAGAAGGAAAAGTTTCTTAAACCAGAGATTTGTGAACAAAATTCATTTCAGATTGTAGTCTGACAATTCAATATTTTAATCGCTGCTAACTTGAGCCAAGTTCACATCCTGCTACTTTCTCTTTACCTCCTTGAAGAATTTCAATATTTTTCTCCTGACCTTCCCGAACTGAAATGATCTGTGGTTCTCAAAAGAAAAGAAACCATTTGTGAAAAAATGTTAAGAATTAGAAAAACCAATTAGGATTAGATGACACTAAACCTAATGGAGCATTCAGGGCACAAATTTAATAAATCAACTCAACAGAAGTCTTCAGACTTTTCTGCATTTATCTCATTAGTTTTCTTTCCATCTCAAATCCCTAAATTTTAAAAACAGAAATACATAAATACATATTCACCTACAGTTTACATATGCAAGTTGTGTATGCATCTATTCACATCACATGGTGTATTCAATGAAATCTTCACATATCTAGAATACAAAATTGCCTAACAGAGATTACAGCGTTTTAATTCTTGAAGGAATTTAAGACACACTAACTCACAATAAATCCCTAGAATTAGTTTAGAAATAAGAGGTTTAACATTTTGACGTATGAGGTTCATGTGAACTCTGAGCTTAATAGCCCTCCCAGATTTCCTTGGCATTTAACTACAGAAATACAGGCCAGAGATGAGCACTGCGACTTACTGGGGCAGAGGCCCAACACTGGTCTGGCTCTTTTACCGCAGTAAATCTGAAGGTTTACCTACCTTATACCCCTCGTATATCTCTTTATCACTGTTACTCCACAATGAACAGCAAGCTTTACCAAATTAAAACCCCATATTGGGATATTGGGACTCCTGGATTCCCCAGATAAAAATGAAAACATTTCACCGTCAAAAATCATTATTCCTCTCGCTAATGGCAATGCCTTAATTACAAGTTAATTGAAGCTGTACAGCACTGCAGGACAGTTTTGAGCATTTCATTACCGCAACAATACATTTTGTTAAACCACTATCACCACTGAATTACAACTATGATTCAGTGAAGAACAGACCATAATTATTTTTTAATGACAGCGACAACGGTGTGGACCACTGTTTACTTAATTACTAATAACTCCATTACAAAAACTGCAGTGGGGCGTTAGATTTAATTGGAAGGGGGGGTGCTGGTTAACACTGACATCTTGACAAAAGTGTCCCCCAGCCAGAAAAGTTTGCCCCCGTCCTGCTACAACTTTCTGTGTCTGTACATCTGTGCGTGCTTTTACCACAATCCCGCTGTTTAACCGCGCTTTACCATGCTTTTTCCTGCGTCAGGAACATGCGACCAAGCCATCTCTCCAAAACCGCTGCTCTGCCTTCTTCCAGGAACTGGACATGCGGGATTCTGGGATCCACACTACGGGATTCTCCGAGCCCGACTCCATGGCGAACGGCCTCCTCTTGTATGGAAACACGAGACCTGTCTTTTTCCAAGGTCACAGGCTCGAGCTTACCCTTCTGTCCTTCAGATTGAGTCCTCTGTCTCTGAACATTTCTGCAGTTGTGAAGTCAAGTCAATCCTTTACTTAAAAGCACACCTGGCAGCCATGATGAAACAATAAGGCATAAACACACACAACACATGAAAGAACACCAGAGCAGTAAGGATGACTAGAGAGTAAGGATGACTAGAGAGCGAAATTGGTTCCTGCATACAAAGAGATTGGCATGGTGCATCTGAAGTTTGGGGAATCCTTTGAAAACGTTCAGATTTGTTTTTGCCCCCTTGTCTCTCCGGGAAGCTTTCATATTTTTCCTTTCCACCGAACAGCGCAGTTGTGATCCCCTGGACTCATTTCACATGGGCACCAGCACCACACAACCCCGGGAAGGGGTTGGGGGAAGGAGCGCGCACGGGGCTCGGCTGACAGTTCTCAGGCAAAGCAGAAATTGTGCTTTAGTCACTAAATTGGCTCAGCGTGAAAAGTGCAAATAGTGTCAAAACCTGCTGTGCGCCTCCCAGGCTCCCGTGAGAGGAGGATCAGCCTGTCCGCTCTTCTCCCCCCAGTTCCTGAATTTTAAAACCACATGGTATTTATTTTTACCTTCTTTTACCGTGTGTGCATTTCCCATTATTGCAGGGGCAGTCCAGACTTTCTGACTTGACAGACAAAATTACCCTTTAGCACAGTGTCACCTAAATCTGGAGTCCATTAAGCCGAAACAACAAGGAAAATATTACAATTACTGAGCTTGTGCACGGTAGGCTTTTGCTTATTCCTCCTTATTAATATATTTTTATATTACTACCCGGCTTTTCTGGTTGTTAACCAAGCCATTCAAAAGAAATCACAACACAGCTGGCTTTATCGTGATTCGGTTTAGGTCTAAAGCCAACCGGGACGTCAGTCCACAAGCAGAACTCGCAGTTTTTAGAAAAAAAAACGGGAGCAACAAATGTGAAATTCGTAGATGTATTTCCGTGAAGCCTGGCTTTTAAAGCAGTCCTGCAGAGATCGTCTTTGAGAGGAAAGGCCCCATAAGTGGCTCAGCCATGAAAGGTGCCGGCCTGAGCTCTGCGGTCGTGGGTTCGAGACTGGGTCACATCGGAGAGCTGAGCGCAGCCGAGGGTAGGGAGGGAATTGCTCCACTCACAGAAGCACAGCGCCCCCTGCAGGCTTGCGGTGCTGTCGGTGACAGACACGCCTCTCCTCCAATCAGCACTGAAGCTCTTGCCAGGGGCGGTGCTTCCTGTGACATGTTACAAGATGAGTGGCCAGAAGGTGGGCGGGTCGGAGGAGCCGGCCTATGCCTCCTCTCCCGTGTGCGGTCGCAGGGTTTGCTACCACAAGCTGAGACAGGAGAAGCACACAACTGGCTTTTCCACATCGAGTGGGTATAGCAAACCAATTGTTGATTCTTAATTAATACTCTCTGAAACTCTTTCAAACAGTACACCCTCCTTTTAAGAGACTAATGGTGGGGAAGGGGAGTCCGTTCTTGCCAAATGTCTGTTAAAACACAAATGATGTTTTTTCAGCCCCAAAACACACTACTATATGAGAAAAATGTATATAGTATATACACTCTACTATGTATAGTATAAATGCTTTCTGTATTTTTTACTTACTTTAAAAAAAAATGCAACAGTCAATCAAAATTGTTCTTTTTTATCAGACATACAGTATACAAGCTCTTTCTTTTATGCGTCATAAATATACTGTATAAAATGTGCTAAAGCATACTAAAAACAAACAACACATATCGTAAGCAATTCGCTACCCCTAGAGGCAACCACCAATATTCCTGAATTTTAAAAACATGTAGTATTTATTTTTACCTTGTTTTATTATGTGTGCATTTCCTCATTATTGCAGTCCGGCATTTCTGATTTTACAGACAAAATCACCCGTTAGAACATTTTGCACTGAAGTCCATTAAACCAAATAAACAAGTAAAATACGACCATTACTGAGCTTGTCCATGGTATGCTTTCGCTTATTCCTTTGTTTTTATATTACTACCCAGATTTTCTGGTTGTTAACCAAACCATTCAGGAGATTTCACAATACAGCTGGCTTTATCATGAGGCTATTGAGAACTACAGTGGGATGTTTCAATATTTTAAACTAACACAGATGGGCCTGCTGCAGAAGGCTAAATATGGCACCCACTGTAAAATTAAAAAAAAACACTGATGTGCTATGAGGGCCTTTTTATCACAGTGAGGTGTTCTGACACGCCAGTGCGTATGCTATGTTCCAAATCTTGCCACAAACTAGTATCAAATAACCAAAACCAGGAGCAAAAGAGCTGCTTATAAAAAACTCCACGAAAACATCCCAGGCTCATTTGGTTTCTCTCTTACAGATAGGCAGGTGTCTTGTTTAGTAATTCAGTGGTGTAACCTCTTATGATCCCTAACTTCCAATTAATTTTTTATCACCTGCGCGCCGCGCTGATATAGCAGGAGTAGTCACTATTCCCGTAGTAAGAGGGCTGAGATTAAAACAGGCTGAGGTTCATTAAATTTCCTGCTGGACTATCACAGGTTAGCAGCCATGCGTCCCAGTGACCTTGACTGTCCTGTTTGCCTTTAATCCCCACATGTATCGCCACCACAGTCCAGTAAACTAGAACCTGCTACTGAGGAGACCTGGCTTCAGTAATTAAAAACTGCCTGTAGGACTTCCTGCATGCTCAAATTCGAAAAGAGGCAGAGCAAACCATGTTAACAGGCTGTGAGCTAGGGTGAATGTACAATACGTTTTCTCTTTAATTTATACCTAATCCTTTTGGAGGAGTACACGAGAAAGTATTATTTCACAATTTAGATATTACCATTACTAAAATGTCCGTAGGATGCTTGCCACCTTGAATATCCTACCATTTGTGGAAGCTTCTGAAAAATATATTTACAGGCATTTAAAATGTCAGTTCTACATTTACTTTGAAATACTGCGCACAATGACTTTCCTGCCAATGTTTTTATTTCCTATTCAAATCACCACATATATCTTAGTTTGCACAACTCACTTTGCTTCCCCGAGAATCCATTTAATAAGCAGACCTGCTGTTTCCCAGTATCAACTGGCAAAAACGAACAAACTCACAAATCTGACTTCCTGACTACAGGAACGGCAGCGCTACAATTCCCACTCGCAACAACACAAAAACGGCAGAGCACAAGAGGTGTCATCCTTACAGTGGCAACGGTCACTCCAATACTGACCTTCAGAGGAACGTCATGTTGTCTTAAAACTGAGAAAAGGAGGCACTTTTTATGCAAAAAAATGTAGGCTGGTGGAAGTGTGGAACAAGTTGCCCAGCCATGTTGCTGAAGTCAACACCCTGGCTTCTGTCAAGACATGGCTGGATAACATCCTGGGATCAGTTAACCACCAAATACCCAGCAGGCTAGATGGTCCACATGACCTCTTCTTGTTTACAACTGCTCTAATGTCAATATTTAGCCAGGAGGTCTCCCATCCCTGGTCTCCTTCATTGCTTATCCCCACCCTCACCTGCCCTTTCTGAACTGTGCATCAGCCACTTGGACACCATGCTCGGAAGATTTAAAAAACTGCTGAAATAAGAAAGCATTTCGCAGGACTGAAACGGCAGGTGCCCATGTTCGCGCACAGGAAAGAAACGTCCGAGGAGTGCAAACTGTGCTTACACTAAAAAGACGCGCATGCACAGGCTTCCTCCACGCTCCTGAACTCTGCCAGGGAGGGCCTGTCTCGACGTGCTGCGGCACAGGCTCCCAGCCGGTTCCTCTCGCTCTCCCCTCTCCCTCTGTCCCACCCTCCGAGAGGATCTCATCTTTAGCTCACAGCTAACATGACTCCCTCCCTCAATTCCGTGCCAGAAGAGCCAAGCAGGACGAAACCTACAATAAAGCTTGAGCAAATCAATATGGCCAAGCGCCAAAAAAAAAAAACAGAAATGAGAGAACGTGTGATCCCTGGATTTTTCCCGTGTTTAAATGTCAGTGTAATGTTTTCAGATCCACTTTTTTTTTGTTGGTTGCTGGACACTCAGTAGGGCGTTCGTCTTAAGTGAGAAGGTAGAGAAATCTCACTCACAGGAGTCTGAGGTTTTCAAAGAAGCCTGAGGTCTACAACCCTCTTATATAAGTTCATATAGGAGCTACATCTTAACTTCGACCCATACTTAAGAGACACAAGCTGGGGGATCAGATAAAAGAGATTTCTTCTGTTCACGTTCTTTGCATGAAATGTGAACGGGGTCTGTGCTGTACCACAGTAACTCACAATAATATGGACAGAAGCGCAGGATGATTCCATTAAAACGAGAGGGCTGAGTGAGTCACTTTATCACACTACATTCAAGGTTCAACGTGTTCCATGCCACACACAGCAGCAATCCTAACACAGAAGCTAAATTTAAAAGACGAATGCCTGCAACATCCTATTGAAGATTTCAGCTTCCCCATACAATGGAGAAGCAGCTCAATCACAGTACACAAATTAACCTTCTTTTTTATTAAAAGCCACACTTTTAATTGTTTACGTACAACAAGTTGACCTCCCAGAGTAGGAATGTTTCACAATCACACCCCTTTGTCACTGTGAGCCCCATGAAAACTGTTGTGTAATCGAGACTCTGACCCACAATGTCAAAACATCGCATCAGAAGGGAGATTTTTCACCCTGGTCCTCCTGAATTAGTTAGTCTTTGTACCTTAATTGATCTAATTAACCTGATTAACAAACCTTTTTAATTAAATCCTGCTCCGAAAAGGTGCAGGTTTCAAAACTTGCTTAAAATATTCTTGGAAAAATTTTAAAATATACCTGAAGTGCTGCAAACAATTCAGGAAGGTCTAATAAGTAAATGAGACATCAACTATGGGGCTTAATTTAAGGACGAAGAACGCAGTGGGAACAAAAAAACGATGCTATTAGCAATCCACTGATTAATCACGCTCGGGTGACACCATTATGAGTCCACTGGACTCTTACCTCTATTTCACTGCTTAATCACAACACTGGCCGCCGATCCCCATGCAGTGAGCAGCAGTATTTTCCAATGAAAAACATGGCTCATCAGGACTCAATTAAGGGCTATACCACAGGCACACTGGGGCCCCTGCGGTACAGGTGCAGAAGAGCTGGAACCCCACGAATTGGAAGGATTTAACAAAACCCTGCAGATGAAACAGATGTCTCTCTCTGCTCCGCCAGGTGAAACATCCTCGCTTCCGCAGAACAAGAGGCTGTGTGGGGCGGGCAGGGTGCAGGAAAACGAGAGGAGCGATCAAGCGCTTGCCCTTTGTTGTGTGAAGGGCCTGGAGACAGGCTCCTCGTTTTACCGAAGGAGAGCCCTCCGATTTCACATCTGTCGTGTCGGAACTGCATGCTTAAGATGCAGAATGAAAACTGCGCAGCACGGGCTGAAACAAGAAGTTATAAACGTCCGAACGGATGTGAATCGCTAGGGGATCACAGACCCTTTCATATTCTTGATTCCCAGACATTTGACCTTCTAAGCGCTCAGGGTCTGGCACCTAGCAGGCAAGTTTAGGCGGCATTATCAGTTCCACAACAATAATTGTTCATAGCGGATAAAAACCCTTATGTAATGTGTTCAGTGACATTTGTCCTATGTTGCAGCTTGCTCTGTGACTAAACAAGTTTAGGAGACCTGGCAGACTGATACAAATATGCAAGAAAAAAAAAATCCATACAGAAAAACAGGATCAAGAAATTGCTGGCATTTGCTTTTATGAATAAACAAAACCTAAAAGGGTAAAACGAGAATGAATGCAAAACACAAAGCTAAAGGCAGCAGCTGGATTTAATTCTATTAAGACAACGCTCTTCAAGTCAAAGAATACTGGGTATTGACATGGAATACTTCTTTCTAATCAAAAAAATCCCTTAATACTCTTTACAGTTGGGGAAAATCAATATGCTGGTTTGTGTAGGCATTTAAACTCTAGGAATGTCATAATGTCACATCAAAAGAAAGCACCACCGCATAAAAAACGGGCACAGATTTTAGTATCCTCTATATCTACAGTACATGATGCATGTATGTATACAGACCCAATCAGATGGCCTATGTAACTACAGTAAGTAAGCACTGTTAAAAACTTGCTTAGCATCATTTGTCAATTGGAAACATTATGAAATATTCCGGCTAAGCATTTCAGGACAAAACCATCTGCTTTTGATTCTCGTTGGGAACAGCATTATCACCACATGCCCGTTTTAACGTTCCGCACGTGCAGCTTGTACAGCTATGGTTGATTCCAAGTGGCAAAGTCAATCCGTACCAGTTTTTCCTGCTATTTCCCGTTCACTGGAGCCTTTGCAGAAACATATGCACACATTGATACAAAATAAATGAAGTGCACAAAACCTGCCATTAAGATGTCTCGGGCCTCGAGACAACCCACACGTTAGACGTTTTTCTTTGGAAAGCAAACGACAAAGCCCGCTGTAAGTTGCAGTAAACCTGACATTTTAACCTCTGCGCCAGTCTAGTGAACAAAAGGCTCGATCAATACGTGATGGGCAGGCTTCTTAAAAACTGACATTTCCTAAAAAAAAAAAATATCCAGGTCAACATGGGCAGTCTGACACAAGACACAAACGGAAAAAACGTGAATGAAAAACCAACACTCATCCGAATAATGCTTCTCTACACAATAGGGTCATGCAACACATACCGACTCTGACATTAAGAAAGAAAAGTTTGTTTTATTTTTAAAAGTGGTTTGCACAGAAGAGGCAAGCTTAACGGAGCATTAGTATTAAAAATGACTTCTTCGCTCTGCTTTTCTTATTGGGAAAAGCACCTGGAACGCCTTCCCCCACCATCCTGCAATCTTTCTGCTACAAAATATTTCAAAAATCTAACCAATTGATTATCTGTACATCAAAAATAAAGTATATACGCATCTTAATCAAATAAAAATCCACACCCAATTCACAATTAGAGTACAAGTCAGAATTAAACATAAAATAAGAAAAGAGAAATCATCATTGCATTAGGACACATCTCTAAAACCAGCAGCAGATGACTGCACATACGCAGCACTATATACAAAGAGCACTGGCTAGTTTTCGGATTTTGCCAATCTGAAACAATTTAGTTTCACCCAAGGATGTTACGATAAGCACAGTAGAAGTGTTAAATTGAAACAAAAGAGTTGGTGAATCAATAACTTAATCGGGAGGTTTTGTTTCGCTTTTCATGCAAAACACCTGGGAAGTAATTTGGGGCAACGTGTACTGCTTCTGCCTTAAACTGTTCAGAAATCTAAAATCTAGCAACAGATCTGAGATGCTTGTGTTTGAAAAGTAAAAAAAAATCCATACAGCAGAAGTGGCTAATGCACAAAACATGTTTTTTTTTTCTGAGTGCCCTCCTGACAAGCAGAGGAAGACAGCACAACTGCTGCCAGAAAAGACATTTTAAGAAACACCACACTGATTTTGCACTTGCTCGATGTCTTATGGTTTTACAGACACCTCTGGCACCGAAGTTCATCGCTATTTTTAAGACATTCTGCAATTATTTCACCACAACCTGGAAAACGTGTTAACAGAAATGAGTGATCATGAACCCGCCTCAGAACCAAGCTTTTAAATGAGTGAGCGTGATTAATGCCTTTTAATCTCTCCTCCAACAGACAGTTCGAAGAGACAGGCAGCCCACACCAAGGAACGATATTTGTCTGCAATAGACCTTTAAAAAATTAGTTCAAAATGTAAAAAAAAAACAAAAACTTTGTTTCACAAGATTGAGAGGGACACCAAACATCCCGATTGCTGATAAAAGTGCTGGGAGAATTCAGAACCAGAACCACAGAGAAAAACTGAGCAAGGAATTATTTTAAACGTGATGTTTAACCGTGAAAATAATAAAAGCAATAGCTCGTGTGTGTGTGCGTGTGTACCATTTGTAGAGCTCTTAAAAACTTGCTGGATCCAGCTTCCTACCTGCTTCTCACTCAGAGCTGTGATCTTGGCTTGAAGTTCATGTAGCTGCTTCTTCAGATCAGCATTCTGCAGGCAAAGGACACAAGTTATTGAAGTGAGCGCACTAAAAGCCATCTACATCTCACAAGGATAAGCAGAAAAGGTAAAAATCAAAAGCTGAAAATGAATGCTTTTGACCGCCGCCAAACATGTTTTACCTAAGGGTTCAGAACAATAAAGGATCTTTTTCACCCCCAGTAGAACCGAACATTTTTATGCAATATTGGTCTGCTCTGACAGAACTTACAGTGTACCATTTAGAAAACAGGCCTGCTTCCATCATTTCTATCACAATTGTGGCCTGTACTAATGGGGGGCTTCAAGAAAAAATGGCAAAACACATTAGGATAAATGAGGTTAACAAGTTTTCTACACTGTTTATAAATAGAAATTGTTTAATAACTTCCAGCAATTTCACGCACTGTTCTATTTTCTGAGCGAAGTAACATTTGCACTGTAAGCTTGAACGACAGTGTTTATTTCTTAATCCTCCTGTCCTCCCATTTGGATGTTGTCACCCACACAGGACTCTTATGAAGGCACTCGGAGATCTGGAGCCCACTACACACAAGTGGAATGCGCAATGATTCTTCATGTACTTTTCACCAAAAAAAAGATGCATCTAATCAGCCTGGAAGTGTCTGTTTTACACTTACAGAGGGTGACACACAAAAAAAAAGCTCTCTGCCTGATGCAGCTGATTTTAAAATAAATACAAGACCTTCCTGGTATCTGTATAATCATGACATTAGGCTGCGTTTTTCTCCAAAGCAAAAAATTAGCTGATGGACTGTCAAATTCCCCTGAATCAGAACCCATGTGAACTTCAGGTACTTCCTTTTGTTTTTGACAGTGACGATTTTTTTCACTCCTTTGATTAATTAATGTTTGGGAGGTCTGACTTCTATAAAATATGATGCCCCGAATGTCGCTTGTTGCTGGAGAGCAGCAAATTCACATGTGGCCCCTTTCTTGCTCACTGATCAAAATGTCTTCAGCAGGGGGAGGCCCAGCATTTCACAGGCAGACCCCCAGCTGCTCATAACAGACGATCAGCCATATAGAAACTGGGATGGACCTGAGAACTTGGATAATAGTAGGATATGCGGAAGAATGCGGTTTTGACAGGAACCTCACACGGATGCATTGTGAGGCCGCTGTTAACTTTAAATCACAATAAAAGCACTTAATTGTTTTAAATGCCTTTCAGAGCAGTTCCACTGCATTTTATGCAAGCATTGCAACCTTTACAAGCTGCAAAAGAGACTGAAAATTCATCAGGGTGCTCCTTTCTGTCCTGATCATATATATGCTTTCCTCCTTTTTCTCCAGGTAGATTCACACGGAATTAAGATATTTTAAAGCAAAACTGTTAGCACAAAGTTTGAATAGTGGATTTGGCAGGTTGCTGGCATTTATACATCATCATCTATGTAAAGGAGGCCTCCGAGGGGAGTATGTTACGGGCTTTGACACAGGCCCATATCTTTTTAATCTTATCTGATTGGCTGTTTTGCGCCGTTTGCAAGATGAATATGAATTTGAATCTGTGTAAACGAGCAATGAAGTGGAGGCCGGCGAGCCTGCTCTCCCGCTGCTCCAGTCCTGCGCTGAAGTGCACACCTGCACTCCATCAATCTCGCCCTCTCCCAGACGTGTTGCGCGGGAACAGACGCTCGAAATCCGGAATTAAATGTTACATTAACTTGCTCTGACACCTTGCATACATCACGGGAGAAGGTTAAGTATAAGCGGGATCTGGAAACCCCATTTATTGTGAGCAAGAAAAAAAAAATCATTAACTTTCTAAAAATAATAAGGTGAGCGGTATCTCTGGACTGCCAGGTGGGTTGTGTTGTTAAGGAAAAATTTCCAAAGACGCGGCTGCGGCGGCGGCCTGAGACAGAGACGCCGTTAAGCGGGATCCCCACCGTAACGTTTCCGAGGCGGGTGCACACAGCAAGGGCGTTCGTACTCGTTAACCTGACAGCTCGTTCCTTCAGTGAGCGAAGGTGGGCTTCTCAGTCGAGGCATTTTACAGTCATCAAATCGCCTGCTGCCCCCACAGCTCCCCGTCAGCGAAGCAAGAGCTGCTCGCAAGTCTGCAGCGTTCAGTGAGCTAACAGAAATATCCACGTTCACGTCATTTTGCTCGTTTGCCCTTTTCTTTTTATTATTTATTGAGGGCAGCACAGTGGCGCGATGGTTAGCGTCGCTGCCTTGCAGCGCTGGGGCCCTGGGTTCAATTCCAGACCTGGGGTGCTGTCTGGGTGGAGTTTGTATGTTCTCCCCCGGTGTGTGTGGGTTTCCTCCGGGTGCGCTGGTCTCCTCCCACAGTCCAAGCACATGCTGGTAGGTTAACCGGATTCTGCACTCTGGCCTTGGCGTGAGTGTGTTTGTGCAGCTGTGTGTCTGCCCTGTCCAGGGTGCGTCCTATCCCAGGGCACCCCCATGACCCTATACTGGTAAACTGGTTCGAAAATGGACTGACGGACTTTTTATTCAACACCACAACGGAGCTAGCTGGAAGAGAAGTTTGCATCTCTTGTCCCTCCCCCCCCCTGCCCCTCCCAAACAGCCCAAAAATGACACAACAGCACGTAAAAAAAACTAGCTCAACTTTCTTTGACCCTTTGAGCTCATCTTAACTGTCCCGGGAGAGACAAACAACGCACAGTGTTTGCGCGTAGTAGGCACATCCTGCAGTACTAACACTCTGACCCACGGCATCCAGAAAGTGTCCAGAGCATGACACATAGATTTCATACAGATCCCTCGTAATGGGTGTTTCATCTAGAAAATCACATGGGATGTGACAGCTTATACGAGACTAAGCATCAAAGGCAGGCAGGACATTCTTTCGCTCTGTCCTGTCCAGTCCCAGCTTTTCCTTTTTAAAATATTGTCATCGTCACTGTTAACTCCACATCTGCAAAATAATCCAGTGGCCTCGCAAATGACTATTTCTAATTGAGGCTCTTTCTTATACGACAGTTGTGGCCAGTTTAGCAAATTCCGCAAAAATGCTGAAAATGAGACATTAAAAGCATATTTGTAATGCTTTAATGTTATAAGCATAACATTAAAGCACATTTCTTTACTTTGGAGAAATACTGCGATTTTGCCCCAAACTGTTTCAATTACAACAAACCAATTATCCTCTGACAGTCAAAGGGATCTATAATGTAAGCGCCCATCCTGCTCACAAATACAATTGAAAACAGTACTAGGATTTCCCACTAGACATGGTACACTGCCCGAACTTGCAAGAACAAACTACACAAATCCCCATCAACTCCCCCCAATAAAAATCGACAGATTAATAAGGCATTGTATAGGACACTGAATTAAAATGCAAGTATCACTTTATGCAGATTATGAAGGAAGAGTCATTTTTAATATTTAAAACAAAGTATGTAGGAAAGGCTTTTTTCTACATCACTGCACATTGTGAACATTGTTCATGACAGCTATAAGAAAGTGTTTCTTACATACTTTGTATGTAGTAAAGAACATGGTTTGATATCATATGTAACAAAGCCATCTTTACCTGAGGATCCTGTTTCATCTGGGCAACTAGTTTCTGTAACAACAAAAAGATTCAAATTAGTTACAAGAGGAAATAAAATACTTGTGTCCTGTAGTTTAGCAAGAATATTACCAACACAACTTCTCAAGCAAAGACTCAAAAACATTCAACAAGTTTCTAGAAAATGCTTAGGAGTGTATATCCAGCAAAGAAAGCTACATTATTTCAACCTGCAGCCTAATCCAAGGTGAATCAGCCTGCTTTACAGTTACAGCGACCCCTACAGGTAGAGGCCCAGACTGCAGCCTTTTACTGTGCTTGTTCAGGAGAGGGGTATCTCTCACCATATTTAACCTACATGTCAAAGAAGACACAGTTTGAATATCACTTTCTGAATTTGCACAAATGTTAAATAAAGTCAAAACATCCAGAGATTAGGTATATTAGGCAGTCTAGTCAAAACGAAAATCTAAATTATTATATTCACTGCACTCTGCATTTTTTAAAAACTTGTTCGCAACACCAGCATGTTTAAAATAAAGACCTTTCAATACAGTGTGCATTGTGCACACACACAAAATTCTCAAATTTAGCATGAAGACCCATGCGCTCACAGTGACAGCCGCAGCAATTTTTCGTCTTTACTACATTTTGCAATCTTATCTGCCACGGCCGCCGTAATCTTTCCTCCTTCAATAATTAACGTGAAAAATAATTCTTAAAGGCTGGTTAGATGAGCTCCAAAGAACAGTCACAGCAGACTGAAGCTTAGCATGACCAAATAGCAACATTTGACTTTTTTTTAGTACTTCGTCGTCAGTTTAGTTTTTGGTCTCGGAAGGGCAGCGAGGTTAGGGCGGGGGTTCAAGGCCGCTCTACCAGTCCTGTGCGACTTAAAAAAAAAGGCCTTTATCATTTCAAAAGCCACAGTGTTTTATTTCAGTATTATTTCTTCAGTCTTGCCTTTATGTATACATACGCACACTCTTGCTCTCAGGGCTTTTATCTTTGAAATACATTACAATTACTATTACTGTCTTGGAGTTCTGGGCCTATTGCATTACTCAGCTGTACTGTCAACAAGGAGCTGATGCGAGTGGTTTCTAGCCAGCCCCTGTGCTTGAAGACGCCGGTAAGATTTGCTGAGGAGGGTGAATCTGCTCTGAAGCAAAGTTGACTCGAAGCTGCTCTGTTTAGCTCTTTGTAGGCAGCAGAGACGAGCAAGCATGCCAAAACGCTGCAACAAAAATAACTAAATACACTGGCACTCTTACACGGGCAACTGGAGGATTCAATCCAAGAGGAGAGAAGCAACGAAAGTAGAAGGAAATTAAATCAAACAAAGAAGGGCTAAGTCAATTTTGCTCGAAGGATGGTAAGCTCTAATAATGTAGACACGTTATATTAATCTGTAATGTGCAAAGGCAGAAAAAAAAATAGTACTACCTGATGGACTTGTATTTCCACTTTCAATGCCTCCTGTAATGTCTGCAATTCCATCCTTAATCTCTTCTCTCTGAAGTTCAGTCCTGGGGAGCTTTCAGCCTTTTTTGATGGCGGGGGAAAAAGAAAAGAAAATCACGGCTTTCTTATAGGACTACTTGATCTCCATTCCTTGATCATTTACATTTACAGATTTGTTTCAAGGCCTTTAGTGTGTACTCTGTGCAGCTCTTTGATGTTAATAATAATAATTGCTTACACTTATATAGCGCTTTTCTGGACACTCCACTCAAAGCGCTTTACAGGTAATGGGGATCCCCTCCACCGCCACCTGGATGATGTGACGGCAGCCATAGTGCGCCAGAACGCTCACCACACACCAGCTCTCAGTGGGGAGGAGAGCACAGTAATGAAGCCAATTTATAGATGGGGATTATTAGGAGGCCATGATTGGTAAGGGCCAATGGGAAATTTGGCCAGGACACCGGGGTTACACCCCTACTCTTTTTGAGAAACGCCCTGGGATTTTTAATGACCACAGAGAGTTAGGACCTTGGTTTTACGTCTCATCCGAAGGACGGCGCCTGTTTACAGTATAGTGTCCCTGTCACTATACTGGGGCATTAGGACCCACATGGACCGCAGGGTGAGCGCCCCCTGCTGGCCCCACTAACACCTCTTCCAGCAGCAACCTTAGTTTTTTCCCAGGAGGCCTCCCATCCAGGTACTGACCAGGCTCACACCTGCTGAGCTCCAGTGGGGCTGCCAGCTGTGAGTTGCAGGATGATATACTGCTGGCAGTATATGATGTTGATGATGATGAGAATGCATTGATGTTGCATTCTCATGTAGTGTGCAGCGTGTTTAAATGTCCCGATTCTGAAAACATTATAATAATTGACCACTAAGGAGGTGCGTGGGGGGATGGACATAGACGTAGGGCGATATGACATGTGAAGTACTCAGGCCGGTGAAACTCTAATACAGCTCCCCTGCTATTTCAGCTCCCACAGCCTTTTTCCCAACTGCAAACTGAAACCAAGACCCTAATCCAGACAAATTACATAAAACGTGCCACAAGATCTGCAAAAGCTAGGAAATGAAAATAAAAACAGATAAAACAAACTTTTCTTGACTTTGCTCTGTTACCCTATAAGCGCAATTTGGTTTCGTTTTTAGATCACCATGCAGATCTGAAGACCAGTAAGTTTCTCCTACTCTCCTGCAAGTTTTACGTTAACTACATTTTAAACAAAAAGGCGCTATACGTATTACTGAAAAAAGGGTACTGGAGAACATCTGGGACCCAAATGTGAAAGACTAGAAGGCAAAGGAGATCTCAACACCCACAAACATTAGAAATGATCCTTTAGGAATTAGGCTTGAATATAGTAACAGCTTTTCCTGACAAATGACCAAGAAGCGCGTGCTGTTCTATTATACTGAGTGGAAGAGGCAATGTCATTCCATTACATAGCTCAAAATCGGGTCTTTCAACCAAATGCAGGGATGGAAACAGAAATAATGGCAGCTTATGCAGATGGAGGAAACTTTTTTTTTTAAAAGATCTGCTTGGAGCAGCTCACAATGAAATCGTATAACAGCGGCCTGTTCTGGGTGATCAGTAAGACACACTACAGAATGTGAGAGCTGTTTGCACTGGAACACATGCGCATTTACAGCAATGAAAGGAAGCAGTCACAGTGGACATAAGCAGCAGGTGTACATATTCTTGAAAACACTCAGGAAGAATATGGTTTCATTGGGCTGTGAAGAGATCTGCCAATCTATGCATACTACAGCACAGTTTATAACAGAGATGACTGTAGTCAGAAAGACATTTATTTAGCCCAATTGAAAACAACAAAAAATTTAAACAGCAGGGGTAAAAGGAAACCTTGTTTGCTCTTGGTGCCTAATAAAATTCTTCCCACAAAACCAGACCCCAGAAAAGAAGTTCTTCAAAATTCCTATTCTACCGTCTCTCCCAAATTACACAGAGAGCTGGCACAGGCCAGTCCTGGCTTTGCAGTTTAATACTAGCTCAGCACTTCTTTGTGACACAGCCTCTGTACCAAGTTTTACACTGGAAAATTACAGTGGCTCTCTGGAGCAGGGCTGAGTGATTTACTAGCTGTTTTGCAAAATGGCTGTACCCTTCACCAGTTGGTGGGCACGTTGGATCTGGCGAGGATGAAAAACTGAACCCAGAAGAATGATGAGTGACAGAATGAGGAATGTCGGTACAAAATTACAAATACTTAAAAGTAATCCATAAACTCTCTAAACTTTCCTGCTGTCCAGAGACAGACAAACACAAATTAAAAAGTGACACCAGTAACTTAGTTGAAGATACCGCTACAGCTTTTATTTGAAAAAGTGAAATTTAACAAACAGTGAATAGAGCTGTGTAATCATCACAGGATTATTCCAGTTTTTAAACCCTTTAAAGCTGTGCAGCACATGCATCAATCAATATTTTCAGATGCATTTACAGTGCTTTGCCTTCACACAATCTCCAGTTTTGAACATCATCCAACTCAGGCCCTAGAGTACTGCTACAGTACAGATAATCAAGTCAGGGATATTGCAAGTTAAGTTTAATAGCTGCACAAGGAAATAGCCTTTAAGCATTTCAGAAAAGTGTGTTTCTTGAACACATAAGGACGATTATATGCTCACCTTTCTATAAGTTGCAATGTCTTACAAGTACTGGGCCAGCCAGACCCTAAAGGGATCTTAAACTATTGCAATTATGATATTCATCTAACTGCATTTACATTACTGTAATTATTGTCATCATCCTCGTGCACGAAGCCTGCTTACAAATGCATGCACAGAACTGAAACCTTCAAAGAAAAGGGTGTTTGTGTCTTTTTTTTTTTTTACGGGGGGCAGCATATAAGGTTACAATTACAAAAAGTTTCTTAATGTCAGCTTTTAGTTGGATTAAAGCACTACCTAAAATAAGACAGATCCTGGTATCACTTTAGCAGACTTGTCACCAACCAAGCAGAGACTTTGGGCTGATAAAACATAAAATTATAATAACAGCTATAGCACTACTCACCACCTGGCTGTTCACTGGTTTCTTCTCTCCAGCTCCCCGAAAGACAGGAAACGCTGAAAGATTCAAAAAGGAACAAGTGAATGGATTTTAAAAGCACTAAATCACAGCTCCCTAAAAACAAATGAGGAAAAATCCCAAAAGAGAAAATCATGACACCATCGGAATACAACTTCTAGCTAGATCTACCTGGTGCTCAGCTTGGAAAAGTCTATATTGCTATTGCATGCTAAGGTAACCTCTCGAGTATTTACTACAACAGGGGTCCCCAGCCCCAGTCCTGATGAGCCCCCATCTAGTTCACCTTACAGGTCACCTGTTTTTAAAAATCGGCCATCCCAGTCAGCTACTGATGAACCAGACAAGTCGTCTCTTCAATTGAGAGAACTCTGGCCACTGAAGGCAGAAGAGTATTTAGATTTTATGATTTGATGGCGGCCTACAAATCTTGCTGGACTTGAGGCTCTCCAGGACCAGGGCTGGAGACCCCTGGACCATAGTGAATGGAAGGGGCTCATAAAGATGTGATTGATGGCATGCTAGTGCTGAACAAGTGCAGTTCTTCCTTCCATATACAGCAGTGTGGCACGAGACTGGGAACTTTCAGCTGGGAGAGTGGACAGAGGAACGGTCACTAAGTTGCGCTTTAAATAAATAAGGGCAACAAAAGCACTGAAACTAACCTCTCCTCTCAATTTTCTTTATTTACAGTTGCAGATATCCCATGCTTGTATCCCTGGGGACTGTAATAGGATTTTATTCTGGTGTATATACTATTGTGTCCTATAGTTCTGTACACAACACAGTAGATCGTAGTGTAAAGCTCTATGGAACAGAACACTCTAGTACAGAATACTATAGGACGTTATAATGTATGCAGTAGCACAGAATACTGTATAAGGTACATTAGGGGTTGCATACTACACTATACAGGACCACTGCAGGACACTACAACTTGTTGCAAATTTCAGGTTGTATACAAACACTACAGTATACACTCTAGTAACCATTACAGTCCCTGTATCCGTTATCATTTTTGTGGTTTCCTGCAAGCTGGACAGAACTCCAGGGCATGAGGTTTAACCATGTACACCAGGTCTCCCCCCACACGGGACATCTATACATCACAGGGGCACGGAGAAAATGGCATTTTGGAGCAGGAGCAGGCAAGAAAAACTTTGCCAGTTCATTTCTGGGAGGCAGCCAGTGGCAGGACAATATAGCACCAAATGAAATGAATCCAAAGGAATGCATGGAGAACATGCAAGCTCCACACAGACAGGTTCTGCAGACTTGAAGATTCTTTGCCAAGTGCCAAACTCACCGGGTATACTGTAATATAGTATAGCCCTTATTTTCTCCCTAGACTGACTTCTCAGAAGTCTTAAGATGGATGAGACTTCAGAAACTACAGAAGGGTTGGAAACTGCAAACAACTAGAACAAGTTCAAGTTCAGTGAGCTTTGTGAATCGCTGGTCGTACAAAAATCAAGCACAAACTCACAGCACATATAATAAAAAAATTTAAAAAGGCTCATCATTCTTGTCAATGAAGGTTACGAGAGTAAACTGTAATCCTTTCCAGTGGATCTCAGGTTCTGTCATTTTAAGGATTAATTCAATCTGGTTTTAAAAACTTCAGGCCTAATTATGAACTACTGTACACCCTGTTAGCTCAGTAAAATATCTCAGTATCAAATCGAACAAGCGCACAACTGTTTCAGTGCACACCCAGGAAATAATGTCATATTTGGGTACCAAAGAAATATGGAGTTATTAGAAACAATTTAGCTTGGTATTCAGTAATACCTGTGAATCTTTTATCTGAACATGTCCTCACACAATTAGGTCACTTTGGAATTCCCCTTATCTGCCTTGATTTAAAACATGAAACTCTAACCCACGTTTATGTGTTTTACTTAAAATAAGACTTCAAACTCTGTGACACTTGATAGCTACATTTTTCTGCTGCGGCCTTTAACTATACCAAACATTGGGGTTGGTTTTTTTTTTTTACCAAACATTTAAAACTGATGACCACAGTACTTATGTTGTTTTGTAACTCTGAGAAGAAACATCTTCCAAGACCCCGCACAAAAGGACAATCTTTTCTTTTCCTGTCATCTTGACAAACTCGTACGCTGTGTGGCCTTCACTACAGCCCTTTCAGTTTCTCCAAGGCTGAGTTCTGCATGTTATCAGAGCTACTGTGAGCCTGATAAATTATAGATTACCCAGACTGGGACTGCAAACCAAATATCTGGAAAAGTAAGCTGTATACACGCAAGTCAGCGTGTGTTGCATGAGGCGACACCTCTACATTAAGTTTGTAATAATACAAAGTATAGACAGCTCTGTCTCACACTCGCCCGCATTCATTTACAGACTTTGTTTTCATAGAAAGAATTAGTGCCACCACAGAAACAGTGCCGGCTGGAACAGTCAGATTTTTGCATTTATTTACAGTATTTTCTCCCTTTTTCGTTTCTGTTTTTGAGCAGTTCCCTCCTTTTTCTATAATGTTGTAGGGCTCATTTTCTCATGTTCTTAATTTTAAAATAAATGCAACTGTCGCACAATAAACTAAAGCACGAAAGATACTTTTTAAAGCAATTAAAACATGAATTCAAGTCGAGCACTTCCTTGAGGTGTGGTTTAGCCATCCAGGTGCAGTTGACATCATCACAACGTTGACCAAACTTCTAACTGCAAACCAATGATGATTTCATGGAGCACAATTTGTCACCAACAGGTACAGAGCTCACACTATCACTGTCACAGCTTTGAATTAACACTCATCTTAGGGTTTTTTGATGGGAGGGGTAATCAATGAAAGGATTAATACAAGTCTAAGAATCCCCACATGCACAGGACGTTATCTACTGAACAAATAAGTTTGGGAGTTTTTAAAGGAATTCGTCCACTCAGAGTTATCATGATTAAGTGCCGAGAGTGGATTCTGACTGTGGTACAAAGGGTCAAAATGCCTCTGCACTAGTGATTAGCACTTAGTCCAACACTGTCTACAAGGTGCTGGACTTCCAAACAAGCATGCTATGAGAGACTGGCAAAGAAACCTTCAAAGCATAATTATTTTAAACTCTTTTGAGGAACCCTGTACATGAAAAGAAACCTTTGTTTTTTAGATTTTCATTATGTATTGAAAACGGTTTTTTAGGGTGGTGATATTAAAACACTCCCACTGTATCGGTTGGAAGACTGCTGCAATGTTAAGTCTTTGCATAAGCCCTACAAACAGAAAAACTCCTGAACTCTGCTGACTAACAATTTGCAATCGGGGCCTTTTTTTTCTCTAGGAAATCGCAGGGATAATACGATAACTCCACGTGAAACCGGAGTTAGTCACGAAGATTAGGTCATCTCTGGAAGAAAAATAAAATCTGCGTGTAATATTGCTTTTTACTTACATCTAGCTCACACCTACAACTTCATGGTTTCGTAGCGTTATATACGCAGTCTAATACGTGCGCTTTGCTTTCAAGAATTAAAACACCCCTTTCAAAATATTTTTAATTTAGCTGATCCCATTGTCACGTGCACCGCTACACACCTCTGCTCCTACAATAGTAACAACACAGCCAGTCTTCACAGATACAGCTGATAGTGTCACTAAATCCGCGCAAAAAGAGTTTTTTGTTGTTTTAAAAAATCACCACCTCACTAGAAATACTATCTGCATACCACACAAGCTTTGCTGCACAGTCTAGCAGTAATAAAAAGATTACATTGGATGTTAAAGTACTGAAATAACGTGAAATCGGCCCATATTTGCAAATGTTTTTTTTTGGGGGGGGAGGGGGACAGATCTTGAGAAAGTGGGTCACTTCGTTCTTACTATCAGTGTCCCGTACTTTGTTGTGTGTCGTGATAGTACTACATTACATGTTCTCTCGTATGACCTACAGTCCCACGCAGGCTGTAAGTAACAAAACCTTGAAAACCCAGGAAACGTCAACGAGAGATGCGACGACATTCGACCACACGGCGCTCGTTTGAAAGATACAATTATCACAGATCGCCTTTGATTTTAGATGCTACATGTCCAATCACGCACCAGATGAACAGCCGCCAGTGGTCTCTTTAGTCAACCCATGTTTCTTTCTAGCACTTCATAAGGGACCTTAAATTGAATGGCATCTTCACAGCCAGCAACGTGTGAAGCATTATACAGTGAATCACAGTGAAAACAAAATTACTGCTGGGACAATAATAAATATATATATTTGAAAGCAGGCTCTGAACTATACTACACAACTTTTTACCTTAATACTGGGATACAATACTAGAAAACCGCCCCCCTCCCGGCCATTTTATTAAACAGTAAACAATATAGAAAGGTATTTTAGATTATAGCGAAAAAAATGGAAAGCACTGTAACTCTTTCGGCTACTGCGAAATACATTGTTCACAAAACGGAATTCAATTCAATCCTTCACTCTCTTTGTACACGTAAAAATCAAATTATAGGCCTAACACAGGCTGTTCACTAAAAGTCGAAACGAGAGCGTCGTCTTAAACGTGCTGCTTCTGCCCCTAAATCCTTTCCTTAAAAAAAAAACATCCGTTTTACGACAACAACGGGGGGGGGGGGGGGCAAAGGATGAATAATTAAAGTCCCGACTTGATGCAAAGAGATTATTAAGTTGCACTAAGATCATCAGAGAGTTGTCCTCTCACTACACACTCGTCCTCCAATAAGAATCCACGTCTATACAACTGCTCGTGGAACAAGCATATATTAACTTCGGTCACCATAACGCATTTTCTGTACAGTTGCGTTCCTCCGGAAAAAAAAAAAAGAAAGGAAAACTCAAATAAAACCATTAAGTGGCCAAACATGTTTCGACTGCAAAACAATGACACACAAAAAAAACAGTTACAAGTATTCTTGTTATTTATAACCCCGGTGGTGTAAAGGCAAACTCCCGTTACACAAACACTTTGAGAGCCCCGCAAAGTCTTTTGTTGGCGTCTTATTTGCTCCCCCTCCTCTCCAAATATATAATATTTTTTTTTCTTAGCGTGCGCGATCGCCGTGCACACGGGGGGGGGGGGGGTCATGAAAGCTATCAGCAAGTTAGAATCTGCCCCCTTTTTGCAGTACGTTTACTGCCTTCCAATGGGCAATGGACTTAGAAAATATCACTCAACTCCTAGAATAAGAATTATTGAACAAAAAACAACAGCCCTAGGAACGCTCAGCCTCGCTCAGAGCACCAGCACGTCATTTGCAGAACACCCAGATCACTCCAGAACGCAACCAAAGTTCTCCTGCGTATACAAATGAAAAGTTCTTATAATAATAATAAAATAAGGCTCCAGAGGTGCACTTACCCTCCTCTTTCACTCACTTGAGCAGCAGTCAGCCCTCCTCTCCTCTCTCACACACAATTATTTAAATAAATATTTACAAACACCCCAGCCTCTATAAGCCTGTATCCTCTCACGGATACTAATTCACAACGCAAAGATTAAAATACCCTCCATGGAGTACAAACTGATATTTTTGTTTTCCCCCTTGTGTGTTTTTTTTAATTTTTTTTTAAATTTGTCTTTAAAAAAAAAGAGAGAAACTGAGATACAAAACAAGAACTCTTCTTCAATCTCATTCACCCCCGGCCTGAGCACACTGGTTATCAATCCGCGCAGGAAGAGGGAGAGAGGAGGGGGGTTCGCAAAAGTCAGGCGTGGAGCGACCGAAACGGGTCGGGACCGCCGCCACTCGAATCGGCGACGTCGGAAACCACGGGGAAGTGGAGCGGTATCCTTTCGTACCCGTCTCGCCGCGGGGAGAAAATGTGTTTGGAACAGCGGACTACTTTCTGTGACGGTGCGGCGAATTTATTTCACTTTGCCTAAGGAACGGGGGTGCTACGACTCCCATTGCCTAGGGAAAAAACCCGGATGTAAACTCAGTGAAACTCATCTGGAGTGAAGTAACTCAGTGCAACTCAGTGTAGAGCGAAGTACGCGGAGCAATCCGTTGCTGTTACTGCTGGCTGCCGCGGCTTATTCGCCTGCGTTTTTTCTCTCTCTCTCTTTAACAGTCACACAGGCACAAAGGAGGGCAATTTACACCCTCCGCTACAACAAAACAGCCAATCTGCATTGGCGCTAACTGCGACGCGTGGAAATGAACTCCCGACTCCTTTTCCTTATGTAAGAATAAACCTGATGGATTTGAGAGAAATAAGACGAGTTGTGGAGGAACAGGTATTAAAACCAGGTGCACACACAGATGAGGTTAGACAGTATCATGTATCATATATAATATTGCGCCTGTTATGTGTAATTAAAAATCGATTAAATTCTTTTGACCTATTAATGATCATATGACCATAGGTTGTTGTGTTTGCGTTGAAACAATTGCATAGTCTTGTAGATATTTTCCACACTCCAACTTTTACATATAGACTATTATTTTTCGTTCTTTTTATTTTAAAAGCGCTGAAGAGCCTTAAGTGCAATCTTTAAATTTACTGTCTATGCTTACTGAATTTGACTATATACAAGAGCACTAAAGAGTCGAAAGACACCAGTGATCTGATTTCTGGTGTAGAATATTGAGCACTCGTGTCCACATGATTGAAAAAAAAAAACATTTCAAAACTCTTCAGGCCCCAAATACATTCCCAGCACAAGTTCAACGAATTTTTTATACTTGCTTATTAAAACGACTTGAAAGTCAAAGAAGCTTTATGAACAGTATTAATAATTGAGTTGGAGGTGGTGTAAATTTGAGGTATATACATAGTCACGGATATGCGAAATCTTGCAAATTTGCTTAGCAGCCGCTATAAATAATGAATGAGAGCAGATGAACTTTACAAAACACTTGATAATAACCTCATGGTTAAGAATGCTGAAAAAACGCAGGCCTGAACTTTGGTCAGTACTGTGGCCATTAACTATATGGTGCTCTTAGATAAGAGCTATCAATATACAGTATAATGATAGGTTTCAGGTGACTGTAAATTCAATTAGATTTGTCCATTTTCCTTTTTTTTTCATTTTCCAAAGGTGTAGTAACAGCAAAAAAATATCTGCAAATGATAATGTTACTCCATAACTGGAATTAGCATTCAGCCAAACCATGGCATGAATGTCAGATCAAAAATAAATGTTATTTTTTTCACATTTGTCAGATTTAATGAAGCAGAACAAACCATTCTGATAGTGAAATGTATTTTATAGCTTAAAATCTTAAAATGTAAAAAAAATCTTGTCTCTAAAGCATGTTTGTCCATATAGTCTTCAGACAAATATTTGAATACTTGTTTATTGCAATGTGACTGAATCCTGTGTAGAAGTCTTTAAAACACAGTTATACCATTAAGTTCTTTTTAAAAAATTGCAGAGACACTGCAGCCAGTGTAGATAGAGCTATACAACAGACAAAGAAGACAGTTTATTTCCCAAGGCTCTGCACACCAGAAAAACAGGGAATCAAAATATAATTGTGATAACAGTGCAATGATTTTACTGCATCGAACACGATGCCCAGATTTTCAAAGAAAAACTCTTTTCTATTGTTGCTGTGTTGGCAAATGCTTAGTTTTGAAAGATGCCCATCTATTTATTACTGTATATATTGGCAATAAACAGTGGTCCAAACTCAAAATGGCAGCAGTGTTAAATCAGAAGTCATTGTGTGTGCCATGATTAGGCTAAGCAGGCCTAACTTTCTGTTCTTACCACACCAATAGGAGCTGCAATCAAGTAAACAAGTTGGCTTTCTTTGTGGGGATACAGTACATTGTACCTTTAATCCAACTTAATGACACAAGAGCGTGGTTTCAACGAGAGGAGGCCATTCAAACGAATCTTCTCTTTGTGGATGTTTGTACTTTGTTGATACAAAAATATTATCATTTTGTTCATTGACCAACATTGCCGGATAGGGTAATCCACAATCCCCCACAAGTCTTTGTGTGAATAACTGCTTCATGGTTGGCGGTCCCAGGCCCCTGTTGATCCAGGACTCTTGTATTCTAATAACCTTATCAGTACTTTTCAAGATTTTAACTTGAGTCTTCAACACTAAAGATGTTCTGTTCCTTTAAACTGTGCTAAAGGGAATGTATATGACAGTCAAAAATTATCCTCATCACTCGTTTTTAATAAGATAAGATCACTTTATTAGCCATATACAATTTCTTGCATTAGGAATTTGTCTTTTCATATTCTCAATGAGACACACAGATGGGGAGAGAGAAGCTTGGGGTAAGAGCACAGGGTCAGCCATTTATACAGCATCCCTGGAGCAGCTGGGGTTAAGGGCCTTGCTCAGGGACCCAGTGGAGTAGGATTCCTCTGCTGGCTGTGGGATTTGAACCAGCAACCTCTAGCCATAGAGCACAGATCCTGAGCCACAGTGCCACTGCTCCACCCTTGGATCCTTCTGGAGTTTTTTTCCTGAAGCCCCCCACACCGCGAACCGCTGAGTGTGTTAAACTTTCAAAAACCAGACAGCAGATGCTTCCTGAGTGATCAGGAAAAAATCATTTCTAAGTTTACTGATCGCTCATCGCTGTAGGACAAAAAAAGGCTTCAAAGTGTCATTTCCTTACGTGTTTTAAATTGTTACAAAACAAAAAATAAATATGACCTATAAGAGTGTTTCATTAGGGTTCTGCCAAACTGCTGGATGAATTTCTCATGCACAGTTTCTGTTCATCCTGACACTTACAGAATCTATTGTGTGGTGCTTTAAGTGTCTGCTGGAGGCCAGAAACGTGTGGATGTACTGTACAGTCTGAAACTTTATAGTCTGCAGGCCAGACAGTCAACCAGCATATGGTGCCTTTCAGCTTAAAGAGTACTTTTCTAGTTTTTAAATCAAATGTCTGACCCACTAGTGATTAGCAATATGCAACCTAATAAGCAAATTGTGCCAAATGAAACCTTACTTTCTTATGTTCTTCCCCAGCTAAAAACTGAAAAAGTCTCTATCAAGTACTGGTCATTAGTTTGTGACAAGCGGATGGAGAAAAAAAAAATTCCAGGCCGTAGCTAAGGTACAAACAGGCCACTATTTATCTGTTATAAAGACCCCAGCATATTCAACTTTTTAAAAAGCCAGGGGAAAAAAAAGAAGGCAAAATCCAAACCCATGTTAGGACAATTTTTAAAAAATGGCTAGAAATTGTAGTGTGTACTGAATCCAGGGTGTGCTCAACGCAACACAACTTGACAGTATCTGGAAAAAAACACGATCCAACCTTTACATGAAAGCAAACTAATGAAATTGAGCAGAGGCTGTGCGTTGCATGAGAGAAAATGTTAAATTGCATACAAACAAAAATGCTCAGCATTTCTTGATATAAATGATCTTCTCCTTTTGCACAGCATGCTGCACTAATGTCATTTCAGCATTCAACCGTATCAGAAACAAGTTATATAATAAATATGCATTAGCAACTGTGATAGATTTAGACAGAAACCTTCTTAAAATACAGATCAAGTGACCAATTATCCATTTATTTCTTTTCATGTACCAAAAATACAACTTTGACCGACTTGTGTGTCCTACGGAACTTATATCTGCTTTTTTTCTTTAATTGCAACTTCAACTCTAATTTCATGATCTAAATTTTCAGAGACCCTTTTGAAAAACAGAGGTGTGTAATCCATCTTTTTTATTTTTAGAAATGGCACGTTTCTTAATATTAAGGCGAGTCAATTTGTTACGATTTTTTATCATGCCATTTTAATGAGAAATACCTATATTTTTATGATCATATTAATATTAAGGGCTGTGGGAGTCTGGGAAAACTACCCAGCCATGTTGTTTGACGCAATACCTCTGCCACTAGATCTATGAGTTAGCTGGGCTGAATTACCCCCTCTTGTTTGGTCATATGGGTAAAGTCAGTTTTCAATTTAATGCTGAGTACTTTCTCGTTCCACACTAATAAAGATGACATTCCAAATAAAGCTGAATGTTAGTATGCTTAATCTGCAGACGTCTTCATTGCTGTTTTAAAAATATGGTGACACTTTTCCCACTGACAAAAGAGTCCAAGATGTGTCTGTCCGATAAATCCTCCTGCGTCTACAATCGGTTAGGAGGAGGAGTGCCAGGAGGGGGTTCCTACAGGTGATTAAAGCAGTGCTCAGCAGGGGTGTCAACTGATCATTCCAGCCTCCCCTTCACGATGAGTTGTGCTGGAGCTGGGTTTGTGATAAACCGGGAATGCCTTTTGAAAGAGGGTCAGGACTGCTGTTTTAATCACATTTAAAAGAGTGTAATTACTGAATGCCAGCCTCTTTAATCACCATGGCCTCTTCCTGCATCATACAGTAGATCAACCAGTAATTGTATTGGCAAATAGTACCTCTATGAAACATTAAATTTTTAACATGTTGTAAGAACATTTTAAACATCCAGGATAAGGAAGCAGGCAGGGCTTCATCTTTAAAGCATAGAGCACTTTTATAATATAGCCCTCCACAGTGATCTTTCTCAAGTATTTGACTTTCTGAAATGAAATCACAGGCTACAGTAGCAAACACTCCAACTGAATAATGTATTTGCACAGAATCCTGACATATGTTCTGTATACTGCAAAATGCACCTGAGGATTGCACGCTGGAAGAAGGTGAATAATCAGATTCTGTGCTTTGTACGTGTGTGAGAAGAAGTGATGTGCATTAACCACCCACAGGTCCAAGGCGGATCCTCGTCTTTACCATCAGCTCTTCTAATCAATTAACTGAGGTTTGGTGCAGCTCCTCGGTGCGCCTACATCTAGGCAGATGTTCAGCGAATGGCGAGGAGGAAGCTATCATCAGGTATCCAACAGTAAATTGAGTCCACTAGAACTGTTATTGTCAAGAATCGCTGAACTGTACGTACACACTTTCTGGGTTCCAGCAGGCTGGATGAAAGTATATTAGCGGCCATTCATTCCAGCAGAAAGGAAGTTAACTAATTGAAAAATAAAATTTCTAAAAATATCCAATAACAGGGAGAATTGAATGCTGAGGTTCTGAATTGGGGAGTACGAGCTGTGAGCCGGCTCGAGTCGAAGTCTGAAGGGAAGAGACAGCGAACGGTAGGAATGTCAACAGGGGAGATGTGCGGAGCTTATCCTTCACAGCTGTGTGATGAGTCCAGGAACTCCTGTGAGAATGCAGAAACAACACACAGACAGGGTTACTGTAAAGTAATAACTGTGCGTGGAGCAGAACATTTAATCTTCTGCTGGTCTGTTTATGAAATGCAGAGAATAAAATGATAATTATTCCCGATCTATGCTATTATTCTAGATATATGCTACCTTAACTAATGTGTCATGTGTAACAATACCCTAATACACTACAGTTTTGGTTTTGGATTGTATTACTTAGTACCACCAAAACAGCAGCGATGTCCATTTCTGTGCATTAGTGTTTCATTAGAACATAAAAACTATGAAAGTTTACAAATGAAAGTAGGTTAATCAGCCTGTCTAGCCTGTTTGGTTGATAATAGCTAAGTGAGCTAAAGCCCTCATCCAGCCAGCAGCCATATCACCCTGCAACTCCCAGCTGACAGCCCACTGAAGTACAGGAGGTGTGTGCCTGGCAAGTATAATTATACTCCCATACTCCTGGGAAAAACTAAGTAGGAAGAGGTGTTAGTGGGGCCAGCAGGGGGGCGCTCACCCTGCGGTCTGCGTGGGTCCTAATCGTCGGGGTCACTATACTGTGCCGTCCTTCATGTAAAATCGAGGTCCTGACTCTCTGTAGTCATTAAAAATCCCGGGGTGTTTCTCGAAAAGAGTAGGGGTGTAACCCCGGCGTCCTGGCCAAATTTCCCCCTGGCCTTTACCAGTCATGGCCTCCTAATAACCCCCATCTCTGAACTGGCTTCATCACTCTGCTCTCCTCCTCGCTGAGAGCTGGTGTGTGGTAAGGGTACTGGCTGCTGTCGCAAGCCATGTGGTTGCTGCACATTGGTGGCGGTGGCGGAGGGGATCCCCATTACCTGTAAAGCGCTTTGGGTGGAGTGTCCAGAAAAGCGCTATATAAGTGTAAGGAATAATTGCATTAGCCCTGCCTTTCAAGCAGTCAGGGTGTCAGCTTTGACAACATGGTTGGGCAGCTTGTTCCAAACTCCTACTTTCCTTTGTGTAAAAAAGTGTTCTTGCTTTCAGTTTGCCACCCAATAATTTCCACTTGTTTCCTCTGCTTTATGTTTCGCAGTTGATTCTGTCAGATTGGTTGACGTTGTCCACACCTTTAAGAATTTTACATTTTATATCCTGGAACCACTTGGATTGCTGGGAGGTAATGGACGAGCTTTCCAGGAAACAGCAAGGGCTGGATCTAGTTACATACTAAGATCCGAAAGCAGAACTGAGATGGAGCAGAACACAGGTCCAGCTCAAAATGTGCAACTTAAATTCTAAATAAGATGATGCCTAGTTGCCTTCGTGTTAGTGGCAGTGTTGAGTGGTTAGTGTTTTAATCCCACTTAGCACATCACACTAAATAAAGAAACCCACTGTAACAACCAATGCCAGTATATTTATTTTCAGTTTATGGATTTTCATGACAACAGTAAAGGTAAAAAAGCAGAGTGCTTGAAAAGAATCTGCTTCAAAGGAGTTCAGATTGTTTTCTTGCCTTTGAATAGCTAGTGGGTCTTTTAACCTAAGGCGATGCATTGAGCATAGATATCTTTCAATGGTGATGAAAAAGAACTAATGAACAGATATTTTCGTAAGACGTACAATTACAACTGGAAGGGCAGTTTTTGAAGCACAGGAGTGCTATTTTACCATAGATGTACTGTATTGTACAGGACATTGTGTTGTACTCTGTCTGTGTTTACATATGGCAAGTTGCAGTTCAATACAATAATGCCGATCTGTAAATGTGTCACTCTAATGTATTTTGTGAGAACATTGATCAGTTGTGACCAGGGGAGATATCCACACCATACCAAATCCTCTTTTTAAATGTTCCCTAAAGATTTCAGGATCAGGTCATGACCTTTATTCAAGGATGGTTAACCCTCGATCTATCTACTCTCATTCATCACCATGAACAATGAAATATACCATTGTGTAGCCTACAAGTTAACATTTTTGCTATGACATATTGTGAAGATCCACACACACAATTTATATCATGATACATTGCATTTATGTTTCGTCTAAAGAAAATTACAAACTAGCTTGCTATTGGGAAAAGGGACATTATTTTTTCCTACAGTTGTAATCACTACATTTTAGATGAATCATTCCAGTTTTGAAATAAGGCCAGACCAAATATTATTTTATTAGAATGTATTAATTTAGGTAAACATTTAAAAGGAACAAATCAATTTGTACATAGTCCAAAGCACTGAATAAAATTCAGATTTTTATGATTAATTTAAGTCCATTTAGGGAACGTAGTGTGAACAGAAGTGCCTTGAATATAAATATATTTGAAAATCTGAATTTACCTGGGGATCACCTGTCCAGGCAAATGGAATTATATCCAAATTACTGACAGCCTCCAGAGAAAGAAATGTTTAAATTCCCCCCAAAAAACCTACAAGGGTTTTTTTTCCATGTTTTTATAAAATTCTTAAAATCTCACCATGCAGAGAAATACATGCTGGTCGTTACCCAAACTATAGAGACAGCGGCAAATTATCTCTATTAAAGTTTATGTCTTTGCTTGGAAGAATCTTACTGACTAACGAGATCTCATTATTTATTTGCATATACAAACAAGATCAAGCGTGGTTGCTAATTAGTATTTACGCAAGTTTGAATTCAATTTAGAGCCTAACTAGTGTTTTTAGTCATCAGGAGGGTTTCGTTTTGTGAAGCGCCGTGTGGCCTGTGGGATGGGGGAGAGTGAGCTCGTGTGTACAGGCACATGTGGCTCCCTGATCTCATCAGGTGAAACCCCTGCCCCCCACCCACTCCCCCGTACACCCCCCCCCCCCCACCATCATGGTCTCTCCCAGCCCCCCAGGCCCCCTCCCCCGTCAAGCATCGGCTTCAAGGGAACCACAATAACTCACAGCTGAGACAGGGAAACAATATGTCAGAGAGGGGCCTGCAGTCAGCGCGATGGGCAGCACAAACTCTCCCAGCCCACCTTCTCCTTCACTTCGACCTGACCCACAGCCCAAAAGATTCGGACAAGACGTTTGGCTTTTCCCAGGTTTATATGCCTGTTTCAATATGTTCCAAAGAAAAGGGTTTTGTCTTTCTTCTTTTCACAACTGTGGACAGGAAGGCCATATTTTTTTATAATCCTTGCCTTCCCCCTCCTCAGCCCGTCCGATTCAAGGACACAGTCATCTGGCAGAAACTGAATTTAAATTCCTTCAAAGGTCAACCAGCATATGACTGCAGTGCAACTATTTATTTATTTTGTTGCTGTTGTTGTTGCTATTGGGGGTTAATTCATCAACTTGTTGTTGGTCCGCCTTTAAACCTGCTGGAAAAGTCGAATTTTGCTTTTGGCTTTGAGCTCCGAGCGCCTGCAGAAGACACTGTGCATAAAGGATGTGACATAGAGCGGAGGAGAAGAGCAGAAAAAGGCTCACAAGGAGAGAAGAGGCCATATGGTCTGTCCAGCTCGTGCGTTCGCTTGCACACCTGCGGATCCCACCCAGCCGTTTCTTGAAAGGAGCCAGGGCATCGGCCTCAACAGCACGGCTGGGCGCCTCGTTTTAAACTCTCGCCACCCTTTGTGTAAAGAAATGCCTCTTATTTCACTTCTAGATGCATGCATTTCCCCTTAGTTTTCATTTGCATGCTCTGGTTTGTACTCCACATGATTAAAATTACATTGTTTTTCAGGTGCATAAGAGTGGATATATAAGGGACATCCGCATTTATAATGCAATGTCTACTAATATATATATTATATATTCAGTATATGTATGTCAGGGGTCTCCACAAACTAATGAAATTTTTTCATAACCCCTGAATGGCTTTCTTTAAAATCTGTCTAACAGTGCTAAAGATAGATCTGTTGACCTGCAGATCTGTGTTCGACTTCTTTCATATTGACTGCTGAAAAGCAGTCCCTCAAGCAGAACCTGTGTGTATTGTGCTTTCAGTACAAGTTCTCTATATATAGTATACTGTATTTATCTATGATTCTATCACATCTGTCTATCTTCCGGCTTCTGCAATGGAAAAAATCACCTACCATGGAGCAATGGATTGTGGGTGATGCAGTTTCAGTGTCTTGGTGTGGGTGTAATGCACAGTGATTTCAGTAGATGTCAGTGGTGATGACACAAACTTTAAACTGCATGTCTGCAAATGGGATGGAGTGAGTTGGTGGCTTTTTTTTACCACAATGTGACATTTATGTTCACAGTTTTGATCGAGAGATCCGGTTACTCTGCTGGCTAATTTATACTTTATTTTTACTCTAAGGCAAGAAGTACATAGCTCCTGTTCCTGTAGTTTAGACTGGGGCTTACATCAAGCACAGGTTATTTGTCGTTGACAGGAAAAACCCCACAAATACTGCAAAAAAAAAGACAAAAAAACAAAGTTAAACCCTGTAGAACTGATTTTTATTAGGGAATGGTTAGGAAACTTATTTTAATGTGTCTGTACACCACACTCTGGCAAGAGCAGTATTTTATTTGAACAATAGCATTACGAATATGTTTTGGTGCTCTGAATGATCTTGTCATTTGCCTCCTGAGCAGGAACCAGATTTTCTGATATATCGGTATATAAGTGAATCATTTTCACAGTTATTAGAAATGAAAACTAATGGAATACAAACCTGCTGCTTAGATTTCCCTAGATCTCCATCATTACAAGAGTAAGTTGTATCCAAACAGGGACTGAGCCAGATCCCCTGACACAGCTCATTCAGAGGAAAAGCCATGTAAAATTGCTTGAAATAATGCCATTTCACATTATTATATTGGAAGCCAACATCATCGGCAGCTGAGATGCACCACACACCAGGGAGAGGATGGGAGAAGAGAAGCGTTCTATTAGCCCCCTAGACTGTCGCACCTGAACTTGTGGTTGAACATGGGTTTCGAAGTCTGGGCAGGACTTCTGCAGTGTGAAGTGCTAACTTCTCCCTTCCAGGTCCCTGATTCTCCCAAACATCACCATGGGCAGACCTCAGACACTGACACTGACGCTGCTCCTTCACCCACAGTAGCAAAATAATGAATCAGCGATTGTGTCACCTGCACACTTGTATTAAAACTCTTCCCTGTGTGTTTCGCTAAAGCAAGGGTCACGTCAGTCTTAATGGCTGCAGCAAGCTGGCACCAGGAGCTTAAATGCAGCTTCCCGGCCAGACTTGCGAGTTCGACTAGTTCTGTGTCATCCACAGGCAAACTCCACCTTCAGCCCTAAGAGTGGAAACTGGATTATCAGACGACTGAAATATTCCTAAATAGTGAAGAATGATGACATCTGATAACATCATTCAGCCAGCTGCTATGATCACCCTGCAACTCACACCAGGCAGCCCACTGAAGCTCAGCAGGTGTGAGCCTGGTCAGTACCTGGATGGGAGACCTCCTGGGAAAGCTGACGTTCCTGCTTGAAAAGGTGTTAGTGGAACCTGTAGGGGGGGCTCCTCCTGAGGTCTGTGTTTGAGAGGGAGCCTTCAATAACTTCAACAGAAAGAGTGCCAAGGAATTAAAGCAGGAGCCCTTTTTTCTCCCCTCAGTGACAACTGTGTTTTGGGTGAAGCTGGGTTCTGGGCTCCTGATGGAATTCATGGCCCAATTTAACTACTGCAGCCAGATGAGGTTCTGGGGTCACATGTCCTCTCCTCATCCGTATGTCTTTGCCAGATCACATTTTCTGTTGCCTGCGAACAGACGTGTACTGTATGTGACGGAGTGGCGATTGGAGCGCGTGATGTGAATTCTGCTCTCGGAATCCGGCAGGCAGCAGATGCGAGACTCCTGCTGCTTCCTGTAAGTGCGACTTTGCCTGCAAAGTGCTGGTTTTACACCCTCCATTTTTGTTCCTCAAGGAGCCTTGATTAAAGGCCTGATCTTGGGACACACCGGAGCTCTGGCAAACCTGGATTCTGGTCCAGGGGGGTCCCACCTCTGTGATTTGCCATCTGTCATCATGTTTGATTTAATCCCTTTTGCTAACCTGATCTCATTTAGGGCAGTTCTGATTGCATCATTTTTCTATCTGTCACTTTCTCCATTCATTTAATCCCACTGTGATTAAGGGGGGGTGCAGGGGTGGTACTCAGGATTTTAGACGTGAAGCAAACTGACTGACAATCAGGTGGTGAAACTTTTCAAAGGGGCGCCTGATGCCTGCCATCTATCCTTCAGTATCTTAACACTGAACCTCAACACAGCCTCACTGTCTTTACACATTAAAAAATATAACAGAGATTCCTGAGCGACTCAGTCAATAAAGGCTGAGCTCTATGATGCAGGCATCGTGGGTTTGAGCCTGGGTCATGCCGCTCGCTGGACAGGACAGTGACTCCTCCGAGGGCAGCATGGGATTGCCCAGCCAGAGCTCTCTTTGACTCTCCACTCAAAGCACTTTACAGGTAATGGGGATCCCCTCCACCACCACCACCACCACCACCAGTGTGCACCATCCACCTGGATGATGCGCCAGCAGCCATAGTGCAGCAGTACTCTCACCCCACACCAGCTCTCAGTGGGGAGGAGAGCAGAGTGATGAAGCCAGTTCAGAGACAGGGATCATTAGGAGGCCATGATCGGTAAAGGCCAGGGGGGAAATTTGTCCAGGACACAGCGGTAACACCCCTACTCTTTTCGAGAGACGCCCTGGGATTTTTAGTGACCACAGTGAGTCAGGACCTCAGTTTTATATCTCAGCTGAAGGATGGCGCCCTTTCACAATATAGTATCCCCATCAGTATACTGGGGCATTACGACCCACACAGACTGCAGGGTGAGCGCCCCCTGCTGGCCCCTCTAATACCTCTTCCAGCAGCAACCTTAGTTTTTCCCATGAGGTCTCCCCTCCAGGTACTGACCAGGCTCACACCTGCTGAGCTTCAGCGTACTGCCGACTGTGAGTTGCCAGATGATATGGCTGCAGGCTTTTTTGATAATTTGATCATGATGAAAAATATTGATGTTTTCAGAGGCACTAAATAAACCATAAATAAAAATATATCTAAATCCTTGCACAGTGCATTTAGAAAGGGACTAAACTACACTTCAGTAGCAGAATTTGGAAAGTGTTTCCCTCTAACCAAGCGGCCAAGCTTAACAGCTCTGACCTTAACACTCTGCGGGATATATAGAAAGTGACAATCACCTAATGTGCTATAAGGAATGGCACTTATATTGGAAATGTGAAAAATGTCAGTAATATATCTAAAGGTGTATGATATAGCACTTGTAAGCTAGAGCCATTGATCATCTTCTATGGAGAATTCGTTCACTCAGTATTCATAAAAGGGATTCTTCGGTTTTGGAGTGGAGACATTGTTGCAAGGATTGCACAATGAAAACCCCACAGTCTTACGCATCTTGGACTACTTCCAATTTATAAAAAACTCTCTGCTTGATCAATCTTCCAATAATTTTCAAAATCCGGATTGAATCCAGGCCCACAGCATTAAAACTAGGACAATCTCCCCTCTGGCTCTGTTGTTTAAAATGGTGTAAATCCTGGGGCTTGAACACTGACAGGTCAGACTCAGGTGCACTGGAAAATCTCAGAAAAATGACATTATAACATCGTGGAAATTCATTGGGAAATAGATGCTTCGACAGTTGGGCCACTGTTCCCTGCCAGCCAGGGATTACAAACCATATGATTTATAGCAATGGAACAGTGACATTCAGAAGTAATCTTTCCTGAATAGGGTATATCACAGTCAATATTACATTAACTTCGGGATCCATTTAAAACACAGATATTATGAATGTTCTAATCAAAGAAAGCACAGATATGAGACAAGCACGGTAGGTGTTTTTGTTTTAACTTCCCGTTGCTGAAATGCGGAGATGGTACCATTCTCCCTGGTCTGTACATGAGGACTGCACAACTCCCATCCGATTATTTCAGTCCTGCTTTTACGCTCTTATCTACCCAACTTATCTTTTTATTGGCTTAACTGTGAGAGTTAACCAACATCCCCCACCCACCCCCGAACCGTTTCCCGCGTTCCCACTGGCACAAAGACAGCTGTTTTCTGTAGCCCTATATCGCGCAGCAGGGATACTCAATTTAATGATTTTTAAAACAGCTGTCAGGATACAAAATGAGAAGAAATATTGAAAATACTGTGTGCCCGTGCGTCCCGAGGAGCCCGTGAGGGGAATTTAAGTGGAGGTTTTGCGGTGTAGCTATAGAATCAGAACTGTAGGCGGCAGCATAAACCTTTATTGTGGATCTCCAGCAAAGACCAGCGTTAAACTCATCCCCGTTCTCCTTTCCATCCCTTTGCCTCCCGAACCGCCAGGGAGATTTCACAAGCCTCAATCATGCAGTTTCACTCATCTGAACAGCCTTCTGCTGCACTTTCCTGAAAATCTCATGTCAAGCATCTTCATGACGGTACAGCAACGGACGCTGTGTTTGTCTTTCATGCGGTTTTTAAAAATAAAAAATAAAACCGGCAGTACCTCATTGTCCTTATAGGAAATTTAAATAATGCTGCACACGTAACCTTTTCAATTAAATCGCGCATCTAATCGTTCTGAATACTGCGCTTACGTCATTTACGCAGGTTAGGTACCCGTCTATGATGACCGTAGTAACTTCCCTCGGACGCTTGACCCTCATGTCCTATCTGTATCTGGACACTAGCGGATTTTGCTATGTATATGAAATAAATAATCTGATCATTAAGTAAGATCTTTAAGGGAAGTGTCAGTCATTGATCTTAGCTGAGGGAACGTTCCTTTTTATCAAGTACGCAGCGCTTACTGCATCCTTGAACTGCATAACTTGTCCTTGAACCATTAGTTTCTTTATAATCCCAATCGCTTATTCGGAAGTTCTTCCGGAGCCCCCACGAGGTATACTTACTACTGCTGCAAGGGTTTTACTTATTAAAAACAGAAGTATTCGGCACGCCACAAAACTGTCCTTGCCAATATCTTTGAGTCACTACTTAAACATGCAAATCACAGTTAAAAAAAAAGTCAGTCCTCACTGAAAAGCTACAAATGTAATTAAAATCCTATGACGCTGACCATTAAAAAACCCAGCACGAATAATATTCTCCATGCTATAAGTAATTTGATATTAATACTAAACAGTAAGGCTATATCTTCATGTTACCATGACAAAGTCTGAGTATTTTGCAATCTTCACATCCCAGTGTGCTGTAATTTCCCAGCGTGTTCCCGTTTTGAAGCAATTCGAGCTTCTCCACACAGTTATTGACAACGCTGGGTCAATACTATAAATCATAAAAACACGCACAATCTGAATTCAGAATCACACCCCACTGTACCCAGGTTTGCTGCTTCGTGTTGGAAATGCAGTTGAAAGGCTTTTATTCGGAGGCAAAAGTAATTTAAACTCCAAAATTAAACTCCAGCAAAAAAACTTTGCTTTTTATTTATTGCAAATAACGGACCCGCGCGGTATTCATCCACTCAAAACGAGCGAATGAAGATTCTTTCTAGATTATTTTGCTTGTGACAAATTCATGCTTATCTGTACACTTTGTATGATTCTCCTGATACCCACCGTCAAATCTCATTCGCAAACATATAATAAATTCTGTTGAGTGACACAAAAAAGGCAATGAAATAAACACCTTATAGATGTCAGCAAACCAATAAAATTCCTAAATTTGAGATTTTGTGGGAAGACTTGGTCTCGATATCTAACCGAACTGGATGTGTTGGCAACAATGATATAAAATAAAATGCTGAAATTATAGCACAATATAAGTAATGATGTAATTATGATCATTTTCTTGTCTCTGCTACAGAACGTAACATGTTCACCCTATGCAAGAAAATACTATAGAGGGAGAACCAGCAGCGTTTTTGGCAGCGTTGCAAATATTTAACAGAAGGAAAGAATGCGGAGAAACTATTTCAGAGTTTGCAGAATGGATTAAGACAGCTATGGGCTTTTTTGATTGGCATTTTTTACATTTTCAAAAATCCAGATTTTGTAAGCACTTGCAAACAGCTTTGCGTGAAGGGACTCGGTACCGGCCATGTGTTACTACACTTATTTTGTGATGTGCTGCAAACCCACTCCGTTTTTGGCACCTAAAGGCTTTTCACCTTCGGTACCCCTCCGACTCCTACGCACACGGAGCAGCTGGAGCGGACGAAGACCCGTCCTCAGCCTGGTTTCCTCTTGCTACTCGCACCAGCTCTCAGGAGAGCCCTGAAATCGTCCTTCGCGGTTTTCCAGAAAGCCCAAAGCAACAACTCAAGTGTCTTTTTTTTCCCCCTCCTGACATTGATAAGGTGACCTCGAAGTCAGAGGTGAAGGGAAGGCCTCTCGCCAGGGCTTTGCGGTGAAACCCTATCTTCACGCAGACGATCCTCCTCGGCTGTCAGGCCCGTCCTCCGTCATGGGGCTGTCTCAGCTGACGTTTGGAAACTGGCACTTGGGATAAAAGGTGATGCAAACGAGCGCACCTGCTCAGCTCTTTCCACATCTTCACAGTTGTACCCTGCTGAAGTGAAAATGACGGTGCTTTGCTACAATGGGTAATCACACTGCTAACAGTATGGCCTTTACAGGAGATACTGTACCGGATGACTCTGAAAAGATGTCTCACCATGCTTTAAGCGGCATCCCATCTTGCTTTTTTTATCCTTGTGCTTGGGTTCAGTGTGGATATGGTGACAAGGTATAAATCCCTTACCCTTTTCAACTCTGTCATATCCACATCAAGGCAGATAACCTGTTTAACACAGCAAAACCACTCCAAACAGGCGGACGTATTTAAACGTATCTAAATGTTGAGTGGATAAGAACGTCTAGCGTCGTGAAAGTAATGTTACGGAATACTAATAAAAATCTTTTATACGTTTTTTTTAGCTAAGGAGTTGCAAAAGCAATGAATTTTTTTCCTTCTTCATTCAGGCTTGATGAATCACGCATTACTGCACAGTCATATAACTATCACAATAGCAGATGCACAGCATTCAAAATTATTCTTTGTTTTGCCTGGCGATTGCTCTTCAGAATTAATTCAGTTAAGGTGAGGTAAGGTGATTCATTTTTCAGTTAAGTAAGGAGAGAGACCAAAGAGTCGTTAAACTGGACCTTCAATTTGGAGAACAATATGGAATGAACACAGGATGTATTTGCTGCAAGACATAGGGATTCTTTTCAGAGTTACAATTTCGCTGGCAGGCTGGACTTTAGTCAATGGACCGAGACTTAAGCAGTTTTCTATGTCCAAAAAACAGTGGAAAAAAGCACAATCCCGTTAGAAAAGGAGCCTATATGGATCTCAGTGCCAGAAACCTAGAGGTTTTCATTCCAGTTGAGCTCAATTACTTAATTGAATTGAGCAGGTGCTGGATTGGAATATTTGCACGTTTGTTTTCATTTGTAAAGGGCAAAACTGAAAAGACATCCTCCAACCATTTTTAAAAGCTGAAGACAATTAGTTAGATTTGTTACTATTGTGAGTGAGTCATACAATCAATCAAATGTATAACTGGGAGCTTGACTGCTATAAAAACCAGCAGAGTGTGTGATCCTTCAGGACCAGATTTGGAAATCCCCTGTGCTACTGTAGATCACTTGCTATTTCGGATCACTAGATCACTTGCATTCACTTCCTTTTTACAGTATTGTGACGGGGACACTATACTGTAAAAGGGCACCGTCCTTCAGATGAGACATAAAACCGAGGTCCTGCCTCTCTGTGGTCATTAAAAATCCCAGGGTGTTTCTCGAAAAGAGTAGGGGTGTTACCCCAGTGTTCTGGCTAAATTTCCCCCCTGGCCTTTACCAATCATGGCCTCCTAATAACCTCCATCTCTGAACTGGCTTCATCACTCTGCTCTCCTCCCCACTGAGAGCTGGTGTGTGTGAGGGGACTGCAGCACTATGTCTGCTGTCACACCATCCAGGTGGGGGCTGCACATTGGTGGTGGTGGAGGGGAGTCCCCATTACCTGTAAAGCGCTTTGAGTGGAGTGTCCAGTAAAAGCGCTATATAAGTGTAAGCAATTATTATGATTATTATTATTATTATTATTACTCGACTCATCATTGTGCAACACAGCCCCCTCAGCATGAGTCTGACTGGATTGTTGCTGGTTGTTGGGCTTTCTGTTGATGGCGCTACGTTTTCTTGACCTCTTTCTGTTTCCTCGTCTCTTTGAAAGGAGCTCAAGAGGGAGTTCGATACGACTCCAAGACTGTCATGGGAAACGCAGAAACACATTTTCAAATAACAACAGCCCAGAGAGGGAAGCCTGTCTATTCCCTTCATCAATCACTGGAATTGCTTCAATAAACAGACACGCTTTCCGGCGTTGCTGGCTGTATGCCAGCGTACGAAACCCTGCTCTGTTTCCCCTGTCGGGCACTACAGCCGGTAGTGACATTTATTGATCCAATGTGAGCCATAAACCTCAGAGTCTTTTTGTTTTTCTAACAGAGCCCCGGTCTGAATTTGGACCCTGAGGTGCTGTGGAATTCTCCCCTTGCAGAAGAGCATGACGCAGGATCCATCTTCAAGCGGTGCTCCGGCTGCGACCTCAGATGAGTTGATTGTCCGGAGGGTTTTGTCTTTGCTGTAGTGGATACAATCTAGTGAAGGTCACTGACTCTGCATAGCACCTTCAGCCTGTTGTATATTAAGCTGGTGCTGGAGCTGTGAGGGTATTGGATTTTTATTTTTCTCTTCAAAACTGAAGAGGGTTTGAGTAAACCAACTCTTGTAATAAGTCTCATCTTAAGACAATGATGAAGAACTGAGACTGCTAAACTCAGTAAAGAAAATTGCTATAATTGCGAGTTCATGTATTGAATATTCCTTCATACTGGGAAGTGTAACATCATGAATGCAGAGTGATGAACATTCTTAAACTGCTCAAGTCCACACCTGGACTTTATGGGTTCAGACACATACGTTATGAGATGAAATGATGTTACATGTTTATTGAACTGCAAATTCAGCCATGTGAATTTTAAATGCTCCACTTCCACATGCTACATTTTCACCACTTTTTCTTTATCCTTTGTGTAATTCCCTTTATCTTAGATATAACAGATTCCAAGGTGAAAGGATTCGTAATCCTTGGGGTAGAGACGTGTAAGCAGATTTGCGTTGTGTGATGGTCTATTATATTGGATTGTGCAGTTCTGAATTAAGACTTACCTGAGGTGGGGCAGGTTGGGATTAGACAATGAGTCAACACTGCTCGTATTCACAGTGAAGATCCTCTGCGTCTTTCATCAAGAGTTAATCACCAGGCTGCGTTTTCATGGAGTCCTCTTAAGATGTGGCTTCTGAGTCCCAAGCTTTTATTCTTGACCTCTTATTTACTCACCAGTTTCTGCCTTTCCAATTATTTCTGAGACATAGCTGGTGATTCACTCAGTCTAAATCCCTGGAGGCCCTGACCACTCACAGCTCTCCTCCGCCCTGCGTGTCTCGTGAAGCCCCAGTGTCCGATGTTTTAAAGAAGCAGAGCCCTTGTACATCCTCACTTTCTTTTTTCTTTTTTCCCGGGTCTGACTGTGGCCTGACGAGAGGTTTTCAGAGCTGGACAATGACCGCAGTGACAGCAGACATCTTCAATTTGCAAAGCTGTCTGTTTAACAGTCTTAAAACCGCACGCTATCCTGTAGTGGACTATAAATTGCAAGTATAACATCAAAGAATTACTGTTTACCCCAGATACACCCCAGAAACCCCAGATACAGTATTTCTCTTCTTTATTTTTTCTTAAAAATCGTAAGTATTTTGAGTATTGTTTATAGGCCCTGGGTGCTACGTTACACATCGCTACAGTAGAGAAGGAGACAGCCCTTATTTTTTTCTGGATCAGATACTGAAACTCTCATAATACATTTGGAATTATATTCAGATTAAAAAAAAATTAATTGTTATCTCTATGTTCAATAAAAAGACAAGCTTGGGAAAAAAATTGTGTCTGTTAAAACCAAACTTTTACCAGGCTTCTTTTAAGCTGCAGAAGTCACCCAGAATGCTTTTAAAAACACATCTTTCCTGACTCCGGTTTAAAGTCCACAAGGAGCAAGAATATGAGACATTGAAAAAAATGACATTTGGGTATTTTTGTTTAACCTTTTTTTTTTCTCTAAAAAACCCTATCGTTTAATCTGATGCAATAGGCTGAAAGGATTTCTTGAGGTCTGGCATGCCGAATGGTTCAGAGTATTTTTTTTGGTTCTGTTAGCTTATTTTCTCCAGATGTGGGACATGCCTTCTCATCTGAGGTAGCTGAGTTCTCAGTGCCTGGACTGAGACAGCTGGGGCTGTCTGACTGCCCTCACTGTCAGAGGGGCTCGGGTGCCTGTGTGTGTGTGGAGAGGTGGTACAGTGCTAGGACTGCCTGTAGCTGGGTACAGGGGCCCCTGTTGAGAGAGTCCCTGCATGATGACACTCTTTTATCACGGGAGCAAAACTAACCAAACAGGAAATGCTATTTCATTCTGCTTTATTTAAGACCCCGACTTTACAGTATGTGCCGAGATCCTGAAAATGTTAATTATTTAATGGGCCCTTCTGTCACTTAATTCTGTTGTTTTTTAGTCACAGGAATCTTTTCAGTGTGCCTCACTCAGAAAAAGAAATCTCCTTTCTCAAACAGTTCTGCTCTCAGACTTCTTGCTTTTTGAAATCCAGTGTGAAATGGGCTGCCTGTTGAACATCAGGGAGTTAGGGAGGGTGGCCTCCGTACATAAATTAACAGCTAAATTTTATATGCTCAACTCCTAGGCTAGGTTCTCTGCCAAAGCTTTTGTTTATATGCAGCACATCAAATGCTTTCTAAATTTAACCCTGATTAGCCCAGGATGTTGGAGGTCAACTGCTGTCTGCTCCTCTAAATGATGGAGATATTAAATGACCCTGTATTACGGACACTCATCCTTATGTGAATCGATGCATTTTATAAGAATGATAAGCACCTAATGGTCTTCGTATCTTAACCTTCAGGCATACATCTTTCTGTGAAACTACTTTGCTAAATAGGTCCACACGTTGAGATGCTTGTGATCCCTGGTTTAAATGAATGAAGCTATCAGAAGGATTTATAATGTAATTATAGATATGAGTACAAGCCTGCTTATCCCACCCGCTTAGCAGTTAAAGATTGGTTCCTCTGTATCCCACATGCCATCCTTATATACCCTGTATGGTCAAACACTTCAGATCTCATATTCCTTTGGTTTTTTTTAAATTAAAATGATGTGTTATATTTAACATGCATTGCTAAAATGTTTCACTTTTAACTCAGTTTTTAACTTGTAAATCCAAGAAGCTCATTCTCTCATGAAATTAGAGAAAGACTGATTTTCTACAGCTTGGATAACTGATGTTATTAAAGATTCCTTCATTTACGCGTGAACTTGTTATCGGGACTTCACAAGAGCAAGTCACATTTTCACATTTCCTCCAAGGTAAAAGTGAACAAATTAATGAATGTGGTGCAACTCAAGGCAAAAGCAAATTTGTAAACTAAGAATTATAATTAAAACACCTAATTGGCAATCCTGTAATATTCCTTGATAATATTACATTATATATCAAATTATAATGAGCCTTAAATATTCACCCCATAGTACTCAGATTAGTCCTGACTTGGAAACTAATAGAAATAAAAATCTTCGTTGTCTATTTTGTATCTTAGTCTGATTTACACCCAGCGAACTCCATCTGTTAAGGATACGGGCAGATGGGCTTCAGTGAAAACATAGGAGAGGTAACAGTTCTGGTTTTAATTTTGTTTTTAAATGCAAATACAGAGGCAAGAGAAGAAACTCAGAGCTGCTTGAACTGGAGTTTGCAGCACCAGAATTAAACAAAATACTCATTGCTTGACGCAGTGCTCAAGGAAACCTCTGGTAAAAATATATATTTATATACAAGAAGTATCTGTTGTTATGTGTGTGCTTTATAGAGAGAAACAGCAACAGAGGGTGCAATTCAGAGGGAACTGCGTTTAGTGATCTGGTATAATGTTACAGTTTGGCCTAGTTAAAAATGTAGAATAGTTACAAGATATTAACAAAATCTTCAGCTACGGCATCATGAAATGAAGATGTTTAAGAAGACTGCCGTTCTATTTTTCACCACTAAGCTGTAATTATTTTGGCAAAGTGCAGCAATGCAATGTAGGCTGTTATCTTCTTGGGCGAGGCGTGGGACATACTGTGTGTGTGTCTAGAAATGAGTAAGTGGCACTGAAAGAGGTTTAATGCTGTGTTTTCCTTTGCTGGTCATCAGTGCTATTGTACCTAACTCACACTGGCAAGATGCTGCTAATCTTCCTGAAATATGCTATACTGTGCAATACTGCTGAAGTGCACGGGTGGCTGTCTATAAACCGATACAGAAGTATTTGTATTGTTCTAAATTATGAACCAATCCTCTGTCATCTGGGTTTACTGTATACTATCTAAACTAAAAACCTATCCTTAGGACTTATATTCAATATATATGCTGTTTAATTTGAGCTTTAAAGAAGATCTCTTCCCCAGTAAACATTTCTATGAAAAAAAGACATTTGGGTATTTTTGTTTAACCTTTTATTTGCACTTTTAAGAGCAAAAGGCTAATGTGTCACCAGAACTGCTTCTGAGATGTGATTGGATAGTCCTCTGCACTTGGAAGTATGTTCCTATAAAGTCAGTGCGGGGCTCCGGTATGGGAGATGAACGGCATTTTATACAGGACCTTTCAAATATCTCTCGTGAAGTTTTTTGCTGCAAAAACATTTCCTTTCTGGCATCCGCTCTCGGAGCAGAAGCTACAGGAGACCGCTGTTGCTTCCAGTCTTGTGGTAAACTGAATGATCCCGGGTTTCTGAGCCTAACCTCCGCTTCTTCAGACACAAGATTCTTACAAACCATGGTGCCACTCCTTGCCCTCACCAACCGAATTTTAATGCTGATATAATTGATATAATTACTGATATCGCGGGTGGGTGAGAGCTCAACGCTGAATTAAGCTGTTGCCACGCCCTGCAGTTTACTTCCTAACGCAGGGAGACTACTGACCTCGAGGGTTTCTATAAATAGGCTCTTTATTACTGGTTTAAGTTTCGGATGTAATTCCGAGCCCTCAATTTGGCTTCTTGGATAAAAATAAAGCAACTGTGGAAGTCTTGAAATCCCTCAGAGTCATTGTATATATAGGCCTGGCAAAGTCACAGAAAGCCAAATCAAAGGACGGGTGAAACAATGTGAAAGAATTTACTTTGATTGCTTACTTGGGGTGCACAGTGATTCAATGGGAGCTGGGTTGATTGGCCAGAATAATTGTTTTAAACGTTTTCCAGAAACATCTGTAGCATTTTCCAGAGTTCCACATGTTCCATGTTCCACACCAGCTGCAGTATTTAAATGTTTTTTTTTCCTTATGACTTACAAACCAAACAAGACAACAGTATGAACAAAAAAAAAACAATATCATTTATCGGCTTATATCAGTCATATTTATCTAGGGATTCTCACAGAGTGCAATACAGGTATGCACACTCATAAAATGACTACAATTTAAATACACGTCAAATGAAAATCATACATACTAAAGTCAATTAACATTTCTGTTAATAAACAGATGGTATAAGCATGGCGTAGTCCTGGAACAAGGGAAAAATACCGCATAGGAAAAGGATAAGTTCCTAGTAATACCTCATGTAGAATATTACGTACACTTTTGATCACTGCATTACTAAATTCTAAATTCAGCAAACCCATTGCTGCTCTGGAATACACTCAGACAAGAGTGATCAAATGCATTTACAGGCTCAAAGGAATGTCCTTCTTCGCCAGGCTGCAAGGACTGAATGCTTTTTAATCTTGTGAAGAGAAAAGAGAAGAGTGATTCAAGTATCTGAAATCCTCAAAGGACAACACATTGGACTTCAGAACCAAGAATGAAATGAAAATCGGAAGACACAAGTGCAGACAACTGGCTTCTGTCAAAAAATGTCCCCTCAGATCAATTAGTTTCTTGCACCAGAATAAGATGGATGGGCCAGATTAGGATGATAAATGCAAATGATATATGATTGAGGGAAAAAAAAGCAATTCTATTTGACCATATGTTCTAGATGCAAAAATTATCTGGAGAGCAAAAGAGACGTACTCTTCGCTTCCATCCTTTGTAAGTAAGTTGAGACATAAACATGGTCTCTTGATTCTTATTTTGAACTACTTCAGGTCAGGTGAATGACTTTATTTACAGAGTTAAAAAAATCAACTTTGAACTGGTGATTGTCTCCTACTTTCTTGTGGATTGAATCCTGTTTGTCGTACCGGGTTTGTAGGAGTGGGGGCAGCAGAGAGCTGATCTCAGCAGGTAGAGCTGGCTGGGAGAGGCTGGAGAGCAGGTGTGAGTTTTCGCTGTGAGAAGATTACATTTGTGCACACAGTGGCATCTCTTTTTTTATCCTGTGCAATGCAGAGAGACATCATTGACCATTTCCTTTATTCCTCTTGCTCTGTCGCTAGCTGTCTTCACATTTTAGGTCTGGATGTCCAGCAACAGTATAATTTGCTGCTATTAGATGCACCATTCACATCTCACAAATGTAACTGTAAACGTACTGTAAAAATACTAATAGCAAAACCAGATGTGATTGTAAGTGGCGTCAGATAAAAGCATCTGCCGAAAAAATAATAGTAAATTTGAGAAGAGATTTATCTTTTTAATGGGACTCGGATTAGATTGAGTTTTCTAAAGCTGACTTGCTTTTAAACACTTTTGTATGTGTTCAGGAAACAAGCTGCATATAACAACATCTGTTTGGGTTGAAACAGTTTGATATAACGACAAAATATAAATCTCTCCAGAATTCTTTACTTTGGAGCAACATTTGTTAGAGTAAAAAATAAATACAAATTCGAATCTGAAAAATTGCTCTGGTGGGAAGATTGCCCATGTATTATGTTGGCCATACCACAGTGATATGTAACATCAGATTTTTCAGCATTCTCGAAACATTTTTCTTAGTTTTTAGAGATCTTACTGGCAGTCTGTTTGAACTCAATCCGTCCTATCCATGTAATTTATTTTACAGTCCACTGAAATGTTTGTGTTATTTGCGAACACGAACATTCACTCTATAAAATGGATATCAGAAACAAAGTCATGACAAAACACTTTAAAAGGTGCCATTTTACGTCAATAATTAGGAAAAGTAAACAGAGGCAAGTGTTTTATATATAATTTTTAAGGGGTGTCATGCTTTAAAAGGTACTGCTCTGTTGATGAGTCATAAAGAGAGGTGTCTGAATATTTATAATGTGAAATGGATTCAGTGTGGCTTTTGTGCTAATGAGATTATAATATTACTGTTAGCAAGTTATTAATGGCACAGAGATTGCAAATTAGAGATGTCTGTTGGTTGTATTTTTTATTCTACAGGACAGAAGATGCAAGAGGGGCCAATTGACCACCTCTTCTAATTAGTCTTACTTTCCAATGATCCAACTCTCTGTCTAAGTGCACTCAGAGGTCTAGAACTCCTTAATATTACTCCATCCATTTCTGATATCGAGCAAAAAAGAAAAACGCTTGTTTTGCAGTTTGTCTTTCACTTTGGCATCGAGACAGCTTTGAACTATCTGGTTTAATCCCATCGGGAGATCGATAAAAGTAAAAAAAAGAAAGTAGTCCCAAAAGAAGCCTCCTCAATGAAGCAAGTGAGAATTAGTTGCAAGCCAGAATTAGTCTGGAATCACCCCTTATTTTTCATGCCTTCTAAACTAGAAAATGATTTATCGACTCACATATCTTTAGCACTCATACCGACAATCCAGGGCAGCACTTTATTCCAGAATGTGAGCGGTCTGAAGCAGCTGAGATCGTTTCGCCCTGCGAGCTCCACAGCTCTGTCCTCAGCAGAGCTGGCGTGGAATCAGAGAAATCCACTCCCCGGCCTGTGGTTCTGTGATCAAGGCTTTGGGCTTTCTCACGAGAAGGTTCGAATCAGCCGTGTACCCCCGCTGCTGGATTATTGAGCCAGGCAATCCGCTCACAGCTGTCGCTGGCAGCTCTGGAAATTCGCTGGCTTCCTGCAAGGAAAAGGGCCGACATTCGCCCAGCAAGCTTACATGACTGCGGCCAATTAAAGGGCATCCAGCCCTGGTGGTGCTCACTGGTTGTGCAACGTATCTCGGTGAATCGGGGATCACAACCGCTTAAGGAAATACCTGGGTTCAAGCTCCAGAGGGTGTGACCTTTGCTCCAGACCCCCTCCTTTTGCGGATGTGCCTGTTGGCCAGTTTTGTAGCAGTGTCCTTGTAACATCCTTCATCTCAAACCTATTATTGGGATATTAGCTGTGCATGTTAGCCCAGGAATCAGAGAGAACCCCCTCTGCTCTTTGTTCTGCCAGACAGAGTACGAAACAACAGAGCACTGTGAAATACGTCAGAAGGGATCAAGAGGTACTGCGACCACGATGTGACTCAGAGGACGGTTTGAGATCCTCGCAGCAGAAGAGAATGATTTCCGATTCAATTAGCTCCCCGGAACGATGCAAACGCATGTCACTGTCATATCAAACCGCAACATAAACTGGAAGGAAAAGGTCACCGGCTGCAACTTGGAAAATGATAAAAGTGACTCATCCTTTAGTGGACTCGGAGTGTCACAGGAGCCATGCATAACTCATAGGCCTTTTTTTGTTTAGCGAAGTAACAGAACAAACAAGTAGGTTCTAATGTGTACCTTATCAGTCTCCTGGGGGCTAACTTATTTTTTTCTTCTACACGGTATTTTGATCTCAAATTGCCATGCAAGATGGGCTGTGCGTTCAAACTAAACCACGCAAGGCCGAGCTCGTGACAAGTGTGAAAGGGGTTAAAATCAAAGTTCAAGATGTTGGCCAGCGGTATTATAGACAGTTTTCGGAGAGTTAGAGCTCTGAGGCAACATTTGCAAAAAGAAAACACACACACATCCTGAAACCTATAGGCACCTATAGAATAAATATTTATCCTCCACTTTATTTGCAGGAAAAGAGGGCTTTCATTTTTTTTTACACATTGATTACACCTGATAATTGCCTAAGATTTGGACTGTGAAAGTCTAATAGAACACTTCTTTACATAGAATGCAACCTTCCAGATGTTCCTTATTTATTTACCTAACCTTTTTCCTTTGAATTGCTTTGTGAATGGTACATGGTAAATTAAAAAAATGAGGAAGCAACAGGCAGTGCTTTTAATACAGCGAATGCGTAATGGCATCAGATCTCTGGCAGTCCAATGACTGCAGGTTCAAAGCAGCATCTGCTTCTCTTCTGGGGCTTCCAGTCCAGCTAGAAGCTCAGGACTAAATCCAAGATGTGCATTAACAGTTAAAGCCTCCTTTTCCAGCCACGACAAGCTCATTTGTCAGAATGGGATCTGTGATGCCCTGTCATTCCGAAAAGCTTCAGGACACTTTTATTGCTCTGTTTCTATATACCTCCACCTCAGTCAGGAGCTCCTTTCAAATACAGCTTTCAAAAGCACAGTCATGTATTGCAGAGACACATTCCCCAGCAGTTATCTGATTTAAGGCAAGTCTGCAGCTTATAACAAGCTCTCTACTAGTTGGGAAGCCTTTGTTAAAGGGCTACAGTTGGCACTGCAAAGGACATAGGGTTCTGAAAACCCAAACTCAGTGGAACTTGGAAAATGGCATTTTAATGACCTTTTCTGCCACCCATGGTGCTCCAGTAATGTTCTTGAAACAGGCCAATTAAATGGATTTTAACAGTCCAAAATATTTAATGGAACAGCAGTTTGGAACGAATACAGCTCATTTTTATATCATGAGCAAGTAGAATTTTTTATTTGCATAGCTTTCAAATTACTTGTGTGGCAAAAAAACACATTTTACAGGAAGGACATAACTGATGTGAAGCACAGTTTTGACAAACATTGTGCTTTTGTGTTTTTTCAAAACTGCAGTGTCATAAGGAATGGCACAATTCAATATTGCTTAAATGATCTTCAAAAACAAGTCCTGCAGCGTTTTATCATGTTTAAAGAAGTCCGTTATTAATTCTGCATGGCACCTCATTCAATTCAATTCATGGTACAGTAAATTAACTGTGAAATGTGTTGTGACTCAGATGGCTTCAAATAGACATAAAAACATAAAGGAAATGTACGAAAAACAAAACGATAATGCTCTTTGCCTTATGATGCAATTTCCTGTTAAATAAAACATGACATCAGGTTTTGTTTGAATATATGTACACTTAACTGGAATTCACTAAAAAATCTAAAAGCACACTGTGAATAACTGCTCAGATTTGACAGCTTCAGGTTAATATTGTAAAGTAAGAAAGGCTGGAAGTGCTATTCTGTTTGGTGCTGTTTCTCAAATTCATCCATTACATCTAATTTTCTTCATAGTTGACATAAGTCTCTGGCTAGAACTGCATCTCATTCTCGGGTAACTGTGTCTCCGAGTTGGCCTGCTGTGTGACTCTCCCACACATCACTTGAGTAAACTGGAATTGTTTGCTTTTGAAGGAGACAGAACGGTGTGCACATAGTAACACAACTCTTCAGGCTGGTATATAAATTAGGCTAATCCCAGGATGGCCACCCACTGCAATGTTTGGATTTCATCACATTTATATGGAAGACACAGAGAACAAAGGAAAATACAGCACCTCAGAATGGCCAAGCCACACTTTTTTTCTAGTGAGTTGTTTGATATCTCTTGATGGCATTTTATGGTAGAAGAGCTTCACTTAGGCAGACATACTACATCAAAGTTGAATATTTTACTGCAGAATGAGTTTGCAGTATAACACCAGAACAGAAAAGACTACAAGAAAACCCAAGGAGATGAGGAATTCACTACTCTCAAGGGTTTGGAAGTCTGTCAGAACAGTGAAACATGAGCCAGAGGATACAAGTGTAAACTACAGGGATGTGCATTTAAAACTGTTAACAGGAGGCACTCCTTTATGCCAAGGGTGGTGAGAGTATGGAACAAGCTACCAAACTATGTTGTTGAAGTAAAAACCCTTGCTTCTTTTAAGAAATAGCCAGACAGCATTTACAACCCAATTAGCTACTGGCAACCTGATAAAGTGGATAGGCTGAATGGCCTCCTGTTATTAGTAACCTTTTCTTACATTGTATAAATACCATTATATTGTATTTATTTGGTGTGTGAGTTGCTCGTAGCTTTTAATTTGACATTTGAACATTTTACTCTTTATCTTTACAAGAAGCAGGACATACGTAGTTATTGAATGCTCACTGTAAGAAAAGTACAGCTTTATGCTTTTATAAGCTGGTCCCTCCTGTTACTGAGACAGTCACTGAATGAATGTGTGCTCATCTCAGTTCAATAAAGAATAAATAACCCTGAAGAAGTGATAACAGTCTTTGTGATGACTAGCCCCCAAGTCAAAATCAGGGAGGGAAACCTAAATAAAATAAGCCAGAGATTTGTTTTCTGCACCTCCTGAATGCCTTATATAAAAAAGGCAGCAATAACAATAGCCTTGCAAGATCTTTACACTAATTGTATTATTGCAGCACACCAGTCTATACTTGTTTGACTCACCAAGTAGTCAGGCTGTCAGTTTTTTTTTTCCCTGACGTTCATTCATCAACCATCAAACCTGTTGCCATGGCTTCTTGAGGTGATGCCAACTGAGAGCAGCACTCCACACACACTGGTTATTTCAGGAAAATTACAGAATGAAAGACAAGCCCTTAACCTATCCATTAGGAGAAGCAGCAGTGACTCAGGGAGAGTCTCGGCTTTTATTAAAGTCTTTTGACGTCAAGGTCACAGTCAATACATACCTGACAACATTATGAGCTAGAAAATAAAAAGCTTTTCCCCCTTCAGTCAGTACTTACTATTTTTTCAAAGAACAGGCTGAGCTAAAGCAGCATTTTAGGTATTTTAGACTTACTATAACTTACACAAACACACAAACGTCAATCAGTATGAACATTTTCCACATCAATACAAGCATTGCATGTATTTTTGTTCAGTAACAACAGTAACGGATAGTTCTGCTTGTTTTGGTGTTGTGTAAGGCTATACTTGTGCTATTTTAAATTCAGAAGGGTTTGAGTTCACCCCCTGAGGTGTTTATGGGAAGGTTTTTGAGCAAACCATTTTATTTCCTATTTTAAGTGAAAGTTTAACTTGATGATAATACACAGCTCTGAGTCCCTAGGAGTTGGACAGGAACATCAGGGGTGTATCTCTGTGCACAGCTCAATCTGCTGACCTTCCCCTGGGTGATGAGAACCCACAGCCCAGGAGCAGGGCCTGAATGACAGATACAAACAGCCTACAGGACAGGGAGAGGAAGTAACACAAACCAGGACCATTGAAATATTGAACTACATCGATTGGTATCAGACTCCTCGATTACAGTAAGTCGGACGCATTGCACAACCAGGCTTTGTCCAAAGTGCCTCAATGCCACTGAACACTCCTCGTTTAGGGTTACCAAAAGACTCCGATTTCGTTTGTAACCTTCACAGTTCCCCTTCTCTTTTTCAGTGGGAAGTTTTTCACAGTTAAGGGTTTACAAAGATGCAGTTCACGAGAATTTGCATGGCACACATGTACGGTGCTTGAGAGGAGTCTTGACCACTGAAACAGCCCTGCTGCAGTTTGAACTTGTCCTCACCTGTCTTGCAGCAGCGGAGCTTGGTCCACACACCAGCAGGACTATGAGAGTATGCACTGTATCGCAGACCGCTGCGTCAGCTCAACACGAGTGCTGTAAATGAGAAGAATGTGATGCACCTTTGAACAGTTGCACACTTGAGCAGCCATCCATTCTGAGCACAGCAATCAGAATTAAATACAAGTGGACATGCATTGAAAATGGAGAACAGGAGATGCTTCTTCACCAGAAGGGTTGTGGGAGTACTGAACAAGTTACTCAGCAATGGTGTTGAAGATCTGGCTTCTTTCAAGAAAAGCTGGACAAGACTCTTGGATCAATTAACTATTAACTGTGTTAACTCTTAACTTGTGTACTATATTTGATTGTTTAATTGTGTTTCTGCAGAACAGTTGTTTCAATAGACTAAATATCACTCTACCATAATAGCAGCCATAACAGCATTATGATGTATGAATTCTGATCGATTGATTAATTTTCTAATTTCAGGATACAGCTAAATTACTCATCCTTTTGGAATCAATGTCATTTCAGAACTGGGAAAATCAATGATCATACTTTGCCAGTTATGGCATTTTGTTTTTAAATCTGAAAGACCTGTACAAGCTCCTGTGTTTTACAACAAAACACTTTGCTGTTCAGATAAATCCTGTCAGGTCTTTCACGTCTTTGCCATATCACGTCTTAGTCATGTAAGCAGTGGCCAAAGACAGCTGTTTTTTAAGCAGGCCAACTCCTTATTTCCTGTATTTCCTGAGGAATCCCATTGACAATCCTTCTCTCCAATTGTTCTCAAGTCACGATTCCTAAGTCTGTTTTGTCAGAATAGTATTTTCACATTGACATTGCTGCTGAGGTGTATTTCTGTGGCCAATAGCCTTCCTCACTATTAATCATCACATTGGTTACAGGCTCCATGCCTTGTCGCTTGAACACAGTGTGCCTTCCAAATAGTACTTTTAACATTCCCACTCACAAGCTCTGTCCTCTTCAGCAACATCATTAAGACTATTTTCCAAAGCAGCCGATAAACCACAAAAAAACTCTCAGCCGTCACAACAAGTGATGGCATTGCAATGCTTAGCCTTACCTGAAGGCAGAGTATTGTTATAAAGAGAATCTTTCCTTTTTTTCCCCATTAACAAGATAACATAGCCTTCAGGTCATATGGCTGTGTAACTGTTAGATTGAAGGAAGTATGAAATCTGATTCTGACACCCAGATGAATACTGCGCCAGGTAGGACTATTCAGTATATTAAATGAAACCTAAACAGCATGTCCTGTTTTCAGAGGTGCTGGTAATAGGATTCTACAAATAATTTTATACAGGGAAATTTGATACAGTATAAAAGATTTTTGTTGCAAGTGGTGTTGCTTTTTACTGACCAAAACGCAGTACATATTAATCATTTAAAGGTTATAAAAAGAAAAACAGATGTCGTATAAAGTCGACAATATCTCAACTACCAGTCCTTCCTGTTCAATCCATTGCTGGATTTTCCTTGAAACCTTAATTATTTATATGACATTTAGCACTATAAATGTCCTACAAGAAGTACCCACAACTGCTATGCTGACTTTTTAAGAGCAGGCAGTTACTATGAATTCTGGGTACGAGTATTAACTGGCCCTTCCTGTATTACAATACTTGGAGATGGATCCTGCCTTTTGTGTATATAAACTGCTATCTCTATATCTCAAAGTGCAGTAAGTAGTGGTTGTATTGCAGCGGGCTGGATTGAGACAGATCCAAGCTGGCCTGTTGTAGACTATTTGAAGTTGTGCTAGTTCACTAGCCAACGTAAAAAACGAGACTAATTCCAAACTAATATTTTTTTAGAAATAATGCTTAAAAGCTGCATTTTTTTTAGCTTAATGCCCTATCCAGGTTTTGATGGAGGACAGCAGAGTGTCTAATGTTTAGGCTGGTTAAGTTTAATATTACTACATAGTTGCCTTTGGTTTTCAACATATAATAAGGCCTCATTCTCCGTGCAGCCTGTAATTAGAGTGTACACTACAGGGTAAGTCTGCAAGGAGACTGAACAATGTTATTTGAATGGGATGAGACACTTCGGAATTACTACTCTTGCAAAGGATAAAACCAAATAACTAGCTTTAAAACAACGTATACATAAAGAGCAGAAATGTATTTCTTTAAATGTTGTCTGTTTGATTTGGTTTTTTCCCCAAGGCCCACTTTTCTTAGAAACAAGAAAATTATGTGAAACGTCTAATTGGCCATGCATATTAACGAGAGTCAGAGGAAAAGTAATGAGTCTTGAAAATGCTTCTGCACCAGACAAGTCTCAAAGGGCTGTCTGGGACGACGACACCAGTCCTATTAGGCAGGTGCTCCTAATGTCCCACATCTTTGTAATTAAGATAGGCATTTTTTAATGTGGGCTTTTGGGCTGTTAACTCCCCTTACAAACAAACAAACAAACAAGAACACGCACCCATCTATCCGCTTATCCAATTCAGGGTCGTGTGGGAGCCGGAGCCTATCCCAGCTAGCAATGGGGGCAAGGCAGGATGCACTCTGGATGGGACACCAGTCCATCGCAGGGCAGACACGCAGACACGGTCATGCACCACCAGGAAGCATTTCCCAGAAGCCAATTAACCTGCCAGTGTAGAGGACTGTGGGAGGAAACTAGAGTCCCCGCAGGAAACCCACACGGCCATGGGGAGACAAACTCCGCATGGATTACACCCCAAGAATTGAGCCCATGGCCCCACCACTGTGTGGCAGCAAAGCTCTTGTTGCCCTTAAACAAGAACATAAGAAAGGTTGCAAACCAGAGGAGGCCGTTCAACAAACTTGGTTGCTAGTAAGTAATTGATCCAAGGATCTCATTCTCGAAAAATGTCTTAAGTATTGGCTTTGACAATGTGGCTGGGGAGCTTGATCCATACTCCCACAACCCTGTGCAAAGAAGTGCCCCGTTTTCACCTCCATATGCACCTCCAAACACTGCCCAGTCCACTACAATTCCCATGTAACACAAACTGAATATGTGCTGGCTGGATGGTGTTTCAGGGCACAATCACACAACTTAAAACTTTTGGGGAAAAGCGTGGGCCCATTTAGCTCTTAGATTGAGGAGCCTGGTTTGGTTGGGTATCAAGTTGATTTATACAGGAGTTATTGGTCTCTGTGACTGTCCAGTAATGACCAGGCTGGCCCACACATTAAATAGCGCTCTGGTCACAATTTCTGTGGTGTTTACAAGTGCAGTCGTGCAGATCTGCACAGCCACTTGCCCACAGACAGTGAGGAGGCTGCAGATGTTCTCCTGAGAAAAAACGATTTGACCGTCGCATACTGCTAGGATTGCAAAACAAAACCAGGACTGGGCATGTCTTGAGCTGAGAGGTTTTGCTGCACATCTTTTGTTTGTTTGGCTTTTTGAAAGGACCAGGAACTGTCCCGGGCCTTCCCTGAAATGTAACTCTGTAGTATTTGTTTAGCAGATTCATGTTTCCTCTTGCAATTACAGAATGCCTTGTTCTGCATACAAAGGAGGATGGAAGGACAGAATCTAGGTCTAGGGCGTTAGGTCTTTTTTGACACTGCTTTCACAAAGAAAGACAACATTGATCATGCTGTAAAAGCAAACAAGCAGCAAGATTAAGGGCACTCTTTCACTCTTTCTTTTTGCCCTGTTCCAGCCAGTCTCAGATGTGCTCACTCTTTCTCACAGACGGTTTCAGCTCTTGCAAGGGCTCACAGAGTTAAAACTTTGTATGGACGGCAATCCACGAGAAACAGTACTAATGACATCAAAGGAGTTCATGGAGAATTATTATAATCAGTAAAAAGCATTTTATTTTGCTTTACTTGGTGTCTTTTTATAAGATCATTCTTCCATGCAAATGCAATTGCGCTACATAGGTTTGAAACAGGAACAAATTATTCTGCGTCACTAATTTCTTACTGAAGAGCAATTATTTATACTGATAACCAGCTTACCCACCAATGTAGAGTTTCCAACTCTCAAACTTTGTTCAAACATGAACAAAATGAAAGTGTAATCACCCCCTCTTATATCACGTATACCACTTTAATTGACCCAATTAGATAAAAAAAACCAAAATATATAGATGTAAAAAAAAAGCTTTCATGTCTTTGTCTCTTTAATACACACATGTTAGAGCAGATTTTCAAAGCCAGGCTTTCTGTTAGTGTTTCAGGATGATAGTCTTCAAAACTACTGCACATTAAAAAGAATCTCTGTTAGACAAGAGTTTTATGATGAGAGTGTGCTTTTTTTAGAATGTGCTTGGATAAATATATCCTTCACGTACTTCAAGCAATATTTACTGAAATGATCTAAACGCAGTCTAATATAAAATGTAAAAACTAGTGTAAGAGTTAATTGGTCAGATGCCATGTAAAATTAAATGCTTCATACTTTACAGTCTCCAATTTTAGCTTTTCATTATGGAAACCTCCATCGCACTACAGAGGCTCTATATGGATTTTGAAGTACTGTTCATATGTCTATCTGGAAGCAAATTAATTACTGCCGCCACATGTTGAACACAGCATTATATACAGAGTCAAACAAGGTGAACCGCTGTCATTGTGAGAAAAAAAATGAACACTTTCCTTTTCATTCACATGCAATAATCAGACATATAACACCACTCTCTAATAATTAACTGAGGGATGGCTGGGATTCTAGATTTAAGAACAGACTAGTAATTCCTTCATAGATTGGTGATCTATCACACAATCTGAGAACTACTGAAACCATCTGTTTTGGCAACAGAGGATTACAGAGTCTGTTCTTCAGCTTGTATACCAAAAACAAATGTTAAAATCTATGTTGCCGTCTCATTCAAGCACTGAACGTCTGAAGGATTGTTCCTTGGACACAGTTCCATGGCAGGAGAAAATGGATTGTAGCTATTGTTTGTTTTTTTTAAATGAGATGGGAAGTAACAGGAGTCAACGTTTCGAGCTGGCATCCAACTTCTTTTGTGTTTTAACACATGGCCTGCTGCCATATGTCAGCCAGGTAGGATCTGCACTTCTTTACTGTATATACAGTAAAGTGCTTTGAAATCCAATAAGATGAAAAGCACTATGCTAAATGCAAGGAATTAAATAATTGTTTGCATATCATCACAAAGTGGGTCCTCCCAGAGTTCCTGATTTGCCACTGATTTCCATAACAGGAATAGTGACTCCTGTGGATGACAAGGAGCCAGAGTCAACTATTAACCTGAAAGGACTCTTTAGAACTATGTTACAAAACTTCAGATACTGACATTAGCCACTGCTCTTACTGAACTAATATCTTGAGACATGTGTTTCTTCTAGAACTCAGTTTTCTTGACAACTAAAAAACGTAAAGACTTTTGAAACCTGACAAGGCCACATTCAGGTTCTCATATTGAAGTCTGCTCCAGTCCCAGTCATGCAAAAACACCGTCCAGCTTTTATTGGCAACAGATAGGAATGCATTTCAAAAGACTGTGCTCAGTCAGGCCGGCAATTTGCATTAAGTAATTTACAGATCATTTTTAACACAAAACAGTATAACCTCCTAGTTACAAGGCCCCAGTCTTCAGAAACAGGTGATTTAGGGTGACCTGTACTGGGGCTCTTCAGTGGCAGAGTTAGATCCCTCTATTTCATTTCACAGATCCATCTTTTGGATGAGATGTTAAACCTAGGTCCTGACTCTCATTATGAGATAGATAATGGTCATTAAAGATCCCCTGGCATTTCTTGATAAGAGTAGGAAGTTATTCCGCTGTCTGGGCCAAATTTCCCCCCTCTGCCTGTACCGTGGCCTCCAAATTGTCCCCATGTATGATCGGCTTGCACTTGCCCTGCGATGGACTGGGGTCCCGTCCAGGGTGTACCCTGCCTTGCGCTTGATGCTTGCCAGGTAGGCTCCAGCTTCCCGCGACACTGTACTGTATAAAGCAGTTTGGCAAATGACATGACATGACATTTCACATGGATTGTTTTATCCATCTAGCCATTGTCAGAAATTCTGCTTGTCCCGGCAAGTTGTCGGGAATCTATCCAGGAAGCACAGAGAGGAAGGTGGGGTGGAGAGAAGACAACAGCTCTCCCCTTTGATGGGATGCCCAGTTCCCTCTCAGAGCCCTGGAGAGGGCAGCAGTTTCAATCATCAGATCAGAACCCCACAGCATGCTTTTATGAGGTGGGAGGAAAGTGGAAGAGCCTCCCGAGCATGCGGAGACCAGGAAAACTCCTACCAGCCAGACAGCTGGGACTAGAACTGAACCCAGGATTCTGGGCCCATGAGGCAGCAGTATTTCCAGGCCACTTTTAATCGGAAGCAGCTGGAGTTCCTTGAAAAATGTCCAGCTGCTCCGGTTACGCTAATGATGAGCTCAATTAAGGTGTTAAGAGCTGAGGCGGAATGGAGAATGACAGGCCTGGAGCTGTGTACCACTGAGAGGATGTTGCTTTCAGGACACCGCACACTGCATTGTCACACAGCTTCAGTGTACAGTAACGCTTTCACACCTCACACTGCATTAATACCAACAATGACATTGGACTGTATCTTCTCAGAAACTGAAGCTCCAGTCCTGGAGTACCGGATATTAAACAGGCAATTTACAGTTGAGGACTAGTGCTCAACTGTAAAACCAGTGAGTGTTTAGTGTCAATATTTGTATGGGATGCAGAATCTTATTTGATCTGTGTAAACGATATTGACTAATGTTGTGGTACTGGTTAAAACTATAGGAGCATATGGAACTATTGAACATTGGACTGATAATTGATTATGAATATTTATACAGTTTATGGCCATGTTTAGGCAAGTAAAGGGAATAAATTCTGGATTTCAATGTACCAGTTGTAACTTTATTAATCAACGTGGATGAATGTGTCTGTCAATTAAAGTCATAATGACATTATCCTGTTTGAACTCCAATCCACTCTGCAACGTGGTGATGTTTGGCCATTTGAATCTCATCACATTAGGCAATCCTGTCACTATTAACAAATTTCATAACCCTGGTTTGAACCCTCAACTGGTACCTCAAGCAGAGCTTTCAGTGCCTGAGCAACATTGGAGCCCAACCTAATATTCCGCATAGATCTTATTAAAACAGTTGACTGTGGGCCATGACAGTAAAATTACAGTCAAACAACAGTCTTGTGTGGAGGTTAGGTCTTTACTTTTAGTGTAATCTGTGTTATTTATTCTGGTTTATTTAGTCTCAAAGTATTTAATAGCCAGTTGAAAAAGGGAATCAGTATACAGTATATTCTAATTACAGTAACTGGGGAGATAGCCGCTGAAAGTAACACACAATTAAATGTGTGCTGTTAAAACATTAACGCTAACATTTTTTGTACTTCTTTTGATGATAAACGTTGGTTTGAACGGACAGAAAGTGGAGAAAAAAAAACTCCTTAAAAAGTCTAAATGACCATGTGATGTCATGTCTGGTCACGTTTCCAGTATTTTCCCCATTGGTCCCCTACCGAGGAATTTGAGCCTTGTGGGGCTAATCGCGGCATTGCTTGTTTCTGTCTGCATTCAAAAATAGTGACTTCATAACATATGACAGACTTTCCAGATACTTTAGTTTTTAGAGTATTTTAGGAATTAGCAACAATTAGCCTATGTTATAAAGTACTTGTACTCCATTTTGACCATAGTTCCACTTTTTTTAAAAGGACTCTTAACGCCGAAAAGCCAAAAGCTCTTTTTGGGGGGAAGGGGGGTGATTACAGGGCTGTACTGAACAAAACTTGCAAATGTATTTAATTTTCTAAACATAAATTGCTTGCAAAGTAGATCAACAGATCACGTAGGATCAAATAACGGTGATCCCAATAATAACTGTTTGACAAATTAGTTAATTACAATATATACTGTATGCTTCGTGGTCGCACCGCTACACGCAGCATCTACGGCCTCCCTTCATTTTTAAAGATAGGAACTTCCAGAGAATGCCATCGAAGCCTCAACACACTATTGTACTGAGAAGATGCAGAAATGAACGAAGGCGATCATGTATTTGACCCAGTTGAGAACAAATTTGGCTAGTTGAAAGTTAGGCTTGGCACAATGTTCCTTTATCTGTGAAGTAACAGAAATTTCCTTTTCACAAATTTCCTTTAGGGAATGGCGACATGAAATGCAGCTCGCCGATAGAGGATCTCAAGAGGTGCCATTAAGGACGGAGGATTTAACCACTCACTGGAAAAAATAAACCTTGCACACCTATTGCTAATTGTAAGAAGACATTTTCAGACATGTGAAGGTCTCCTCTGGAAAGTTCCAGAGGGCGACATTCCTGATCTCAGTAATTGCCTCAGAGAGAAAGTGACACAGGGTTTCGCGAGTTCGAACTTGTTAACTGCTTGTTAACTGGACATTTTATACAACCTCTCCTGTGCTGTATTAGTTTTAAAGGCCTTTTTCAGGAGATGTACTGTAGAAGAAGGCGTCTCAAGAGCTTTACAGTTTAAACTTCGGGAAGATGTCATAGTGATTCCAAGGAGATTTTACTTGGTTTTCACTTTTGTTTCTCATCTCAAAGGCCGGCCTTTTGTATCACACTTTGTGTTAGAAAAGTCCAAATGTGCCGAAAAGGCAAGATGACAAGAGTCATCAAGGGAGTCAGTAATGAAGCTGTGTAATGTTTAACAGGGATTCGCAAGCTGTGTTACCTTCCCAAAGGCACTCCTGTAAAAAGGGCTTTACTCAGGCCTTTGATTAAAAAATAAAGTTCTAAAGCTAAATGAATCTCGCTATACCAAGAAAATATAAAGACAGGACACGACGAATACGTAATTTATTTCGTTAACAAAATAAACTTTTAAAAATATTTTCTAAAATGAGTGTTCTTCTGGCTGCTTTCCATTTCGGGCTGTGCAATAAAACTTTTATTTCAACCCTTTTGTAGCATATAAAAACATTTCCCCCTGCAACCCTGCTGTTGTTTAAGCAGGCTTCGGAGAAAGTAAATAAATATTTGTTGTTGTGAAGGGAGGACATCCTCCTGCGACGTTTGTGTGAAAGGGTGAGTCTAATTATTCGTTTGCGCAGTTTTGTTTTCCGCGCCCACACGACTCGCCGCATGTATGTTAATTTAGCGTTCGCGGGTGGCAGATGCGCCAAGCAGCAGAAGTCTCAGACGTCTTACTTCAATTGTTTGTTAGCGCGCCTCTAATCAAGTTTTACAGAGCACATCAGAGAAACTGAGCTGCAGCGCGCATTCTGATCATTAAACCCCAATCTCGTCCAGGCATGCACAGCTGCTTCTCTTCTCCGAATAACGTCGCGGTTCTTCTACACATGAAAAGCTTTCGAATTGAATTGGGTGAATAAGCACTTCTAAAACATGATTAATGGAGAACAGGGGAGATACGGGTTTGAGCAGCTGTCTCGGTGTAGCTCTTTTCCCATAGTTCTATTTTTAAGACATGGATAACACTGCAGCCTAACTGTGGATCAGCTTGTTGCAGAGCGCAACAAAATAAGATGATGCAAAATACGCAAAAAAAAAACAAAACAAATGAGAAGCGAGTTCTCGTTTACATCTCTAACCGTGAACACCGTTACATATTTTAGCCTATTAATGCCATTTGAACACCAAGACCGAGAAATCTATGAATTGGCTTCATTACTCTGCTCTCCTCCCCACGGAGAGCTGGTGTGTTTGGAGCGTTCTGGCGCACTATGGCTGCCGTCGCATCATCCAGGTGGGGCTGCACACTGGTGGCTGCACGCTTTGAGTGGACTGTCCAGAAAAGCACTATATAAGTGTAAGCAATTATTATTATTATTATTATTATTATTATTATTATAAAATCAAAGTGCATCCTGCATCAACAGGGAAGGAATAAAACGCGTTGCACTTGTAGGATTTAAAGAGAAAGGATACAGATGGATGATGTAACCAGAGGTGTCCAGCTCCCTTCCTGGAGGGCTGGGTGGGGTGTTCACTGCAGCTCATCTCATTAATGACTGAAATCAGCTCATTATTGGCTTAATCGGCCCAGATTAACATCTTCTCTCAGACTCTTCAGGAGCTGCTCCTGAAAGAGACCTACCTGTAGAAAGCCCGGACACACGGCGATCCTCCAGGGCCAGGATGAAGACTCGGACACTTCTGGTATACCTGGTACCATTAACGTGTGATCTGTTTACCAAGGAGCTCCAATTGGCTCTGGCCCCCCACCACCCTGAATTCACAGAAGCAGCCAGTGGATGAACGCCAGAGAGGCCCCCCTCCATCTAGTTTATAAGTCTTATAAATCACCCCAAACCAACCATTTCTTTAAGGTTAGGAACACTTGTAGTTTATTGGTCAATTAATTGAATAATGAAGGGAATTCAATTAAGGGAAAACGAGTCCTTGAGGCCTGGAGGGTCTTCAGACCCTTTGTTTTAAATCAAAAGTATTTCAAATCAAAGCAGAGTGTCTCCTGAATGTATGTTCCATTTGAGATCTCAGTTACAAAGCTGGTGGAATTATTTCCTTAACAGCATAACTGTTAATACCTTTGGCAAGGACTGGAAATGTTTTATGTTCAGCTTTACTTTTACTGAAGTGTGTTTCATTGTTTCATTAATCAGCTGTAAAAGACCATATTAAAAACCCTTTGTGTCTAATTAAAAATAATTAGGATAGCGGTTTATTTAATTGACTGCTCAATTAAATCATCCCCCCCAAACCAGAAGACACTAGGCCCTCCCTGGAATTAGGTCGGCCGTCCCTGCTATAGTTAAATGCTATCATGGGGATAAGGTGTCGTTCACGGTATCTGCAGAGCAGCAGAAAATGCAGTTTTCCATGTAGATACACCCACACACACATATAAACGTTTTATAAACGAACATGCAAACGTAAATTAATCGATTCGAAACCTTTTCAGGTACAATATGTTGCTGCATTTATTTTCTCTCGAAGAAGACGCTTCGCATCCCTAGCTTCTTGTCGACGGATGGGATCTGTTGGCTCCAAAGGAGATCCTGAAACGAGCGAAACGCACACGGTTCTGATCTGAGCGCTGGAGAGCCCTCCTCTTCCCCGAGCCCAGCTGATCCACAGCGCACCCTGGCCGGCCTCGACACGATCCTGCACCCCCGTTCAGAACGGAGCAGCGCTGTCGGTCGCTATTTGGTGCTGCACAACAAAAGCGGTTAAAGCTTGTTAAAGGTTAAAATGTTCCATCCCGTAAAAAAATGCAGCTTTAAGAGCCGGGGCTGCGGTATTTTATAAAGAGCTCATCTGAAAAGGGCTAATGTACCACTGTGGCTTTAAGAGACGACGGGTGGGATTTTGGAAAGACGAAAGAAAAAAGGCAGGAGAAACTAGGCGGAGTTTAAATGAATATTAATCATCTGATGGACTCCTTAGAGACAGTCCCCAGCTGGATGAAACACATTTGACAGAACCCATAAAGAACTCGTTCTCTAGCATACAGGGTTTTAACCCAGCATTTTTTAGAAGAAAAAGAGCGAATTCAACTGAGAACTGCAAACAGTTCAGATTCGGCATTATTTCACGTCAGTTCTATAACTCAGCTCGAGTTAGGGAGACAACGCAACTTCTTACATCTCCGTATCTTTAGCCAACAACTTAGATTTTGAAAAGTTTGCATCCATTTATTCTGATCTTTTTCTCCCTCAACTAATATCGAAACCACCGTTGTTAAAATGGACACCATCCTAGACAACTTCACCTCCGAGAAACTTTTCCCCAACTCCAATCTCTTGGATTTAGAAGATCTGAATGAAGCCGACTTCCTCAGTAACGTGGTACGTAAACGAATGACTTACATTACTCATTTTCGTTATTTTAGATCCTTGACAAGGCACACTTATGTTTTCTAATAGCCTCTGAACCACTGCAAAATATTCAAACCTAGTTTCCGAAGACGCATACATTACCGCATCACTGTTATAATGCGTCTTCTTTCTAACCCTGTGGCCACTGTTAATAATGTGTCTTCCTAATCCTGTGGGAGAATATACCAAACGCTTCTGCTACGCTCTAAAACATCCCACGTCAGAAAATGGCAAATGTATTTTTCCTAAAAAAAAAAATCCTAAAAAGTTCTGTAGAACATTTTTATGATTGTTCAGGATTGCATCTTAACTCGACGCAGCAGAACCCACGGGCAGTCTAATTCGTGCAAGCGAGATTTTTTAGCTTTTACTTGTCAGCGTGGATAGCAAACTGTTTCATTTGTTAACACCCGGCGGTGGCCACTTGAGGACTGGTTTTCTGCGAAGAAAGTAAACACAGTTTCCGCCGTGAAGCAGCTGTTCGGGCCCGCGGAGCTGCCCCAGCTGTGCTCTAAACGCCGAGTCTGTTCTCGGAGCTCTGCCCCCGGGAGGAGGCGTGGCCCAGGCTCTTTCTCACACCCACCCTGTCTCCTCTCCTCTCCTCTGTAGACATCCCTATCCTGGTTAGCTCGCACATCCTGGTGGTATTTGTTTATTAACCTCTTCGACTGAAGCTGCAGGGCGTATTCGAAAAACGCGTTTTGACGTAGGTTGCGCAGTACGATGTGGCTGAATGGTGCGTTTGTGAGCGTCTTGAACGTGCAGGAGATCGGAAGGTGATCAGATGAGCTTGCGAGGCTGCCACGGTTTAAATTCGTTGTCGGACGCAAGACAAAACTGAATCTTTTTTTTTGTGTTGCTTGTTTGGACAGCAGCGTGGAATCCCTCTCTAACACATTAAGTAAAGACTGCAAGCACCGCTGTGCTGCGATGGAGATGACGTTGTCCAGTGTTTTCATGTGGCGTGTTCACATGCGTTAACATACTTCACCAGATGTTTTCGGAAAAGTGAAAATGTGTAGCTCTGACAGCACGCAGAGGTAATTCGTTGTCTGCGTGTTTAAAGTGGTCGACCAGGCCTATGTACCCTTCATTTCTGATCTTTTTTTTTAATATCGGCTTTGTAGGAACTGTGGCGAATCAAAAACGCCGGACTTGGCCCAGACAAGATGTTTCATTTTAATCTTAATGAATAAATTGGCGCTCATCCAGTAGCAATGTTTCTTATCTTATGCAGTATGACTCATGGGTTCTGTAAAAAAACTGAAGGGGGAAAAACTGTATAAACTGCATCTGTAACGTCGTCTTCAGGGAAGAAAGAGTTGGCTTTTCTCAGACATCTAGATTGATAAGGAAGGGTACAGTATACAGTATGTGGAATAGTGTTGATTATCACAGTTCTCTGCATGATGCACACTCATCTTCAGGTTGTGCAGTACTGCCAGACATCCCTGCATATTCTCGCAGTGTGAATGAGATGGGGATTAAGTCACATCTTCCTAACTCTTGAAACTTGAAATCGGCACTGAAGGCCTGTCAGAGCTCCCACATACAGTAGTTACAATAGACTGTGGATGCAGACATCTTTTCACACTTCAGCAATAAAGGGCTCTTGTTAGCTGGGCTTCAATGGCCTGATTATCCTGTGTGCACTGACAGACTACTGAGGGAGGACCTGTATGTTTAGGTTAATTGGGCAGGGTCTGTTACTGACTGCTGCCTCAGTGCTGTGTGGGGGCTGAATGAGGCCTGTGTGCCCTATAGGTCTTTGCTCCTGCAGTCACTGCCTCTCCACTCAAGCCCCTATTAAGGAAAGCCAAGTGGTGAGGACTGACCCAGTGAAAGGACTCTTTTGTGCATTAATAGGAAAAGCATCAAGTTCCAAAGGTGAAATCCAGCTGCCACTGTCAACGCAAAAACAAAGAGTAAATACAATGCTTTTCAGGCCTTTTTTTGTGGGGAGATTAAATCATCCTGTGTTTCCTGTGTTTAGATACTCATTTCATTTTATTTCCATTTTCTTCCGTGTTTTTCAATGACCTCTTTTTTCAGTTCTGTTTAGTATTGACATGTAACATTGTGGCTGGTTAGGATAAAATAATGCCTAATGGAAAGGAAAAGAAGCTGCAAGCTTCAACTGTAATAAAATATGCTTTATTCCTTACATAACACTCAGGAGGTTAGTTCACCTCTTCATCTTTTTCTGTTGTCACTTGTGTACCCCCTGTTTCTGCCATCTGAGAGGTATGAGGTGCACTGAAGGTAAAAGTGACTGCTTTTGCAAAACCTCAACTCTTGCATCAGCTCAGGTTAAAAAGCTCATCATGGACAAGAGATACATCAATCTTGTTCTCTTTCAAGGCTGCACTGCTCTATGTGGGATTCCCAGTGTGTTATGAAACAGAGTACATGAAACCAGTCAAGTGCTATTTTGTCTTACAACATCTAAGACTCTTTAGAATCTGTTTTAACAAATGTGGCAATGGTGCATTTGTCCATCAGCTGATCAGACCCTCGAAGGAAGTGGTCAAAAAGTGGCTTTTCTCAACGCATATTTCCAAGGGTTTTATTCCAAGTGAGATAAAGGGAGAAAGAGCTCAGCCCTTGATTTGACAAAAGAATCCAAATGATTCTTGGCACTGGTGAATAAGGTTCCTGTGAAATACAAATGAACACATTCCAAATGCTCAGGCAGAAATCAAATCCAGGATGTTCCAGTCAAGCAGTAGTTATCTTCTCTGCACAGGAATATTTGTTTTACATATCTAATGTCATTTGAGGATTTTGTTTGAGGATATGGTTGTGACTCAGAAGAGATTTAAGAGCATGTCTTTGGTTTGGGTGCTGAGCGTCTGAGCTAACTCTGTAACCTCCTACAAAGAAAGGTCTTGCTTAAGTGGGTAATAGTTACTGTATATAGCAGTTAGCTAAATCAATGCAAATGGCTCTATTTCTTCAGCAAAGTGCTGCTGAAATAATGCTGTATGCTCTTAGCTACCTAAGTGCATTAGTTGCATCTATGCTTATTAATAGGAAAAGAAATCCCTGGTCTGACTCAGTTTGTGAGGTGCTCTGGAATGAATGACCAAGCTAAAAGGAAAGTTTATAGCTGATGTGGGGAGAGACAGAGCCATTCTAACTTCTGGCCACTCCACTCAAAGCGCTGTGCAGGTAATGGGGACTCCCTTCCACCACCACCAGTGTGCAGCATCCAAAGTGCGCCAGTACTCTCCCCACACACCAGCTCTCAGTGGGGAGGAGAGCAGAGTAATGAAGCCAGTTCAGAGATGGGGGTTATAAGGAGGCCATGACTGGTAAAGGCCAGGGGGAAATTTGGCCAGGACACCAGGGTTGCACCCCTACTCTTTTTGAGAAACACCCTAGGATTTTTAATGACCACAGATATTCAGAACCTCAGTTTTACATCTCATCCAAAGGACGGTGCCTTTTTTACAGTATAGAGTCCCCGTCACTAAACTGGGGTGTTAGGTCCCACACAGACTGCAGGGTGAATGTTCCCTGCTGGTCCCACTAATGCCTCTTCCAGCAGCAACCTTAGCTTTCCCAGGAGTCTCCCATTGAGATACTGGCCAGGCTCACACCTGCTGAGCTGCCAGCTGTGAGCTGCAGGGTGATGTAGCTGCTAACTCTTTGACTTTAATGCAGAGTACATTTTCATTAGTCATCATTTTCTATAACTGTTTTATTGGTGTAATATAAGTGCGGTACTGGAGCTTGTTTTAAAAGTGAAACAACAGTACCCCAGTCAAGGTTTTGAACCAACAACCTTCTTATTTATCACACCACAGACCTAACTAATCCTCAACAATGCTACTGCTTTAACAAAGGGCATGAAGCTACCTGGGCCTGTGTTCTGTCTCATGCACCTTCAATAATGTTATTTAATAAAGCCTTTTGGGGGGAAAAGAAATCAATTCTTGCCTGGAGACAGGTGTAACGGTGTAGTTGTGAGAGTGTCGAATCCTGCAGAAGGTGATTCTGCTGCAGGGGTTGGTTGAACTTCTGTGTCTTTGGGGAGAGAACAGTGGAGTCTGGTGGAAGCCTCTTTCGTTTATACTGTCAGTCAACTGTAATCTCTCATCATGTCCAATGACAGAAAAGAACATTGAAGAAATAGTTCTGAAGAGACAAACCAATTAGTTTCAAAGCACTTGCTGGAATTACAAAGAATTTAACGTTCCTTGTAAGTCTGAAGTGTAAAACCATAGGCATAATGTAAGTTATTTGCACTATTAGATACAAAAGCCACTCAGTTGTCGAAAATAAGCTCTGAAAGTGAACTGTGCTCTGCAGGTTTTCAAATGGACAAATATTCAGGTAAAATTGAGGAAGTCAATTAGCAGTGTTAGGAAAGGAGTGCAAAATATGGAAATCTTTCACCACTGGTTAAATTAGAAGATTGTTGCAAAGAATAATTTAATGTGCTAACGGGATCTCTTAAAACCTGTTAGACTGGGATAAAAATGTGGAACACTATGACTCCTGCACTACCCTGATGTGACATCTTTCCTCAGACATTAGCGTGGGTTGGAGGAGGTGGCTTTAAGCTTGACGTGTTTGTACCTTTTGGCTTTCACCAGACAGGAAAAGCCTGCTCACCAGCAAGCCAATCTCCTCTCTCTCCCTTCTCCACTGGGCCACGGCGCGTCTCCTGAATCCGGGCCCTGGTGCTTGTGAGAGCTTGTGGAGAGTAAGTAAAAACCTCATAGGAATCTAAGAGTAACATAAAAGTAAAATCAGAAAAAGACTCCATATGGACACCCCATTGACTTTCTAAACCTGGACATCCTTCGTTTTGAAAATGGAAATTCCTAATACAGAGAGATGGCAGATCTTGCAGTGGGACACAGTTGGTTTGGTAGGAGGAAGAATCAAAAGTAATTTTTGGGAAAGAATCTGTGCTTTGATTCCCCCCCCCCCCCCCACTCATTTTAGATGATTAGGTTTAGGATGTAGGATTAGGTTATAACAATTATGCAATTAACATAGCCAGTTTAATTGAAAGTTAAACTAGTTATGTTTAATTGCATAACCAGTGAGCAGAGCAGAGCGAGGTAATGAAGGTCGCAGGGACGCACGCCAGTGTGTTCCTGGGGCTGTTTCATTCAAAATGATGAATGCGGCCGGCCTGCAACCAGGTGACGATCAATCACTTTATTGGAGATCGTAAAATGCAGCTACAGCCTTCTGTTCGGGTGTTTTAAAAAAAAACACATGTCGCATACGCTTCTTATTACTCTCAGAATTTGCTCCCAATTCAGTCGGGGGAGGATTCTCCGGTGCTGCGGGGATTTGAGGTGATATCCCCGCCCGGGCACGGCCCCGAGGTGCCGGCGCGCCGCAGCGTGTTGCGACGGCCCCATCCTGCCGCAGCGGCGCTGTAATTTAAAGGAGAGACGCTCCGCATGGAGAGGGACCGGGGGGTTAGAACGACATTCCATTTCACCAGATGCCTCTGGGACATCTGCCGCGGCTGGAATGCGGCCAGCAGAGGGGAAGGTAAAGGAAGGCTTATGTAATCTTTCGGCTCCTCTTCCAGGACGGCTGTTGGAGGCCACGCGCGGCGCGGAGCCGCTTCAGCCCGGTCCGGTCCAGTCCAGTCCAGCCGCGGTTCGGCTGTCTTCGGCAGCGCTGCCAGCTGGGCCACAAATCTGTTTGGCGAACTCTTCCAGTAATACCAGCGCTTGTGGTCTATTAAGAAGCTTAAACAAATGTTTGAAATGACTTTATGTCCCAGCGGTTTTTATTTGCCTGCCCTTTGATCTACTAAAAATAACCTGCGTCTGGGTTTTCCGCAAGTGCCTTAGACAGTGCGGTGAGTTGTCTTTGCAGCTGTTTTTAAGCAAGCACACCAGACATTCTCCTGGTTCCTCAATAGTGTGTAGGTCCTTGGACCCTTTTAGCCTTTTAGTTAGCGTTGTGACCCAAGCCCTTCATGTGTAGCTTGAAAAGATGAACACTAGCTCCCAGGATACTCTAGAAATTAATCGAACTCCCTGTTTTACCAATGACAGGTTCACATAACGCCCATTTAAAAAGCTTCAATACATTAAAAATGGACATGGTTCTGCGTATTAATTCCGTTCTCGGGGGTGTGCTGTAGCTTTTGGGTATGGAGATGGAGCCCTTTATACACTCCAGAGCTCCTGCGAGTACCGTAAGTGATCTTAAGTGTGTCTGTTGGTATGAATGGGTTATCAGTCTGTGAATGGGTTGCATTTCCCAAGTCAAGAAGGTTTTTTTATTCTGCATCATTCATGGCACCTTTAGGCTAAGTACACATGCCTGTGTAGTTACCCATCTTTTTAGACAGTACACATGCAGCTGCCAATCTGTTTAACTAAGAGTAACAGGAAGTCATGTACTGTTTTTAAACAGATCTTCAATTTTTAGTTTAAATGATTGGTATCCCAACACAAGAACAACAGGTCAGGCAACCTTGTCTGAAAAACATAATCTGAGGTTATATAGCATACATTCTTGAAAGGTTAGGCTAAGTAATTTGGTTGGGTGCGGTTAAAAATTACCTTGAATACTTTGGTAACAAGAGGAAGGTATTTTAAGGAGAGTCCTCTGACAAGAATTTGCTTTTTATTATCTGAAATCCAAAGAATAAAAGATGCACGCTCATTAGGAGATGATGTAGTTACACTAAAGCACAAAAGAACTTCTGCAACTGCCCTGTTATAAAACATATTTTTTCCAACTTCCTGATCGAGTGGAAACAAAAGATTCTGTAGATCACAGTGAACGAATGGTTATTCAGGACTATGTACCACCCCAGATGAAGGCAGGAGAAAATGATAACTGTTTTATGTCAGGCTGACATTGTCATCCTTATCGACTGAGCCGGTTGTGATGTGACCAGGCTTCATGACATTTGATCAGCAGGTAACAGAGGCAGAAACAGACTTTGACTCTCACTCACAGATCTGGCACACAAGGGAGGTTGAAATGGCTAAGAAGTCCTCATAAATACAAAACACAATTCATTACCTGCATGACTGGTCTACGCAGCCTCTGCCCTCTGAAGGCTGGTAGTGTTTTTAACTAGTTCAGTTTGATTTTGTAGTCTTCTTAAAACAAACCTGATTGAATTAACAAAGAGCTGGAATTATGCAGTTCTGCAGCAGTATTGACTTAATGTGTTTATGTGCTGTTCTTCCCATATGATAAACTGTCTTTTTTTAATGAAATGCATACTTTATGTTGAATAAAAAATGGATTCATTGTTTTACTCGGTAGGCTTACCCTATCGATGCTAACGGCTGGGTGGAAACGCTGAATTGCAGCCCTGTTTTATCCTAACTTCCCCATATCCTTCTAACCCCTCACACTCTTTAATCTGCGAAACAAAATAACTACTGTAGATAAGGATGCATTAGAAGCAGGCGAATGGAACCTAGCAATTCAGATTCTGAAATCGGAGGAGATTTTGTATTCGATTCGCTTCAGACAGCCAGGCTTTCATCAGATTTAATTGTGCTGAGTGTGTGCACAATTAAAGCTTGTGTGAAATCGTAAAAATACTGTAGGTACTGCGTAATCACAGGTTTGATAAGTCGCACATGAAGTAAAAGGTCTTTTTTTTTTCCTGTTTTGCAAGTTAATTGTTCAGTGCGCTGGGGTGCAAACCAATGCATTTAGGTGTGCAGGGATTAGGGGTTTTAATAAAAGCAGACATTTACCCTAAAAGTTGAATAAATGGAAGGATCTCAGGTTTCATTTAATAGCTCCAAGGTCACATCAAGAATGTGTGTGTTGTGCGTGGAGGCCATTTGTTTAAACTAATACTTTTCTGTTTAAACTTTAACTTTAGACTTATAGACTTGTATAAAGGCCTTATATAGGCAGTTTGGAAGATACTCACTTAAGAGCGTTAGAAGGTCCTTCAAACTAGAGGAGGCATTTCAACTGATCTGGCTCATTTGGTAGTTAGTAGCTAGGTGATCTGAAAAGCCCTTCCAGAGTGCTGGCTTCTACAGCATGGTTGAGTAGTTTGTTCCAGCCTTTGTGCCACCTGATCTCAGTTTTAAATGCTTTTTCCCGACAGTGTCTGCCCGTGTCTTCTTGTAGATCCTGCAGCAGTCCATTGGTTTGATTTTAAAGATCCCCGAGAATTGCATCAAAGGCTTTATGTCGGCAGCAACTGTTTTGTTCTGTGTAGATTCTTCTCACCCCAGACGTTTTGAGGGGCGTTCAGGTTGCAGTTGCATATCATTTCTCTCTACGTAGATTGTAGAAAGTAAATAGCAGTGTATTCATGAAAAAGTATTGTGAGGTGTGCTAAATATTGGAGAACCCTGAATTTATCATGCAGATGTACTGTGGTCAATATTCATAATGAACCTGTTCTGTTATTTATGTATTTGGTATCTGACTAACGATATCACCTGCATGTGTACATACGTACATCATTTCTGGCATGTAAATAGGGCTTGTGTCCACAGCTAGGCAAAATGTAAGCAACGATTGTCATATGGATTCTTCTAGATTGTGGATGCAATTCAGTTGGAATCTCTCCAAATCAGTTCAGCATGTTGGACAGTCTCTGGCACACAATAATGGACCTTAAAATCAAACAGTGGAGAGAAAAGCTGGGCTAATCAGGAACACATTGCAAGGATGGAGTGAGAATATGGTTAGAGAGAGCAGGGGATGGACTGAATTTATCACACAAAGCTGATATTTTCCTTTGAAGATGGGACAATTAAGGGTCAAATTCTGAATCTGAAAATCTTTTTGAAGAAATTTAAGAATTAAACTTTCCTATATTTTTCTTTGAAGATATTTCTCTTTCCTACTTAATGCATGTGTACTGATTCAGCAATATGGGTAGTTGAATCACTCAGAGACTTAAAGCAACTTTAGATTGCACTAAAGTAGGAACTGTAGGAACATGCTGAGAAAGGTTACTGTTTAGAGTTAACATATGCGTGTAATTACCCCTTTTCCTTTCTATATATTTTAATTTGCCTAGTTTCACTGGGAGAAACTATTCCCATTTCCAGAACCTCTTGAACACAGTTCTACCAGGATATCTTAGCAGATCATCTTACTTGAGTGGGAACCAAAAAGACTGATGCCAGTCCAGCATTTTTTTCTCAATGCTAAGCTTTCTTTTATTTGTTTTCCTGTCTGAAAAATCCAGTAGTTCCTTTTGGTCAGAAGATTGGGCCGCCTTTAAAAATTCCTCTTTGGGTTACATCTGAAGGGAGTAGTCCAAACAATTGAACAATCACACTTTGTTTCACGCTGTGCTTTTCAAGGAAAACATCCTTCGTAAAGTGCTGTGCGTTAGGAGCAATTCAAATCTGTTAGAAAATATCTAAAAAAGTGCATATCTCATAAAATGTAGACAAGAATGTAATGTATTCTCAAAGCGCTTTGCATACAGGTTGGGACCCATTTTATCCACAGTGAAGCAGCCTCAACCTGGGTGATATGCAGCAGCCCCAACAAATCAGATCAGGAGGAGGAGCAAGAAATGACTTGCAGGAATAAGGGAATCTTTCGCAAGGCCAGATTAATGAAACGGTCACAGTGAAACTTAGTCAGGGCACAAGTTCCACAGCCCTACTCTTCTGAAAAGACCCACGAGATCTTTAATGATCCAAGCAGCTCGGATCTTGGTTTAATGCATCATGAACAGGATGGCCATCTCCTGCAGCACCATGCTGGAGCCTTGGTTTTGGAAAGTCTGTTCCAGGCGGGAGCACTTCATATTGGTCCACTAACTCCACCTGGTACATCCCAGTACTATCCAGACCCAGCCTTGCATAGCTTCTGGGATCTGAGATAATCGGACAATAATAATTACAAAGCAATCAGAAAGCAATGGCAGCAATACAAAATGCAGCCGTTGCAAACTAATATGTGCCCTAATGTGTAGAATTTACTATACACAAGGGTATGCAAAGCTAACAGCTGTACATGCACAGAAACCAACTGCACTCTCCAACCCTGAACACCGTTCTGTGAAACCAGAGAAAGAAAAGGCTGGTTTATACTCTAGACTTGTGCAAAAGATGGACAGCAGTATTTCCGCAAATGGGAAGCTAAATCAATTCAGTTTATTTATCATATGCACAAGTGCAATGAAATGCTTATTTGCACCAATGTGCTCCAGTGCAAAGACATTACGGAAACAACCTTAAACACAGAGCAGCAGCAGCAACAACTGATGAATTAATATGTCAGAAGGCATCAGATTTGTTTATCTTTTGTTTCAGAAGAAGCTGAGAAGTAACAGACAGGGGTATTAATGCATGCTTGTGTAGGGCACTGTACAACAGCCCTAAACGACATTACTCAGCCAACACTCATTCAGACTCTGCACATAGTGAAAGCTGTTTAATCCCATGAAGTCTACAGCCTTGTAAATAAGCCCAGGGCTGCAGAGCCGGCCTGCGCTTCGTTCACAGTGCGACGACACATTCCTGGGGGAGTCAGGGAGAGCTCAGTCCTGTTGCACAGCAGTTAAATTACAGGCTGCAAGACAATTATGGAGTTAAAATGAGAAAACCGGCAGTCAACCACACTGTCTGCTGCACCCCCCTAATTGCAATGAAGAGAAAGGGGAAAGGAGGTGATGGGATCATGAATATGCAACGTGCTCAGTCAGAGCTCAATTATATATTGTAATTATGGGATTTGTGTAACAATTGAGACCTAAAATAAAAAGAAGACTCTAAGCCAGTGTAGTCTTTTGAGGTTTCTGGAGATATTTCAAATAGTTAAAATTGCACAGGACTCTTTCTATTGGTTAACCTTTAGCTTGCAAAATGATTTTTTCTCCTTGTAATACTGGTTACCTTAAATATCACTCTGCATCTCTATATATATTTATGTATATTGCCCTGGAAGATTTTGCTCATAGAAGGCATTTATGTAGAGGTAAAACCATCCAAAACAAAAAGGACTAGTATGAGTCTCTGGCTTCTGTGGTGTCCTCATTGTCGTGCTCATGCACAGAAAGTAAAATGGAATAAATAAGAAGGACAATTCAAAGGCAAAGCAAAACAATCCCTGGAAATGGAGAAGATCAAATTTTATCACATGGACGACTGCTGCTTATTACAGCAGAAGTAGCAAATGCAAGGCTAAATAAATAGCTTGGGTTCCCACAGAGAAGCCCTCTTCCCAAAGCTGGCTGTGAGGAGATGTTTCAGAGAAACAAAACCTGAGGTCTTGCAGGCTGGAAGTATACTTGGATATTCAGGGACGACAGCAACTCTACAGGTTCTGTTTAAAAACATCTGAATTCTTCCTTAATATCATGAGGATCTTTGAAGCGGAATTCCCAGAATAAGTCACTCCAGTAAGAGTATGAGTTAATCCACTCTTGGACTGACCCCTGAATGACACTGAGAACCCTTGAAACACGTTTGATATAAAGATCATTTTATGGTGTGTGAGGTGGGGGGAGACGGTGGGAGCCTCTATTCACTAGTTGAAGGGCTACAGACAGGTGTCCTCCCTGTCTCAAGCATGCTGTAACATGGACAGTGTGATTGGCATTTTCCAGGATCAACTGACATTTAGAGAGGAATGCAAGCTGTAGAGAAAAGCTTTGCACTGATTCTTGTGCCTCATCCTGTCCCCCAAGGGGATCAGATGAGGAGGGAGACGCGTAATGAATTCCAGTGGTAACGGGACTGGATTTGTCATTCAGAGATCATGCACTTGACAGGCTGGGCAGGCTGCACAGCGCAGTGACTTCTTGTGCTCAAAAGAACAGAACCAGAACACGGTGACAGGAAGAACACTGGTAATAGCAAAGAGATAAGACATAACTGGAAGCATAGTTGTGCAAAACGAAATGCATTCATGCATATACTGTATGAGGAAATGTATGATGGTAGAGCTACATTTGGAAAAACTGCCTATGGTTTAATTTTATGCTAATGGTTTAATTAATATGCTTAAAGTGTGATAAACTCTTCTTCTCATAACCATAAAGCATTAGTAGGTTAAATAGAAAAAAGACAACAGAATTTCTTATGCTTTTTTTTTTGTTTAATTTGCATCTAAATTTGAGGAGGTACTAGCCCATAAATCCTTACCCTAAACATTCAATAGTTCACTTTTCTGCAGGTGAAAAAAGGGCTTCAGATCAGACAGAGCTGTTCAGTGGTGCCTGCTCTTTCAGTCACCCACTCCACCCAGCATAGAAAACAACTCTCAGCAGAGAAGTAGAATGCGTTGGACTTCAGAAAGTGTCAGTCAAAGCAAAGTGCAAGTTTTTAAACATAGCTGGGCTTGCCTGTGCATTTTTTGGCTCTGAGTGTCCTCTGCGTTATCATCTCATTTATTTTTCCTATTACAAAAGCATATTTTCCACTCCAGATAGTGGTAGACTGCAGAATTCCCCTCCATGCTAACCTTGCACTCCAGTTTGCTTTCTTAGATGTTCTTGCTAAGGAGTTGCCTAATCTGCATGCTGTCTCCTAATTGGTCAGACGGATCTAAAGTCAAATAATGCTGGCGAATGTCTTAAGGCACATGTGTGCCTCTAGGGCTGTCATAGATATTCAGCTATACTTGCAATTTGTAGTGCTGGAATATGATTATATTTTAAATTGCATTTTAGAAGGGCTGATATATTTTCCTCTAGCATTTTTTGTTCCCCTCACAGTTCCAGCCACATGTATCTGATTTTGCTATTGTTATATTCTGCGACACAGACACTTAAATGACTAACTATTCTGGGATGAGCACAACCAAATAAAATAATTAGAAAATTATATTACATGCAAGCCAAAAAGGACTAGAGTGTCCTTTTTATGTATGTGTCATGGTTCAAATGTAAAACTAATTATCTGAATGGGTGTTGTCTATTGTTTTTTTTAATGTTATTATAATTTGACTGTAATGTTTTTTAATTGAGAGTTTTACTCCAATTATGTAAATACATTTCACTGTATTTACAAATACATATCATGTACACATACAATTAATTTCTAGACCTCAAGCTCCAATACATTTTAGGTACAAGGAAAATTTTTGTCAGTACAAATTCTCATAAGATGAAAACATACAGTATTTTTTTCCCCAGACTTACCTCTTGTCTATAAAAGGAGTTTTACTTATATGATATTGTTCACAATTGCTAAACTTTAGGCATTCGTCATCAGATTCATTCTAATATTCTTTTAATATAAGAAGCTAAAACCTACTATATTCCTTAACCTCCCTAGAAATATTAATTTACTTGCTAGACGATAGTCCGTAATTGACTCCAGCAAGTCAAATGTTTTTAATAGATCTGTTGTGTGTATTGGAGTTTAGTCTGCAGTAACTGCACGCTGTTATGTTGGCACCAAAGGAGATCTGCAATGTACAGTATTTTACTTTTTTTTTACCAGGCTGGTCCTGATGTGTTTTTATATCCTTAATAATAAATGAAAAGCTAACCTAAACCGACTGCTGCTGGGGGTACAATGATTATGGCTCAAATTGATATTTCAAGTCAGTTTTTTATATCCAGATTAATGATACAACCTGCAAAAGGTATGAAAAACTAAGTGCGGTGGACAAAAATAATAACGCCATGTAAACTTCAGGACGTCTCCAGTTCTGGATCAGTCTGCCATCCCTGTGATTTTCATTAGTGCTCTGAATGACCCTACTTTCTGCCTGCTCAGTCACCACCCTTGGAATAATGCTGCATATTTACCACTGCTGAGGTTCAAAGACTTGAATTAGGAGAGAAAAAGAAAAGATTTGTCATGCCCCTTTGTCCTACCTTTATTTTTAACATCTGGAACAGTTTGGAACATTGGTTGCAAAAATGAGGCATTACTAGTTCATGGATTAACTTATCCACCCTGTTGTGGCAAGACTCTCTTTACCCTCTTTAAAGTAAGAAGAAGAGTGAGACTGGTTTGTCCCACTCCTACATCTCTGAATTCATCTCCAGTCATAAACTGCTGAATGCTGTGTTATAAAGGGTGACACATTATTTCTCTAATGGGAGAAATCCTACTCAGCATTGCATATTCGTGGATCAGTTTTTAAACAAAACAGATGTGCATTAGCATTGAAATATGTGGCTGTTCTTTACCTGAGACAGATTGTATAGATACTGAATTTGTATATACTATCAGATTCTCTACAGCAAATCAGAGTTTAATTTCTGCAGAAAACAGATTATTGAAAGAAGACAAGCAGTAGACCCATAATGCCTGCATCAACCAGAATCTATCCAGTAGCTTTCCAGTAAGGTGCCATTACAATAATGGTTGTTTATAGCCGGTAATATTTTAATGACAGGCTGCCAGAAAATAATACAGTCACTTTGGCACCAGCAGTTTCTCCTCTTTAAATGTGAAATACACACTTCCCTTCCTCGGAAACAGAAGGCATAGACCTGTGCTGTCTGTGAGGCCTGTGTGGATTGCCTTAGCTATGTTAATAACAGCTGTGACAGTATATAGAGGAAATGGTCTCATTTTCCACATATCAAACGTTGAAGCTGCCGTATAGCAGTGCCTTACAATTTCCCTACCTGTTGAGTACAGAATTGTGCCTGCAGACAGATTGGAATGCATGGAAATGAAGGTTTGAAGGATCTTTTAATTATACAGATAAAGCACAAAATACACAGGTTCCACTTTGGTTATAATTATTGCGTCTCGAATCGTCTTTCAAAATTTCCCCAGTAACGCCTTTGTGTCCATTATGTGTTATTAAGCCTTCCTGACTGAAACACCTTTGGGTAGCTTTCTCCCTAATGTGAGCTGTTACTGTTCCTGGTGAATAGGATACAGAGTCAAAAGGCGAATTGCAGATAAGCCAGTTCCTGTTTGAAGGGAGGAGTCTCAGAAGATGGTGTTTGCAGAATGTGCAGCTAAAAAAGAGAGAGGCTCCATCTGCACGTTTTAGTACAAAGACCCAAACCTCAAAGAACCGTGGTGTGCTAATTAATCTCCTGGAGTACATTGTGCAGTGCACATTTATGGTGGTACTTAGGAAAGCTTCTTTTTAATCTTGCGCAGGCTGCTCTCAACCAGCTCACAGCTGTGATCTTTTTTCTGTGTAAACCCATATTTCGAATAATTTGATCTTTTCTTTTGTGCTGTCACATTCATTATGTGCTTATTGTGTGCCTCTGCACAGACAACTGGGATGAAGCCCAGAGATAAAGTACTTTAAAAACAGTTTTTAAAAGTCCCATACCGTATATCTGGGCCAGATTCCATGAAATTGAATGTAAACTACTTTTTAGAGAGGGTGTGTATTAGGAAACAACCCAAAAATAATTTTGCTTGTTTTCCTGTTTACCTTTCTAATAAATTTCAAAAGAAGGAGCTTTCTAAAGAAGGCCTCTGAATGTCAGTTTAGATTTTAATGTTCTGGTTAAAGCCATGAGCTTTAAGTCATGTGATTAATTTCACAGAATAGTCACTTTAAAGCAATTAATATTCCACTCTTCTGTTAAAGCAGAAATGCTCTGCATCTCTAATCTGTAATCTGAGAATAACTCTCATGACTACTGAATGCAAGACCATATGTGAAAGTCCAGAAAGGTTGCGTCACTTGTGTGGTCTTGCATCATTGCAGCAGTGTAACTGAGGTTATGTCAAGTTACTTTCCTCAAGGGCTGAACGAGGGAGAGGAACAAAGCCTCTGTGTGTTGGATGCAAAAAGAATCCATCATTCTGAAGCAGAGAGGAAGCAGCAGGTTAAGACGTCTTCCAGTAAGACACACAGTTCTCCCAAGTCCCATGGGTAAAGAAACCAGAACAATGGAGAGTCCTTTCCTTTCCTTTTAGAAATAAAAAAGTGGGTGAAAAAGAACATTCTGAAATGGGTTGGCAATGTAAACTGACAGGATGAGGTGGCACTCCTCCAGTTGGATCACAATTTTCCCACCAATGCCCCAGTATGGTGCACTGTACTGTAGGAGGTGCTTTTCAGCCGTCGAGATGTTAAACCAAGGTCATTAAAGATCCTGGGACACTGTTCATAAGAGATGGGAGCAGGGGTAATGGTTCTCTGGCTCACATATGCACTGGCCTGGGCACTGTGCTTTCATTAAAGTTCCTTCTTCAATCCACTGGTGATGAAGTTTCTTGCTTTTTCACCTAATGTGCTGTGTAGTGGGGCTGCACTCCAGCAGTGGGTGAAATAGGTCCCTCTTACTGGTGCAGGTACCCTCCTGTGTGTGAAGGGTTTTGGGACCCAATGGGATGAAAGGAGAGCAGGCATTAAGTTCCAGTCTATTATCCTGGCTTGTGTTTAACCAGGAAACCTCCTAGGGAATTTACCAGGTCTCCCCCATCAATAAATCATATACAGTATATATGGGAGAAGGCTGTCGGGGTTTTCCTGAGCTCAAATACAATTTTAGAAATCTATTTTATATATGATGATATTTTCAAAGTGATGTTTTCTCCATAACGCCTCAGTAGAGTTTGATCTCATCTTGTTCTTGAGTAGGTTAAGTTCTATAAAAACATACCATGCTGTACTGAGGTAAAACCAGGGTCATGTGTAGCATAGCCAACTGTAGACATGGTGAAGTCATGCGATATAAAGTAAGGTACCACACAAACCTTGGGATACAGGGGCAAAGCAAAGTCAATGCAAACAATCGAGCAAAAATAGTGCACAAATTTCATAGTGATGTTGTATTATGGCAGAGTGCAGGCTGGTGGTTCATTTAGGATTATTTAGACAAGAAATAGCATCCGCTATGCAAAGTGAAACAGGAGCCTTTTAGTGTACTTAAAGGGCCTGGGTGGGTCTGTTTGTTATATTGCTGTAGCTGTGCTGTACACTCGGCCACAATGATTAACGTGCCAATATCAGCGGTTGTGCGTCAGTGACAGAAATACAAGTGTCCATTATCATAACTGTCAGGGAAACTCCCACTTAACAACTATTTTGTCGCTCTGATATTCCAGAAAGGTCGGATTTGTCTTTTCTTGAAGGCAGTGCATTATTGTTCAGTTGCCCGTGTGGCTTTAACGTTCATGGACACTGAGAGTCTTGTCGAACTTAAATCAGCAGGAATGATCCAAAGTGCCAGTCTGTAGAGCTTCCTTTTCCGCTGAGCGTTGTCTATTGCTCTTCCTTTCACCTTTTCTTGCTTCTCGCGTTTCCTTGGATTTTTCCCCATGCTGTTTGGGATTTGCTCAATCTTTGACCTGTAAAATGGAAGAGATGCAAAGAGACTTGAAGACCCAGAAGAGTGTGCCCACGAGGAAAGTAGTGTTATGTGATTGGATACGCCAACAAGAATGTGTAGCAGACTGCTGCCTAATTTTCAATCTGTGCTCTGGTGGATTTGCTGATTTCTTGAAACAGTCATCCAATCTAATTGTTGTTTCCGAGAACAGAGACATGGAAAGGGGTAAAAGCCGGCAAACTGTGCCATGTGCAGTCCAAGCACATGAGTACTGGAAGATCCCCAGAACTGGAAAATGACACCCTTATCTTGCACAAATCGACCAGCTGCTTCTGTAAGGCTGAAGGCACCTCCTCTTCCAACACGAGGATATAAAGTAATGCAGGTTCCTGCACACTTCACAGCCTCCACCCTTCAGCAATTAATGAGGGCACCTCTAGCCCCGCAGACAGACTTTAATTTGGGACTAAGTGGAAGAACAAAGTCTTAAATGAAAAATGAGCTGTAGATCTAAAATAAAATGTGCTTTGTGGATGGTCAAAGAAGACTGCTGGCTTAAAAGAATTATCGTACGTCATGACTCAGTCAAAGGTACAGGTTTTGTATTACTTTAACCACTGTGACATTTGAGACTTTCTCATGCAAAGCAAACAGCTCTATTGAATCAGTATCCTGGTAATTACACAGCAGTCTGACGTGGGGAATAAGGATCCGAGATGCAAAACAGGATAGCCAGTTGCTTGACGTCAGTCCTGTAATTACTTTCAATTATCATATTCATGCAGGGAAATGAAGTAAACTGCGTCTGTGATAGAGAGGTCCGACAAAATCACCCTAATTCATATTATTATTTTGCAATTTGTAAAGCACCGCAGGGTTCTTTTTTCGTGGTCCTGTCATGAGGTCAGTCAGGCAGTGCATGCTAACAAGGTTTTTAATTGTCACACAAATCTGGTTCCCCTTTACTACACATGTGATCACAGAAAGGCTGCACATTCATAATTTCGACCGTTGGAACACCGGTAACATTTGCTCCCAAAGGACAGTCAGAAGTGATAAAATTAAAAAATTAAGCTCCTTCCTGAGTGTGTGGAATTCATGTAGCTGTGGAGCTCAAGCCCTGTCTTTTTTCTTATTACTTTTCACGGTGGAATTCACCTCCACTCTGTTTTCACAACGTAATTGATTCTGTTGTTATAAGAGACACTTCCCTGGCCACACTCCATAGGTCACAGTTTCTAAAAAGCACTAGAGCAGAGTAGTTCAGTTTGTGTCTATTGCTTATTTGGAAGCAACATTAAGTAACGGGGTACCTGGCGAATAGAAAAAAGTGGAACTGGAACTTTTTTTTAGGTCACTGAGAAATCAATTTTTATTTTTAATATTGAAGGTGGCTAATGAGGGCCCTACCCTTTCCCACAATCCTAGGCTGCCATTAAGAATATAAATGTATTGTTTCTATGTACTGTATATGTGTGTAGAAAGCTCTTCTTTACAAAGGGATGTACTGTATGTAAGAGACTTTGGAATAAGATACCCAGTCATGCTGTCGAATCTGACCCCTCAAGATCCTGTGAAGAAACTGAAGGCAGTGGCCAACATCTGAAGGCCTCCTCTCGTGGGCAGACTGTTTCAGATCGTTTCAGGCAGGCTGGCCCAGTCTGCGTTCTGCAGGTATCTTGTCCAGGATATAGTCCTGGCGTGTGCCTTAAGCTTCGGGAATGGGCACTTGGCAGCTATAACCCTTATTATAGCTTTCTCATAACGGACAGGTGAATAGTTGATAGAGCACTTAGAAAGGAGGAGGAGTCTTTTTGTCTCACACTGGGTCATAGGGGTGTCTGTAATGAGCTACTCAGGCATATTGATGATGTAGGCTTCTCTCAACAGGTGTTGGGAGAAGATTTTCTTACAACCAAACAGGCTTGATAGGCCCAGTGGTCTCCTGTCTCGCTCGTCTTCCTGTCTTCTCCTCTCCTTCTGCTCTGACGTGCCCGTTACCTGTCTTCCAGCACTTCAATGAGAACATGGAGGACTTCTCCAACGAGCTCTTCAGCAGCTTTTTCGACGATCACCTGCTTGCGGAGAAAAACCCCCTGCTGGATATGGAGATGGACCCCCCCACGCCTGACATCCAGGCTGAGCACAGCTACTCGCTGAGCGGGGACTCTGCACCACAGAGCCCCTCTCTCCCCATCAAGATGGATGAGGGGGGAAAAGGTCAGATCATCAATTGAAAACTCTGGGTTCTCCTTTTGTTTCTTCTATCTAAGTTCCCTGTCCCTTCAATTAATTCAGCTTTTGCTTGTGTGCATGCTTGCTGGTTTCCTTCTGAAAGCAGGAAGCTGTTGAAAACCTGGTTTATATATACTAAATAATCTAGAAAGGCCCGATCTGCAATGCACAGAAAAAAAAAACGTGATTTTGTATTGAATTGGAGTGGCAGACAGAATACAGGTTCTTTTTTTATCATGGGGCATGTCAGCGCCATTCTAAAAATGAACTAGAATTGTACTGTGCCTAATAATTCTAAATGTGCGCTAGACGTCGTTTGCAAAGAAAACAAACGGCATCCTTAAAACGAGACATAGTCCCTTCTATCTTGTCGCTGCTGGCCGCTCGGCTCTCCGTCAGCTTTTTTATGTTTGTTTTAATGGGGAATGTGTCCCTGCTGAGCAGCAGGCAAAACCACCAAGACACTAGAGCTCTCCATCCGCCTCTCTTCCCCTGCCCTTTCTCCTGGAGTTCCAGTGCAGCACAGGGAACCCAGAGGAGAATGCCGAAATGACTGGAAATACTCCTGCCAGTCCCCGCCTCCGGTGAGGGAATAATGTTGGGGATTCCAGGCTTTGATCCAATATACACACACAAGCACGCTGACAGCCATGTGGCTCTCAGGCTGACTGGCTGAGTTAGAGCAGAAATGTTTTTTTTTGTGTGTGTGTCGATTGTGTCATGGCCAAGTTAGAAAACCTATCAATAAAAATTAAGAAATGGATCTGCTTTCTGACTTGGTCACTCTTGGGCAAATTGTCAGGTCCATGAGCGCTAAATTAAAATACATTAGCAAAAAGCAAAAAGTCTTGGCTCTGTATACAATCTCCTCCTGCCAAATGAGACCTTCTGACTTGAGTTCAGACCCTGGGCCGATTCAGTGCACACTTCTGAACTCTAAAACTTCATTGAAACCACATTATTTGGAGGCAATTGCAAAATACAGGCTAATTTGTCAATTATTTCAAAAACGCGAGTTTAAATGAAAACACTGATAAAACAAAGCAGACCTTCATTTAAATCTCTTCTATAATTAAATCCGGATTGATTTTGCTTTCCTTACCCAAGATGTGGTGTTAGTCGCACTCCAGAGAAAAAGATTTTATTAAATTATCCACTTATACAAATTCCCTGTGCTCACTTGCCGAAATTTTAAACTGCGGCTTTTTCAAATAAATAATTGAAGTAGGTCTAGTTTAATTATGTCTAGGTCAATAATATCACTGTAATAGAAGACTCTGAAAATAAAAAAACTTTAGAGCACATTTTTGGGTGAGACATTTTTATAGCTTTTCAGAACTGGAGAATAACTATGGAATTGTATCCACTGGCTGGATTTACAGTGTACATTAATATATATAGAAGGAAAGTGCACGTACAGTCAGCTGTCCATATAAACACATACATTGTGAACAGTGTGCACTGTGGAGTTTGAATCAAGTTGAGTTGAATCTCTGAATTCTTGGACCAGACAAGCATTGTTCCCCCTTTTAATAACAGACCCCTTACAGCCTGCATTCTGAACTCTCCAGAGAGATCCAGAGAGTCATGTCACCATAACTGCCGCATCCTATATTCTGAGGCTAGTTCCACTCAAACACATGGATCCTGGGTAGTCCACTCCCGCTGACAATGACAGCAGACACTGACCAGCTACGTGAGGCTGTGTACCACGTCTTTCCATGCAGGCAAGCAATCACAGACACAGCTGGTGGCCACATTGAGGCAGCATTGATGCCTTCTGCCATGTAGTGTCCTTTTGCGAGGGGAATAGACCTTGGGTGTCTGGAACAAGCTATTCAAGCATGTTTTTCAGGCTGATGCACAGGCTTCTGAGCTGCTGGTAATCAAACAGCCTGGATAGGCCGAGTGACTGCAGTTTGTAACCTTCCTTATGTTCTTACAGATGTATTCTCTCCCCACCCCATTGTGCACAGTATTCAAAGTATCATTGTTTAAGCAGGCTAGGTTTATAAGCACCCTGTACATAACAGCATAATGCTTATAGTCTTAAAAGGATACATACAGTTCATGCACGATTATTGATTTTAGCAAAAAGGCTTTAAAACCTTCTTTTCTCTCAGCATGAGAGTATCTTTATCGTATCAGCTCACGATCATTAGTTAAATAACCAAGCTGGTAAAACATGAGACATCTACTTTACAAGTCTTTTTTTTTTTGGAGGAGGCTTAATTTGATGAGTTCGCACCAGGAGGCACCCAGGCTGGGGCCCAGCTAATGAGCCACTCCAACACTCAGGAGCAGTTTGTCCTGTGAGCCCTTAAACAGGCTATGCAAATAAAAACTCTGCTTCAAAGCAAGAGGGTGGGACTCACTCCAGAACACAGTTGCAAGGTTGCAAAGAGATCTGCTTGTTCGGACCTTCCTACTCTGATGAAAGCCAGCCTCCATACGATAGATCAATAGAGCTTTCTCATGCCCAACACCATACTGTATGTACACAGCCATACTGTCGAACTCCCCAAACCAGTTAGACCCTCTTTTTACTTCTGATATGTGTATTACATTTATACTATCCTACTATAGTATACTAAAGCTCTCATAAAGCATAAGATTTATTATGATGTATCTGAATACACAGGACCTTTAAGAAACATGAGAGACCTCACCTGAAGGGGAAGCATTTGTTAGCTATTGCCCTTTTATGTGCAGTACTGATAACCTAGAAAAGAATTAAATGTAAAGATCAATTAGTAATGACTTGATTTCCAACATTTCAGCTTTAGAAGTCACCGTTATGTTGCGGTTTTGTTAGGACATTTCATTTGCTAGTATAACAAGAGCTCTGCGTGTCACTTTTGTTGCAGGATTATTTAGCTCTGTCACCATCTTATTTATTGACCTTCAGTTTCAGGGATGTGTTTATTGAGCTGTAATCCTGTTCCCATGGGAACCCCAGAAGGGGCCAGCATCAGTGCCCTGTCTTCCACAGCCTGTGGAAAAGCTTCATTAACCCACAGAAAGAAGTAGCCTGGTGGTGTAAAATACTGATGATCGTTGAAAGGCGGAACTTTGAGAAAATGGCTTCTGCTCCTTTCAGATAAAACCTGAAAAATAACTGAGGTTTGATTACTGTGAAAACATGAGTTACAGGAGCCGTCACATGTCATTCATGTTTCTCTTGTGTTCGCGGAATTGATGGAGTCCTTAAGATCTTAATAAATGTGAAATGTCATGATTTATAGATCTTTCTTTTGTGAGTTCTGGGTGATTCAGGGTGACAATATGAACATACTCGTGCATACAGTTCCAAGAAGGTGCTTAGAATCTTTATGTTGACAAGCCTTGTTTTTTATAACATAGTGGCTATGACCTTAATGTGAAGAATTAGGATGATACTGCATCCCAGTTAATCTTTACCTCTAACTAGATTTTTGATAAAGGCTCCATAGACTGAGCTCCAGCGCCTACTGAGATGTATAGGATGAAATAAGCTCATTGATCCTGGCAGAGAGTATAGTCTGCAGGTTTTACATGGAAAACTGTAAAAGATTTATATATTGCACGTAATGAATCTCCTACTGTAGCATTTCCTCTTCCCCTCCAGGATCTTTTGATGGACCGCAACGTGCCTTTCGTTAAAAATCAAACTTGAAAGAAAAGCCCTCATCTTTTACAAGGCCCTGTGATGTTTGATCGATCCAATCGCTGAAGAAAGCTGAAAAAGCCCTCCTAACTAACAAGGACCCCTGGTTGGTTTTTTCCAAACCCTGTGCTTCACTTTGAAATATCAGCAGCAACACTTTTTAACAGGAAGGACCGTGAAGCATTGCCGGCAGTGGTCGCTCGTTCTCACACGTGGCTTTCCAGCGAGCAACGCAATCTGCTTCACATTAGCTCTCCGTCATTACGGAGGACCTTCCAAACCATGTGTTTAAGAGCAGAAGGAGTGTGTCTCACCTGGTGGTTTATTGTCAAACCCCCTTCAAAAGCACCACAAGCTCCTGTGCGTTATTACTGTATCATAAACAGTTTATTTAGTGGATGCATGTGTTATCCAATGAGACTGATGTTCAAAGCCCTTACTAAAGAGTAAAAAAAGTGCAGAACTTAAGGTAGCACAAACAGAATGAGTTCAATGCAATATTCTTAAATTCAATACAATACACAATTCCAGTGTGCAGGCTCCTATCATTATGCATGGCGGATACACCTTCAAAACCCCAAATCATTCTTTGTATAAGCTTGCCTACTGATGTTGATGTGGTTTAAGGTGCACAGGGGACAGCCTGTGGTGTTTGGAAAAGCTCACTCTCGACTTTTTTACCATCATGGCGCTTAGATCACCCAGAGCAGGGCTGAAGCACTTTGCCTAATATTTGCATTTGCAGTGCTGGGCCGAGCACTGGGGTGTTGGCTCTCGGTGCTCAGCCTTGTTTGTGCTTGCCGCTATTTTGCAGATTCCGATGGGAGTATCTGGTCCTTTGGGCATGACCTGACTGCCATCCTGGTGAAGCAGGAGCCAAACCTGCTGGCTGAACCAGCCCCGTCCCCCCTCATGGGCAACCCCCCGCAGCCGCTGAACTTGGCCCCCCCACCCAGAGAGAACCCCCCGGAGGACATGGTGAGGGCAAGGGAAAAGAAAATGCTAGCAAAGATTCTGGGGGTTTGAATCAATCACGGGCATTATAATTATAATTATAATCATTAATAATTAACTGCTTACACTTCTATAGCACTTTTCTGGACGCTCCACTCAAAGGTCTTTACAGGTCATGGGGATCCCCTCCACCCCAACCAGTGTGCAGCCCCACCTGCTCTCAGTGGGGAGGAGAGCAGAGTGATGAAGCCAGTTCAGAGATGGGGATTTTTAGGAGGCCATGATGGTTAAAGGCCAATGGGAAATTTGGCCAGGACACCGGGGTAACGCCCCTACTCTTTTCGAGAAACGCCCTGGGATTTTTAATGACCACAGACAGTCATGACCTCGGGTTTTACACTATACTGGGGCATTAGGACCCACACAGACCGCAGGATGAGTGCCCCCTACCAGCCCCACTAACACCTCTTCCAGCAGCAACCTTAGTTTTCCCCAGGAGTCTCCCATCCAGGTACTGACCAGGCTCACTCCTGCTGAGCTTCAGTGGGCTGCCAGCTGTGGGCTGCAGGGGGATATACCTGCTGGCATTGCTTCCTTGCAACTCTGGGGTCCTGGGTTCCATTTCTGGGGAGGGGTTCCTGTGTATGTTCTCCCCGTGTTTATGTGGGGTTCCTCCAGGTGCTTCAGATTCCTCCCACAGTCCAAAGACATACGAGTAGGTTAATTGGCTTCTGGGAAAACTGGCCCTGGTGCAAGTGCGTGTGTGTGTGATTGTGTCAGCGTGTGCCCTGCGGTGGACTAGCGCCCCCTCCAGGGTGTATCCTGCCTTGCTCCCGTTGCTTGCCTGGATAGGCTCCGTCTCCCCCTGACTCTGTACTGGATAAAGCGGTTAGAAAATGGATGGTCAGATGAATGAATCGCAATGCAAGCGAGTTTCTGGATGGAAAAATTAGGTACGAGTTGAATATAATGACAATAACTGCAGGAAATCTAATATATGTGAGGAATATCATTGTACTTGGTATACATTAATGCGTTTCCGCCTGAGCAGTCAATCAATATGGAGCAGAATTTGAATACGACAGGGGAAGGTTTTGGCCCACGATGGTCATTTTGTCATATCCAGACTTTTCCTTGACTTACTGCTGTCATTGTCCATACAGTAATGGTTCCTGCATTTTTCACCTTTTTGATTTTCTTTGATTTATTTATAACTGTGACACATTCTGGCCTAATTATGCTTGTATGTCTATTTCGAGGTGTCTGTGTCTATTTTATTTTTATCAATAGTGGTCTACGCTATGAAAAAGTTTCTGTCTGGAGACCGGGTGGTCTTCATCCTCTGCAGTGCTATGAAATGCATAACATTCTTCAGAAAAGCAAGTATAGTAATAGCCAGTGAGAAATTTGATGGAATGAATCAGAATTTTAAATGACCCAGGCATCCAGTGCTGCCTTCCAAGCAGTAATCCTCTACTTATTGTCTTCACACTGCTTCGTGTTAAGAGTTTGCATTCTTCATATCTGAGTCTGAACTTTTCACCACATACTGTATAGAATTTGGCACACTGTGTTTGTAAGATATCATAGCTGGAAAATTCATTTTCTTTGAACCTAACACATTATTAATCTGATTTGTTTGACATCGTTTGCCATTTTAAAGACATCAACAGGACTGTAGTTTAGAGCAATTAATTCCTCAACCGATAACAAACCAGAGTTTAAATTCGTAGGGATGATGGCTAACGTTTTGACCGTACAAGAAGGCACGGTTATTTAAAGGCGTTAACAAAAATCTTATGAATGAATGCCATATTGTGCAATATTAATTTAGGAAGAAATCTGGCATGAAAACTAGAGGGAAATTAAGAAAAAAAAGGCCTGTCAAGGGCAGGACAAATTCTAGATGCAGTAATACTGTACTTACAGGGTATAAAATACTGTGATACTCCTTTAACTAACTATAGCAGTTAATGAGAGTCGGTACAAGGATAGCTACGTGCCTTATAGGTGATGCACTTTTTGGGACATACTGTATGGTTTGGTTTCAATTCCTTTTTTTTAGATAAAAACTAAACCCAGACGTGTGGGTTAACAATATTTTGTGGAGTGGCCTTTTTACTTCTTCCCTGGTTCTTCTCCAAAATCCATGTGGCAAGATGAATGGCACCCATTTCAAAATAAACAGAGATTGTTTTAAGCAGCTTTCAGCTGTGTTTACTGTCTGAGTCATTCGTCAATGCCTGTGTTTTATACAAACCCTCTCCCCCTTGTACAGCAAGCAGATGGGTCACTCAAGCCTCTTACCCTGTGTGCTGAGGTTTTGATATATTCACTTTAAGCATCTGGATTCCCCAGGATGAGCAGAAGTTTTGAGCTTTTCTGCGGTTACAATTACACTGCGTTGTTTATGAATGGGTAGCAGAAACATAATAAATCGGAAGGCTGCTGAGGGGTTTTGAAAGCCAGCCACGTATGTATTTGAAGAAAGTACTTTTTAACACTGAAGGGGTTTCTCTGAATTGGCCCATTTCGAATGCAATTTCAATTACGGATAGCATACATAAAGAAAAAAACCTCACCTGATATGAGAACCACGGTATAAGAAGTGATCTGCAGGCAGAGCTGATTTTTTTAATTTGTGGACTGACTGCCTTCAACCCCTCGGCCCCTGGCCATCGTTTAAAAATGGAGACTCATTTGATCTTCGTTTTCATCTTCCCTTTCCAGGCTCCAAAAGCTCTGAGTCCCCTGCCACCTATAAAAGCTGAGCCCAGAGATGTTAACCAGTTCCTCAACGTTCCATCAGGTTTGTAGAAGTTCTGTCTGTTTCTCAGAAGCCCCATTCGTTCGCCCAGCCACACGGCCTGGCCTCACTGTGGGAACCTACTGTATGGAAGGGAGTTATTGTGCACTGGATCCCATTGGTTGAAAAAGCCTGTTGCTCTGCAGTAAGTTCATCGCAGTGCAGCTTGTTATAACATTACCTCAGCAGAGAAACTGAGAAATGTCCCTTGTGTTATTTGGCCACGGTAATGTTTCTGTAGCATTTTCACGTCTTCCCAGTGGGGCAAAACTAAAAGTGGTAAATATGAGAACTTTTTATGGTAAATGTGAGTTTTTAATTGTTATGAAGTCTTCTTGAGGTTTGGTTGTAGCCCATTATTTCCCCTCATGATTATTAAATGGGTTAAATAAGAATGTCAGAATTTATGGAACGGTAAAAACAAAATGGAGCTATATATTTAAGTGATTTATTTAATCTGACCTCCTCCTTCCCCCCACGTGCTCTAATGTTGTGGACAAAGAGTAGTACACAGACAGCACTGTGCTTCAGCTTCCAGTTTCCATGGTAAAAGCAAACCACTCCTGTTTCTTCCTGGGAAAATACCTCTTTGGTTCAAGACCCATGCCTACCGATACTCAATCCTCTGGGTCTGGGGTAGGTCGGGTGTCTTAAACAGGTGAGCAGCGCTTATAATGTGCTCACTCTAAGTTTTAGAGGTCTGCAGGCCTTTAAATGTACACTGATCCAAAATGAACTTGTAAAGTAAGTAGCCTGTGTGTATTTTACAAGGGACATTGTGTTTGCTGTGTTTCTTGGGAATAGGAGTCCTTTTCTGCTGTTGATTTTATCGCATTCAGGAGTGTCTGCAGCTAACTCCTGAAGTGTACCACTCACCGGGCTTGTCTTTAGATCAGGCACAGTAACCATGCTCACGCCTCAGTGCTTAGGCAGACCCTGTCCTTCAGCCCCTTATAGCCTCATTGTCTTGCCAACACCCACACTAGGTATCGTTTGACTCAGGTATTAGTGGGTCTTGGGTCCAATCTTAAAATTTCAAACCTCTGCAGTCTTTCAACAGTTGAGAATTATTCCTTTTTGACAAAAGCTTCAGTCTGTAGTGTGTTTTTGTTCCCTGTGCTGTTCTGTTTGAATTCTAAACACAATTATTAATGGGTCATTTAAACAGCCAAGGGCATGTGAATTCCGACCTGCTATGTGCCTGTGTTACAGCTGGCACCAAGGTAGTGCACTCAGTTACATCACACTAGAAGAGAATCCTCTGTGGTTGTGCAAAGTGCTGTAAATAGCAATAGAAGCAATGCTATATCCACTGATGTCATGAATACATGTTTAATGCATCCGGGTTTCCTATTGGAAACGAACAGTGAAGTGAAGAATGGTAAAAGTACAATAAAACAGAGAGAAAGCATGACAGAAAACAAGAACACGTTGTAAATCTAAATAAACACATGGTACAGGCCTTGGAGGAGTATAGAGAACCCATGCAGATTCACCAAAATAAGCATTAATGAGGGCTGACATGCAGCACTGAAACAGCAGCACCTGCTGGCCTCTCAGATCACCTACAGTAGTTATTCTGTTGAAAAGATACTTTACTGACTAGTTCCAGTCAAGATGCTGAAAATGCTTTGATGATCGCAAAGGATTGCAACAAAATAAACATCTTTAAATGCCTAATCCAATCTCCTTATCCATTGCTAGACTTAATTGCTTAATAAGAGCAGGGCATATCTAATAATTGCTGAGCTGCAGAATAGAAGCTGGAAACGTTTATTATTTCTTTTCTGATGTGTCTGCTTTATACAAAGATTTACCCAGTGCTGTCTGCCTTTTCCAGTAACAACAATTAAACTAGTTTTGCGTACTTTGGAATGCGGCCAGTCTAAATGCACGGTCCAGCGTTTCTCAGAATAATCCATTTTTACAATTTAGTGCACAGTTCTGCATTCTTTATCTTAAAATTCTTTATTGCACTCACACGGAGGCTATTAACAACAGCCCTCTGTGGACTTTCTTTGGCATTATGGGACTTTGAATTGATCGAGGCATTTTAAATGACCCGGGTAAACTGAAGTCCACATTTACTTTTTAGAGTATGATTAATATTCTAATACTGTCAGCCTTTTTGAGATGAGTGGGTTCAATTCATGTCACGGTCTCCCAGGGCTGAGGCATTATGGGTGCATTATTAGTGTCATCAGAAGCAGCAGTCAAACAGTTTTGACTTTTGGTTTTAATTGGCCTCTTAACCTGTGATTTTAGAAAGCTGCATTCTCCCTACAGCGGTCGTTCATAACAACATAAGGACAGTTGCATTTGGCACGTCTGGCCTGTTTGCTGGTAGCTAATTGATCCAGAGGTTTCGTGAAAGACGCAAAGATGTTTGCTTCAATAACATGGCTGGGCAGCCTGTTCCAACCCCCCCCCCCCCCATCCCTGTGTGTAAAATAGTGCCTCCTGTCTTGATTGGGGAATTTCATTTAGCTGTGTTTTGAAAGACCCCAGGGTTCCTTCTTCATTAGCATGGCTGGGAAGCCTGTTCCAGACCTCCCACTACCGTGCGAAGTGGTGGATTGGAAAATCTCATTCAGCTGTGTCTTGAAAGGCGCCAGGGTGCCTGCTTCGATAGCATGACTGGGTAGCCTGTTCCAAACCCCCACATCCCTGTGTGTAAAGTACTGCCTCCTGTCTCTGTTGGAGAATCTCATTCAGCTGCTTCTTGAAGGACGTCAGGGTATCTGCTTCAACAATACGGCTGGGTGGCTTGTTCCTCAGTTCCACAGCCAGGGGGCGTGCATTTCTACGCGTCTGACTGGTGCTTGCCCTCTCCCGGTTGTCAAAGCCATGCTGGCTCTCTTGACCTGTTCCTTCTTTCCCCTCTGGCAGATGAGCAGTTGCAGCTGCCGCCCACTCCTCCCAGCAGCCACGGCAGCGACAGCGACGGTTCCCAGAGCCCCCGCTCCCTGCCCCCCTCCAGCCCGGCGCGCCTGCCCCCCCGCGCCTCCACCGCCATCTCCTCCTCGCCCCTCCTCACGGCCCCCCACGTAAGCTGCCGCCCCACCCAGTCGGCCTGCCCGGTTACCCCCTTTGAAGTCTCCGGGTTTGCATGCGATGCTAATGTTTCTTCTCATCGGCTGCTTGAGTGCGTCAGAGACTCCTCCAGACGATGTACTGAACACCAGTGAGACCTTCCCTGCTTCTCAAAACCACACGGCTCGGAAACATTTCAGGATTCTGACCACATTGCTAACAGGAGCCCAGATGAGAATGGGCTGCCAAGAGGTTGAAAAATGTTTTTCACACTTGCTTTGGTTGACTGTAGTAGGAGTGAGTCATCGTGCTGATGCGTTCTTTTCAGAATTTGCCGTTGCTGATAAGAACGCAGAAGAGAAATCTTTTTTGATTAGGGAACCCAATTAGATAAAAAGAAAATAGCTCTCGTCTAGGCTTAAGACTTGGCTAGAAAGTCACTTGCGATCTGATAAGCTTGAAGTCTGCCTGCACGCTTCTCAGATCCTCCAAACAAGACCATGCTGGCTAGAAGCATGATACTAACCCAGTCCTAATCAGGAGCAGATTCAGCAGTGTCATTCAAATTAAAAAAAATGCCTTGCTTTTGATAAGGAAAGTGAAATTGTTTTGAAATATATTTTAGAGTGTAGAACTGGTTTAATTTAACCTTTCATTAGTAATACAGACATAATGATTGCCACATAATCACGGTCATACTGTATACTGTGGTTTTGATTTGAATCAGAGCCAGATTAAACTGGGAATCGGAGAGACAGAGGTCAGAGTGACAGAGGTAGCCGGAGAAGATCTACTGTACCACAGGCAGGGAATTCTGGGAAGGGCTGCTGTAGCGAGAACAGGGAGCCTCATGTTTCCTGGTCTCTGCAGAACAAGCACACTGCTGTGTGGCCGCCAGCACTGAGCCTCCACTCTGGTTTCGTCCCGCAGAAGCTGCAGGGAACCTCAGGACCCCTGATGCTGACAGAGGAAGAGAAGCGCACCCTCATCGCGGAGGGCTACCCTGTGCCCAACAAACTGCCCCTCACCAAGGCTGAAGAGAAGGCACTGAAGAGGGTCAGAAGGAAGATCAAGAACAAGGTGATTAAAAGGGCATGCTGGAGTCGGCACACCTGCACCTTTCTGGACTGATTTAGCTCTTCAGGAAAATCCAGTTCAGCAGCTGTGTTGTGTAAAGTCCTGAAGTGACTAAATTGGGCCAGTATATTAAAACTTTTCAGGTGAAGTTCTGAAATTTCAGAGCCTCTTCTTTCCAGAAGACAGGAAGTGAAACCTGGTTTTGCCAGGCTGGAACGAAGATGCAGATGCTTGGTTTCTCCATATCCTACTGTAGGCAGGGTGTGCTTTTCTCATCGCTCCTCACTGCTCTTCCCACCTTGGGCTCCTTCTGTGTGGCATTTGCACATTCTCCTTGTACAGTATATACAGTGGGTTTCTCCCACAGCCCAGAGACATGCTGTCCTGGCTGACATCTCTAGATCCCCCCCCAGTGCATGTGTGCCCTGCTAAATTCCATGCAAAAGACTGGCATCCCATTCAAGATGTGGTCCCTCCTTGTGCCCTTGCTACCAGATTAGGCTCTGGTTCTGCGCCACCCCCAGGAGTAAAAAGAGATCACTGAAAATGAACGGTAAACACTGCTCGAGTTAAAGCAATCAATCCTCTTTTGGTATTGAACAGTTCAATCAGTTGCTAGTCTTAGAATTCTCATGTGTTTGTTTCCTTATGTAAAAGGCCTTAGAGTCGACAAAATGCTATGCCCCCCATAAAAATAAACGTTTCTCTTAATGCTTTGCCTAGAAAATTAAAAGTAAACATTAGGTTGTATTAAAGCTGATTTTTTTTCTTGGCTTTATACTGTACATGGGTTTACATGTTACAATTACTGAAAGCTGCTTGTAACTTTTTATTCTAATTAGATTTCCGCTCAGGAGAGCAGACGCAAGAAGAAGGAGTATGTGGAGTGCCTAGAGAAGAAGTAAGCTTGATTTTTCAACAGTGGGTCTTTAATTTCTTGTTAATTGAAATATTTCTTATTGGGCTACGTTATATAGACAGAAACATGTACTGCAGGGAAGCGGAAAACTTTTTCTTGTTAACTAACTTCTGAAGCTTGTGAAGACCTAAAAATGCGTGTGTATTTTGTCCTAGACATCTTGGACACAATCCAGGTGTTATTTGTGCTTTAAACATCAACAATTTACTCAGCTCCTCTCATGGTTCCTTCTGTTATAACGAATTTAACAGTAGTTAAAACAGATTATCTTGGGTGATAAGAAACCAAGTTTGTCATTTAGCAAACTTTAATTCACGCTGATCAGAATCTTCGAAAACCAGATCAGTTGTTACCTTGAAACAAAGTGGCAAACATTTCAGTAGACAATAGCCATGGAACTTTTGACTCATCTTCAAACTAAAAATACAGGTATGAATGATAGATTCTTGTTTGACAGGGCTTTCATCTTTCATGGATTATGCTGCTGTCAGATATACTGTAGGGTTTGACTTTTGTGATTGGTCACGTTGACTGAAATTTGGTTTAGCGAAATTTAGAGCGGATGTTATTTAGTTGTATAACTTCAGAAGTTTTAGATCTCCCAGTTTAATCAGAAATGTAGACCTTTTAGAGGCACCAAGGACTGAAGTAGATAAACACCATGTTAGGTGAGGCCTAATGGAGATGTATTGTGCCTCAGACAGAGAACAACAGAATATTGGCAGCAGTGAGGAAGTGAAGAATTAAGAGTAACTAAGCATGGAGCAGATCATTGACAATATGCCTGACACTACTCTTTTTGTCGAGCAAAAAAAAAGTTTATGGATAGACTACCAAATATGTTTTGGAAACACATAGTATATCTGAATGTGTTCTTTGGCCTTTCAAAATGTCTGAGCTGCCCTTGATAGATGCAGTCTTATCGGGGCTGCTGCAGGCCAGAGACATGAGAAAAAAACATGAGAAAACATGAGAAAAGTGTGATCCTGTGTGCTCCGATCCTGTGATAAAGAGTGTGGGTGTTCTGGTTGTGCAGGGTGGAGACATACACCTCGGAGAACAACGAGCTGTGGAAGAAAGTGGAAACGCTGGAGAGTGCAAACAGGTGAGAGCCAGAAGGAGCTGGGAGAGAGGAGGGAGGGAGAGGGGGGCGACAGAATTAATCACATTTATCTTCTGATCATTTCATTCTGGAGAGGTGAGCTGTTTAAGAGCATAAACAGTTCCACAGGCTAGGAGGACATTCAGTCCTTCCTGACAATTTGATAATTAGTTGCTAATTGTGCTGAAGATCTCAGCCTGTTCTGTCTTTAAAGAAGCCAGGGTATCGGCTTCACCAGCATGTCTGGGCAGCTTGTTCCAGTCTCCCACCACCCTTTTTGTAAAGACGCACCTCCTTATTCTCCATTTTAAATGTGCTTCCATTAAGTTCCCATTGTGTCCTTTGGTTCATATTTCACTGGTGATGCTGAAGGAGTCCGCTGGTTTCACCTGAGGATTTTGAATAATTGTATGAAGTCCCCTCACAATCTGTTTTAAGATGAACAAGATTTGGTTCTTTCAGTTCTTCATTGTAGGACACACAAAATGTGACACTGCCATCAGTTACTTTCACATCTCCTGCATGGAAAGGGCTCAGATATTGGATTTCCTGACCTCTTCAGTACTCACTTAATCATGAAATCAGGAAAGGATATGTTTAAAAGCAGGTTAGCCTCCTGTGTCATTAATGCTGTCTCATTTAGAGATTCTCCGATGGTCGCTATCAGGAGCACTGTGTTTATTAATTTCTGCAAAACTCTACTGAAGAAATCAAATATTTCAAGAAAGAAACAGCAAAGAAAGATAAAAAAACAGCAGAAGTCAGATTTGACTTTGAATGTTTGACTATATCAAAATAGATTGTTCCATGAATTGCTTGCAAGAGGTTTCTCATTAACTAAAATACATACACGAGGAGGTTAAGGAATTATCTAGGTTGAATTTCTCAATATGCATGTTGGTTTAGCTGCAGGGAATTTTTTTCTGTGCCTGCATGGGACTGGCACAGTAGATTACCTTTTTGAATGCTATCCCTTGCATATGCAAAAGCATACACATCTGAAATCAATTTGAATGTGTAAGGAGCCCCCTCTAAGCACAGATGTATCCCTTTGTTTCGAAAGACCATGAACATCGTATTTACGCTCCACACAGGGAACAGAGTTAATGTCAAGACAGATGATGTAGCCTGCAAATGGAGAAAGTCACATTGTGCCTGACTTTGGTTTCTGAGGTGACTGTCAATCTGATCGAAACTTTTGTTAGCAAAACACATAACAAACAAACAAACTTTTAATCCAGGGAGGGGTCTCAGTTCTATTGCTTCTTTTACCAGGACCACATTTACAGTGTTTCTTCTCACCCAAAGGACGGCACCTTTTAAAAGTATAGTGTAAAAATTATTTAGCATTAGGACCCACACAGACCACAGGGTGAGCGCCCCCTGCTGGCCCCACTAACACCTCTTCCAGCAGCAATGTTAGCTTTCCCAGGAGTCTCCCATCCAGGTACTGACCAGGCTCACAGCTGCTGAGCTTCAGTGGGCTACCAGTTGTAAATTGTAGGGTGATACAGCTGTTGGCTATTATATACAGTATATAGCTTGTTCATATAGTTTGTTTATAATGTGTATATATAGCTTGTTTAGAGCTGAGCTGGAATGAAGACACATTGACCCTCTTTGAACAGGATTGGACATGCTAGTTCTAGATGTTATTGTCTCCATTACCTCAGGTTCTTTGCAGACTACTGATGATTTAAGCACTATAATATAGCAAATGTTGAATCTCCTTCTCCACTGCTACTGTAGGTTACATACAGTAACTGCAAACTGGGCCCATGCTGATATGAATCAGGAAGTTTTCCTATGCATGTTTGTTTTAGAGATAGATCAAAGCTCCAGAAACAATTCAATCCATAAATAATAAAGCCTGAAATTAATTGAAACAATCCTTTGAAGGCTGGAATGGGATCAAAAGATGAACTTAAGAAAGTCATGTGTGATAGGAGTACATTTTCTGTTTAGTAGTTAGTCGCTAATTGAGGATTTCATCCAGGGTAATAGCTACAACAACACAACTATCCAGCTTGTTCCATACCCTCACAACCCTTTGAGTAAAGAAATGCCTCCTGTTCTTGGGTCTAAAAGCACATCAATTTAGTTTGAACTTGTGTGTCCTCTAGGTAAAACCAGAGCACAGCGCAATATCAGAAATGCCACTCTCAGTTCAAATGTATCTAAACCATCTCACTATAAATAGAAATGAAACATAAGTATGTTGCCTTCAAAACTTCTGACTGTGATTGTATTTCCTGACTGTATACCCTACATAAATGGCTTGATGTAGCGATTGGAATTTATTTAAACAGGTTTCATTTTGTTTTTTTTATTTTTGTTTAAAATGACCAGAGAGAAATCCCATGGAACATGACTTTTGTTTTTGTAGAAATTCCCAGACGCTGCTCTATTAAGCATTGACGGGGTTTGGCAGCGGGAGGTACGAAAACGAGTCATTGAGGAATTTACGTTGGCTGAATCTGCTTTTGCAGATCAAGTGGAGTGATTCTAATGCACCCCATACGCCACAGAACATTTTGTCGTTTTCCATAGCTTGCATATACAGTACAAGCGTATAGCTGTGTTTGAAAATAAGTGGAAACTCTTGCGAGTAAACCAGCGAATGGCTATTTACCTGCAGTGTGGAAGATGTTCTCCTTTATCTTTGTAACTGAGGTTATAGCTTTGACATTATCACACAACGCTCGCAGATACGTAGATCACATTTATTTTTATTGCGTCTTAAGTGGCTATTGACAGATGTTTAATTGCTGGTGAATATTTCCAGCTCTCGCGTAGAAGTGACGGAATGTCGTGGCCATTATAATTACAGTGCAAATAAAAAGTTTGCTTTGATTATTTAGTCATGGAAATCTCCAAATAAAACTCAGAAGAGCAATTGGAAAAACCACCAGAAAAGGAGAAAAACTTCACAGACTAGGTTGCTCTTAGTGCTCGTCTTTTTTTCTTCAGATCGACACCACACCACCCCAAAACCCCCACCATTAAGCCTCAGAACCTCCCAGGGCAGTCAGGTCCCACTATAGTGACCAAAACACGCGGAAGTTACCGTGAATAGTAAAAGCAGGAAACGACGCTGTAACTTTGTAACTAACTTACTGTAAGCAGTGGTTCTCTTCCACCAGGTATATTGGTCGTTAGTTTTTGTCTATATATTAAAAAAGTGATTAGTGTATAGTTCAAGCAGAGGAAAACGTTGAGAAAAAAAACGAAGGTGATCACTCGGCATTTCTGCCAGATAATCCATCACTATTGCAAAACTCCAGATGGGTCGCGCATAATCGGGGAACGACTTAGTCACACACTTCGCTGGTCAGGCAGACTTTGTGCCAGCAAACATAAACATAGAAGAGTGCCTGCTGTACTTTTTAATTTGTCTTTAATTAGTTAGCCACTTTGAGCAGCAAAGGGAATATTGACGTGCAATTCCCCTGCGCGCCGGTATTTAATTAAATCACGGCGAATGTGAGCAAGTCACAAAAGTTTCTTTCAGAGTTTTCCCAAGGAGGGGTGTATTACATATGATACAATAAGGATAAATCCCCTTGTCTCCTAGCGGACTACTGCAGTATCCACTGCAGTATTAACCGATACTGCCGCCTTAAAATGAATTATAAAGAGCCGTAACTGGATGACGTTTGCCACTTTTTAGGAATGTGAAGGAGATAAGTGCTCCAATCGATCAGGCCTGCTGGCGAAACACATTTGAAAGCGATAAATACTGTATCTAGAACTCAATCACGCAAGTATACAAATGCAGTGTATTGTTTCGAGAGCTTCATTAGTGTAGCTATCAACACAACCGTTTAATCCTGTACATGAATAAAAAGAAAAGTTTTGTGTCATACATATTTAAAAGTGCATCAGTATGACAGAATTATTTCACTCTAATAATTTATTGCGGGAGAACATCGTGGTTGAAAGTATTTTATACCCCCCTGGAAAGTCCTTTTTGGAATTCCATTCAGCATCAGTCAGCCGAAAAAAGAACAGAAGAATTTGACGACATTTTTGGACGGATAGGTCCCTCTAGTGGTTAAGATATATAACGGCAACTAGTGCACGGAATTCAGTTGGTACAATATAAAAATGCTTCAGATAACTGAATAGCAAGTTAAACTGAACAACAATATAATAAATTAAAATCCTATTTTAATGTTAATCCAACAACATCATCCAGATAAGTATTGACATCTAGAATTTAGTTTTTCTAATGTATGCACTGGCCCTTAGTGCTAATGATGTGAAATATCGTTGACAAATAATTGCAACACATTTAAATGTGTATAACTTTTTCAGCTAGGGGTCTGCATCATTTGTGTTTGACTTTTACTGTTTTTTTATTTTAAAACGTGTTTTTCATTGGGTCTCAAGTATTTTGAAGTATGGCTGTTGAGAATAATTTCACGTGTTGCTCTCTGTCCTGCGTCACCCCAGATTACCTCACCACATGCTGGTTGTGCAGGGATGCAGTGGGCGTCACTTTTTGACTTTTTGCCAGGGGCTTTGTTGTAGCTGTAAGATATTTTTGCTTTTGGCTGCAGCAAGCAAGAAGATACTGTAGGCTGTCCAAAAATTTCCACTGAGGTTAGGTTTACATAACTGTCTTTCACTCATGCCTCACTCGCTGACCTCTGGATCTTTGCGTTGTGTACTTTCTGAAAGCAAACTGAGGCTGGGAAGTTACAAAAGACCAAGAAAGAGGAGGACAGAAGTGATCCCAATCCGCAGTTTATTTGTTGTCCAAAAAAAGTGATCACATTTCTGAATTCAAATTTGAAATTTACCTTTAGGTTGGCACAGTGGGGCCCTGGGTTCAATTTCTGGGGTGCTATCTGTGTGGAGTTTGTATGGGCTTCCTCTAGGTGCTCAACATCCTCCCACAGTCCAAATACATATTGGTAGGTTAATAGGCTTCTGGGAATATTGGCCCTGCTGTGAGAGTGTACGTGTCTGTGTTTGTGTGTGTATCTCCTGTGAATGACTGGTGTCCTCTCTAGGGTGTACCCAACCTTGTGCCCGTTGATTGCTGGGATAGGCTTCAGCTCCACAGTAATACTCTCCTGGATACAGCAGATAGGAAATGGATGTAATGAATTTGGTTGTATTTATTTTCTTAAACTCCGATGGAAGGTATCACTCCCTGTTTTATGGAGAGGCGAGGGGCTGATTTTGAATAAATATAGAGATGATGTCAGCGAGGACGTCCAGTCTCACAGCTGAGGTGTGTGCCAGGCTTAACAGGCCGGTCTTGTGTTTGCTTTTCAGGTCTCTCCTCCAGCAGCTGCAGAAACTGCAGGTCCTGGTAGCTGGAAAGGTGCCCCGTTCTTGCAAAATGGCTTCAACCCAAACAGGGACTTGCCTTATGGTAAAAACATATCTCTCCACGCATAAAGCTGTGTTGTCCCTCCCCTGATTTGTCCATTTAAAATCACTTTAAATGTTTCCTGCATTCAAAAGCCTTGGGTCATTGGCTTCTTCTCTCGTCTGTTATAAACTTTGTTATGACTTTTTTTTATTTGTGTGCAGTTGTTGCTTTCTTAAGTTTCATGTAATTTAGCAAAATATCTAATGGTGTTTAAACAGCACTGTGCTACTGTGCATAAGGTTTTCCTGGATTTGTCGGTGAAGTGTTTTTTAATGAGAGGCTTCACAGATGAAAGAAAAAAAGACTAGACTTACAGGTTGAGCAGCTATTACAACTTACCCCACCTATCAGCTGAGCTTATCCCACGCTGTGATCTCCAAACTGGACTTCCTTCTACTGTATATGACACGCCTTTATACACCATCCCCTGTGTGAGCCTTCCCAAAGCCCAGCCAATTCACAATTAAACAACTACAAGTGAACTGACAAGTGTGGACATGCAAGTCTCTGGGGGCTGTCCCTTTGGCGACCTCTAATGGTGACTTCATTGTCACTGCACCCCCCCCCCCCTCTTCCACTTCCAGCAGGCAATCCACCTTAGTGTTTCACTTCCTGCCAATTTGAGAGGGGCTATGAAAAATAAAAAAAACAACAAAAAAACTTTCCCATATACTGATAAGGACTGATGATAAAGAATTGATTTATTAAACTAGAAGAGCATTATTTGTGGTTGATCGTGTCCATATTGGGAACGAGCATAGCTTGTTCTCGGAATGGAATGCTGTGCAGCTGGAAAGGTTATTTTTCCTGCTGGTTCTTCCTCCTGCAGGTTGCTGTGCTGTGTTTTGTGCTGGTCCTGGGTTCCTTCATGCCCTGCTTGCCTGAGTTCTCCTCGCTATCCCAGACCGTGAAATCCAACCCACTGGCCTCAGCAGATGTGTACACCACCAGTCACAGTGCGTGTCATTGTCCACCAGCGTTTTCTCTGGAAATGTCAATGAACTGAATAGCTAACACCTCTGCGCTGAACGAAGAGGGATGGTTTATGTTAGATCGGCTCAAGACTCCCAGTAAGAGGGGTAACTGGTTAGATGGCAGGTGTCTGTTAGCCGGAAGCAGGGTGTCTCCTGTGAAGGCAAGGCTGCCAAAAGGTACCAGGTTTATAATTTTTACTACTGGAGTTGGATTGTGTTTCAACCAGACCCAAACATCATTCCAGACTTCCATAGACCACATTTGGCAACTCTACTGATTAGATGAAGTCTAATATGGGTGACTAAATATGTCCTGCTGTCCCACAGCTGAGCCGTTGGGGAGTAATTCTGTACATTAAGTTATTGGTCCTCAAATTGAACAAAAACCTGGTTCTTTTGAGGACAGGTACCAAGTCTTTTTTCCCCTCTGTTCTTTTGTTATTCTTGTCTTTTATATCTGATTCTAATGGGATTAGTATCACCACTGTACATCAAGGTTTTGTCCCTTATAAGGAAAATGAGAGTGTCTGACAGTATACTTGTTTTGAACAAATTAATTGAAAGCTGCCTGTTGTTCTGTGTTCAAAGAGCCTGGCCTAGGGTAGTCAGCTATGTTTAAGATCAGCTTTGTGACAGTCAAATTAAAAACAGTGAGGCTTTGCTAGCAGCTCTGATTGGCTGGTCTGCTCAGGGTTGCCGTAGAAACCTCAGATCTGGGGGAAAAAAAGGGAAATGCTGAGCATTGCAGAGGCTGTGTGTATTTACTGGTGTGGAAATTACCAATCATGTATATTCAGAAATGTATCCACGACCCCATTTTGTTACAGCTCTGTTTGCATTTTGGATTTTGAGTAACATTCACATGAAATAGAAACATTTCACATAGTTAAATAAAACAGTTGAAGTAGCCCCTGAATGGCTTTTTAAACAGAATCTATCATCTATGCAGAAAATTGATTGTTGTACTTCAGAGCCTCTTCAAACAGAATTTCATATCCTAGTTGTGCTGCATTATGACGTTTCAGTTTATAAGATCTTAACAGTGCATAGTTTAAAGTCTGAAGTTATCACCATTGTACTTTGATGAACTAAAGGTATAGAAATAAAAGAGTAGAGATGTGACATTTAAAAGCAGATAAGGTATATTAAAGCATTAGGAAGAACCAGACCGCTTGCTTGTTATTCATTATGTTCAGAACAGAGTTCTTAATGGCTCTAATAACTTCATTAGAAATGTGTTTCATGATCCAGACGCTGTGTCCCTGATCCATATGCCACCTGTATTCTTCTCTTCTGTTTTTCAAAGTGTTGTAAAAATCCAATAAACTCCACTTTGATACACTGGTTTGACCCATTAAAGGTGCAGGTTCAGGCATCACGTACCCGAGATTAAATGGTTTACGTAGCGTGCTTCTGTGGAATAACAGGCTGTTATGGTTTTGTCTGGTGCTGTTGGAGGAGTAAACAGGCTGATTGCTTTGACGGATCAGTTCTCAGTGTGTTCACCGGATAGAGGCGAGCCTGGGTTAAATCCATTTACAAGTATCATTTTGACGGCCCTAAATACAGTACTAAATGTCGTGCCATTGGTTTTCGCCTTGTACAAATATTTATCTGTATCCAGGTTGGAGGTTCAGAGCTCACAATGTAAACATTTTCACCTCGACTTATTTACAAACCAAATCAAACGGTTGAGTGTTGCTGAAAATAAGAGTGCTCAATCTCTGTCAGAGCCCCGTCGCTGAACAGCCCATCAACGTCTGCCTGTGTTTGTCCGGTGTGTTTCAGTTCGCTCACGAAGCCTCCTGTTCTACGACGAGGGCTCCCCACTGGAGGATCGGTACGGCGCCTTCCTCAAGATGGAGAACCCTGGCGACTGGGAGGGAGCACCCCGAGAGTTTCCCGACGAAGCGCCAGCCCGCAGTCCTCGGGCAGAGCACGAAACCACCAAGTACCTCGGCAAGGCTCACGTGGACATGATGGACTTCAACAGGACGGGCTCGGAGTTCATTCACGAAAAAGAACAGTATCACAAAAGGTGAGGCCAAGTCTGCAATGTCCTGGGCTGCCCTGGGGTTCAGGGAACAAATCGGAGAGCAAAACCAGAAGCGATCATGGTTGAATTTAGTGATCACTTTCTGGCTGGGGTTCAGGGGCCCTGCAAGGTTTTTCATACACAGTCCAGGGCGACCCCAGAAACCAAGGCCATCCGTGCACCCAAAGCATAGACCATTAGCGTGTAAAAGCTGGACTCTCACACAGATCTGACAAGGCTGACTTGCAGTTCTTCCTTAAAAGTTCTGAATTAGTGTAGCATAGTTGTAGAGCTTCTCTTTGATTTTGTTCTTTTAACTGAGGGGCCTGATTGACAGTGATCTCTTCTCGAAGAAGAATCAGAGAGCCCCAAGCTGGTGCACGTTTGAATTTGACACACTTTCTCCCAGGGGGTCAGCAGACGCACTGTAAGGTTGACCTTTGTCGCTTCATTTTCAAGTCCCGCGTTTTTTCGTTTGTGTTCCACAGGGCGGCGAATCCTGATGGCAATGCAGAATACTTATAACCTGTCGCGGGAGGGGGCTGCTCTCCGCAGCCTCGATGGACGCCCGATGGACAGGTCACAGCGGCTGGGAGGCTGTACGGCACCAGGCCAGCTCCATACTGAGCTCAACAGTGCCCCAAGAGTGCCCAAAAGCCCCCTGGCATCTTTGTAAAACACTGTGCCAAAAACAAACAAAAAAAAAACGCTCCAGGTCCCACTCGGAGAGGGAAAGAGGGATAAGGAATAAGGCGATGACTTACAGAGTACCAATTTTTTTTATAGGAAGGGAAGTTTTTCTTGCAGTTGGAAAATAAATGTCAGGACTTTCGAAATTGATTTGGACAGAAGCGGGTTTTTGCATTCTATCCTGTGCTGTACCTCTGCTTTCTTCATTTGCTTTGTCTACCTCTGCTGCGCTGGGAGAGAGTGGGAGTTTTTGTGGTAACTGTGCTGAAGAGGTGCTTGACAGAGCTTGTCGATATGTGGATAAACCCCACCGAAAACATCAAGGGTACTAGGGTACTTTTGTGGAAGCAGTGAGACATATAGATTTCCACCCTGGGGAGTTGTGTGGTGGTGTTCAGAATTCAGAACTTCATTTTGCTTGGAAAAAAATATATCAAATCCAAATTCTGAGTTCAATCACTGTGTGGTTTCGATAAAAACTAATTGCACTGCGCTTCAGGACTGCTACAAACTTGAGATTCCTTAATGAACTCCAAAGATTTTTACTTTATCTGCAAATTCACATATTTATAAGTCTGGCCTCATATTTCCTCTTTCTTGAAATTATCCGGATCTGGGGTTTGCAGATTATAGAGTTGTCATTTAATTTCACATTGCATGGTCTGGTTATATTGCTGAATCCGTACGTAACTACTGTACTGTCTATGTACTAGGATACAATTAATTCCATTTTCATTGACTCTAGCATATGTTACTACAGATTTACAAGCTTTTAAATTGAAGTGCCTTTCAAGCTCCTTTTCAGTACAGCTGTGTGCATAAACTTTATTTTTAGTTGCAAACTTGAGGTAATTACCCTCTCAATTGCATGTTCTTTTTGCTACTTTTTTTCTGGTTTTCAGTCAAATAGAGGTATTTGGTTTTGGCTGGGAGATAGGGGTAAAATCTTGACTTTTAAATCTTTCATGTTTCACCCACCAAAAACAAGCAGGCCATTATCTGTTGCAGGAAAAAATGAGAGAAAGGAACTGGCTTTCATTGTAAATAATAATGACGATGTAATGTTTACATGATCTTGTTTTCTTAACTGTTAAACAGTTTATCTACATATTTCTTTATTTCTGTGTCAAGAAAGTTATATGTATTCAGAACACTATGAGGAGTAGCATTCAGAAAACAATTACACTTCTATACTGTGGTGGTGCAACACTAATTTACTTTTAAATTAAATTAAACAGGAACACATTAAGTAAATGGCATTTATGTCCTATTTAAAAAATGAATTGCCAAGAAGCAATCTAGAAAACATTATTTACTTAGTTATTGTAAAAATAAATAATACCAAATTTTAACACTGCAAAAGTGTTCAAATTTGAAATATATTCTTTGAGATGGCTTTAAATTACTCTGTTTTGGGGGAAATTAGAATAATATGTTTTTTAAAAGAAAGTGCTGGTGTGTAAAAGAAGTGCACTGTGACTGATTATGAACTATTCATTTGGAGTTTGATATCAATAAAAAAACCTGACTTTAAAATGTATTTATAAAAACAATCTTCATTGCCTGAGAATATGTAGAAAAATGTTTTTTTTTACCTTTAGCTGGAGGAGTTTTAAAGATACCACTCTAGGTGCTGAACTAAACCTCCAATGTTGCAGTATCCCTTTTAAAGTGAACTGTTGTGTAACTAGAGGGAGGTGACTTCCTGAACCCTGGAAAATGAATAACAGTAGGTAGGTGGCTTGATAGACTATAAAAAACTGGTCTGTAGGAGTTACATGCTAGGATTTGTGATGAATCTGCACAAATCCGTTTTTTTTCAGTTGGCATTAACTGTGCATACAATATGCACTTCAGTATTTGAAGCAGGTCCTTAACTATGTGCTGCTACAGGTTTCTCACCCTTCCCGGCCAATAGTCTGCTAATGAAGTTTGAAATGGACCAGGCAGTCCAGCAATCACAATGAAAAAAATGATTCATTATTAGTCAGTTCAAATTCTAATCACGATGGTGCCTATTGACTTTATTTATTTTTCTTTTTATGTGCAGTAATTGCAATCATTATGGCCACATTCTTGCATAAGAGCTGTTCAGAGACAGCCCAGTACAGTGCCTACATCATTATATTTTAATGTAATATGCCTGCCGTTGCTTAGGGACTTTTCTAAACTATTGTTTTTAACTGACAAGGGAAACAAGAATCTTAGTTTTGTATTTTTGTGGGAGGAGTAGCACCTGATGCATCAGCAATTCTCTATATGAACAGTGAGAAGTTTCAAGGTTCCATTTTCGCAGATCCCTTTTGTGACCTGTGTTGTTTCCTTAGCACTTCAAATGAACACAGTCACAGGTGGTGAACTGGCGAGGTGGTTGTGAATGACAGAATTTGTTGTGGAAGTGGTCCCAGCCTCTGCTGGAAAAAACCTCTTGAGCAGGCTGGGGTGGTTCACAAGCCCATTTTTACAGAGTCTTATCCAAATCAGCTTTTGATGTCCTTGTGTGAGGAAGGTAAAAAATGTGCCAACAGCTTCTGCGTGCGTGCAGCTCAGGACTTCTTCCCTGTACTTTTGCTCCAGTGCCAGCTGTAAATCATCCGTTCTCGGTTAATAATTTATTTATAACATTGGGCTATTTAATGAAATTCCAGTTTTTAAGCAGTGCTTAAATTTTAACTCCATGTTCCATTTCATTAACGTTCCAAAAGCTGCCAGTCACTATTCTGTTTCCATGTGTGAGGAGGCACGAAATGTATTCTAAGAGAGGAGATTCATCTGATCTTCTCCACTGAAAAAGATTCAGAACTGCGCCTTACTGCTGTTTGTCTACAGTACCTTTGGTATTTTTTATTGCCTTTGTACACATGACAAGTGAAAATGTATACTGTAAATAAGTGATGTATTTTTGTATTAAAAATGTATTTTAGTATTCCAGTGGCACCTTTTCGGGATTCCAGTCGGACAGCTGGATTTTAATGTTTTCACCACACAGGAAGATGCATATATTCTAGTGCAAGTAAGGGAAAAAAAAATCTTGTTTGCCTTTTTTTTGTTAATGTACTGTCATGTAGAATTAGAATGAAGCAAAATAAAAAAAGTGCATCTGCTGTTTGTTGTCTGTGTTTATTGTGTTCCTCTTTGTACACGGTGAATGAAGTTCTAACTGAGCCATACGTAGCTGTGTCTTAGACAGCTTGTCCCGTTTTATCTATACCACTGCTACGTCCTGTCCTGATGTTGTCCTGCCTTGACATCTTTTGTGTTCTCTGCACCTGCCTTTCTCTGGTTAACTTCACCGGACTATCTGGAAGTCTTTTCCAATGCACGAAGTCTCTAATCTTCCTTGATCCCATTCATTTGTCCCACACTCTGTTTAGATGATTTGAAAAATCCGGTGCCTAGCCTGTAGGGCAAAGGCAGTGTTTCATTTTTTTTTCTGTTTCTCAAATGCAAAGGGCAAGAACACTCTACCAGAGACTGCACGAGGTCTTTCTTGTTCCCTGTGTTCATGTCTGTTGATTTCCACGTGCTTGTCACATGGCAAGAGATTGCAATCTTTGTCTGATTTCCAGGAAACTTTCTCTGTTCTGCTTGATTCACGGAAATTCGTTACTGATCTGACTGCAGATCTGAACTTAGATGGGATCCTATGGGGTACCCTAAGGTTTGGAGGTGTGGTGTTCTGCACCCTTGGAGATGAATGAAGTATTTGTGCTTGAATTGCATTATGAAGTGCCCAGTTAGAGACACCCTGGTTTTCAGGCCTGTGTCAGGCAAAAAGCAAATCCAAGCCTCTTTTGAACTTGGATTCTTTGTTTTATTCTAAAAAATGTTTGGAACATTTAAAGCCCTTTGTGTACTTTTAAGCAGTCCTGTTTTTTTAAAATGGTCTAGATGAAATCCATCGGCAGTTACACAGCAGCATCTCCCTTAATTCTCCACTCCACTCCAACTTTTTCATTACCGTGATGGTGTTATTTATGAGGAAAAAAGTAAACGAGTTTAATTTGCAATGCTTGTCATGATCACAGGACATGATGCTCATTCAAACACTGAGCTACCAAGAAGGCTGAAAATGTTCTGATACTGCTACAGGAAAAAGGAAACATAGTTTTTTCTCAGTAGTTGCAGTCCTGTCGGGCGGTGCCATGACAAGTCAGGTAGCAGCTCTGATTCCTGAGGGCTGTGGTCCTGTATGTTTCTCAGGAAGAACCTGAGAAAACTCTTCTTCACTGGCTGCAGTCAAAGCCAAGCTGTTGCATTCACCCAAACTGGCTCTCCAACGATACAGTCAAAGGTCCAAAAAAGTCCCTGATGAAAGTTTACTGTGGCATAGCGTAACAAAATAAAGCATACTAAAGCATGGCGAAAATCCTGTAAAGAAAGATGGCAAAGTGGATTGGAGGATTTCATCTTAGAAAAAATAGAAAAGTGACAAATTATATTGCATAGTTACAGCAGGAAACAATCCTAAGGAATGTTTCTTACAATAAAGAGAAGTCACAAAAATACAAAATGACATACTTGTTTTATTTAGACTGTAATCTGATCATTATCACATAAAGATGAAGGTGACACTTCTCACTTGGGAGTTTGAGATTAAAATTTGGGGTAGATTGAATGTGCTGTCTGTCTTTCCTTTAAGACGGATCCAATTATTACGGTATGTATCGGGCCTTTGTAAAGAAGACGGGTATTATGAAATATAAATATGCCAGTCCGGACTAGAGATATAAGTAATATTTTACCTAAATTTTGCTTTGTCGAACACATACTGCATTTCTAAGATCCTTCTTATTAGAAGGGAAAACTGATCAAATCTTCCTGGTCTAAAAGAGGCAAAGGACTTTGAGGAGAACAATTCTGTGTTGTCAAGGTATAATCATGGCTGCTCCTCCAGGTTAAGAATCACATATTCCCCAGACACGGCTCCAAAAGACCTGCTCTTCCAGCGTGGGAGAAGCATGCAATGTTAAAAAAAACAAACAAACCACTATATAAGAAAACTGAAGCATGCAGGCACGGTGCCATGGGCAACTCTTTGTCTTAAGAGAGATTAGGACGATCATTGGGAGTAAAGCTTCACTTGTGATTAATCAGCTCAGTGGGGAATTATTGATTCATTCCCTCCAATGTCCTTTCATCCTGACATTCAGCAGCAAGATGTACTGTACAACAGCATCAGTATTCTTCCCCTATTGTTTTTACTTCCTCCTTGTTCATTGCGAAAGGACAAGGCTAGGTAGAGGCAGGGGAAATTAGATTTCTCTGCAGGACTGCTAGGCCAGCTGCCTGTGACCGGGTGAGAAACTCAGCTGCCAGGGGGATCCCTGGAGTAAAGTCCTGCTTCTCTGGATTGCGAGGTGCTCACTGAGATGGTTCGGGCACCTGGTCCGTCAAGAGGTTTCTAGCGGAAATATCCTGGGAGCCGGGCAGAAGCCTTGAGGCCCGGCAAGGAGACACTAGAGACACTGTACCTCTAGACTTGCTTGGGAATGCTTTGGAATTCCCCAAAATGAGGATTTGGAATCTGTTGCAGAGCTAAAACATGTGTGGACCCTCACCAGGACAAGTGGACTGAAAGTGGATGGATGGAAACTCACTGCATCATTTCTTCTTGCTTGAATCTGTTCCTCACCCAGGAGTAGAGATTTCAGTGCCGATGGCATAGCTTTGGAAAGATAACCAACAGATTTGAGATACGGTGTTTAATGTCTGGCAGGACTCCTGTGGAATGGAATTCCACAGACGGAAAAGGGATCGTCTGATGGCCCTGTGCTTAATAGGGGCATTCATAAAACGTAGCAGCAGTTACTATAACAGCAGTCAGGTGCAGAGGGTAGGGAACTGTGTCTAAGCTCCTGTAGGTCTGGGATGGGGATTATTAGGAGGACATGATTGGTAAAGGCCAGGGGGAAATTTAGTCAAATTGTCTTCACAGTCCTTGCTCACACCGCAGGACACATCAATGGAGTGTGATGCCAGCCAGACTGTCTGGGCATTGCCAGATCACAGCCAGCTATATACTGTATACTGTAAGATAGTTAAGTCATCTGATTTAGCCAAACCTCCATAGGAGAGGGATAAGCTAGCCTGATCAGCATACTTAGGTGAAGAGGAAAAAACCTTGTAAGGATATTGAAAGTGGTGTTTCTAGTTTACTTTTGACCTGAAATCTGTTAGCAAACCAGTTTTTCAGTGTATGTGGAAGATTTTTATCAGTTAAAGTGCACTTGTATTAACTGTGCCTTATTATAATAGTGACTTAATTCAATTTCTCAACTGGTGTACCTTCAGACATAATAGATAAGTCGCATGTGGAAAAACACAACTTAAATAATGTTAGATATTTTAGTATTGTGGAATGACCAAAGTGTATGCACATAAGACAGAGGCCAAGCTCTGGGATCGTGTGGGGGGTGAGGTCAGTTTTAAAGACGATCAGACAAAAAGAATACCAGAGAATGACAGAGATGTGCGCAAGAGCTCTGTGTTTCAACATCATTGTCAGTTCCTGCCAAGAAAAAACAACTACAACCATACAGGCCAACACAGTTTAAACTGTGAAAAACATTATATTTATATTATTAATAATGATGTGCTTGGGTCGGTGACGTGTGTGTGAGGAGGAGAGAAGCGGGGGGGGCAGTGTGTCGCAAAAACTTTCTACTTATGTAAGTCTGCCGTGGGATAGAAAAGATTGATCTAGATAACCAAACCATAAGGGCTTTGTTTAGGAATGTGGTTTTCTTTATGTCTCAGGAGAAGGGGAAAAGGTTACAAGCCTGTTTTGTAGCTCAAACAGAGTGAAAAATATTCAGACATTTTAATAAGGGGTCATCCTCGTTTTGACCCAGCCATAGAGTTCATTGATCTTACTGATCTTACCCCCCATGTGCTCCTTCTCATTTTCACTTCAGCCCTTTGACTTTTGCTTTCAGCTGTTCACGTCAGAGAGTACATATCCAAATGCTCTGGCTACTGATGATTCAGGAAACTAAAGGTGTCAAACGATCCCTTTCGCCATTTCTCACAGAAAACAATAGTCTGTAACGCACGTGTCTTAGGTGTTCGGCGAGCGGTTGAGAAAAAACCTGCCTTGCATGGTCCCACGGTGTGCACAACTACTTCAATAACCTGAGAGGAGGGTTGTTGTATTTAATCCGGAAAACACTCACAGGTTGTGGGTGGCTCTGTCGCTAGAAGAAGCGAAAGATTTAATTTCAAAACAATCGAATTTAGCGAGTGTACTTCAAAACATCCCAAAGCACAAGATCTTTGACTAGGAGTAGGAATGTGAATATATGCGACCATCGTGAGCCTAAAGTTTTCCAAGAGGAACGACTTAGGTGTGTCTCATTCATTGGCACGCAATTTATGACATTAAAGATAGAGAGAAAATAAACAGCTTTGCCAGCTTTCAACTTTGCCTCGGTGCTGTGCATATTTTTTCATTATTCAGGCCCGACCTGCAGTTTTAGATATTTATGAAGAGACCGTGTTACTCTTACACAACCGGTTTTTCAAACATACAAATTACAAAAGTGCAAGTCATGTGAAACAGCTTTTTTTCCTCTGTTACCTTTCAGTAGAGTAAGGCCATGTGAGAAGCTCCAGAGAAGGAGAGGCCATCATCCCTCCTCTGGCTTGCTTGGCTGCTATTCGCCTATTAATCCACGAATTTTGTCCAGTCCTTTCTCAAAAGAGAAAAGGCCTCCACAACTCTTTGTGTAAATAAGGGACTCCTGTTCTCCATCTGACATCCCCTGCTCCTTAGCTTCCGTCTGTGTCTTCTGGTTTGTGTTTCACAATGATAAAGGCCAGGGGGTCTGACATGTCAAAACCAGAACCTTTTATCCCACTTGTCTGTCTTTCCCATTTAACCACTGGAGGGGCACTTTAATCATTAGTGCTGCTGTTTTTGCCTGGTTCTCCATTAATCATCCTTCCATCTTTTATTATATGCCTCACCTAGGTCTTTTAATGTTACTGACAGGGGGATTATATTATTATATTGTTCCTTTATTTTTTTCCTCTTATAACAGTCTGTGGGAGTTGCATTGCTGCATAATAGCCTAAAGTACATTGCAGCCAGCCTCTTGAGTCCTATTGCACTCTTCTCAAAAGTAACTTGAAAAAAATGTACAGATTGTAAAAATGGGAGTTGGACCATTGGCGCATACGATCAGAATATGTTGTCCTCATAGGCAATGATGTTGAGCCAGCTACTGTAACTCTACCAATAATTTGGAAAACAGGTTCAGCACCACCTGTCTTAAAAAATGAGTTTACACACTATAATTCATGTGCAGAAGAGGCCTCAGATTTGTGAAAGCTTTGATATTATTCAAGGAAAACATTATGCTTATTTTATGGAACAATAATATTTTAAATAATAAATTATATATCAGTGACATACTGTAAAATATTTATAGAACATTTAGCATTGGTTCATGGTCAAATAATTGATCACACAATACCCCTTCACAAGGTTTTATCTCTTGGAGAGCACAGTTAGTGCTTTCCTTTCATAAAATCAGCTCCCTCAGAAATTTCCTTTGAAAGTTTTTCTGAGCATCACTCTTAAGATCACCCTAGGGATATATGAAGGGCTTTGTACAATAATGACCAGGCAATTAAAGCAGATTTGATTGTCAAAAAGCCATTTGAGATCTTGACAGGAGGGACATTTGCTAGCTGTGTCCTGTTCTTCAGTTACTATGGGAACAGATATTTACCCAGAACTGAGTTATCACTCATGTGGTCTAACCTGAACCCAATTTCCACTGCCAGGATTATAATGACTGTGTAACACAGAGAATTCAGCCACCTTAGAAACCAACTAAAAACAAGAAAAGAATAGCACAAATAAGCCTTCAATTAACACTGGCTTGTTTTTGCTTACATTCTGAATGGTCTGAAATGTGTGGCAAAAACAAAAGCCTTTGAATGCCTGCAGTCTGCATTGTGAATTTAAAGTACTGTTTTGCAACGTGGAATCATACCGTAAAACGGTCTTGTTTGTTTTTAGTGTGGTTATAAATATTTTTGCAAAACAAAATACTCAGACAAAAGTAAAATAAAACAACTTACAGTACATTGAGTATTGCTATCCATTAGGATTTAAGGACCACACATTCAACGTATTCAATTCAAATAAATATCCCAGTCAAATACACTGAGAAGCATAACCTCCTTTTTGATTTGTGTGTTTTTTTTGCATTGAACACACTCTTAATGCTGACTGAGAGAGGGAAGTGGATAAAACCAGCATTTCAGATTAGTCCTGCCTCCTACACGCAGTATAATGGAGCCGGCTGGTCCATAGTACATGTGTTGGTGTTTGATACGGGGGAGTTTATGCAAGAGATCACACTCACATAGCAATATGTTTTACAGCACTGTGAAATGGAAGACATGAGTAAACTTTAACTCTGTGAGCACTCTATGATACTAAAGAGAGATGCCATCTATCTGTATCACTCCGATAGCCTTTCTTTGTCAATATACTGTAATTCATGAAGCAAAATGAGGAACCTACAGTTAGAACATACAGTGTGGTACATATGTCCATATGGTAGTGCAATAAATACATTCTAGTTTTTGGAGTGTTTTGCAATTATATGTATAGAGCCATCTCTCACTATAGGAGCAACCACTATACACATTTTCCTTTACAGGAGATGTACCTACCCACTTTCTTCAGCTTATCAGGAGATTTTCACTCTTTACATTATAACTTTTATGGTAAAGCTTGTACGTGTTAAGTACATACAGTATAGTACAGCATAGGATTTAATGTTTATGCATTTGTTAACAACTGTAATGATACTGTGGCCTCCTCATAATCCCTATCAATGAATTGGCCTCGTCACTCTGCTCTCCTCCCCACTGAGAGCTGGTGTGTGGGGAGCGTTCTGGCGCACTATGGCTGCTGTTGCATCATCCAGGTGGGGCTGCACACTGGTGGTGGTGAAGGGGATCCCCATTACCTGTAAAGCGCTTTGAGTGGAGGGTCCAGAAAAGTGCTATATAAGTATAAGGAATTATTACTATTATTGTTGTTGTAATTATTATTATTACTGTACGGTACCATGAATGAGCAGGAGTGTTGTTTGTGCATCAGATAATGACTGTAAGCATGTTGCTTGAATAACTAACCAAACATGTTATTGTATGTTTGTATGCCTGCTTCCCGCTTTAAGACAGAGACAAGCTCAAGACATATACCCAAAGGAACTTTGGCTTATTGCTTTGATGTGTTCATCTGCTGACCTTAAAGACAGTGCTCTATTTTGTGCTCTTAAGGGCTTCAGGGAATTCATAGCAGTGATCCACAAAGTGCCAATGCTTTGTGGTACAGACACTTTATGGTTGAATTAAGGAATATTTTTATACGGTCTGTTTGGGAATGGAAAGCCTTACTTTAATTATTTACTTTGCTCTTGAGACGTGGAGCAATGTGTTTTTTGGAGAGCAGTTGTTTCCTCCGTGGTGTCCTGCCATTAACACCATTCTTGTGGCCACTATAAGAAAAACACCGAACACGAACAGAGACTTTGGCAAGTCCAAGAGATTCCTGCAGGTCCTTTGCTGTTACCCTAGGGTTCTTTTTCACCTCCTTCAGCATTGCACACTGCACTTTTGCCATAATCTTTGCAGGATGCCCACTCCTAGGGAGAGTAGCAACACTACTGAATTTCCTCCATCTGTAGACAATTTGTCCTACTGTGGATTGATGAACACCCAAGCCTTTAAAAATGCATTTGTAGCCTTTTCCAGCTTTATGCATCTCTACCCTAAGGTCCTCTGATATTTCTTTTGTTTGGGGGCATGGTTCACATGAACAGCTCTTTCTTGTGAAGAACAGACTCTGTCAGTAACTAACCTTTGTGTGCCTTTTTTATAGGGCAGGGCACCTCCAATGTAATCTCATTGATTGGAACACCTGACTCAGATCAGCTTTTGGAGAAGCCATTAGCCTAGAGATTCACATACTTTTTCCAACCTAGACTGTGAAAGTTTAAATGATGTGTTCAGTACCGACAAGAAGACGTACAATTGTTTGTGTGTTATTAGTTTAAGCAGATTGTGTTCGTCTATTATTGTGACTTAGTTGAAGATCTGACCACATTTTTATGAGTATTCAATGCAGAAATGCATTAATGCAGGTAATTCCAAAGGGTTTCTTGCAACTGTAGCTGAAATGTTACTTCATTATTGTAGCGTGTTGCTCTATTACGTTTCTACAGTATCTTGCAAAATGAACTTTGGGTGCTTGTGAAAAAAAGTGAGTGCTACGACTTCAAAACAATTTTTTTCATAGTTTTCCGAGCTGTTTGATTAGCAACGGACATTTAAAATACACATAGCGTTTCTCCTTTCTTTTTTCAGATTTGGATTTGTGATATCTCCCCTCTGTGGCACAGTGCTTAGCATTGTTGCCTTGCAGTACGACGGCCCTGGGTTCAACTTTGGACCTGAGGTGCTGTCTGTGTGGAGTTTGTATGTTCTCCCTGTGTTCACGTGGGCTTCCCTACAGGTGCTCCTGTTTCCTCACACAGTCCAAAGAAATACTGGTAGGTGAATTGGCTTCTGGGATAACTGTCCCTGGTGTATGTGTGTGTTTGTGTCTGTGTGTGCCCTGCAGTAAACTGGTGTCTCATCCAGGGTGTAATCCAGTTTGCGCCCATTACTTACTGGGTTAGGCTCTGGTCCCCCCTGCAATCCTGTACTGGATAATTGGATTAGAAGACAGATGGATGGATATTTCCTCTTACATTTACTGAACACTTTGTGTTGAATGTAGTGGCGCATGGTGGGAAACCAATACATGGTAAAATAGCTTGTTTTTCCCAGGATTAGCAGGTGATGATTTTTTTTTTCAGCTGCACAGGATTCCTTGCCTGCTCACCTCCATCGCTCCACTCATCCACCCTGGCTTTTTCCTGAAACTCCTACTAAGGTCAACAATGAAGGCATGTGCTTTGATATTTTGTGCCATTTTGTGTAATTGAACGAACCACAATTGGTATTGGTGGTTGGTGCATGAAACAATTGTATATAATAATGGGAATACATGTACGGTACTGTGCAGGGACTGAAGATGGTGTTGAATACCGCCTTATAGAAGGGTGCTGATGTAGTATCTATCTGGTTTAGCTGGTTGGTAAACTTTCTTTACAACTCCTGCCTTGCCTGGGTGTTGGTCTCTTGCAGGCTTTCTCCTTAATATGTATTCAAAGCCCATGACATGTCACCAGGATTCTCAGAAGTCAGACGTGGAGACATGAAGTACTCTATGTATTAAACTTGAAAGAACAGCAAATGATGATTATCTTTAAAACATGTCTTTGGCAAAACTAGATCTTTAAACGTCCTAGACCTCTGTTAATACCTGACAGTTTTTGAGAGGGTGTGTTTTGCGGGCCACATTCTTACTTTCACTGGCAAGCATTTCAAACAAAGGCTTCTCTACTCTTTTATTGCTGGGGAGTATTAATACCAGCAGCTGATGTTTGGGCTCATTCACATTGCAGACTTAAGGGCAACTCTTTTTATGTAATTTTGTCACATTTAATGACTTACAAAATCTGGAGTAGAAAAAAAAAAACAGGCTAATTTTTACAACTTATTTTCTGCTTGCAGCAAATTCCCCTTCACAAGGTTTGCCATGAAAGTCCTGCACACTGTCTTTTTACTATGTTTACACCTTACTTTGATTTGCAAAGATGTACCATGGTTTGAGCATGCCTCTCCATGCTTTGCAATTGCTTACAATGTTTTCACCCTCAAATACCAAGATAATCATTAATTAAGAGCATCATCGTTATAATTGAATGAAAAGAGACAAGGTGAAAACTCTAAAGCATAGCAGTATACTTCCCGGTAAAGTTTCAAAAAATCCATACCATAATTACTGGGGGAGCATATCTGTTCTTTCTTGTAATCTCAGAACGCACAGTATTTCAGTGTTACTTTTACTCCGTGAAGTTTGTACCCCGAGGACTGTCATCTCCAATCGGGTGATTGGAGTTCTGATTTATTCTGTCACGGAAAACTTCAGACTGTACTGAATTAGTTGCGACAGTGTCTTTGCAATTAATCGAATGTTTTTTTTCTTCCTGTGTAAGGGGGGGAATTAATCCTAACTTCAAAAAGCATAGCCCAGCGTTTGAAATGGTCGTCTCCAGATCGACCTTATGATTGCTTCTCTGTTGCCAAAAGTAGTCAGGACCCCTGAAACGTGGACAGGGAGAATTAAACCAGCTCACAGAATATACCTAACAAAAATCGAGTGGAGGAGACAAGTGTAATTAGAAGGCTGTTGATTTATGTGTTACAATTACGTCACTGTATTATATTACATAACTTTTTATTGTTCCTTTTTTTTTCGGCTTGCAGAGCTGCTTAAGAAAACGTTTGTATACAAGAACTTGAAAAGAACGGACACATTCCTTATTCACATTCACATCGTTCCTACGGTTACACAGATTGACTGATATTTTACACAGTAGATTGACTGGTATCCTAAATTAGACTTCCTCAATCACCAGCAGGTACACACGAACTGTACTGCAAGTTTTTTTTTTACTGTTTGCTTTACAGGAAATCCAGGTGTTCGACCTGATTGGCCGGATCGTCTTCTGCAAATGCAAGCCACGGTGCATTCTTTCTTACTGTAATGCACAGTGCATGAAGCGAAGAAATCCGTGGGTGCACTTTAATTTTTTTTTGTCCTTCTGAAAACGGCTGTTGTTAAAACATTGCACTCAGCTAGGCAGAACAGGCGCTTCAGCACTTTTAGTGCGCGGTGGAAAAGAACCAGGTGTGGCCCATTACGAAGACACTCCCTCCCACAGTGCTAGGAAGAGTTAATTTGGGTAGCAGCCAGGTTTTCTCCTCCCTTGCTTTTCATCTCTCCTCATCAGCGTAATGGTCACTTGCTAGACCGTACTTATCGCTCGCTGCGCTCCAGCATCCGCTCAGACCAGTGCTGGTCTTTACCTGAGGCTGCACCGGACAGGGGAGGTTCTGCCTCACGGCTGGATTATTTAACGCCTCTGAAATAAGGGTTTTTACACGACTGCCATCCTCTTTCCACTGGCAACCGAGGCTAGCTGCGCAGAACGAGCGGTGCTCCCAAACCCCAAGAAAGTATCGTTTTACCATCTCGTTATTATCTCTTCCCCTCCCCACCTCGACGCGGACACGCACGAAGCGGTGGCGTTTTATTTCGCGTTTACTCGGTCTTTCAAGCAGTAACGCGCCGCGTCGCTGCTGTAAGGTGAAGTCACCTGGAGAGAGGAACCAGAAGCGAAAGTTCCCTCGTCGGTTCAGTCCTGCAGCAGGCGCATGTTGATCGTGAGAACTGAAACAATTTCAGGGTAGCAGCTGAAGGGTTAGTGCACTTATTCGGCGATCAGGCGTGAAAGTGTGCTTCGAAACCTAATTTACAAGACCGTCTGCACGCGTTTCTCGTTTAAATAAGGACAAGCCTGTGCTATTAAATTAATTTTTACTTTGTGAGTATATAATTGCATGCCGCACAGACCTGCAAGTTAAAGATTGAATTGGGTGTTTTTATTTATATATATACACACACACACACATTTTAAAGAGCCCTTTGGTGTATAGCTGTAGGTTGCCCTAGTTTCAGCTCTCAATGGCCGAGGCAGCGGATAGCTCCGGAGACGGTTCGGCTGCCGGCTCAGTCCAAGAGCTGTCGGACTCCGTGACGGTGATGATGGCGCCGCCGACCTTAGAAGACCTCGCCGAGGAAGAGGACGTGTTCTTGCCCGAAAGCGACCCCGTGGGGGTGTCCGATGGGACGGGGAAGAGCTCCGGGAATGGGGCGTTGAAGCTCCAGCTGCCGAAAGACAACCAGGATGTGGGGGAGCCGGACAATCAGTTCGAGACCCAGTTCCTACATCTGGCGATACGAAAGCAGGTGTCGTACAGGTAAAGTGACATTACCTTAAAAACCACGGACCGGCGTTTACTCCTTCTCTTTCGGTCACATGCTGCAATCGTCAGTCTGCACTTTTCCAGGATAGGGCTCAAATTTGTTCTTGCGTGCTGATTTTTCCATTTTCATCAGTTGAATTGCCGATCAAATCGAATGCATTTAACAAGAAACGCGTTGTAGAACTGGGCAGCACTCTGTTCTTGACGATGGATACGATTCCTCTTGATTTGTCCAACGGCCTATTATTAAGAAATAATAGTAATCGTCGCTGCTAGGTAATGGTAATTAGTTTCTCTGTTGTTTTGCAAGAAATACACACTTTCGTATTCTCTAAGGTGTGTAAGACGCATATCATGGCAAAAACAGCATGTTCTTGTTTAAAGTTTGAGTGAGGGCTTTCAGTCAGTACTGTACATAGGCATGGAGTCCAGTTATGATCTAGTATTCATCTACTGCCTGTGAAATTGTTAACTTGTGTTCTGAATTTAAAACTCTATTCATTTTTTTGCAGTTCAGCTAATCCCCTATCTTTTAATACTCTGTTGTTCTTAAAGCCTGTTCATAGATGAGCAAAGTCTACTTGTCCACAGATTTGTATGTGATGAATCCAGCATGTCTAGATGTTAATATTGCTCCCTGTACTGAAAGTAATTGGAAGAGAAATGAGCAGGAGACCTTTTCTGAACGTCTGACTCTGAATCTTTAGGGGTTATAAAGAGTCAAATGCAGTAATCTTAAGAATATTTAATTTTTCCACATTTTCTAGTGTTATTAAAATTTAAAATCTATATCTTTCTAGTTTTCTCACTTACCCTCCTTGTGGGCAACACTGATTAGCTGTTCACATGCCCAGATTGTTAGACAAAATAGATACTTGTCTGTATCTACTTTGGTGTTTTACTGGTACAGTAATTAACAGATGAATAACTAATACAGTATATAAGTATGGGTAAGTGAAACTGAAATTGATTCAACAGGGGCTTTAGGAAATCAAACAAAAGAACTAGGGTATTGCTAAGGTATGGAGTGACTAGGGAACAATTTTAAGCTAATGTTAGCTCTTTAATCTTTGGGCAACACTCTCAAAGTGTCCATGAAGGGCTTAGGTAGGAACATTTTGACAGCACGGCACAATAAGAAATTGCTTACATTAGGCAGTCGCATTGCAGAAATGCATATTTGTAAATCGGAAAAATGTCTCGTGCAAATACTGAGAAATTCTGTCTGAATCTATTGGTGTCACTGTAGAAGGAAACGTGAGCATGACAAATATTTCAGTCCAGGAAAAGCTTGTGTTGGGGAATTAATTGGCTGTCCAGGTGCACTGTCACAGGGAGCTGTCCCCTGGGGAAAACCCGATTCCTTACCTTTGACAAGCCTCTGTCAGCTGCTTCCCGTCATTCCTTTGCTGGTTAAATTTAGCCAGCCCTGCACAGTGAAAGTAGGTCTTATTATTGAAACAGCTCTCTGGGGAGAGAGGAGAAGATTGAAAGTCTTGTAACAGGGTCTCGGTTTAATTCTGTACTTTGCTAGCTGGGTGGTGCTCAAGCTCTCTGACCAAGTAGAGGTTGACTCTGAAGTGTTGTACATTAGGCGGAACCCTCTCCGTCCCTCTGTGGTGCCTTCGTGCCAGTCGAAATTGATCACATCTTCACCCGTTTCTCTTTGGGTTCAGATGCCTTTGAAGGAACCATGTGTGTTGCCTTCAAGTTCAAATTGCTACAGTACCATTACGTGTTGTACTGTATGTGTATTGTTTAATGCTTGTCTTGCTTTCGGTTTTCACAACTAAAGTTAATTGAAACACTCAGACTGGAAGTACTGAGGAAGTGTCATTAAACACTGTGGGGGTTTGTGGTTGTGAGTCCAGGGAGTCTCACAGCTCAGCTGTTAAGTGACAAATCGGACATCAGCCACACTGACAAACCGCCGGGAGACATCTTGCCATATGTGCACATTTTGCATATTTGTGGAGTTTTAACTTTTGTGTTCTGTCTTTAGCAATGTGCCTTTCTGTCACCCCCAGTCTTCAGGCCTTGACGGTGGATAAGTATGATTGCAATAAGTATCTGAATATGACCCAGGTCTGGAAGCACAACTACGGTCTTTGAGCTGAGGGGTCCAGTTTTGTGTGCATGTGATCACATTTAAAGAACAGCGCTTAAGTCCAAATCCAAATCTCTTCTGTCCTTGACTGTTTCTCCTCTTCTACTGTGAGGTCTTGTTCATTTGTGTGCCTGTCAATGCAGAGTGAAGCTGAGTTTGTGGCCAGTAATCAGGAGTCCTTCTTCATCTGAAGTTTAAGGATGCCTACAGTAGCTTCTTTAGAAGTTGGAGACACTCAGATAAAAACTGCTTTTGGAAACCCGGCTGATTACTGGACTTTAATGCTGATCACACTCCTTGAACTTCCTCTGCTGACTTTACGGGAACTCTGTCCCTAGTGATTATTTCTCTTCTCCTTTGTTGCTGGTGTTCTTTTATGCCATGCTATCAAAGGTGTCAGGGTTTTCACTGGGGTGTGTGGGATTGCTCTGCTGTGCTATCGGCTCTGTAGACCAGAAGTGCTGCCAACAGATGCAGAGGTGTGCTGTAGAAAGGAGAGTTATGTAATGGGAGGATGGTGAATCAGGGTTTTGCATAACAGGGATGCTTAATAAAAAAAAACCTTATTAGCAAAATATTAATTTGGCTGATGTATTTTATCCAAAGCCATGATAATTTCTAAAGCAGGCTACTTTACTGAAGCTTCTTGCACAAGGGAAGCAGCAGCAGTGCCTTCCCTTGAAAGGGGAACCTCAGCCTTCCAGTTAGAAATGCACTGCCCTGTCTGCTGCCTTAAGACATAAACATAGATGCATCTGATCTTAGCAGATTCTGTAAGTCCTGAATTAAGACGAGTTCCATATTCCAAAGTGCATCTAAATCAATCAGAGAGGTACAGCCTAATTGAATTTTCTGGTATGTTACAGTAATTTCAAAGCATTGAGTACTGGACACTGGTTTGTACTGTATGTTTGTGGACAAGACAAGAGCTTTCGATTTCTGTCGCAGCAGGTCTCCAAGCAGAATTGTATTGCGGAAGAGAAATTCTCACTGTTTTAATAGTGCTCCCCGGTAGGACCCAGCATTGTGAGATGATTATAAATGAAGTTGTTAAATCAATTAAAATGATTTCTGAAATAAGCTATGTAACAATACCCTGTTCTCTATCTTTTACACTTAGACATTGTTGTTTAGACATATTTCTTACTCTTTATTCCTGTAGAACATTAATGCCAAAAAAACTTACTGTGTAAACAGTTTTCAGATCAAATAATTTACACATTTTGTAAGATAGCCCTATTTAATCGCAACAGTTTTAGTTGTTTTATGTCTAAATAGCTCTCAGCAAGTATGCCTACAGTGAAAGACATCACAAAAAGCTTCAAGAAATTTTGTGATATTCTGTACTGAACTGTTCACTTCTCTTCAGTCTCAGTGAAATGTTTTAATTAAAACGTGAATTATATCAAAGCAATTACAAAATAGCCTTGTATTTGTTCAGTCTTTCTTACATTCACTAAAGTCAAACAGTCTTGGTAACAGATGTTTGAGTAATTTATCCTACATTACAGTAGAATGTCAGAATAACCAGTTGGCTTCTCCTGAATGCATGAAAATTATAGCCAATAACCTGCCTCTCCGTTTCAATTTTCATTATAAAATAGCAAAATAAAAATCAAGTATAACATTATTTTAGAGTGGTCAACCATTTCACACAGGCAAGTTGTGTAATTCTGCTTATTGTGCTTCATTTCAGTATAGCCTGGTAGTTTAAATTACTGGATAGTAAATTATAGTCTTTTCACGTATTAGTTTTTTTTTGTTCAGAAGGATCAAATTATGCAGTGAAAATGTTCTCTCTCCATCTGAGGAGTTTAAGACAACATTTACGTAATTCAAGGCCAGTTTGGTAATATTTGGAATTCTTTCTTTTACTTAAAGCCAAAAACACTTGGAGTGCTACAAAAACAGCTAGACTTGGAAGAGCTTCAGGCCCAGTCATTTCCCAGCACAATTTTAGCTTGCGATACCAGATATTGCTTGAAAATGCTCATTGTTCTGGCAGGATCATTACACAATGAGCATCAAACTTGCTACAAAGCTTCAGAAAATTCAGACCTGTCTATAACGAAGATTTATCAAGCTTTACATGTGCTTCTTGGGGAAATCTGGAAAAGATCTTTGATTAGATCTAGACATGCTTGTCTTTCAGCAGCAGCGTCAATAATTTTTAAAGAGAACTCTTTTCTACAGAGAGATCTGCATAAATCTAAAACTGTTCTAGCAATGTTCTACAGCTGTTGTGGAATAGTTGTAGGAGATCAGATGCTTCACTGGTACATGACTGTCTGCTCTCAAATGCCAGGTATAATCTGATAATTTGGTCACATTTCTTATGCTAGACACTCATTGTGCAGTTTCAGCAATACATACCAAGTTGAGCATTTTTGGAATAACTTGCTCAGAAAGAAAGCTTTGGTGTCTGGAGTTTCTGGTTTGTGAAAATGAAAGTACTTTTATCTCCTATTGATGGAGATCTAGAAGGCGTTTTTGAAGCTCCTTAGAAATGTATCAGCAGCCTCCATGCCTGTTCCATTTAATGAACAGACCCAGGTATGATTGCTTGTCACTCCAGCAGTGCCTCAGCTAGGGTGCTCTGAACGTTCAAAGGTTTTATGTCGCGAGGAAGTGATATTAGGTTATTGATCTTGGCGTATGGATTTGGAACTCAAAGGACTGTGCTGCTGTAACGTGGAGCTCAGACGCTCAGGACCATAACATGATGGCGTATCGGTGCTCAGTGGGTAAAAATGGAGCAGAATCTTATTTCTAACTGCACCAGCGCTCACAGATTTCTTGCCTGATTGCACTACTTTGACTGCTGCCTGTTCTTTAGTGTGAAATGTGGGGAGCACAGAGTTGGGCATCAATCTGACAAGCTTTTGCTTAAACTGTGGCTTGCACATTTATACAGTATGTATGTTGTGCATCGATTCCTTAGATGATGAACAACAAAACAAAGTGAGACCTTGTCTTCTCGTTAATTATGCCTAAGTGTCTTAATTATGCGCACACAACTTTTCTTTAAGAAGAGCTTCAGGTAAAAGAGAAGTGGTATTTTCTTATACTTCACCATTGTAGGATGGGGCTACTGTAAATCGGAGTAATTAAAAAGATGCTTGGTGTCATGACTCTCTTCCTTATGGAAAATACCTGTGAAATATGAAAATCAGAGGTCTGCCCCTTGCTGGTTTTACTGTATGTGCAGCTGTAAAGAGGTCACGAGAAGAGACATGAAAAGCACGTTAACTCTTCCTGATCAAGCAACTCTTTGAGTTACTGCAGGTCATTCTGGGCTCGGCTGGAACGAAAACCATGGCTGCATTTGCAGACTCACTTCCTCATTGTACATGCAAGTGAAACAGCCAAAGCCAGCACACTGCTTTAGGGCTGGTGCCGTTTGTTCTGTGCTTTCAGCGTTTGTGTCATCAAAGGCACTAAAAGCCCTTTCCACTGCAAGAGCCCTTAGACAAAGAGAAATCAATGCCCCCCCCCCCCCCCCCCCCCACCCCCACCCTTTCGCTTTTTAGACTGCCAGTTTTTTTCCCAAAATAACAAACAAATCAATTTTACAAACCCTAAAGCTGGACATGCAAGCGGGGAAGCCTTTATGTTTAGAAAGAGGTGTACTTGCTTTGAGAGCTACATACCAGAATCTAATCTCTGCGCTTGGGTTCTAGAGAGCATTTATTAACAGTAAATACAATTTAAGATGGGACTGAGCAGAACATATCTAGTATTCCTGAATGTAGAAGATGACTATATGATCAGTTCAGTATTCAATAACCTTCAATATTATTTGTAGAGCAGGTAATGTCAATGCTGTTATGTAGTCAGCTATGTTTTAAAATACATATTCTAGCATAGTCCAGCCTCTACTCCTACCCTTACCCCATCAACATACATTAGTTTTTTGGTTACCTTTAACCTAACAAAAGGCTAGTTTTCCCCTCTAAGGAAAATTAGATTGATGCTGTTGGTTAGTACTAGCAGACAAGTAGGTGGCGCTCTTTCTTTTGGACCATAATTTCCAAACCAGTGCCCCAGTACGCTGAGGGCTCAAGGATGTGGTGATGTAGAACAGGGTCCTGACTGTTCATTAAAGATCCCGTGGCACTGTTTATAAGAGCTGAGGTGTAGTCTCTGGTGACTTGCTTATTTACGGACTCGGTTCATATAATATAATCTCTCCTCCATAAATCTTTTCCCTCAATCTGGTGTGCGTCACCCAGGTGGGTTCTACAGTTCATTTGGATGGGTTATCCTCTTGTACTGTATATAGAGGACTTTGAGATCCTTTGGAATGAAGAGGGCTGTACAAATGCAAGTAACTACTGATTAATTGTCCTTCTATTTCAGAAGTCATTGATTCATGTTAATCAAGCTGTGCCCTTTTAAATAGGCTTTTCTTCACCGCATTTTTCCTCATTAAATATGTCTTGCCTTTCAGGACATTATGGTGTTTGTAATTCAGTTTGGGGGTGATTATGGCATTTGATGTCCTGTATGTAATGCATTAAACTCTATGTAGTCAGTCACTGTAGAAGACAACCTACAGTGCATTATGAGCAAAATCTTATATTCAGTTAAATCAGCCTGGTTAACTTTATTTAAAATATACGAGCCAGCCATTTAAAAAAAATCTATTTGTGTAGATTTGTAGGTGTTAATTCAGATGATTGTGTAACACTGTCCTGCTGAGACATGTTTATGACTGAAATAGTCCATACTTTATTTTAGTAGTTTATGCTGACATCTGGGCCTGAAAGCCAACCTGAGCAAGTGGAAAAATAGATTTTTCCATGGGGTGCAAGTTAATTCAAAATTTTTCACAGCAGTTGCCATGTTTGAGAAACTGGTCAGTTCAGTTGGGATTCTTTATTGACGTTTCTTTCAATAAAGGGTCCCTGTTTTGCAGACTAAAGGCAGAAAAAAGACATTCTCAGTGTCGGAGATCTCTGGAAATAAAGTTAAACCATACGCTGAAGAGAATCTGTGTGAATATGCAGAGAAACACAAAGTGTAGTTCTTGATGGTGTCCTGGCTATGCTGTATAAATGATTCATGTAAAAAGTGTCGTTTTGTAAAATGTTATTTCCTTTAAAGAATGCAGTTAGCCCTGCTCCAGATAGTCATTATCCATTTATTGCTCATCAATACTAATGTATATAAATACACATAATATTTTCTATTTGTTTTCCTTTAATGATGGTATGCTATCATTTTGTTTCAATATGAAGCACTTATCCTGAGATAATACATTCCTCTCCCTTTAAAAAGGGGACTGCAAAGATTGAAATGGAATTTAAAAAATGCTGGAGGAAAGTGAATATGCTTTGATTAAGATACCCTCCATAATCTCCTCGGGTGTTGAATTTTTATTATTTATAAAATGTTGTGCCTCAGATCTCTTATCCTTCTCTTGCTGCTTCTTGTTAAGCAACTGGTGGCCCGTATCCCTGTGTTCTGACGCGAGACTGAAGCAATGGAGGTCAAGATTACTTATTTTCTTATAAACTGAGGTCGACCTGTCTTCTCTGCTGGAATGAAGCAAGGCTGTGTTTTCCTCCCCTGTAAGAAGGTGCAGGGTGGGTGTATTGTGGTAAAAGTATGGCTTGTTAATCGCGGAGAAGCAAACTGTTGAAAGTAAACACGTGTGGAAGCAAGTTGCTTGGTAAACCTTCAGAAGGAATGTGGAGACTCTAAAGCCAGTGTTATGCACTGGAGCTGTCTGCAGGGTTGAGCTGGGGTTAAAGACTGGGTTCGGATTGCTGTGTCTCCCTGTGAAATATCTGAAGCTCTACGTAGCTGTACTATATTGAAGTGACTTCAAAACGGTGGTGTCAGAAGAAGCGCATACTACAGGGTGCTCAACTAGCCCTTGTAGACCAGCAGATGTCTGGTTTCTGGTTGTTCCTCTTGTGCCCTTCTTCACATAATTGATCTCATTGTTTAATTGGGCAAATTGAAGCCTTTCTTTCTTCTTAAGAAGCTGGAAAGTTGGATTCTTCTTGTATGCAGTAACAGGGTGCCGTTTTGCTGAGGTTTTTCATAATAGCAAGAGTTTTGCCGGTTGTATTATAATGGGAAATTATGTTTTGCTGCTAAGGGAATTGTCAAGGACAGAGCAATATTTAACTTTCACTCCTGAACTTGACTTTCTGTGCATTACATATTTAAGTGAGTGAATTATTAACTAAATACTGAATTCATTTTGAGCAAGGCCATTAGTTGGGTCTTATTCTTCATTTAACATCCTCTCTTATTCAGTAACTCTTATCTTATTACAAGTTATCAGTATACAGCATGTAGAACAATTTTTTAATCATGTTGTAGATAGCTTTCAGCTCTATTTCTGTCAATTAGTTTTTTTTTTTTGCAATTATCCTGTGGGTATTAATATTACTCCAATCTCCCTTTCGCCTGCAACCTGCCTGATTTTCTGCTTCTGCCAAACCTTGTTTGGAATAAAATCAAAGGATTTATATTGTCAAGCTTGATATCGGGTTTAAGTTTATTTTGGAATTCTGAATGTCTGCTGACTAGGTGAGAAGGTGTGGATGGATAGGACAATATATTGCCAACTTAAGCATTTAAGTGTAATTTCTACGCATTAGCTATGGATCATGTTTCAAAACAATCTGTAAAGAATCGAGGAACATTCACAGGATTTGGTCCCTAGGCTGTCAGCTAGTCTGCTTTTCATGCACTTGCCAATGAAAGGGAAACTGCTCCTTTAGCTCTAAATTAGGACTCTACATTGTGCTTTCTAGGTACTCTGACTCCCAAAGGAATAAGGCAGATAAGAGTGTTCTGCCAGAGCTCTTTACATGGCATTTAAGCTTAACAGGATATATCTCTCAATGGGCACCTATATAATACCCGTAGCTATTTGGGAGCTTCTTGTGTTACACTGCAATCTAACAGTACCAGAGCTTGCGGTAATTGGATGAGACAGGAAAGCAGGGATCGATTTTTCGATCAGAAAGGGCATTTGAGACATTCATAGGCTTGGGATAAAAAGTTCCTGACCACAAATTGCAAAATCAAATGGATTTCTTTTGAGTGCCAGTGGGATATCATCAACTTTTTTTCCATATTTGGGAGCTATTTTCTGAGGTGCGCACATGCTAACGCATAAAGGTTCTCCCTGTTGGTGTGTTTCAAACTACACCAGTCCAGCAGGCTTACGTGATGCTGAATTAGCCGCAGAACGTGCTTGAAAGTGTCATTGTGCTCTAGCGCAAGCAAGGTGACCGATGCCTGACGAAGCAGGGAGCACAGTCTTGGGATCATTCACTGCACATTTACCTTGTCCACAGCGAAAGCTTGTTTTCATTGTCACTTGTCTGTGATTTGCCACTTTATTTTAAATAATTTAGAAGTATGTAATGGTCACTCCTAGTGTTGGGGAAATTCCGCAGTGCTTTACCAGCATGTGAGAGCTGCAAAGAGTTGAATGCAGTTTGGAAAGAAGGTTTAGTTCAGTGAAGAAGAATTTCTATTCTTCATGGGGCTTGAAATTTGCATGGTAACCTGCATTTTTTTAATTGCATTTTTTTTTTAGCTGTTTAGAGCTGGATGTTCTCATTTCTATTCACCTTTTTGATCTTTTTTTTGCACCCGGTATTGCAGGGGGGGGGGGGAGCTCTCCTCAACAGTGTGCCTTTGCTGCTTTCTCAAATTAAAACGATTACAGAGCATCTGTGAGTCCATGCTGTTCCAATTGTGGGCCTGAAAATCAAAACAGATTCATCATCTCTGAGATAACCGGCAGGACAGGCGTTTTAGAAACGGCAGCACATGGCCTGATAAAAGGCAGATAATAACATTAAAGCCACCAGAGCCCAATAAATTATGACGTTGCCTTGTGTTCCTTTCTTTAACATCTTGCATACTTTTGAACATGAAGAAGATTTTTATCAGGCCCTGGAGGTCTGTGTTCTTAGCACATTGTTTGAATCAGATTATCAGGCTAAATTTGCCTAAGAGACCATGTTTAATCCTGTGCTTTTATATTTCCTTCTGTGGACCTATTTGTATTTAAGGCAAAATGATCTTGTAGGTTAAACAACACACAGGGTTGCCTCTGTGAATAGAAGAAGCTTCATTGGAGAGAGGAAGCGGTTTTGCTCTATACTATACTATATACTATAAGTGACTCAGCTTCAATGTTCATTTCATTAGTCCATAATTGTGCAGTGCTTTTATGTGCTTAGTTCTGATGAAGCTGTTCTATAGAAATAAAATATTTAATAAACTTTCTCCATGTTTTTTTTTGTAGAAGAGATTAGGAAACTGCTCATCTTAATTTCTTCTGCAGGTTTCTTTAGTACTGATGGCACAATATGTTTCATTGAGCCTGTCATAAATTTTTCGTCTGTCCAGATTTCCCCCACGGGGGGTTACTTGAGTGGTCCCCTGAGTTTTCTGAGGAAAGTGTTCCGATCTTTGACTTTTGTTTGCAATTCTTTCCCGCTTCTTCTGTGGGGAAAAAAATAGACATGGGATTTGATGGACCATCCTTAATAAGCTTAACGATAAACTAACAAAATGTCTGTTCTTTTTTTTTATTCAGAATTTGTTTTAGAGGGAGGATTAAACAGGATATTAAAATACAATGAATTATGCAGTGAGGCTTTTGTTCACAGCCATTACAGAAAATGAATAAACGTCTCTCGATGGATGGCCCATGTCACTCCAACAGAGCACACTGACCACATGAACCCCTGCTCATCTTCGTACCCTCAGACAGCTGGGAGCTAAGGAGCTACTGTAACTGTGCAGCTGATATGAACACTTTTTTTGCAGTTTTAAAAATGAAATCCATATCTGATCATTCATGCACATTTATAATTTATTACTTGCTTAGGACGTATTCGTAATATGATTAGCAGTGCCTATAATGTAAGGATGTGTCCCTATAAAGGCAGTCCTAAACATTGGTCTCAAGAAAACTTTTTCCTTCTATTAGTTTCATAATATTCAAGAAGTGTTGTAGATTTAGGTCAAAACTAATAGCCCTTACAATCTAGATTTGACCTAGAGGCACATTATGGTGATTAATGATAGATTAGAGTATAAGCAAAGCAAACAAAGTGAAATTTCTAACACATTGAATTAGACACTGCAAGCATCTTTCCATTATTTAACAAGAATTAAGTGCGTATCTGCAAAAGAACTGCTGTAAGATGGACAGCCTTCTTAGGCAGGTTCGTGGCTGCACCCTGCAGTATACTGAGTGAAATGTCTGGCATTTTTGGAAGTCGAGTACTCCTGTATGAAATTAGTGAGGGCTGGGAAGAGATCAATTCAGTTTTACACTTGATGAGCCTTTTAGCTGTTACATTAGTAGGATTTCTTGGGCTCAAACCAGCAATCTGGAGACGGGGGAAGGTGATCGGGCGAAATCACCATGACAGACTGATGGCTGGTGAAGGTGTACGTTTTTTTTATGAAGGCAATTGTATGAGCAGAACAGTGTGGAGGTTGAGCTGTCGCTGCGAGGGGTCCTTCTGCACAGGCCTTTCACTGAGCTGTCTGATGAGTCACCTTCTTAAGTAACCTGTGCGCTTTGCATTGATCACGGTTTGCTGCGGAAAAGGAACGATAAGAATGATGACAGGTGGCTGATAATTCCGAGGAACCTTTCATTTCCGGCGTGTGTATCACGGTTGTTTGTTTCTCTTGAGCCCCCTGATTCACGGATGATGGGTTTCTCCTTTTACCAGCCTTGGAGAGCAGATTCCCCATCTGCAAGTCTGTTTTATTCTCCGTGTTGTCTGCCTCGTACTCCATATGCTTGTGTAAGGAACCTCAGCATGTCATTTGTTGTTTTCAGTTATAGGCTTATTAACTATGGAACAGTTAAAAGGCTGCCAAACGTTTGTAAAATTAAAAAAAAATACTGAATATTTCAGCTCCTCTAGGTACACGGCTAGAGCTTGCATAAAATCAAAGTTTGGTTCTGCTCTCAAATCGGAAAGTTACAGGTCCAGTGTCTGGTAGGAGAGAGGGCAGAGGGTTTTAGATTCTACCCGAAGAAATTAATGACTTACACTTGTACTGTACCTACGATTTATTTAACAGTATTTGAATTAAAGTCCAGTCCTTTCTGGATGAAATGTCTTGCTTTAAATGTTAAGCTCTCCAGTGCTGTGAGTCACAGGCAGAGTGGAAGAGATTATATTTCATGTGGTGGCCGTGTTAAACCTCAGAGAGAGCCCATGCATTTTACCTGAGGTGGAAGAACGCCAGATGAAGTAACAGTAATTGGCAGTATCACTTAAGCTAAAAGCATGAAGAAACACAACTTCTGTAATGGTTTACCACACCTCTTGGGTTCTTCGGAAGACCAGAAGGAAGTGGAGCATGTGATGTTGAGTGGCGAGATTCCTATATATAAGAATCATTTGATTTGATGTTACTTATTTGACTGCCTTATCCAAGGAAATTAACATAAAACAACCTGAATTGTATAAAGAGTTTTGCTGAAAGTCATATACTGTAGTATACAATGATTAATTCAGAATTCTATGTAATTCATTAATTAAAAACACAATATACTGTTATCATTGCAAATATGGATTGAAGGATCTGTGGATAAATGTAGAGATGGATGAATGACCAATTAAAAAAGTAGCCTCATGATCTTCATTTTAATATGCAGTTGAATGCAGCAATGGACAGATGGAGGAGTAATGCATGATAACAGCTGAGTGAAAAAGTTTCCATGGTGTTTGTAACAGATTATTTGGAATGGAACACATGTAGCCTTAAGGGGGCTGTTTTTTATCCCTTTAGAGAAGTGAGATGTCTGATCTTTTTAGAAACCCAACAATGAGACGCAGTGACAGTCTCATTAGTCCACTTGGTAGCCCTGGGCTGTTTGATGAAGTGAACATGAATGCTGAAATTCCACTGGGTGATTAGGAAAAAGGCCAAATGTGTTATTCTTTATTTCAGGTGCCAATGCTCCTTTCAGGAAGGAAGCCTAAGAATCTATGGTCTTGAGATGTTTTTAAAGATTCTGAAATAGATCCGTGGTGATATGTGGGTTGCCTCTGCTGGGATTTGCCTGCTGTTTAATTTTCTCGTAATGACTAAGTGTGGAAATGTAAAAGACCTGATGCACAGTGCGTTGTTATGCATCAGCCTAAACCCCAAGAGATTTTAGTTAAGATATTAGGATTTTACCAAAGTTTTCAAGACGATGTCAAAGATCTAATTTCATTTTTAAAAAAGGAGTATAAAGATACAGGTTGAAATATGGTGTGAAACCGTGTAACCAAAAAGAGAGACAAGAGCTTGAATAAAACTGCTAGCTCCTTTTTCACAATTGACTTTTGTTGCCGGAAAACCAATAAATGACTTTTGATAATTTAATCTGATGTTTAGTTGGCTGCTATACTTCACTTACTGAACGTGCAAATTCTGAAACGATTCATGCAAATTGTGAAATGAAAAGTTCTGGCCAGATGATGGTTTTAGTCAGAAACCCAGGAATACAGGAGTTTCCTTAAGCCTTAAGATGACTGGCTTATAAGGATATGTTAAATCCATTTGTTTAAGGTCTTGAAATATGTCAACACTGAATTCATCTTAATTTTCCACTACTGTAGTGCTAAAATTGATTTTGAGTATGGAAGAACTTACAAACGAGAGAGGGCTGCTCAGCCTGTGAGGTACCGTAGTAGCTAATTGCCCGTAGAGATCATCCAGCCATTTCTTGAAAGAAGCCACGGTATTCGCTTAGCAACATAGCAGCTTAGTTCACTCCAGACCCCTAAAACGCTCTAAAAAGAAGTGTCTCCTGTTCTGTCTTCCACTTGTGTCTTCAGTCATCCACACGGGTCAGTCGTTCCAGAAGAGGATTCTTCTCCGTCACAGGGTCCACACCAGTTCTGGGTTTTTTTATAGCCATGTTATTCATGAGATGGTATACTGTACTACACTCGGGTTGGGTTGCTTGTCCTGGACCCTGGTTTGCGTCTGCTGGATTGGACCGATGGCTTCTCGCGTTTCCGGGGGGAGTTAACGAAACCCAGCAGTGCAAGCTGCAGTGATGCCAAGTAGCCTTTCTTGCCTGCTATCTGTGCAGCACAAAGCTGGGTAGTCGTAGGCTCGGTTTTCAGGATGAGCTGGAGGGAGCAGCTGCAGGGAGGATAAAGGTGTGTGGCTGTGATAACAGAGAGAACAGTGGGGATACAGGCTGTTCCTTTCTCCACAACTGCAGCAGCGCCCAACAGAATGGTCCTTTACGTGAAAGACATGAATGGGCTCTAATCAAGCCTTGTGAAAAACGCCCTCTGGACTGCGTCTTCAAAAGGCTTAAATTAACGGGACATGTGGAAAGAAATGGATATCGATTTGACTTTTCCTTTTAGATTTGCAGTGCTGTTTGCAGTAATGATTTTTAGTGTGCTCCTGAGCAGATCCATTTTATTTGGTCGCTGATTTATTTAGTTTTCCATTGGCTCTGATGAAAGTCTTCCTTACTCTTTGACCTCGGTGGGCTCATTGTGTTCTGCCAACTGTGTTAAAGACGTTTGATGCCATCTTATTGTTACCCTTGTTCTTACCGCTATTATAGAACTGTTTCCCCTCATTAAGGCCCATTCTGAACTCCATGTCACTCCCCTCCCATTATGTTACTGACTTTGTAATTGGACAGGGGTGGTAGTTTGGCTTGGCTTAAGTGCTGAGATAATTTTTTTTCTCATAACCTAGAAATCACTCCCCCAGAGCGTTTGGATTACATTTACATTTCTTTGGATTGTTTGATCATTTTGCCCTTCCTCTGTTGGTAACCTCCATGGGGAGAATGTTCCCATTCGGTGTAAAATTTATCCACACGTCACTGTTCCCGGAGACGTGCGAGTCAGACCCTCACCTTTTCGCTGGAGGATAACGATTTTCTGTCCCCTGTCAGAAAGGAAAGAGGAAGCCGCCTTATAAGGCTGCCATGTAAGATGGAAGAAATCGCGTTTGACGGTTGAAAAGGAAATTGGAAATGACAATTGCCATTCTGTCGTCATGGTACCTAAACTATAGTAACTGTGTATTAACGTGCAAGCAGACATCATGTAGTGACCCTTCAAAATCGGTGAAAGAGTGAGGCACACCTCTCCCTAAGCTTGTCAAGGACTCATTCAGGCCTCCAACAGTTGTTTCCCATGTTCCTTGAAAGATTGTATTGGTATAGTGCGCAAAACAAGAGCGGGCCTTGGAGATGAATAGAAGGCCTTTCAGCATTAGCTGGTTAATGAAATAAATGGGTGATCCTGTGGTCAAGATAATTAGTTGAGTGAGCTCTGTGGTTTTGCACGTTGGTTTTTGTTACCATGATCGCGTTCCAGGGAAACAGGGTGGAAAACGAGGGAAAACGTCACATTTTGGGGCTTTAGATGTTTGCATTCTCCCCCATTTTTGTGTCAAGGTGTAAAGCCAGCAAGGCCACAAGTGGGCATTTTAATGGTTTTCCATCTGTTCATTATTTAACTGCTTCTTCCAATTCGGGGTCATGGGGGAAGCCGGAGCCTAGCCGGGCAAGCAATGGACACAAGGCAGGGTACATCCTGTACAGGATGCCAGTCCATCGCAGGCACGTGCACACTCATGCCAGGGCCAAGTTTTCCAGAAGCCAATTAACCTACCTGTACGTCTTGGGAGGAAATTGGAGCACCTGAAGGAAACCCGCCAGAATAGGCCTAAACTCCATGCATATGGGACCTCAGGTCCATAACTGAACCCAAGACCCCAGTGCTGCAAGCCAGCAATGCTAACCACTACGCCACTGTGCCACCCAGGGTTTTACATGTGTGCTTTTACTAGATTTTCACGTTTATTTTGATACTTATTGATGACTGACAAACTGCCTACCCATGCTCTTCCAGGTTCCCGGCTGAGTGCTCTTCTGTGTTGTCAGTCTTCAGCAGCGACAGGTTCTTAATGAAAGTGCTAGAGGGGCTAAGTCTGTAGAGCGTATTCGGCGTGATTTGTCTAGCCTAGGCAGTGACAGCCTGGCTGTGAGGATGAGGCTGCCTGGACCTCACCTCTATTGTGAGGAGTGAGCTAGGGACTGGCTGCAAGGGTGTAGATGGGAGATGAAGAGAGAAAGGAGGGAAGATCTGGGTGTGAGACTATATATGTAAACAAAGGTGAGTGGGAGATCAGGAGTTAACCTTTCTCTTGAACTTCAGTTCTTAACTCCATACCTCGGTCAAACCTTCAAGTTTTTCTTTGTTGATTAGAACATGTTATTATTAAGTTTACGTTTATGGGTAAAAAAAGCATCACAGTGATTCCATAGCTCCACAAGGTGTAAGAGCTATGGAAAGGAATGCTAAACCAATGGATTTTCTTTTTTTTTTTTGGTGCTAATTGGGCTCCAAGTGTTGTGCAATATTGAGTGCTTTCTGCTTTTGTAATGGTCTATTGTCTGCTGACCTGAGGACTAGACAATTAAGGCTTTTTAGAAAACAATGGTTAAGCGAGGTTGTCCAACAATACAGCTTCTGTCTGCATCATCCTGTACCAACCCCTCGGCTCCTTTCAGTGAAGCCAGCTGTGATGCACGGCGGTTTCTTTATGCTGTTTAGTACTTGCTTATATTCACCAAGGTGACAAAAATAACTGCTCTGCACAACCCAGTTAATTTGTAATGTAAATAACAAAAGAATGAGATTCTGAGTGCTCGGACACATCATCTCTGAATGGATATGTAAATAAAGCCGAATATTAAAGGGCAGCTCTGAGGGAGGTGAGCTGGTAGTCTTTATTAAAGTGTAACCACTGCACTTGTGGCTCGATGCTAATGTAACGAGAGGACCAGGCTGGAATGGGGGAAAATTAAGTTCTGCACCTCAGAGGTGTACAGGTTGTTCATGATTTCCGCGCTTGTAATTTCCCCACTCTCAGCTTAACGCGTTCCAAGGATATATAGTATATCACTTCTTAATTTTGGACAATGTAGTTCTTATTTTAACACACTTCAGCCTTGCCATCAATAGGGACCTTGGAGTGTTCGAGATGCTGCATGCTGTATGACCCAGAGTGCACAGGGATGAGAGTCCTGGGCGACATCCAGTTAGCTTGGTGATCTTCTCAGTCTGTGCTCTTCCAGTCACTGCTCAACCACAGTCCTGCGCTTGCTCAATAAATCCATGAGATGGCCATTTTAGGCTGTATGACATGCTGTAGGGTCTGTTACAATATAAGCAAGCTACTGGTTGAATGAATACTCAATGCAAAGAAGATCCAAATTCAACATAAGTCATGATGTTGGTTATTTAAAAAACTTTAACATAAAGTAAATAAAACAGACGTCTAAAATTAATAAAGAAGAAAGTGACTTGAAATGTTGCTTATGATGCTTTAAAATAATGGCGTTTAAAAGGCTCAGTACAAACGAGACTAAAATAACTGTGCAGTTCGTATGCATCTATGGGCATTTTGACATACGACACATGGTTACCACACCATTTACTACTTCCAAGAAAAAGCCTTTCCTTCCCATTTTATGTGGAGTTGATAAAAGTTGCAGTCACCGAAAACATGCACAATAAACAAACTTAAACTCATTCAGCTGTTTCCTAAGAGCAGCCATGGTCTTTGGCGTCTACAATATGGAGGCATAGCTTTTTCCAGACTCCCACAGCCCTCTGTATAAAGATATATGCATTCTTTGTTCTATTTATAAAGGTACTTCCATTTGTGTCTCACTGTCTCTGTAGGTCCATGTGTTAACTTGTGCATTGTGAATACCTAAATATCGGAAGCCCACTTTGTCTTGGCTGCTAAAGACGAGAAATATTTTGATGCTTTAGGGCATTCCTATTCAATTGGGAATGTATCTGGTCACTCCAGAGCAGCAGGATTTTTTTAAAAATGTGGTGATGAAGATTGTACCCAATATTGTAAATGAGGTCTTAACAGTACATTGTGCATTCTGAAATGAAGGGATGTTAATTCTAGCTATATGTTGTAATATTCCGCTTGCTTTTATCTAATGATGTCGATGGTTTGAATGTTCTCCTCTCATTTGTAACCATTCTTATGCTTCCTCTGGTTGTGTAGAAAATGAAAATGTTACTCGAGAAATCGCTATTTTGGCAAGCTCAGGGTTTACAGTTCTCTTATTGATTATTTTTGCTGTAACACAATGCATTTGTCTGCCTGAAATGTCACCTGTCAGATATTTTCCCAGTCTTGAATTCCAGCTAAGTCTTTTTTTAATGTCTTTTCAGCTCACACAGTATAGACTAATTGTCCTATTATTGGGTAATTTCCAGCATTGGCTAGTTTGCGAACTATGCCAGAATCTAGTTAAATTAAGCAGAGTGGTACTGTAAATCACCCCAGTTCAAACACGTCCCTTCCCTATACTATTTTGTATCCATTAACCAGTTCTTAATATACCGTATATCTTTAAATTACCTTGAGTGCTTACTGCCTGCAATTTAGGAATTAAACTTTCATAAAGATGTTTTTCAGAAGCCTTCTGAAAATATAATGCATCGTATAGTTCAGGTGGGTAGCTGCGTCAGCATGCATAGGCCGCAAAGGAACAAGTCATAGGTGTCGCATCCGAAGAAGGCTCCACAGCCGAAATGTGTTATCTTCTCTTTTCAGCATGGGATAAACCTATTACTTGTTCCTAATTCATCATACAGTATGGTTGGCTTAAAGCCATAATGTCTATTGCGCATTGAAAGAACTCTAACAGGTTACTTAAGAGCTGCTTTCTTAAATCCATGGAGCATTGCCCCTTGAATCTTGCTGCCATATGGTCTAGTTCAGTTCTGATGATTTCCATAAACATGTAAGAATCATTGTAAGTCTGAAATTGCATGGTTTAGATTTTAATGGGAACTAAATGAACAATTTTCTTGCCTGTTACCACTGTCCTGAGTAACTGTTGAATAAGTTTTGTTAAAATCCTAGGTATAACCTCTCGTTTCCTTACGTAGGTAAAATACCATTGGGATTCAATGATTAGATTAAATGCTTCTTATTAGTTGTAACACTTCTGCCTCTTCTCCACTGATAGTTAAAATAGAAATGTCTTTCCCCCAGCCTGTCCACCTTTTTCCCTTTTGGTGAGCATCGGGATGGAGTCTTAATTCCGTCCATTGTCCATTTCCCTTTCAAAAAGAAAGAAAGGGATTTCCCTTCTTATCTTGGAGAAACTTTACTCTTTACTATTATTTTGCTAGAAAATGTTTTTTCCACACCATGATATTTTTTCCCCTCTCGTGGCCTTTCCAATATCCTCAAGTACAGGTGCATGCAGTTAATTTATTCATTTTCTTTCTGGCTTGTAAGGCTCAACATATTTTTTTAAACCTTAAGCATGTTTAGGCTTTGTTAAATGGCTGGTTTCACCCCTGGTTTCGTTATGTCACCTGCAAATCAAGTGAAGAAAAGAACACATTTACCTTTCCAAAAGCCAGAAGAGATAAGGGTGCCACAGTAAAAGTTATGAGATTAAAAACTGGCAGATGTTCTGAATAGGAGGGCTGATGTAGACCCTGGTATTTATTTTCATTTCATGGCAGATAAACACAGACATGAAAATTGGGATTCCTAATGAGGCTTCTGTTTCCTAATGAATGTTCACTTATTGGCGATTGCAAATAAACTCCATCTGTTCCACCCAGATCTGGGGCTTCTGTTACAAACAGTGCGGTTGTTTGGCCAAGAATGAAGTGAGTCAGAGCTCTGAAAACATGACCTATGAGATGATGGAAAAAAAGGATAGATCATCAGTACAGAACTGAGTGATGGAGGTGTATGGGAGTCGAGAATATTGCATTGTCCTGCTTGCAATCCTCATCTAAGGATTGCTTTATTCATTGCATCGAGGTCTTTGCCTTTCAAAATGAATCGCTGTTCAGCTCTCCTTTTTTGTATATTTTACTGAGAACACCTGAGATAGCTATTGCACAGTTTCATATATAGTTTTGTATATTAGTGGTTAGCTGTTAAAGTGATTGAATTTTTCATGATGGCAGTAGGATTAATTACGGACCCTTCGATATAATAACTGACCTTCATATCTGCCGAGAATCGGTTTTCGTACCAAACATGAAGATAACAGATAGTGCCTGAAATGTCATGGGTTGTAAAAAGAGATTACAGTCTCTTTAAATTTTTTTTTGCCAGCTATTCTTCTCAGCAATTGTCAGTGACAATTGGAAACTTGTGTAATGTCTCTGATCAGCACAGGATTAAGTAATTAAAATGCACTTTCTCTTCCATTATATCTGTGCTTTTTAGGGAAAAAATTATATATACTGGCCTAAATCTAGAGATTTCTGGAGTCCTTTTTGGCCAGCGAATATATTTTTCAGTTGAATTCAGCTGGATTTCTTGTGTACTGTACATTTATGGACTCCGTGCTCCAGCTGCAATTGTGAAATGAAAACCTCTTCAGCTTCAAACTCATAAAACGAAATGTGCACTGCTTGGAGTACACACAGTGATGTATTATTATTTTTTGCTCTGGGTAAACTAATTAGAAAGCTTAATTGGAGAGTCAACTTAATCAGAAAATGCTGTCAAGTGGCAGCTCGGCAAAACCTGTTTCTTTTAAAATCCGGCGTTTGGTGGTGTGCAATACTTCCGACTGCATTTTCAAAATGATTCACAAATCATGCAATTTCCAGTATGAAAAAGCAGTGTGAGGCTGGGTGAAGGAAATGATTTGCTTAAAATTGCTCTTCACTTCCTTTGATAATTTTTTTTTGTCATAAGATGCTGTATATAAAACGGCTCCTCTTTCTTTCAGCCCTGTTGGATGGCTTTCAGAATCACTCTTCCTAATACAAAAAAAAACAGGCAGTAGCATATTAAGACGGATGTCGGTTTTTAATTGAATTTAAATGGTCATGGTTGCTTAATGAGGCCGTGTCTCCTTACTCAATTTATATGGGAAGTAGCTCTGCTATGTGATAAAGTAATTTGTTAGATTTTAAAGAGTATTCGCGGGATTGGCCAAGAGCGAATTTTAAGAAGGAGCTGGAGCTGGGCACGGTTAGAATAATGCCAGTCGTGGGATGTGCTCCTCGTGTTTGAGTGACTGCTCTTGTATGCCCCTCTCAACGTCATGTGCATCTGTTCTTTAGTTCCACCAGCCCTTTGTTCACATCAACCACCTTCCTCCAGACACCATCCGTTTTCTTTTCATGCTTACCTTTATATTTATTAAGCTTAATATCAGCTGGGGTTAACTCAGTCGCCTTTAAAAGATGAACCTTCGAGTGGTGTCCCCTGTGCAAAAGGGGAAAAGAGTGCTTGCATAGTATATAAGGGAACAAAATTATAAATCAAACTACCAAGTGATTGACTGGAAAGCTCTTGGCATTTGCAAGTTAAAAATAGCTTTTGGCACTGGCGTGTTTTTAGCGTGTTTGACAGTTAAATGAGAAAAGGTGGAAAACTGGTCACCCATTATAAAGCCCTCTGACCTTTCCTGACATCGATTTGCACCTGTAACACTTAAGCCTTTGCTGGATTAGACAGGGCGGGTGCTGTCTCTTCTCAGTCTTCCTCCTCCTTGGCCCAAATAAACTGTGGTGATAATGTAATTAAATTCCGAATCACGACTCCAGAGACGAGCACTTTAATTAATACGGTATGATTCACAAGGAGCTCAGCCAAGATGAAAAGAGACTGTCACCGTTTAAAAACGGGGAGAAAATTCTGTTTTGTCTTGGCACAAATCCTAGCTTACCTTGACAAGTTCATGTTCATAAACTGTCTCACAGCACTCCCATATACATCCATAACCTTTAGGTGGGAATAATAAAGCAGCTCTTTTGAGCAGAGTCATGGGACGTTCTGTGTGGCTGTGTCACTTGCGATTTGTTTAAAATGCAGAAATGGTATCGGAAACAGGCTGGAACAGTTCTCCAATACCTTAATCATTGCTGTGCATTTCTGGCAAGAGCCTGTCATTGAACATGGAATAAATTAAAATACATCAGCACATTAAAAAAACAGTTCAAACAGATGTTGCATTCCATACTTGTGGTTTGCCATCAAGTTGCATTGCTGCTCACATATCAACACCCTGTAGGATATTGACAGCTGAAAATAAAATGCTCCATAAGCAATCTCTTGTACATTTTGTTCATTAGGCAAATGTTCCATTGCAGGTTTGATTATGCTGTCTCTGACTGGATTTTTTTTAGTGTTCTTGCCCTTCTGCCACAATGCTCTCAAATTAAACAGGGACCTTTCAACTCTGACCTCCTCCTACAGAGTGGAAGGAAAAAAACATTTCAAGTCAAGCTTTCCTCTTGACCCTGTTAAAAAACCTATTAAGCAGTACATAACAGTGATTTTTTTTACCAGAGCTTTAACAAAATAGATGGAACTATTAATCACTTTTGAGCTTAATGCGGTATTTCTATTTTTTTGCACTGGTATGACTCATGACAGTTCACGAAAGACTTGTAAACAACAGCAAGCATAATGGAGGACCAAACTGTCTTAAGTCTTTAACTTAAAGAAGCAATGCCTCATGGGACCTCTCCTTTTATTTCAGGACCTTTTATCATTTTTTCATTCTGTGTTGCCTCTGCACTGCCTGTCTTCATAAAACTTCATTAAGATCTGGTTATTGGATTAAATAAATTAATAAGTTCTTTGTGAATTTTGTGGCACTTCCTATGAGGGTCATAAGTGAATCATACCCAGCTTGCAGCATGGGAAGTTTTAGCCTTTATTATGGGCAACTGCATCCTGGTATTCACTTGGATACACCAGTATCCTTTTTTTATTACTGCTGCGTACGATTTGCAGAATACAATCTGTGAAGGAACATGTTTCAGGTGTTGTGTGGTACACACTGTTTTGTGTGTTTTTCTGAACTGCAATTATTGCTTTGCAGTAAACCCATAGTAATGTTAATTGCTGTAGGTAGAACTGCCTTGCTGTTGGTTTTGTTTGTTTTTTTTGCCCTTTAGGTGTACAATTATTGATTTACATTAACAATCTGTTGAATATTATTAGTCCTGAACCTCTGCAATGGGCTGTTTCTCGAGGGATGCGATTCCTCAAATGGAAATAATGCAAGAAAAAGCAATCAGTGCTGTGCAAGGTAGATGATATTTCTTCAGTGTTCACCCCCTACCCCCCCAGTCGAATTTTAAATTCAATCTGTGTGTTGTATGAAGGGCTCTGGTTCAAAATGGCCATCGGAGACCTTTGCATGAATTGTGCAGACCCCAGATGGGACTCGTGGTTTCCAGGATTAGACTCGGAGCTGACAGCACATGCGTGTTCAGACGTACGTAAACGGCAAGGCTTCTTGGAAACCAGAGATCATCCAGGCCCCGGCGCACTGCAAGCTGAGCCTAAGGAAGTATCTGCCACAAGCTGGAGCGGATCAGACATGCACGTGGGCTCACAACTGCCCACCCCTGCGGTCTTTATTAACGCTGGTGGTCAGTGGACCAGTTCCTCTAAGTGCACATGTCAGTGTTCCAAACCTTTCTTATCAGCAAAGGGGGATTTCAGCCTGCAAATTGGTCTTCTTGCTGCTTCCCTGAGAGCCCCTGGTGCCTTTTCATTTGCCATAGTACAATTCCGTCCCCATCGTAGGACACGGCCTACCATGGCTCAATGAGGATAACTCAATAATTCAGTCACTGGGGGATATCCAGGCATTGCTTCCCTGCTGTCCTATTAGAGTTGGAATTGAAGCAAATGGCCAGCATTCTTCCTGATTCTGGGGAAAATGGTCATGGTGACCTTGGCTACCTTTTAACACATGCAGTGCACAACACTTTGTGGCCTTCTTAATAACAGCCCTCTGCCCCTCAGCCCTTCATTACAGCTCAACTGTTAATTCATTTGGTGGAAGGAGGATGGGGAAATTCTGGTTTTCTATCTTTTTTTTTTTTTGTTACTTGCCTCTGAAATACACCTTTAGGGTTCTATTTTTAGAACTCTCTCAGGGTACAGCGAGGGCAGCTTTTTATCAAGCTCTTCATAGATTGGATCAGATCATTTGTAACATTAGAATAAATCATTTTCCTGTAGTCTCCTTTTTAATGGATTTTCAAGCACCCCCAAAAAGCTTTTTATATAAGAAATGATTGGCAGAATCAAGTAATGATAGCTGTAGGCACTTACTGTGCTCTGCAACATCCCACACACCGCTGGGTACAAATATAACTTCTATGCCACTTTCTCTTTGGTAAAGTTGTGTAGTTAAGTACTCGAGCACCAAGTGTGAACTCGGTTCCCTCTAATGACAGGACGTTAAAAAAGAACAACGTTGTAATGATCAGGCAAATAACTATGGTAGGTCTCAAATACCACATTACAAGATTTCAAAAGTGTGGTTCCTTTTTTTTTTTCCTCCACAGAATAAGGTAGGAATTGAAAATTATTCCCTATGGCTTCTGAAATCAGCTTTTTTGAGGGAATGCAAAACAAATCTAAAATCACACCAAGACCCATACAGTACGATCTCGGTCTTGTGGCTTGTCCCAGTGTAAAGGTCTTTATTCCTGGCAGACTATCTTTGTGATCGTAGCTTTGTAAGGTCAATAGAGGGAGGCAAAAAGGCATCACTGGATATTATTCGGATGTTTAAACAGTTCCTTGCTGAGCTAAGATAAGAGTTTTACCGCCAAATACAGTTGATTATGTTGTTAGAGGTTTTACTTTCCTAAGTCTTTTGTGCAGAGAGAGGTCCCTGGACTCTAACACAAATGCAAAGCAGCAGCCAAGATAATTTCTCTGCTTTCACTCCTCTTTCCCGCTATCAAATCAGGAAACATCTACCAGGAAATTCCCTTCCATTTTTGGTGTAGACATTTATTATGATCTTTTTTTAAGAAGACGTTACTGCTTAAACCCACGTTGATCATGAACAGCTGTGCCCTAGGAGGTCATCTCCCTTTTCTGTTGCCGGGAAGATTAAGCATTTCCTTGAATTTGGAAAAACCCTCGGGCTTTAGGCGCGAGAAAATCTGGTGTGAGTGGAAAGGAAGACACCAGTGGGGTTTGGAAGACCAGGTGGTAGTGGAACTTTTAACACTAGTCCGTCTTTTTTCTTGTTAAAAATAAGAATGGGGGGAAAAAAAAGAAGCACAGAACAGGGTCTGAGGGATTTTTTATTCATGGGGGTCTCTTGTATCAGGGGCAGCTTGGTGAATGGTACTCTTGGCTTCACTGAAGTCCCTAAAGAAGTGTTTTGTTTTTTTTTACAAGAATGAAGGTGTACATTCTGCTGAAAGTTTGGGACACTGTGATGTGTGAGAGAAGTACAGACAATGGGGTCTGCAGCTTGCAAATCTTGTGTTTTCTTTGTTCCTCGTACAGTCTGCAAACCATTTGTTACTTTTGGAACAGCCAAAGGCTGTAGTAAGACTTTGGGGAGAGGGGCAGTGAGTTTTACGCAGTATGTAAAGTTCCCTGAAACATTTAATTCTGAAGTGACTGTTATTTAAAAGTGTTTCAGTAAATTTCCCTATTGAAATCTCTCTACCTCAGATTTGGGAGCATGCAGTTATACAGTATTGCCGTCTAACAGATGTTCTCTTTAGTTAAAAGGGAGTACAGATTGTACAGTGCATTGTTTTCATTTCTTACCAAAGTTTTTTTTTCTCTGCTTTTCAGATGATCAAATGACTAATTTTGTACTCAAGTAAGGATTAAAACAACTTTTAAAAACATTGCTTAGATGCTGGGCATTGATAAGTGTCAGAGCGTTTCTGACTTCACTTATGAATCTTTTATGTTTAAACACTGGAAAGAAATGATTTGTGTGGCATGTTGTCTGTGTCTGAAAACAAGTCAGCGGTTGTAAATGTTTTCAAATCAAAATACTTGTTCCTAAGGGGGGCAATTTGTTGCAAACAAATGTAGATTTTTATTCTTGTAGAATTGTCTGTGGTGTGCACACATGATTTGTTTTCTGGCTTCTAACTTTAACTATTTGTATGACAGAGTCTGAATCAAAGTTCTTCATTCTTAGAGTAAATTGTTAAAAATGTTGTACTATAAGATCAAGACTGATGTACACAATTTTTTTACAATTTGTAAAAAGGGTGATGGAGTTTTATGAGACTGCAAAACAAACTTGAACATTTATTTATATTATTTTAAAGGGTCTTGGACAATAAGATTTGCTCTTTGCACTATGCAGAAGGAGCTTTCAAAATTCAAATTCCCTTTGTGAGCAAGGGATCAGGGGTCATGACTAATTAATGAATGCTGTAAAAGTGGGAAAGTTTTTACTTGCTAATTGAAATAACTGTATAACCGTAAGCAATACCTTTTAAGAACAAAAAAACTAGAGATTAGTAATGTAAGTGCAATACATCAGTACTGTATTCTAATCTTGCACGGTATCTCCCTCTAGTGGCCTAACTGTAAATTACAATTAATTAACGGGTCTATTAATTCTAATGACGCTTGCCAATACAGGCTCCGGCTCCCCCTAGACCCTGTATTGCTTAAAGCGGTTAGAAGATGGATGGATTAATTCAGGTGATGCAAATATTTTAAATCTGTTGTTGAATTGGTCGTCATGTCTTTGGAAGCTTGTATAGCCACACTGTTCCACATCAGCTATGAAAGGTAGCTTAGTAAATTACTTAAGTCTTCACAAAGTTGACGTTTCTTCGTGCTTTTCAGAGATGACATTCTCAATCTGGATGATGCAAGTGCACTGTATGTGCAGAAGTCATTTTCAGGTACTAAATTCATATTCTGTAGTGCACTTTACTGTAATTAGTGTTATCTAAAAGCACTTTAAAATGAGTCATGTTGTATCGGGGCACAATAGAAACACAATGAAAGAGTTACAAGCTGTATCGAGAATCCAGTTTCCAACACAATATGAAGTAAAAAAAAAAGATTCAGTGAAAAGCACTTGAACATCTTTTTAGCAGATGTATAAGCTTTTTGTAACAGCCTTAATTTTAAAGTCCAGAAAAGGTGATGGCTTGTTGAGAGCAATGAAGGCAGGTGGGGGAGCGGCAGTGCTTTATCTTCACGTTTGTTCTGAAGCAGCAGGGGGCAGAGCTTTTACTGACCGCAGCTGGCAGTGAAAGGCCGAGGGAGGATGAGATGCCCTTCCCTCAGACCGTGTTTGGGTGTGTGTTTAGGACCGAGGGACAGCTCTCGTTGCTGCATATCGAGAGACACAGGTGAAGCCCTGTAGTCCTTCGTGCGGCTAGTCTCCTGGGAGGAGGGGTCCTCAGTGGATTTTGAGACCTTACTGGTAGCTAATGTAGAGGAGTGAGCTGCAGAGTAAGGAGTTCACACCCCTTTCTCCTTGTACTTAGTACGAGCTTGTTGATGTTGGGATATGATGGAAGACGAGGTAGTTGAGCACTGCGGTATGCACTAAATGAACTCCTATGCTATATAAGTACCCAAAACGCAACAGGCAGCCCACTGAAGCTCAGCAGGTGTGAGCCTGGTCAGTACCTGGATGGGAGACCTCCTGGGAAAGCTAAGGTTGCTGCTGGAAGAGGTGTTAGTGGGGCCAGTAGGGGGCGCTCATCCTGTGGACTGTGTGGGTCCTAATGCTCCAGTATAGTGGCGGGGACAAGTAAAGTTTTGTTCCATGCTGAAAACAGAAGAAAAGAAACACAGCATTTCAGCTATGAAGCCTTCTTTGGGTGTATTTCTTTTCATCATGGAATAAACCTTTATTGTTCCTTTGCAGCATATGCATGCTGACACAACTACCTACTTGAACCACATATATACTGTATGAATTAAGTAAAAGCTGTCATTTTGGCTCAGATGTAAAACCTAGCTCCTGACTCTCTGTGGTCATTAAAAATCCAGGGTGTTTCTCAAAAAGGGCAGGGGTGTTACCCTGGTGTCCTGACCAAACTTCCCCCTGGCCTTTACCAATCTTGGCCTCATAATATTTCCCATCTCTGAACTGGCTTCATGTGTTGCGCGTACTGGCGCTCTTTGTCTGCCACATCACATCATCCAGGTGGGGTGCAGGGGAGTCCCCAGTACCCGTGATGTGATTTAGGGGCAGATTCCAGAGAAGGGCTGTGTGCAGGAAGAAGAAAACCTGTCCATTTTTCTCCATTTTTACACACCCCTTGTTTCGGTGGTTTCACAGATGAGCTCACCTCCAACCCCAGATTCACACAGCTTTCCTCCTTTCCTGGATAATTTCATCCGTCCTTCACACTGTCAGACTCGGCTGAGTTTTGTCCCACGCTCCTCTCTTTCTGTCCTGGAGAGACCCATTGCAGCATTATTAAAGACTTGTTTCGGAAATCGGTCAATTAACAGAATTCGCACATTTTGATTTTTTTAATGCTATGAACAGAGAACCATATATTTTTTTTTATAGGATGATGAAGTGCCTTACTTTGTAAACGCACAGTGTTTATTAACAGAGAGCATCCACAACTGAGACTTTCAATTTCTCAATGGGGAAAGAGAGAAATGTACTTCACTTCCTGTAGCAATCTTTTTGTATACATCAGATAAAACCCTTGTGGTCATTCGTGCTGATTTGCTGTTGAAATATTGTATGCTTCCGATACCCATGCTAGGATCTAGAGCTTCAGGCTTTGCAGTGGTGCTTAGAAATGGTGCTTAGTGTGGTGGTGTTTCTCTGTGATATTGGAGTAGGAGTCTCCAACCCTGGTCCCAGAGAGCCCCAGTCCAGTTATTGTTGTAAGTGACCCTACATTACATCTATTGTTTTACAGCCTTCATTTGGTCAATGAAGCAATGTTTCAATGAAAGGAACACTGGTCCTTGAAGGCTGAATGATATTCTGGTTCTTTTTTGTTCCAAATGACTTCCAATTTATTCAGTCGAGCAAACTACCCGTTGACTGATTAGGACCAGGGTAGGGGATACCTCAACTACAGTGATCAAGCAAAGAGGTTTGTGAGATATATTTTTTAAATGGGGACTGGGTTAAATAAAATGAGCACATGGGATGGCACCACCACCACCACCAACAACAAACAAAACTGATGTTGAATAACCACCATTTTGCATGAAGAATCCTCCAAATGTCTCTTGAAATGTGAAACTGTCAAATGAAGTTCATAGTGATTTGACTGTAAAGGTCAGCTACCGTAAGAGACAGTAGAAAAGGATAATTTGGTTCACATTTATAGTATTTCCAGAGACTAGGAACTTCTGGTTACATGACCTTTTACTATAAATGATGTCATTATCTGTGCAGTTGGATGTTTCTTTGCCCCTCTGATCTCTCTTGCACTGTTGTACATTTGACAACATTATATATAGCATATTCTCTACTTTTTGTGGTAGAATACAAACCCACATCATTGTAGAATCTTCTGTATTTGGTTCACATCATGCCCACAACTATTCACTGGGCTTTTTATTCGTATGTGGCTGTTCTGAATTAAATGAAAGAGTGATTACTTTATTTAGAAAACTGGACAGTTAATTTGGTGTTTTGCATGCATCTGTGAACAATATTAAAGTAGATTTTTCTTTTTTTTTTGTGTGGCACAGCGTGAAACTTGAGACATAAAAATGTTGTGCACAACATACCGTACTATGCAGAATATTAAGTGTTGGGGGTAGAAAGGAAAAGTTGCTTTTATTAGCTATTTATTTGTGTGTTAATGAGCTGAACATTGCTGGATTGTGCTATAATTCTTCATAAACTTTTCTTTCCTATCTTTTGTACTCAAAAAGGATCCATTGATATTCTAGTGGTTTTCTGAATAGCTGGAGGCTTGCTTCACAAGATGTGCTGTTAAGTTAGTCTCTCTGCACATGTGATTAGAACTAAGGGGGGCTCCTATAGCAGTTCACTGCCCAATACACTCAAGCAGACTGGAGAGATTATTTGCATGGAAGATTTTTAGGAGCCGATCCACAATCGACTGGCTTCAACATAGTGCAAGTATGGGATGATGATGGTTAGGGTTATTTTCTTTTTTTGTTCTCAAGTCTATTTTTACAGAGCGGTAGGTTTTTGGCCGCAGTGATCATGTTGCAAGCCATGAGGAAGTTTCTAAAAAAAAGGAACTAAGAGACTGAGGGAAGTGGAGGGGAACTTTGCATTCATCATTCTGGGTGCTGACTGTCGAGGCTCGGAAGACCTCCTCGCAAGACGAGTTTTCTGGCTACCTGCTGCGGAGAGTGATGTCTGGGTCTTTGGGGGAAACGTCTGCTGCAGCAAAGTGAGCCAGTCTGGTAGGGGGACGTGCCCGACAAATGTGGAGACGGAGGAAATGGAATGTGCCCCCCACACCGCCCACCAGTGTGCCCTGCAGGTATTTGGGTAGCTGACCCGTCCAGCTTCATCTGAACGTGGCCTAATTGCGGTCAAGCCTGACGCTGTTTTTCTCTTAATTCCGCGGTGCAGATGCGCACACGTGATGGTGTGTTTGCACTGTGAACCTCGGTGCCTCCTAAAATATTTGCAAACTGTCCATCTGTGCAAGTTTGGATTGATGCTAAACTATAAAATGGCATCTGTCTGGGCTTTCAGCAGGCACTGGCTGTTGGCTTCCTCATTGTTGGGCAATGCGTATGGACAGTGTTTGTCAGCTCGGAGATTAAAAATAATTAAAAATGAGAGTATAATAAGCCTTTTCGAAATGTTTAATTAAATTGGTCATTGGACTAACGTCTCTTGCTGATATTGTCAAGATTTGTTTCTGAAACTGTGCCATTGTTCACCAGGTAGGAATAATTTGCTGTGGTGTGTAATAGCCTGCTTTTGGGATGTTTTTCTTATCAGTGTTTTTTGCCTGATTGCTTTATGCAAATAGGCTCATTAGTGTGTTAAAGTGATGGCCAGACCGTGACACTGTGAGATGAGTCAAGGGAGCTTTAGGCTTCGTTCTGCATTGAGTAGCGTCTCTTTGACATGTCTTGCTATGTGGTCGTCTTCATTTCAGACCTCGAGTTCCCCCATTCTCTTTAGAGACGGTGTCGAAATCACTTGGCTTTTTTTTTGCATTGGCACTTCTCTTCATAAACTTTATATGCCAGTCAAATGAGTTGAAATCCCACATGCAGCGGTTCTGTGTGAAGTGTGGAGCATTTCCTCTGTTCCAATTTATTTTTCTGTTTTTCTACTTTCTACTGAAAGATCTTATTCATGTTTTAATCTGTGCAAAGTAAAGTTAGGGATTTAAAAAAAAAAGAATCGCAAGGTGTTTACCACTCTAAAAATGACTCCTCAATCCTTATTTCCACACTGGAAGAATGTGGGTTCCAGGTGAGAAACTGAATGTTGTACCTGTGAGCCAACTATTCTGATACTATATATAGTATAAATAAGTACAAATGTAAGTTGCTTTGGATAAAAGCATCAGATAAATTTGTACAATGATAAGGATATGTAATGACTTAGTTTACCACTTAATTGTTTCAATTAGCTGTTTTCCAGCTCTTAATCAAGTGACCAGGTTGTCTACTATTATCTTGGTTTACTTGTGCAATTTTGTGCTTTGCCAGATTTGCCGGTAAGGAATTGATTACAGAAGGCTACCACAAGGTGGTGCTCAAGGCACTTCGTTTACTTGTGAAGTCCTCTACTGTCAAGCAGTTGGACAGATGAAAGGTTACTTTTATTGCTTGCATTGTCCTATAGTGGGGAACCAATAATTTGGAAGACATCTTTTCTACCAAAGAAAAGGGAAGATGATTTCTTTTCTAGTACTTCTCTTGTGGAAAGGTGAATTAGCAATAGGTGTGAGGTATATTTCTCCATTCATCTTCTTTCAGAAGGCACTCATATGCCACATCAGGGACAGTCGAGTTTGAATCCACAGAATGACGTCAACCTGTTAAAAATTGAGCTTTTTTCAGATGTTTTTATTCTTCCACTTCCGCATGGAATTGACTTCTACTTGTTCCTGTTTAAGACGGTTTTGTACTAGCCCCTGTATGGGGGGGAAAAAAGGAAGCCTCTTCTGCATATTTATATTTAACCTACACAATAGCATGTGGAAGAGGAATTAATTGTTTCTATGTGTTTAGGTACATGTATGCACACATGCACCTCTTTGGAAAAATCTCTATGCAATCACTTGCTCAGTGTTGAGTTGACTTTTGGGTTGGGCGCATCTGGAAATCTCTTTAGATGTTTAGGAACACAGAGGTGTACCTTTTGCAAGGTCTAGCCTGGTGGGGGATTAGTGAGAATAGAACAAGGAGAGATGACTTATGAAGGATGTTTTTTTGAAGCTTGGATTTTGACACTTTCACAATGGTTGAAGCACAAGAACATGCGTCTCCATAGTGATTCTCCTAAAAATGTTCGATCATTTCTTTAGGTGTTTTTGCTCTTTCAGTGTAAGACTCTTGGTTGATTTCACTTCACTTAAGTAACTGTTCTCTTGAGTCGAGCAGTGAACTTCCGAGTGATGCTGTTGAAGCTAATTTACCCCGATCTGAGGATGCGTACAGCTTGTACACTGGAAGGCCATAAGCCCCCCTTCACATTTTTTGGAACCTTGTGAACACCATATCTCGGTCTGCTCCTGCAAGTCGTGTTTCTTCTAAATCTGCTTGCCCCGTGTGAAAACATAAAAAAAAAACTATCGTACAGCAGCTCTGTGGCAGTGATGACCAGACCCCCAGCATTCAGAAAAGCTCCACTGAATCTCCTTCTTTTCAGGTGCATTTTTAACAAGAAAACAAAGCACAAAAAAAAGTTTTAATTTCACTTAATACAAGAATAGCAGGAAGTGGGTTGTGGTTTGTGGGCAAACTGTAAGGCATTTGCTCTTCATTACTGACATCACTTCCTCCCCTGTGACAATTGAGCTCTGAAAGCGAGAGCAGGATTTAGAAACTCGTTCTTTCCTGTCCCTCGCTTTCAGCTTAATTTTTCCTGCCCTGCTCCAGGTGTCACGATGTGGCTCGGAAGCAAGGAAGCAGGAGCTCATTGCTGCTTCTTCCTTTTAATTGTAGCTCTTGATTTTACACTTACAGCAATCTCTTACCACCCAAGAGGTTTCTAATGCAATGGCACCCACATTTGTGTAGGGAGAACATTCACAAAATGCAATTGGAAATTTAGCTAGAATACAGCGGTTTTAAGTGAGATGATATTATTTGGTACCCAAAATCTCAATGGTATCGGATTCTTTTTAAAGTATCGCCAATAAAAAATATTAACAAGTAAGCTGAATCAATCATTCAGTGATTGCCTAATATAGTAGGGTCGGCTAAACTACATTTCTTTTGTTTTGCATGCTGAAAATCTTTTTGGAGTTTCAATGTTTTGTTCGTTTGTGTATAGTTTCAGTTGGGAGAAACCTTCAGTGGCCAGACGGTTCCTTGTCATTGGTACTGTAGCTAATCCGAAGCTGTGGAATTCTGATCCCTGGTTTGCCTGTGGCTTTTTTTCTTTCCACACAGCAGGGTACTACCGTATTCTATTATTCATACAGCCTAAATAATTCTCCTAACGCCATTTGTGAAGACGTTAGGGAGAGTAAGCTCATCTCCTGGGGATTGTGTGTAGTGGGATCCACTTCTTGCCATATACAGCACACGCACAGTGGAGCAGGAGCAGAGCTTCTGCCTTGGTAGAGGAACGAGGTGCTGCTTTTGAAGAAACCACTCCCTCAAATTTCCTCGGGACGTGTCCTGTTTTGCACTGTCCGTTATTAAAGCTTTCAGTTCTCGGTTTGTGAAAGTCCAGGTTACAGCTCGTCTTGTGGTACTTTTGCTTCTTTCCTTTTTAAAAAGACAAATAAGACTTGTGGAAACTCGGATGTATCTCACTTTTAACACTAAAAGAAGAAGTTTTTTTTTTTACTCATCTTGAATGCCTTCATTTATTACTGCAAGTTGTAAATGGGAGTGAAAAAGTCCCTTTTATTTCAAAAGTTTATCACTCTATGGATAAGTTTAGAAGTGCCCGAGGACATAATTATTTAGATTTTTACAGTGTTCTGCGTTCAACAGCTCATTACTATACTCGTAGTTGGAAATGGTAGGTAAGGTAATAGAATAGGTGTTTTCAGTAAGCCCATGATGCTTTTGTGTAATTAGATCATGTGATAACCAGGGGAAGAGATCGGCTGAGTCTCTGCCAAGTAATTGGAGATCATAGCAGGGCAACCTCATTCTAATCCATTTCTGTCCGTTTTCTTCTTAGTAAACACAAAGCCTGTTGTGAGACTTAAGAATTTTAAAAACCTGATGCATCTTTCCCTTATATATACATGCACCATCAAAAGAAGGAAATTAAATTTCATTCTTTTTCCCATAAAACAATCACAGTAGTACACATTGTTTAGTTTCATGGTGATGTTAAAAAAAAAATAAAGGTGACTTTAATTTACAGTACTGACTGGTTAGTTGTCACCACATATTGTGAGAAATGCTGTGAATGGATGTACAGTAGTTCTGTTTACTGATGAGAAAACTGTGTTTGTGGCGGGGGGGAGAGTCATTTGAGTTGCAGGTAAAAGGATTGATCTCACTGAATGTTTTTAGAACTCTGCAGAATTGTGATTTTCCATTACTTCTGTTTTTCATAGCAGAATCGGAGGAGTCCTTGCTGAAAAACAACATCTGCCTTTGCTGCCAAAAGGTCTAATGATGATTTCACTCAATTACAGCTTTTATCTACGTTCATGAGTTAGGGCGGGCGCAGTGCTAAATGTATTTGATTAGGCGCTAATGTAATTTGATCATCTTGAATTACGGCTTCATTCTAACGACGTCTTGAAGAGACACGCTGGGCTGACAGGGCTTGGTTTCACATTCACCTGTGAACGAATCTCTACAGGGGGATTCTGCCATCTGGGTGCTGTATAGATTTCAGGGACTGGGGGTTGCCATGGTTACCAGCAGAGAGGCCTGGGTGACATGAGTCCTGTTTAAAAGGATGGCAGATGTTTTATTGCAGGAATGTTTTATTTGCAAAAAATAAAAGCTCCAAGAAACCATTCGCCAGCTCATGAGTTGTCCATGGATGTATAAAACACCAGCCCTCCATTTTGTAATTATTATTTTCACCCGAAGTCCATGGGCCGAGTGTCAAGTTCAGCTGGGAAAGTATAGCGCGTGGCTTTGTGTGTAAGCTTAAGGTTACAAACGGCAGTCGCCATGGTGAGACTTGAATGAAATGAAACTAAATGGGGGGGAAAACCCTTTCAGCAGCACTGCATCTTTTTTTTCTGCAGGCTGTAATAATGATCTCTGCAGATGTACGACTCCAGTTGGCTGTGCTTAAACTGAATCTCATGACGTGCCTCATTTTTGTCGTCTATTTGTTTTTTAGTGGGTCCCATACTATAACAAACCATGAGAGTTTGAATGTTTTGTGCCGGCTTTTTGACTGCATGTTATTGTGATTTCTAAGAAATGACTGGTGAATCTTGTCCTGTAGTTTGGTGACAAAGTCATCCTATGTAGTTCAACGGCTTTTTTGTAGCTGATGTAACATCACAATAAAGTTCCCACAGTAGTGACTTGACTTCCAGACAGTGGTCAGATTAAGGACAGCTGTTGTAACAGGAATGGCAGAGAAACTCCAGTAAGATTAAGAAATGCAGAAGTATTTTTAGTATTGCACAGTTCTGCATGCGCGTGTTTGTATATATGGACTGTGTGGGCTTTTGTGCTCTTTTTCTTGCTGGGCATGTGTGGGAGTGTTTTTAAGGCAAACACAGTGAAGAAACAACTTCATACAGGAAGTTCACTTGAGCAAGGAAGTCAGTCTGAAAAACTTCAGACCTGGTTTCTCTCCAGTGGTGCATACACGTTGACGTACTAAATACACAGCAGATAATTAAACGGCCACTTCAAATGCGTAGCTCGAAAAACTAGCTGTAGTAAAACATTTAGCAATTTTTTTTTAGCCTCCAAATGCCCCTCCTGGGGCTGTGAAAATTGTAGCTTGAGTATCAGGACATGTCAGCAAGTAGCAAGATAAATTAAGAATCTTGAGTATCGGCAGTCCTTTAGCAACAGAATACAGACTTCCTATTATGTTGTGGCTTTCTGGCATAAATCTAGTTGTATTTGTAATTTCATTTCATTTTCCACAAAGGTAGATAATGAGATTCAGAAATTTCATATGAATAGATACTGATGCTGTCCTCTGGGATGGAATCTGTCCTTGGCTCCTTCTTGCAGGTTATCCATTCGCAAGCATCTGCAGAGAGAGATCCTGGGCTCACTGTGCAAACCTTTGTGCGTATTTGCTCTTTTAAGATGACCTCTTGCTATTTAGAAAAGAAACACGAGGGAGTTTGGACTGGCGCTCCACCTATAAGAAGGGTAGACTTTTTAGAGCCCTCCCAGTTCTGAATTTTTGTACTTTCTGTACAGGGAATGTTTGCACGACAAGGTATGCATGCGAAGCGGTAGAACAATATACTTCCTCCAGGTCTGTATGAAGTACATACAAGGTTTCACCTAAAAGGCACAATGTAAAGCATAGGCTTATGGAGAGAAATCCTTTGCTGAGTATGAGCATGAGTCAGTGCAAGAATGCAAATTTCAATGCTGTCTCTCCCCCAGTGTTTTCTACTTTTCTCCCATGCACAAAAGTTTCACAATATGCAGTGTTTAACTGATAAGATAATCCTTATAAGGCACTGTTAAGGGACCTGTTTCAGGTTTCTGGTACCATTAGGATCAAAGTTCTAAATGACAATGAGGATACTCTGGGCACTTGCTTGCCAAGCTGCTTTTTCATCTGTCTTGCTAACCTTGGAGAAGGTTGTCAGAGGTGTCCAGTTCAGACATGGGGAAGAATGTGAGTAGTGACATCCTGAGAATGTGGCTTCATGACTTTTTTGCCCAGGGCAACTTCAAGAAGACTTTAGTTGTTTGTTTTTTTGCCAATGCAATTTGACTACTGGGACAGTCATTTTTTCAAAATCAGCAGCTGTGAAATACTAAAGCATTGACCTTTCTTATTAACATGTGTTGTGGTCTGAGCTTGTTTGCATTCGAGAAGTTGAAAGAGACTTACAAACTGCACACACGAGTTGGCTGGGCTGTTTGCATTTCATGTGAATCGCCAGAAGATGGCAACATATCAGCTGTCTATACCAAGCAGATCTGCAGAGAGAGAGGGAGACCGATATGGAGAGAGAACACCACCGGCAGAAAAGGCAGTTTTAAAGGCACCTATGTTTGGGTCCTGTGGGTGCTACATCTCTGTTTGACACTTCCTGGATTGTTGCAATTCCATAGAAAGAGAGCCAGTAGCATGAGGACAGAGGCATTCCAACAGGGTGCGGACTGAATAAAAAAAGGGAGAGGAGGGAAGAGAACACCATGAGCACACCAGGAGAGAGAACCCACAGCAGGAGTGTCTTTCAGAGCTCTGACAACTGCAGCACCGGGAATGCTTTCTGAAGTTTACTTTCAGTGTCCAGCTTAGGACTTCCTGGTGGTATCTGGGATTAGGAGGGAATGCAGGACTCTCCAGATGACTACTTTTTCCTGTCCTAGAATGGGCATTTTGCTTCAGGGAGAGCTTTGATAAAATTGGGCAAGTGAGTAGATGTGTTTCTTTTTTGTGGTTATTCTTCGTCCTGATGGATTGTTACAGTTGAAGGACCGCTGACAGCTCTTGTTTGTGTTGGACTGATGTAGTACCTTGGGAACAACACCAAAACCCCCCAGAAAATAAAGCCACACAGACAGCTGATTCCAGATGAGGACTTGATGAAAACGGAAAGCTTTTAAATTGATTTATTGTTTGAAGAAGTGGTAGTGGAGGGGGAGGAGGGTGGCGGGGCGGGGGGGGTATAAAATGGATCAGCAGCTGAAGCAAGAAGCAGGATCCAAATTGAACACTGAGCCCGTCGGAGAGGGAGAGGATGGTGTCGCATCCACCTCAGCCTCCTCCTCGAACTCCGATTTGCCTTCGTATTCGGAGGGCGAGAAGGGGGCCGTGAGCCGTCGCCACAGCACCAAGACCTTTACTGGACTCAAGCTGTTTGGAAGAAGGTGAGTGACATTCAGACACTGATAGTAATCTGGGCCCCAGCTCTGCCTTCACTCCCAGCCCTTGTAACCTCCAGCTGAGCCCTCTGTTATCGAATTGACTCCTCCGTTGAACTAACGATTCAATTCATTAGGGCTGTTCTGCTGGTTTTACCTCTTACACTGCTAGTAAATTCAAGTTCATTGTCAGATTTTACGATTATGGATTCCTCCTTTTGCACCCGAAAATATTGACAGATATCTGATTTAGAAGCGAGCTGGTTAACTAAGTGGCAGAGCTCAACTGGAACCAAAACCAGCACTCACTGGGAAGGTCTTGTGCTTTTCAATATAGGGGTCCCCAGTCCTGGTCCTGTAGGGTCGGTGTGTGCATGTACGGCTTTTCAGCATAGCCGGTCTGTTAATAACCTGAATAAGCTCATTATTGGCTTAATTGGACATCTTCTGCCAGCTCTTCAGGTGCTGGTGCTTTAAAGACACTTTTATAACCCTTGCAGAGACTCGGGCCCTCCAGGACTTGGAGTGAACATCCCTGCTTTAAAGGTCCTGGAGGGGCAGAAGGTTTGAGTGTCTTTCCACTGGAGACCTTAATTATTTTCTAAGGCTTTAAGTTAAAGGCTTTCTTTGCTTTTAAGAGGCTGGAAATTTAGAAAGACCTATAAAAACTGGACACAAGCCCTTGAAGGCCAGAGCTGGGTTGTCCAGAATAAAGGGACATTTGACTACTGTTTGGGGAAAAGTTTGCCCACACTTTTCACATCTAATAAACACTTATATAATAGTTTTTGCTTAAAAATGTGAAGTTTTCTTCCCAATTTTTTTTTCTGTTGTCACTTTTCAAATCGCAGTAACAAAAAATGTTTATTTGCAAGTCATACAGTAAATTACTATGCTAAAGATGAGATTTTTTTCTTAGTTTCTCTGTGAAATACTGTGCATTCATTTAAAAGAACCTGCTCACAGCGATTTTAAATTTTGTACTTCATTTTCATTTTTAGTCCACTAATCAAAAGTCTTGTCAGTCTATTTGGGTATGTCTGAGATGCAGGCGAAATTCATTCTGTCTCAAATGCTGCAGGAGATAGACATTGAACTGCGAAGCCAGAAAGATACTTCTCAGGTGTAAAAGCATGAGAGCTATGAAACCAGTAGATCCAGGCATCTTATCAAATATTTTTCTTTATTCCTTGTCCTATCTGTATTCTATTTTTAGAATCGTGTTTTCCATCCTGTGTTAAGCTTTCAAAGCTTTAACTCCTCACAGAGAGTACCTTGTAATGCAAATGACTGAAGGCGGAGGAATCCTAAATTCAGTCACCAAAATCGTGTTTAGATTTGTGTGAGAACATTATTCCATTGCATGCGAGACTGCCGAGAACCCTTAGGGAAAATATTAATCTTTACAACTTTCAGTTCGCAAGGCTAAAGAGAAGTCCCCTTTTTCCCCTATTCCCGTTGGTTCACGATCCCCACCTACTCATTCACAAGGTTTCATTGTGACAAAAGGCACAACAGTCCAGCGTTAGAAGTATGAATCCCTGCACTGCAAGTAGTCAACTTGCATAATAGTGCTGCTGTTCCTTTGGTGCACTGCTCTACCTTTTGAATAGAGATCAGTGTTCAAAATTCATCTGCACCAATGTCTGTTTTGAATTTCTCCTTTTCCTGCTACTTCCACCTCTCTCTCTCTCCAACTGGATGATTTTCTCCGGAGTTTCAGATTTAGCGTCACCCAGTCATCCACAGTTTGTCAAATCACATGTGCAAAAGCAACACTCGATTTTAACTTTTTTTTTTTTACCTTTTGAAACCAAGCGTTTGTTGTTTTTTTTGATACAGGAAGTCTCTGCCAAAGAGTTGTGGCTTTCAGTGATAAAAGGGTGATTATCAAAGCAATAAAGAAAAGATGACATTCTGTTTGTTGTGTATTTTCCTGAAGTTTTAACCTGGTGGGAACAATACTTAAATGCAAGACGTTCACATGACCAGAGAAAAATCTAGATCTTAACTGAAGTTTAAATATAGCTGAAGTTTATTTTTAAGTCTCATAAAAAAATCTTATTTCATCTTGCTTATCTTAATGCCTTCAAAGCATGAGGATGTGGTGGAGCAGGGAGCAAGAAGGGAAATATTTCCTAAAGAGCTCAGACATCCGAGTTCCTTAGGAAATGCGGAAGGAGAACATGAGGAGAAGACCGGTCTATATCAAGGTAGAATCACTGGTGAAACTGGGGGAGAGGCCAGAAAGTGAATGGAGAAGACAGTCACACTTCAGATCCTAGTCAAATATTCATTTTGATATGCCAACAATTAAAGTTAAGACATTCTTCTTCACTCAAGTGCTTGTAAGTCTGCATTTTGCGTGCAATTTGGGAAGCGATACTAGCATGAACAGTTCTGGCTATAGCAGGTGAACTGTGCAGTATATTGAGTCAGGCCAGCGTGCTCAGTAGAATAAATTTGACCATGCTTCCACCAAAATTTAGCAATTCATATATTTTGTTTGACAGAAGTTGCTGTTATTTCATTCTTACATTCTTACTGGTGCTTTCCGGGACTTTTTTTTACATAGTTTCACCTTAAACCACCTTACGTTTGCAGTGCTAGTATGTGGAACATGTAATTGGGCTGGTTTCTTCAGAATCTGAGGATCTTGTGACCCTGGACAAACACTGCGGTCATCTGTGGTTTGACATCTAGATGTTTACTCAGTGCACCTGTTTAGTAATGTGAAAGGGGTACCTCTGTTCTCAGTCCTTGAAAGGAAGTCTGTTGAAACCTACCAGTTACTTTTTTAACTTGGCATTTTTAGTCTAGCAGCAGCTTCCGATTTTGAATTTTGGAAAAAACCTCGAATTTCTGATTTTTAAAAAATAATCACAGCAAATTTATGATGCTGAGGTTTGTGACGTGCTTTTTCAAAATATGCCTCTGTGGCCATTAACTAGTCTAGGTTAAGTAATGCCATCCTAGGTTTTTGAATACCATCTTTTTAAAAATTAGTGTTTTGTCTATGCATGTTTTCAAGACAGACCTGGATTTCATTCAGCTGCTGTAGAGAGGCTGTATTAATGTGCTTCTGTTTCCCAGGTGCAGTATATGAGGTATACTGGTAATAGGGGTGATCGTCTGTTCATGTTTTAGATATTTAGCATCAGTGTCTGTGCCTTAGGCTGACATTTCTCAAGCAAGGCTTTGTAAAATATACTGTACAGTCTTTTCTATTTTTGTGTTCACCTTGCAGTGTGGGGCATAATAAACCAAGCCATCACCTGTCTTAACATAAAGTCTGTGATGGTCTCTTATTAAAAAAGAAAAGGCAAAGTACTTTCCTTGCAAGCCTTTTTGTTCTTTCCATTTATGGGATTTAAATTCCACTGCAGGCGTGAGTCTATAGCCCTTATCTTTTACTGTAGGGAAGAATATGGTGCCCTCAGCTGTAAATGTAGCTTGAGTGTGTGATTTAACTTTTTTCTATCAAATGTTTCTGATTTTGGGGAGGGGGGAAGTGGCACATAGGACTGCCAGGGTGGGAATGGGTATGGAGCTGGTGTGTTAAGGGCAACCCTTAGATCTACAGTATATTGTTTTATCTCCTAGGGTCTTGCTATCAGGACTTTTTAGGGTATGTGTCACAAAAATGCTCTCCAAAAAATAATTGTACTTCTCCTATCTGGAATTGAATTCTTAGTTCTTGAATTCTGTTCCTTGCACAGGCTCCACCATTGCATATGTACAGTATAGTACCTGCATATTTGCTCAATTCATTGTTTACCAAGATGTTCTTTTTCCCCAGGAGCATAGTGTACATGCACTCTGTTGTTGCATATTTCGATGGGGCCGGAGAAACAGCAGTGTGTGGCGTAGTGGTTAGGACTCTGAACTTCAGTCTGGTGGGTTGTGGGTTGAACTCGTGGTTGTGTGTTACTGCTGTTGTAGCCTTGAACAAAGGACTTTTCTCAGATTGCTCTGGTCAAGAGCCCTGTTGATTTAATGGGAGCTTTCCAGGACATCATTGTTAAGGAGAATTTCTGCACTGACTTACATAGTTAAATAAAGGATTACAATATAAATGTAAAAGATAATCCAGGACTTTAGTTTCTCTTCTGGTTGAGTACTTGCATTATGGTATCAAGACCACAGCAATGTGATGGACAAACAAACTTGCTCTGTCTTGTCATATGTAATCAACATCACCTGTTTGTTCAGTAAACGACTGGATTGAGTTTAATGTTAGGTATGTATTTCAGCTAACATTCAAGTTTAAGAGAACTATTTTAAAATGGGGCAAACCCTTTCTGTCTTTAAGAACGAAAGAGTGTTTACAAACGAGAAACTAATTTGCTGTCTTGTACATTTGGTAGACCATGTTAGGAATATGTAGCATCTGCAAGAATCGTAGACAGAGTTGATTGGGTTGGTAGCACTGGGATGGTAAACGTTGTTAGCTGTCAAGTTCAGTGTGGACAACTCAGTGATTTTTTTATTGTTGTCGTAAGATATTTAAGTTGCTGCTTGTCTTGGCCGCTGTGTTGAAAATGTGGAAAGTTAAATATCCTTGGTTCCCAAAGGGGAATTAAGGAAAAACTTCAACAGTGCTTCACTTCAGAATATGGCACGAGCTCACAAAAAGCATATTGCACATTGTTGACATGGGGAGAGGAGTCTTATGTTATAGTTGTTTAGAAGTTGAAGAATAATATTGCTAATGTTGTATGCAAGTTAACATAAATACTTTCTTGTAGGCCCCGTAAGGTCATTAGAAATAACCCATACAGGTATGTGTTGATATACAAGTCTGAGTAGAGCTTAGTATGTTGACAGACCTTTAAAACAGACATTTGAAGCTTATGTCACAGTGAAAAGTAAAGGATTCAGAATTATTGTATAACAATATGCTTTTAAGAAAACATGAAAGTATGGTGCTCAGACCTCAACAAACACCACTGCAGAAGAAGAGTAAACCAACATAGTAGCATAGATCAAGTGTAGGATGGCGTCACTGTCCTCTAGGTTATTTATCGGCTACCTGTTGAAATACTTTCCAAAAGCTTTTAATTCAGTCTGATCTAGACAAGGCTTCCTGCTGTATGGCACTGCTGTACCAACCTCTAAGAAACAAACCACTTTCCAGATTTAAAATTCAGCGTTTTATTTCTCTCCGATGAAATGAAATTTCCACTGAGATCTGACAAACCATCTTTGTACTGTAGCTTGATGTCACCACAGGGGTTTTGAATTTTTCATGTAGATGGTGAAGTTATTGAATTTACTTTAAACCTGCTTTGTCTTAAATCTGTCATTGAACCACAAGCTCAGTATACAAAAAACTTGACTAAAGCTACATAATGCACATTTCATCCAATTTAAATTAAGTAAACAGCAATTTTTTCTGATATAATTAAGTTAAAAGTAAAACAAAACATACTGCTTTCTTTAGATACAGTTGCATTATTCTCAAGCTACCCTATTCAAGAGGTCAGCAGAGGACATTGTAGCTGGCTTGGATTGGATTAGAAAGACGGTTGCTTAAGTGCTATAATATGTTGTACCTGCTTTGAGTTTTCAGCCCCACAGTAAGTCCAGAGTAAATGCAGAGTAAGAGCTTTTTATTTGACATCCTGCATCATTTAGCACCTCCTTAAAATGGGATTTTATTGATTTTTCTTAATTTTGAAAATTGAGCCTTGTTACACCGGCCATCTTTAGAGTGTCAATGTCCTGCAGTCAGGGTGCATCAGCGCATTTAGTGAAGCATGGGTGCCATTTTCAAATTACTTGAAGGAAGTGGATTCATCCTCTTTTGAATGGGCATCCATCAAGATGTGAACTCTCTCATAGTGCGTCAGTGACCAAGGCAGGGTATTAGTAGCTTCACCTTTGTCTCATGATCTCAGCTGGTTTTGCCTTCATAAATAAACCATTTATCCCAATTAAAAAAAAAAACCAACCTCAAACTGAGGTCTGTAGTTTACCAGTTATTCTTTTAAGGTCCATATTGAATTTTTCTTGAATAGGTTAGGATTTCATTCGTCTTTCATCTGAATTGAGTGCATTCTGTCAGTGTATATTATTGAAGTGATTTATCTTACTGCACGCTTTAAAGAAATTCACATATCTAGAACTTCAAAGGTTTTCCAAATCTTCCATTTTTTTTAAGTCCCTTACCAACTGCGAACATCTTCAATTTGATGTTGGGTTCCATAATCCCAATGAAACTGGTGGTTTTCCTCTACTGTAAGAAGAGATGGCAGAATAAAAACAAAAACACCGTTTTTAAATAACACATGCTTTGCCATTCACTCCCGAATAACTAAAGAAGTGCTTTGATAATTGGCTTTTGATTTCTTAAAACACTGAAGTACTGGGGTACTGTACAGTACCAGCCCATGTGGAATTTAAATATTTGTCCTTCGGTGGCTATTGTAGGTTGGAACACTTGTCTTTTGTCACATCAGAGATCAGTACTATTTGGAGTGGTCTCCTTGATAGTCTGCATGACTGTAGACCCTTATCTTCTGGGAGCCCCAATGTCTGTATTCTAGGGACCTCATATATTCTAGTCTCATTCTGAGCCCCCGGAAACTTTCAAAATACTTCCTTATACCTACAGTAAACATAATGATAGTTTGTAGGCATATTACCAAAATAGTGCCCTTCTAGGTATAGAAATTTTGAAAATTTCTTCTCCTTGGCATGGCATCATTCTTCTTGCAAAAAAATAATTTCAATTAATGTTAAACTAAATACCACAGGGAGACAAACTTCCTCTGAGTCACCCCTTAAATGCGTTCCAACTAATGTGATAAAAAAAACATTTTCTGTGGCCTGATTTTTGTTTTTAACACTTTTTCTGGGTGCTCAGCAGATCTGTGTTGTAATCAGATTTTTACCTGCCAATAGAGGAAAAACTAGAGCTCTGTGTGTAATTAGTGGCGGGAAAGAGTTATCAGAAGTGTCTATCATAAAAATGCTGGGATTCATTACAAAGGGTATTGTGTGGAAATCTAAATGGGTCATGCAGACTGCTCTAAAGATTGTAAAGTATCTTTCAGATGGCTGGAGTTTTAAGTGTGGATAAACTTAAAGTGAAAGTTAAACTTGTAGATAAGACCTACATTGTATTGGGCAGATCTTTCAGTCCCATTGCTCAACGCCTTCCTTTATACCACCAGGCTGTAGTTGAAATATAGTGACTTTTGAATTGGTTGAACAGGAGGGGTTGAGCACTTCTTCACCAGATGGACAATGGCCAAGTGATTTAATGTATAAGCCACTGAGATCATTGCTTGGTCATCAGCATTGATGTCTCTGCGTGTTGACTGGTTATATCTTAATGTCTCAAAACCAATCAAAAGTAGTAATTTGTTGTAGGTTCTTTCTTTTGCTGGGACTCGATTGCTGTGGAACATTTCATGCACCTGTTTGCCTGTGTTACTTTTTTCTAGTTTTTTTGCTTTCGGGGGTTCTTGTTTTAGACCATTCTCTCTGCGTTTCCGTCTAATTTAAATAGATTGCAGTACGGTTTGATAGATGGGTTTGCCCTAGCGTGCGTGTGCGGCCACTATTACATCCCCTTTGGTGTAATGAAATCTAGGACTGGAAATCCAGCCTATGGTCTGCGGTTTGAAGAAATGCCAAGTATTTTGTGTTGACTGCATCCTAAGAGGCTACAAAAGAGAGAAGGCCGTTTGGCCCATCCAGTATATTTGCTTCCAATGGGCTGATTGACCCAAAGACCTCATCCGGCTGTGTATTTCAAAGCAGCCAGTGCTCTGGCTTCAACAACATGGCTGGGTATCTTATTCCATACACCCACAACCCTTTGTGTATGTGCCTCCTGTTATCACTGTTAAATGCATCTCCCCATATTTCGCTCTTGTCCTCTGGCTTGTGTTTTTGCATACTTAAATGAGATAGCCAAATCGTCCTTTTCTGCTCAGCATGAAAAAGGACCTGTCTGGTAAGCCATCTCTTTAGTCCTCGGGGGGTGTATCTAGTTGCCCTTCTCTTACTGGATTCCAGGGCAGCAGTATCTTGTATAATATTCTGAATGTTGTGTTCATGTTATGCATTGCACTGTTCTTACGTAACTTTCCATAATTTCAGTTCTACCCTATCAATGATATACAGTATGCTAACGTTGTCTTCATTTTACCTGCATCTAATGCTCTGCACTTGCAGTGCAGCAGTCTTGTATAAACCATGGGATAAGCCCCATATACCTTTTCGTTTCCCTTTAACCCTTTAATACCATTAACGTTTCAGTATCTTTGCCCACTGTAACTCACTTTTATGATCGTCAGTTGACTGGTGGTTATTCCTTCTGTCTTTGTGTCCCCCTCCCAAACCACCCACACACAAAAAGGATTAAAGACCTCTGAAATATTGCAGATAAGGGCAACCCCAGCTAGAACTGGATACCTGAACTAGCTCTGGTCTAGTTTGTAAGGCTACCATTCTGAAACCCAGCTGACTAGAGCAGAGCAAAAAACAAAATACTCCCATTTTACTGTTCCTGTAGTACTGACCTTACACCTCTAAGAGCAGATCTGTGAACTGTTAAATCAGATCAGTCTTTTCTTGAAGACTGTGTACATTTGCTACTGTAAAACGCAGCAGGGATAAAAATGTTTTGACTTGACTGAATTGCTTGGGTTTTTTTTAGCTAGCAGCAATATTGCTTTAATTCGTCTTGCATTACTTGATATTGATATGACCAGACACGGCTCAGATCTGCATGCTGTGAATCATTTAACTTATTTTTCACCACAAATAAGAAGTGACTGTTTTCTCATTCCATGGCTCTTTATCTTACAATATGATCGAAGTTTAACAAAGGGGGTCACTCGTTTGATGGCTAAATGACAAGCCTGCTAATTAGAGACTTGCTGTCCTCATTACACAGTAATGCAAGTGAGACCTGCCATGTTTCAGTGTCAAGTTGACTCCTGACAGATTGGGCACACAGTACTGACTTTTCTTATGTTGCTGTTAATTCTACGTCCACCATCCTTTCACTGTGCCTGACTGGGGTTGCTGCTGGTAATGGAGTAATCTAAGCATTTAAAATGTTCCAGCACACTTGCCCGAATATTGGGAAGGACAAGCTACTTGATTAAATTGAAGCCTGGCAGAAGTAATATGCAAACCATTGCAGTTTCTTTCTTGTGCTGTTAAATAAGCAGATAATTGTAAAAAAAAATAAAAACAGATCACAGGAAGTGCAGTCTTACCTGAAGGAAAAGGATTTGTATTGCATTTTGAACAGAGGGGACTGTACTGCACGTTTAGAGGGTGTTTGTGACAGGGCAATCGGTAGAGTTGCAGTGGAGGTTCAAAATAAAAAAAATGGCATCCTACAGAAAATTTGGTTGAGTTTGCATAAACAGAAATAAAGGATGCATATCTTTATCATCACCAAGTTAAATTGACATTGTGTTAAACTTTGGTGTGTGTGTCTGTATATACGGTATATATAGGTATTCTTAAAGTCCAAAAATAGAATAGAGGAAATAACCATTTTTCTTGATTTTTTTTTTTTTGGGGGGGGGGAAGGTCAAACCATTTTCCTTTTGTTTGGCGTTGATTAAAATAGTTTAACTTCACGTTTCTCAAGTCAATTCCTGGAGCAGTGCTGATGGATCCCTGCTTCAACATTACAGATGACATAGTATTTGTGCTCTGTACCGCTTTTTATCCTGAGCAGTACTTTAGGAAGTTGGTCCCTGATACAATGAAATTTGAGAAATACTGGTCTCGTTATCTTCAGGGTAGTGTCAGCATTTGAGGCGTTGTCTGTATGCATACACATGTGGCAAGATTTAGAGCTAAAGATGATTGTAGAAAGTGTCTGAAACGGCAAAATTATTTCCAGCCCTAAAGATGTCATAGCATATGACGGTCTCATAGATGCACTTTTGCAGTCTTTAGGCTGGCTTTGGGTGCTGCCACCTGGAATGCAGATGAAGGCAATAGCCATTACAATGAACACGTTGCATTAGTCTTACTTTGAGAGGTCCATGTTGTGTGCTTACCTCCTACACTATACCTCTTATAATGCACCATTCGTATTCACTTCATATGAATGTACAATTGTCCCCATATATCTCCCAGTTTATAAGACTATCCCTCCACTGCCCAGCATTACTGCTTATCAAAAACTTGCTGCTTTCTGGATGGAAGACTGCATTTTGATCAAGTTGCTTTCAGCTTTTCTGAATGGGAGGCGCCTGATATTATGATACAGTGGAATGTGAGGCTATTTCCCTTTGAATATTTCCTCCCGCTTTCAGGAAGCCAAGCCTTGAGATGCTTGTCCCCACTCCTTGCTGACTTGTTTTCCCACCCTTTACCTCATTTGTGTCCGTTTTTTGAATGAACTGTTCTTTACACTTCCTGCCAGACGGGAAGCCTAAAATGGCGGACGCGTGTTCCAGTGTCAGACGCTGACAGGGAAACTTATCTGGGGTTGCTGCACTGTGCGTCTGCAGTGGTTGTTCAAGAATTCCGATTTCTGCCACTGCCTGGCAGGAAGGCTTCTACCCGACCAGTGTTGAAGTTCAGCATCCTTTATTGTAACCTTTAAGTGCTTCTTGTATTTAATTGTCTTTACCTTGTGTGGGGATTGTGTCCCAGCTATTGACTTCCATTTTTGTTTTCCACATACATGTAAAATTACGCATGATAGATTGCTCTCCATCTCTCCAGGGAGAGGGAAAACCCCTGTGAATGTATTGCAGCTGTGCCGGTTGTTGACTTAGTGTAAACAAAAAATAAATCCAGCACAGCCTGAATTCACCTCTGCTCATCTGCCACATCGAGCATAGAAGTGAAAGAGGGAAATTTCAGGGGCCTTTCTTCTCCCAGCCGTAGCAGTGTATATTCAGGACAGTCAGTATTCTAAGATGTACCTGTTTGCTTGACTTATTTCTATCTGTTTTGGTTAATTTAAGGAGTTGGTACAGTTTAAGCACTTCATGACTTTGACTGATAGATGATCTTTGACTACTGTTCATTTGCACGTCTGGAGAGCTGTGACGCTTCGTTTTCTGATCTTTTGCTGTCCTGCAGAACATAGAATAGGTTTGTTTAGAGCACAGATGGACTCTTTATTTTTCCCCCCAACAAAAACGTTATTTAAACGCTGCTTACTGCCCTTCCCTGTTGTGTTTATAGGGACAGACAGGACAGGAACTGCTTATTAGATTTCATATGAAACCCAGTTGCAGATGGCTTTGTTACCTAAAGTCCCCCCCCCCCCCCCCCTTGCAGATTGACCTACAATAATATATTTGATTTTGGAGTGAAACCTCAAACATAATACCGTTCCTTTGTGAGCCTCCTTGCAAATCACTGCTTTGCCTTTTCCACGCCAGTAAAAAGAACCTTGCAAGTCAACAGTTGACTCAAGGCACATGTTTTGCTTGCTACTTATATGGAACGCAAGGAGATAAGTGTCAGCAGTGATAAAAGTGCGGAATTAAAGAAGGTGGTAGGATGGAGACTGACAAATTGCACATCTGCATCAGGTGCTTTTCGACAGGTTCGTGAATAAAACCTTTTCAGTTTCCTAAGCTGCAGTGGAATGTGGGTATCTGCTTGACGGAGCAGAGCTTAAGTAAGCGCGCTTGCTTCTAAAATCCTTCACGGACCGTGCGTCTGGCCAAACCAAAGGTGGAAGCCAGTTCCCAGACTGAAATGCCTTCAGGTGTCAGGCCAGCGCAGAGAACAGAATGATGGGCAGCCCAGAAGATGAGCTTTCCCACATTCCTCTTCTGTGTGATTTATTGGCGACCATTTGCAAGATGATTAAATTGACCACAGATTGCTGGGGTGGACAATTCATCCTTGCAGCAGATCAAAAACATGCTTAGAGATCAGATCTTCTGTCCGTCGCACAGCCTCATCCTCCGCTGTTACAGGTCATGGCCAGCCATGGACACAGCCCACCTTCTCCGTTAAGAGCTCTGTACAATCGGAGCACATTAGTTGGAATTTCTTTTCTTCTTCTGCCGTGAATGCACCGACAGGTGATCACGCAGTGCTGATGACACCTCCTAGCCCATTTTTTTGAAGATGAGCTTCTAAGCAGGAAACGAAGACGGATTAACAGTGGCTGTAATGCAGTTCTCCAAAAATCTAGTGATGCATTCAGTTTGTTTGTTTTTTTACTTCCCTCCCGTGCGGGGGTCCTGTTTTGGAGGTAGGTGTGTCGCTAAATCGTCTCTCTCTCTGTGGATTGATTGAAGAGAGCGGTCCTGTTTTAAAATGCCGGTACGGGCCGTCCGGAGAGAGAGAGGTAGAAGAGAGGTGTGGAATAAACTACGGCAAATTTTTGTGAGACTGATGTTGGTTTGTCGTTTTTGGTGAACTCAAGATGTTGATGTGTTTTTTTTTGTTTTCCATTACAGCTGAGTTCAGTGTAATAAGTTAGCTTGCGGAAGACTTTTCTTTGGCTTTGCCACCCCCTTTCTCGGGAGACAGGTTTAGAGGGTATTGGGTTGTAGGAAATTGTAGTGTTTTTTTTTTTTGTTTGTTTGTGTATTTCCGTCCGTTTAATCCCTGGCTCATATGTTAGTCCCCGTTCGCCCCTAGACTGAGCCTTATTGGGGACGTAACACCTAGCAACAAAGGTTAATGTTTCACCCCCTCACTCCCATCTGTTATCGTGTGATAAGGACTGTTTGTGGGTGCACACGAGTGCCCCTTGAGCAAACTGGCTCCCCTGCAGGTTAAAGGTGAATTTTAACAGGGAACCTGGGAGTGGAAAGAGTGGGAAACCAGATTAACACTTCATCCTTGGTCTTTTGGGCTTCTCCTCTGTCTTCTAAGAGCCAGATTGATACTTGTAGGTTAGGATGACCGTTAAAGGGGGCAGTTGATCGGCCTTGTACAAAACTAAACAAATACTGTGCTTGCTTCCCACAATTCTGTATGAAAAATGTGGTGTTATTCCAGGTGTAAATATGAGTATTCTGTACTCAAACGACTGTGTTCATCGTAAAAGCATGGTGAACCAAAATGTACGCTGGAGGAAATGGTAGGAAAGTCAAGATATTGACTGTGAAGTAAATAACTGTTTATTACTGGGGTGGTGGATGAAATAAGATGTAGTCAAGGCTCTTGATAGGGCCTGAAGTGAGAATAAGGGGACCTTTTCAGGGCTGGAGACAATTGTAGAAATTGCCATTCACTGTAAAAAAAATAAATAAAAAAATGATCCTACTGTACTACAACCTCACTTACATCCTGCTTCCGGAATCTGGTATTTCCTTTTTATCTGAATTGATTTACGCAAAGAAACAGAGTTTCACCATTATTCTCCTGTTACTATTGACTGGGAGTTTTCTAGATAATGCAGTTGAAGTACTCAAATTAGTGGGCGACACCTGTGATAAAATGTGCAGACAGATACTGTTGAGGTTCTGATACCAGGTTCCAGTAGATTCTGTTTCTTGCTGCACTGCTATGAAATTGAATTGGTTGATGAAAATTGTATTTTTGTTGATATTCATGTACCGAAGTAAGGTGATTACTTGAATACCAAACCAGACAATATCACAACTGCTATGTTGGAAGCTCAGCTTTGGACTGGTAGTTAATGAGCCCTTCTATTGTGTGTCCATATTCTCGTTCCATAATGAAGATTTATAGTCCTCTATTGAGGGCACTAGTGAGATCTCCCTACCTTGCCTTTTAGGTAGAATAAAATGGCCAGCTTTTCGGTTGCATTGTTGACAATAACTGTCCTTAATTTGGATGTAATAGTTGATGGTGCCTTTAAACCCCTTGTGAATAATCACACAGGTGTTGCTGCAGCATTTCCCATGAGTGCTACAGTGCCAAAACAAAAAGCGAGACCAGACCTGAAGTTCACACTTATTAATATTGTTAAAACATTTATATGAAAGCATGACTGATCGCAACTGAGCAAGGATCTCTCCTCATAAAAAAATTTCCTTTCTGACGCCATACCTGCGTAAATCGGTCTCTACGGTCATTTGCATTTTAGAAAAGCCACATTAATCCGATAATCCGAAGAGAAAGTGTTTTATTTATTTTAAAAATGGATCACCTCTCTCTAATCCCTTACTTTTTTTCCATTTATTTGTACAGCGAGCAGTTTGAGATTTTGTTAACTTATTCCCCCCCCAAAAAACAACATGAAGTTGAAGTTTTCTATTATGTGTGTGTGTGCTTATTTTGAGCAATATCTAAATGTGCACTCATTTCCTGTAGGTACCTTTCTTCCAGTGTGTCTTGTCTGCACTCTGTAGCTTTAAAGCAATGGATTGTTTTTGTACAATTCATGTAAAAAAAATGAATAAATATTTAAGAGGCAGCGAACAGAGTACAAGCATGCTTTTTAGAATCCGTGAAGCTGTAAAGAGAAGTCGAAGTCGGTGGCCTGCAGCCAATGCCTTTTAATTATGCGTAATGATACGGCTGAAAAATTTGAGTAACTCCACTTAGTAACGCATTACTGACCTTCATCCTAAGAGGCCTGAGCACTAGGATCTGCTGCTGCTGTGGCTGGAAAAAAAAAAACACTGGCCTTGCTTGTTGGATTGGAAAAGACCTCTCCCTAGGGTTTGCATATGCTCAACGAGCAGCCAAATGTGACCAGTCCCATTGGTACCAGTGTGGTTTCCGCTATCACCTTGTCTTGGCATATCTCTGCCATGAGCAAGACTTGTTCTCACAAAACCTGACCTGCAGGACCACAGTTTCGGAGACTATTTGTGCTTTATCTGGGGTTACGCAAATGAGGCTGTTGGTACGAAATGTGGAAGTGACAGAATAGGAATAAAAGTGCGCACCCAAATGGTATTCCTTTTTAAAAACCGCAAACATTCTGGCATTTCAGGCTTAAGTTAATATTCTTGATCTTCGGTTTTGCTCCCACCTGTAGTGTCCTGTGTACAGTATGCTTTTAATCAGTATCAGGTACAGTATGTTTGCTTTTCTGGTTGCAATATCTGCAAACAGTGAGTTTATTCAGTGCTGGGAAGGATTAAGGACCTTTTTCCTACAACTTTTTCTCCTGTTTTTCTAGAAAAAATCCTAATATATGATTTTCATGTCCAGCTTCAGCCTTCATATAATTAAAGCAGCAGACGTTTTGACATCTGTCTTCCAAAGAACAGATGTCCACCATTTGCTGCCAGAGAGAGGAGTGAATTAAATCATTGCCCAACCCACTGGGATAGAACGTCTTAATGCGAGATCATTTTGCAGAATTTGCATTTTTTATTTAGTTTCTCCCTCTGTTCATTACCCAAGTTCAAAATTGTTGTTCCTGAAAGCGGTTCTTCGTGGAGGTCGAATTTAACAGCCAGCTACTGTACGTGCACCTTTATCAGAATGTTAAGTCCCCCCATTGCCTGCAAAATCTAATAGGTTTGACTAGTATGAACTTCAGTACCCAGTTTGCTACTGTGGAGGAAGTGAAAACATTTTGCAAGTATTGTTACTCTGTGATGAGAGATGATGCTGAATGAATTTCGGTGAGGAAGCCCCACTTGGTCTAAGAGCCGTTAATAAGGAATGGAGGGAATATTCTCTTTGTGATCTCCTTTGCTTTCGTGAGAAACTTGACAAGCAGTGCTGAGAGCCGGTAAGAATTGGGGTGGAGGGCAAAAACTGGCCTCCATCTCCATCTGTTCGCCTCTCTGCTTGATTTAATGGTGGGAGCCATTGGCAAGCTTCAAACTTTTTTATTTAGCACCTTGCTCTGCAAGCACAGCAACTCCATCTGCCCTTAGACACTTACCTCATTTTGCATCATCAGCTGCAGAGAGCACTGCGCGGACCCCTGGTGTTTTTTTGCCAAGCTTCCTTTCCAACAGATGTCCCCCCCCCCCCCCCCCCCCCCCCCCCCCCCCCATCAACTAAGGCCTTCAGACAGGGGGGACTTTTAAAATGAGTGTTGCCAGGGCTCCTACAATTCTGTGGGTGTGCAGTGATGACTACTGCTGCTAAGGGCTAGATACCACCTCATGACATCCTGTCAAAAATTCCAGTTGGATTGCTTTTCTTTTCCCGACCACACCACCATATTCATCAATGATGTTTGTTTAAATAGTTGGATATTATACTGTACAGTACGTGTTTGTTGTTGGGATAAGGTCAAGGTTAAGGTCATTCAGGCAATTGAATGGAATTTCAGTTTTCTAAGCAGACGTGCCAGTTCAGTTTCAGAATTCATGAAAAGATGAAGATTATTGCTGGTAATAGATTTTTGGTTCATGTGTTGGCACTATTCCTTCCAAAGGATTCAGAGGCTGTCTGACGTCTGTAGCCATTTAAGGACACAGTATTGCCCAGATTTCATGTGCATGGGTGAGGGAACAGAGAACTGTTTGAGCATCTATGGTCTATATTTTATTTGAATTGGCTACAGAAATGTTTACACTTTAACATAGCAGAATAGTAGAACCAAATAACAAAAAAGAAGAAAAGCATGTTTTTAGTTTTGTATTGTTACTGTAGGTTTTCTAAGATTATCATTCAGTTCTCTGCTTGCTGCACTGTGAGGGCTGCTGGAAAAGTTTGGCTGCTGGATTTTAAACATTGGTCCCCGTCGCCTCTCCTGTTCAAGAAAAATACTCCGTTCTTTTTGACCTGAAAAGGAAAGATTTTCAAAGCGTTTTTAGATTTTTTTGCTTAATTGTTTAACCTCTAGGATTGTTTTTGCTGATTTTTTTTCCCCAAAATGTTTTGGATAACACTTAATCAGGTTTGGATATCTAAGCTAACGTAACAGTAGTGGCAAAATAACATCTGGGCAAAACAAGGAACCTAGCGGTTGAGATTTCAATCTTCTTGCAGCTCTCACACAGAGTGCGAGTCAGAATGAAGCCAAGCATGCTGTTTTGAATCCTGGCTCACCGGCGTTACATCGACAAGGATAGAGAAGCCAGGACTCCCCAGATCTGTCGTAGCACCTCAAGCTGCATAGACCCAAAAAAAGGTATTAGCATATTGGCAGTAATAATAAGAATAATTGCTTACACTTATATAGCGCTTTTCTGGACACTCCACTCAAAGCACTTTACTGGTAATGGGGATCCCCTCCACCACCAATGTGCAGCCCCACCTGGTTGGTAGCCATAGTGCGCCAGAACACTCACCACACACCAGCTATCAGTGGGGAGGAGAGCAGAGTGATGAAGCCAGTTCAAGATGGGGATTATTAGGGGCCAGTGGGAAATTTGGCCAGGACACCAGGGTAACACCCCTACTCTTTTCAAGAAACACCCTGGGATTTTTAATGACCACAGAGAGTCAGGACCTCCGTTTTACGCGTCATCCGAAGGACAGTGCCTTTTTACAGTATAGTGTCCTCATCACTACACTGGGGCAGTAGGACCAACACAGACTGCAGGGTGAGCGCCCCCTGCTGACCCCACTAACACCTCTTCCAGCAGCAATCTTAGTTTTTCCCCAGGAGGCCTCCCATCCTGGTACTGACCAGGCTCACACCTGCCTAGCTTCAGTGGGCTGCCAGCTGTGCGTTACAGGGTGATGCGGCTGCTGGCATTGCTTCAGTGTCAAGCTTTTCTAGCTCTATGTGTGTGTAGTTAAGCTTTATAAGCTGGACTGTCTGTCGAACAGCAGCAGTATGCCGAAGTGAGCAGGGCTCTGGAAGTGTCAATGGGAGGTTATGGGTTCAAATTGCCAGGCAGGAATTGAAGGAGGAACTGTAAAAGGCCAAAATGCATCACGCTCTTCAGATTTGCAAACAAAAGATTCTAGGTCGTTTTTTGTCCCTACACAAGACCTAACGAAAAACAAGAGGAGGGCATGTTGTTCAAAGGTAAAGCAAAAGGAGGGTATATTGTCTAAAGGTAATATAGTTATTCCAGTGGCAACACGGCTCTTTTGATTCAGAGCCAGCCAGTCTTATTCCAAGCTGTGCCACTCTATCACCTATTAGTGTTGGTTTATATGTGGTTGGCCCAACCAAAAAACATTGTATAGCCAAACCTGATGGAAGTATAGGCCCTTGAAGGCACAATTTTGTGGAGAGGTCCAAAGGTAATGTGTTATACTGTTTCTTTGTTCTTGGGTCAAACCTTCATCTTCCAGATTTTATTGTGTGCGGTTTAGAGGGCAAAACATTTCAGCACTACTTACCGGCACTGGCACTTACTTTCTCTCTCCATTTGTCACATTCGGTGTTCTAGTAAATATTTATCTGAGTTTCAGTCCGTGTGCCTTGCTGGCTTGACAGAAGTGCCATCCCGTGCATTTCCTCATTTTTTATCTGCTGTCCATTATCATTAACTGCTTCTGCCATTCCGGGTTTCAATTAGACTTAAAGAAGAAAACGCACTTCTTCATCGGCCATTCAGCCTGCTTGGCATTTAGGAAGCAATTGGTCTTATTAATTTATTACTATGAAGCCTTTCATTGTTCACATTTGATGTTAATACTTTGACATCTGCATTTTTAGTAATTTTACCCTTTCCTGTACAGTATATACGAGAGCAGCATTTTCTTATGAAAGTAGCTACTTTAAAACCTGTTGATTATTGTAAAGGTTATTGGTCACAAATGATTACCCATACATTCATTTTCAATATTAGTTTAGTCATGCTGAGCTGGGCTGCAGATCACACATCGTATTAATAATAACTGTTGATGGTGAAGATGATATCGCTGTGCATGTATACTGTAGACCCCTGTGTTCTCATTCCAACAGTAGAACAGAAGTCTGTGATGTGCTCTGAAACACTCCAGACAGGTATGGTGTAAGTTCTGTGCTGATATAACCTCCCTCATTGCTGATTTCGCATCATAAATCCTTTGTAATTAAACTGTATTCACAGCCTCCAGTTGTCAAAATTCATTGCCGAATGCAATGCTTTTGACAGCTGTTTTGGCCATCACTATAATTCTTTTTATTTGAAATTTGAAATGGCATTTGGAGATACTGTGGGGGGAAATATGCCTTTTCCCAGAGGTTTTCCAGATGAAATATATCTGGCTTCTCTTAATAGACTCTATTTAATGATCAGTCATCAGTCTCGTCCTATACAGGGTTAAGGATATTTGGAGCGACTGAAAATAGTCCAGCATAGTTTACCTTTGAACTATTTT